>NC_063449.1:33534926-34152654 GCF_020379485.1 Brassica napus | reverse complement strand
TCGGTAGTTGAAAGCTTGTAAAGAGGTTATTCTGTAGAAGCAAAGCTTCAAGCTTCTTATTGTTTGCCAAAAGCCAAGGAGGAAAAATTCCAGAAATTTTATTGCCAGAAAGATCAATGACAATCAAATCCTTCTGGTATAGGAGAAAATGAGGAACCTTTACCAAGTTGCAAGATGATAGTATAATAACACTCATTTGAATTTTTGGCTTCCAATAACTTTCAGACTCTACTTGAAATGATAGAGATTTTGAACCAAGTTTTAACACCATTAGCTCTGAGAGGTTTGCAAGCGAACCAATTGAGAAGGAGCCTTCAAAGTTGTTTTCAACCAACGATAAGTACTTAAGGGATTCAAGTTTACCAAGAGCAGATGGCACATTCCCAGTCAATTGGTTGTATGAGAGATCAAGAACTTGAAGTCTTGTCAACCTAGTTAAGCATAAGGGAAACTGACCTACTAGTTTGTTTCCACTGAGATCAAAATCTTGCATATTCTTCATTTGGCAGATCCCTACAGTAATCAAATGCAACTTTTTCATACAGATGACTTAACGTTAATTCACCACCAGTTTTAATGGAGTAGCTAAGGATATGGTTAGTCTTGCCTTGCGATTCTAGTGAGCCAGAAAATTCATTATCACTTAAATCCAGAGCTTCCAGTTTCCTTAGGACAGATAACTCTGCCAAATGACAAGCCAGCATAAGAGTAAGCATCGTTACATACGAACATGATGATCTCAAAAATGATACAAACCACAAAAAAAATGTTACATGGACAGTAGTTTTGAGCTACCTTGTATTGGTATGGAGCCATTCAAATTGGTTTGACTCAGGTCCAACAGTTGCAAGTTTATCAAATCTTTAAGTTCTGAAAGGGAGTCCAACATGAATAAAAATGTTACAAACTAGATGTAAAACATATAACGTTAGACCAATAATGATAAAACTGAATCGATTGACAAAAATATATATCACCAAGAAATAGGCAACATAGAAATGGAAAACCACACCTTCAGCTGGAAAAGGGCCATCCATGCGGTTGAACCCAAGAAACAGAGTCTTGAGTGATGTAGCAGCACTAAGAAAGGGAAATATGCTGCTGTTGAATTCATTATAAGAGAGATCCAATATTTCCAGGTTTCTTAATCTCCCTAGGCTCTTATAACCTGTAAACGAGAACCTTTTATTTTGGATAAATACAAACGACAATCTTGCTAAACATTAAGCAAACATGCCTTGCGATCCTATTGGTGCAGAAAATTGGTTACCACCTAGATACAGAGATTTCAGCATCCTCAGGACAGATAACTCTGCCACAGGACAAAACCAACACAAATGTAAGCACCTTTATCTATGACAACATGATTTCAAAGATTACACGAACCAATGGCATATGCAGCCATTATCTTATGCATTACTTTTAAAAACTAACTAGGTTAAATCCCGCCTTGCACATAAATTATTTTATGTATTATTTTATGTATTATATATATTTTTTACATATTATGATATAATAAAATATATATCAAATAATTAAAAAAATCATTAACTATTACATATATAATTAAATTAGTGTGAACATATAAATATATTTTATTAATCAAAGCATTTTTTTTTATTTGATATGGCATGTAATTAAGTTTAAATGATATTAACGTATACATAGTATATTTTAAATATTAATATATACTAAAAGATGCTTTCTACTCATCTTGTTTTTTTATCAATTGTATCTTTTTCGAAAAATTTTAAATTACTGATAACAAAATTTTCGTTGTGGAATTAACAGTTGTAGTAATTTTTTATTTTTTAAAAATTAAGTTGTCAATATTTGTTCCAAGCTTTTATCAAAAGAAAATTTTCAAAGTAAAATTTTGAAATTAAAATATTTATGTATTTTTATATAGTATATAGTCTAATTTAAAATGATATATATATATATATATATATATGTGTGTGTGTGTGTGTGTGTGTGTGTGTGTGTGTTTTAATCTTAGTACTTATTATATGGAATTTCTACATATATGATTTTATAATCATTTGTATCTTGACATAACAAAAATTTTAAACCATGATTTAAAAATTTAAATGTGAGATTTTTAAAAGTTTAGTAATTTATAATCTTTTTTTTTAATTCAAAATATAGAATATACATAATAATCTAAATTTTTATTATGTGATTAATTTGGTTGTTTAATTTATTTTAATTGGTTAAAATTAAACAAATATGATAGAAGATACACTAATTTTATCAAATCTTTATTATTCAAAATCATTAATTATCATATATACTTTAGCCACATTAGGAAATTCCACAATTTAATTTAACAAATAATGAAAAACATTAATAATAAATTTATGGCTGATTTAATAAAAAAATATATTATATATATAGATGGACCAATCTATTTCTATAAATATTCTAAAAATCATCCTAGTGATAACACATGTCTACAAAAAATGTTGTAATGTTTCTCAATTAATATATAAGTGATTTATATATCTTAAATTAATTATCTTCAACAGTACTTAAAACTTAATGCAACTTAAAAATCTTAAATTATTTGATATTTGGCACTAGTGATATAAGAAACTTGTGTCTTTTGTTTTATTATTTTACTTCATGTTTTCACTAACACTGCATTATCTTACCCTAATAAGTAGAAGGAATTATAAAAGTTAATTAAATCGTTGTTAAGTCTTATTAATAATTGAAAAGTATTATCATATTTATAAAATCTTTATAAATCAGTTATAAGATTGATAAAATAATTCATAAGTTATAAATTAGTTTTAATGACTTACTGAAAATTAACTTTTGTATGCATGTATATTTTATAAAAAACATTTGTTTTAAATTATAGATAATTAAATTAAAATTTTTATTTTATGAAAATCATATAAATCATTTATATAATTTCTATAATTTTATTATATTTTAAATCACTAAAATTAAAATATAAATTTATTTTAATTTCTTATATTGTTCAAATTTATTTCATTATAATAAAATTAACTATGTGTCATTCAGCCCATCTTATACTTAATATATATTTACATTTTTGTGTGATAATCTGTATAAGCTGTAATTGTAAAATATAACATATAGTTCAGTGTACCATAATATAACTAAATTTAGTATTTTATTTTTATCAAATTCAACTATATTAAATTACCGTTTAATATTCTAACTTAAATATTTATATTAAAGTATAAATTATTTATTAGTTAAAATATCTTACTTTAATATTTTGTTTCAATAATTTAAAGTATGCTGTAAAATTCATAAGATTTGTTATTCTGTATATGTAATTATATAATTTTACAGTTAATAAAACTTATAATAAATAGATTAATTATTAATATGAATTATTTGTACGTAAATATTCTCGCATGATATTTCTTATTCTATAAACCAAAAATGAATTAATATTCATTTTTAATAATATTGCTAATATTAATTAAGAGTTTTTATAAATATTTAAAGATAAATATATGTTTCATTTTAAATAAACATACATTAAAATATATTATCAAAAAATGTAACTTTTGAGTACATTTCACTGCTTCTATTAAATAAATGTAACTGTCCAACTATGATCTTTAGTACATTTTTACTGTTTCTATTTTTATAGTATAGTTAGATTAGAGTTTTAAAAAATGCATAAGTGATAATAAATGTTTTAAATTATTTAATGACTTTTAATGGTAAAATGTCTAAACATTTTTGAATCGGAAAAATACCATTCAATTAAGTTTTCAACATTATTAACTTTCAATTTTAATTCAGTTAACATTTGTAATTCTCCATCATGACGAAAGGTTCGAGATGTTAACAAAATTAAAGTTGAAGGTTCTTTGTTGGAATTTTTAGCTGAGCGATTGTTTTACGATCTATTTTTAATTGAAAGGTTTTATTATTAAAAATCCTTATATCAACTAAAATCTCTTAGTTACCTTGTACTGGTATGGAGCCAGTAAATCCGTTTCCACTTAGGACCAGTATTTCCAAGTTTGTCAAATCTCTAAGTTCTGAAAAGAAATACAACAAAAAGACTCTAATCATAATTATTGAATCAAACTAACAACAGAGACACCATCAATAGTAAGGTCATCCGAGTGTATCCACTTAGTTACAAGTGAAAAGAAAACATACCCTCAGCAGGAAGAGGTACATTGAAGTTGTTATCCCGCATAAAAAGAGTTCTGAGTGATGTAGCAAACTTAAGAAAGGGAAAGATGCTATTGTTGAAGCTATTACAAGAGAGATCCAGAATCTCCAGGTTTCTTAATCTCCCTAGGCTCTTAAAACCTGCAAACGATAATCTTGGTAAGCATATACATGTCTCAATCATTTATTATAATTTTCATGCGAAAGGGAATACATTACAATACACAACATGGCACACAGTCATGAGCAAGTCAATGCAGAATCAGAGAGAATCCAAGCACCGTAATATCAAATAGGTAGTCCATATAAATACCTTCAACATCATCAAACAAGCCATTGAATTGGTAGTAGGTTCCACTGATAGGCAATTGGTAGTAGGTTCCACTGATAGGCCATGGATAGTTGGATAAGTTCAGATTACGAACATCTTCGAAGGGATGCAGCAAAGAAAGATTTAGACGAGAACTCTCTCTGAGGTATAATGCACCAAAGGCAATCTCGGTCACCCGTTTGCTGGTACGATTGCACTTAACTCCCTCCCAACAGCAGCAATCACTCTCTGTGTCGTAAATCCAGGTAGGCAGAACATAGTCGGAATACTCTTCTTCAGTGATTGATATTATGTATTTCTTGAGCTCCAACAAAGCCTTCCTTTCTTTGTCAATACAGCTTTTGTATCCATGTAGCTGCCCCAACAACAATACCACCCATATCAACAAGAAAAACTTCCCCTCCATTTTCCTTTATGATTTGTGAGTTTAATGCAAATGCCTCCACCGTTATATATTCTGTACATTTAGAAAATTCCAAGTCGCTGCTAAAGAAAACAAAAGTCACATGACGTACGTTAAGGGAGTGTTCGCTATAGTTTACTCATAAACGTATGATAAAAACATCCAAGGTCTATTTGTAGACAAGGTTCATAATCAAGGTGTGTTATATGTCTCGCCTAAGACCCATTTACCACAAAGTACGTTAACAAAGACTTTGGTTGAAATATCCCCCAACAACTTGGTTAAAAGCTAAGTAAATCAAAGAAAAAAGCAGAATTCAGTGAAAATATATATTTCTATAGTAACCTTAACATTCTGCTGAAGGTGCGGAGAAAACAAAAGAGTAGCAGATGAGAAATTGAGGAAAATTAAATGATTACTATCGTTTACTCTGAATTCTGTAGTAAGACAAGTCAAGGTCTTTGTATCATACAATTTCATAAATTATATTTTGTAATTACTGATGTTAGGAGTTTTCAAGGCTCCTAAGACAAATGTTGTAGTATAGTGATTGTCGAACCAGTTCTGAGGGATATCAAAGCACTGAGAATGCAAGTACTCACTTAATCTAAGTGCAACCAATGATTTAAATGGGTTTTAAGCTATGACTAAAACTAGAAAACAATAACAGAATGATACTTTCTTGACTAATGGAAAAGAGAACTCATGGGCATAGGGATTAGACCTTGGGTGATCAAGTATCGAACTAAGGATGACAAACGATCAATCAAACTATCAACCTTAAGCCTAGACACAATTCTAAGCAAACTCTATGTCTAGATGAATGCTCATTTGCTAACATATCTCAAACATCAAATATCTTTGGTTGAATAATATGAAAGCAATCATTACTAACAAGTCTATTAGCTATCTTAGCATCTTTAACAACAAATGTCTTTGGCAAAGTATACTAAAAGCCTAGGAGAGTTGTCTCAGGCATTTCATCAAACACCTTTCGGGTGGAAAATGCCTATTGATCAACTTTTGAGTGGCCAACTCAGAAGATGCATTAAGAATACTCTACTAGCAAGGAACAAGAATGATCTACACTAAAACATCCTAGAACTAACCTAATCACCCTTAATCTCCCTAACCCATGAATTCAAAAGGTGATTACTCACTAATCTCCATGATTCCTCTTAAACCCATATTGGATTTCAGATTAATCATGTAGAGAAATAGATAAGAAATCAACAAGAACACAAGAACATAACAATCAAAAATCCAAGAGTTGAACTTCTCTAGAGAGTTTTTGTGTATTTTTCAATAGATCCAAAGATCGTCTGCCTGGTGGCTACAAAAGATGTTTAAAACATAGGTTTTTCCAAGTGCAAAACGTCCAAAATAAATTGCATAAAGGTCCTCGAGAAATCATGATTTTCGGCAGCAAAATAACGCGGAGCGACTTGCAGACGTCGCTCCGGAAGGTCGCTCCAGGGCCGATTTTTGGTGTCTCCGGGCGAGAGGTCCCGAGCGACTTTGGTGTGTCGCTCCAACGGGTCGCTCTGGATCGGGAGCGACCTTGGTAGGTCGCTCTGAGAGGTCGCTCCAGGGTCATCTAAGACTGTTCGGAGTAACGAGAACGCGAGCGACTTCATGGCGTCGCTTTAGGAAGGTCGCTCTGAGAAGTGGGACACAGCGACTTCGTGATGTCGCTCCGGGAGGTCGCTCTGGGCAAGTCGCTTCACGGGGTGAGTATGGCGAGCGACTTCACGGGGTCGCTCCAGCTAGGTCGCTCTGAGAGGTGCTTTGGAGCGACCTCATGACGTCGCTGCGGAACCTCGCTCCCCTGCTCTGCTTGTCCAATGATCGCTTTAAACACTTCTTTTGAGCTCCAAATGCACCCAAATGCCTCCAAGAACTTCATGTGGTACTCCAATACCTGATAAAGACTCATGTATGCATAATGCAACCTAAACATGGCTAAATCTTAGTCTATATGATCAAAATGCACATGGGTGAATGGATAAAACAATGTAAATATGCAAGATATCAACTCCCCTAAACTTATTCTTTTACTTGTCCTCAAGTGAACTTTCTAGAACTCATAGGGAGAGAGGTTTGAAGGTGGGAACTCATAGCCAAAAGAAACACACAAAGCACTCAAATCAACATTAAAATTCAGCATTAGTACACCCTCTCTTATTATACTCTTGCTTCTCTAGGCCTATCTTAACTCTTTTCATCCCTACACTCATCATCATGCATTCACACACGCAAATCAGCCAACTCTCAAGTTCATTAAGCATAGCATCAAGTGAATTCTTGCAAATGGTCAATTGGTCCAAATCATTTGGTTGAGTAAGGGAAGGCTTTTATTCAAGTGATTCAAGAGGTTCAAAACATATGATCTTTAAGGTGGTTTACTCTCGAAACAAGTAGACTTGACATTGCACATAATATATCTAAGAAAGGGATCAACTCATGTATACAATGCTCAATCTCCATTGTTCTACCCTTTTCCGAAACATACAATTACACAATCATTCCCAAATGTCAAACCCAACTCACATCTCTCACCAAAAGACCCTAAGAACATTAACTCCTTCTCTTTGAAATCTACAAGGGATTTTTCACAACCTCAAAACATTACTTAGCTCCTAACAACTTTGCTAGCCCCCTTTTTCTTTCTTTTTCTTTTCTTTTCATATATATTTTTTTTTTAAAAAAAAAAAATGGGGGCCAAGACTTTTCATAACTTGAGCTAGAGGTTTTTCTTCATATCCCAATAAGACAATTCACTTAAACACAAAGAGTCATTTCTTTTCCTTTTTCATTGCTCCCAAATCATAATCACAACTCTCACCCCCCACCTATAGCTAGACAATAGAGTGCCCAATCTAGCAAGAATGAAGATCAAGCATTGTCGTTCCCGATACTCTCAACATTATGCACATGTAAGACTTTCCGAAGAAGACCTCACTCATCAAACAATGAAAGCTTAAAAGGAGGGAAAGGTTTTGGGAGTGGTCTACCACTAGAGTTTGTCAAAATAAGATTGGCATAAAGGATGTGACAACTCAAGTGTGTATAGCCATGACTAAGTACACAAGGGACCATGAGCAAGAAGCATTAAGTTCGTTCAGTTCAAATAAGGTTGTAGTTGGCTTCAAAGACTGAGTTTCAGCAATCAACAAGTTTCAGGAAGAGTCTTCAAGGCTCGAAGCATACAAGTGTTTTTGAGAGGTGCATAAGCTACTCAGGTGCAAACTAATGTTCTTTACAAGGCATTTCAAATCATTGCTCCCAATGCAAGTAAATGCAACCTATATGCTCTAGTCTCCTAGAAATGCAAATGATGCAAACTAAATGAATTTTTTTTATGCAAATATATATGTATAATGCAATGCATGAGACTCAAAATCATCAAAGCAAACGTGATCAAATACTTGGTACCTCCCCCAAACTTAAATGACACAGTCTCTGTGTTGTCAAGGAGAGAGAGATACCCAAAAAGAGAAAACTAATATGCAAAAACGAAATGGTATATACAAGGGAAAGTAATGGGTTACCTTCTATGGAGAATGAGTAGAGGGAGATGCTCCCTCCTCGTCGTCCTCAGGTGGTAACTCTTCAAGGTGCTCATCAGTAAGAGTGCTCATCTCTTCAATGTAGAAGGCTTGCCCGAACACAGTTGGTTTCTTCATTTTCTCCTTGATGTCAAAGTGGAGAACATGCCCTTTACCCAAATGGAGATCAATCGTGCCCTCTTTCACCTTAACAATTGCTCCTGCTGTAGCTAAGAATGGTCTTCCAAGAATCAATGGGTCTTGAGCCTCCTCACCCATCTCAAGCACCACAAAATCTGTAGGTTTCTCATACCTTCCAATCTTCACAGGTAGGTCCTCTAGGATGCCCACAGGGTACTTCACTGAACGATCAGCTAACACCAGAGAGAGTTTACACTTCTTGTACTGAGTGAATCCAAGCTTCTTTGCAACAGACAAAGGCATCACGCTGACACTAGCTCCCAAATCGCAGAGACATTTCTCAAATACCATAGGTCCAAGAGCACAAGGTAGTGTAAAGCATCCTGGATCCTCTAACTTCTCTGGAACATCAAGCCTTTGGATGATGGCACTGCACTCATGGGTAAGAATCATCATGCTTTCCATTTCCTTCTTCTTTGCAGCTACAACATCTTTCAGGAACTTGTTGTATTGAGGAATCAACATGAAAGCATCGATGATGGGCATTGCAACCTGAGCTTCACTCATTTGCTTGTCAAACAAAGCCTTGTACTTCTCTAGCAGCTGCCTCTTGAATCTACCAGGGAATGGTAGTTTGGGTTCATAGGGAGGAGGAACAAAAGAATTCTCACTTGCTGGAGCAAGAACTTCACCATCCTTCACTGTTTTCTTCTCTTCCCCAACCTTTCCTTTACCCTTGGCTTCCACAATCTTCTCCAAGATTTCATCATTGATTTTCTCATCAACAATCACCACTTCATCATCTAAGTTGATGGCCACCTCCTCACCTAGTTTCTCAGCATCCCTGGTGAGGGTTGTAGGAGGTAACTGCTTACCACTCCTAAGGGTGATAGCTTTGGCCTCCTTGGGGTTTTGGTCAGATTTTCCAGGTAGAGATCCTTGCTGGCGAGTCTGGTGAGTGTTCATGGAAGCAAACTGATTCTCTAAATTCTTGACTGTAGAAGCAAGATGTGAGAACTTGTTGTTGAGCTCATTGTAGCTCCCATCAATCTTGGAATGAAGGTTTTTCAACTCATATCCAACATGCTTCTCACTTCTAGTCTGAGATTCCAAGATTTGTTTCAGTAGGGTGTCAGTGCTGCTCTCTTGAGGAGCAGAGGAACCAGATGAGGGGTTTTGCTGAGGTTGATAGCTGCCTTGCTGGTTGTTTCGAGGCGGATAACCACTCTGTTGGTTGTTGGGATAGGATTTCTGTTGGTAGTTGTTGTACTGAAAGTTGGGCTCTTTTTTGTACCAGCTACCATTGTTATTGATGAAACACAGCTCTTCCTGACCTTCCAAACCCTCAACCTCATGGACAACAGGTGGTGTCTCTTGGCTTGGGTTACCAACAAAGTGCAGCTGCTCTTGTGTGGCTTTATCAGCAAGGAGGATGTTTATCTTATCCTGTAGAGCTTTCAACTCTTTCCTCGTCTGCTTATCATCTGTTCGACTGCTTCTGTCGTGGTCTCCACTGTAGACTGCATCACTCTTTACCATGTTGTCAACCAGCTCCTCTGCATCTTCCTCAGTTCTCCCCAAGAAGAACCCATTGCTAGCTGTATCCAGTCTGGCCCTGTACTTAGGAAGAGCGCCACAGTAGAATGTGCTCAGCAAGCTCTCCTTAGAGAATCCATGGTGTGGGCATTGAGCTTGGTAGCCCTTGAATCTCTCCCAGGCTTCACTGAATCCTTCCAAGTTCTTCTGTTGGAAACTGGAGATCTCATTTCTCAGCTTAGCAGTTCTTGAGGATGAGAAGAATTTCTCCAAGAATGCTCTCTTGCACTCATCCCAAGTGGTGATAGAGTCGCTGGGTAGAGACTTCTCCCACTGACGTGCCTTATCCCCCAAAGAGAAAGGGAATAGCTTGAGCTTGAAAGCATCTTCGGACACACCATTGGTTTTTGACAACCCACAGTAGCTGTCGAACCTGTCCAAGTGATCAAATGGGTCCTCCAGAGCCAAGCCATGATACTTGTTGTTCTCGATCACGTTTAGGAGTCCTGACTTGACCTCAAAGTTGTTGGCTGCCACAGCCGGTGCTCGGATTCCGAATCTATGACCATGTATGTTGGGGCGGTCGTAAGTGCCAATGGGTCGAGCTGCCCGCGGTTGGTGTTCTGCCCCTTGCGGTGGATCTGCCATATCAATATCCAAGTGGGCCTGGTGTTCTTCTTCTCTTCTAGCTCTAGCACACTCCCTCTCAAAAGCTCTGATGTCTGCTACTATTGGAACTAGGTTTGATGGACCCCTGCTCCTCAAGTTCATACACCTGAAAGTGAAAGGTAAGTGAAGAAGAAGAATCAGTAACAAAACAAAATTAAAATGACTTAGTCTCAAGCAAGTGACTAAATCTCAATGTTTAAATCTACTCAGAATTTGGCAACGGCGCCAATTTGATGTTAGGAGTTTTCAAGGCTCCTAAGGCAAATGTTGTAGTATAGTGATTGTCGAACCAGTTCTGAGGGATATCAAAGCACTGAGAATGCAAGTACTCACTTAATCTAAGTGCAACCAATGATTTAAATGGGTTTTAAGCTATGACTAAAACTAGAAAGCAATAACAGAATGATACTTTCTTGACTAATGGAAAAGAGAACTCATGGGCATAGGGATTAGACCTTGGGTGATCAAGTATCGAACTAAGGATGACAAACGATCAATCAAACTATCAACCTTAAGCCTAGACACAATTCTAAGCAAGCTCTATGTCTAGATGAATGCTCATTTGCTAACATATCTCAAACATCAAATATCTTTGGTTGAATAATATGAAAGCAATCATTACTAACAAGTCTATTAGCTATCTTAGCATCTTTAACAACAAATGTCTTTGGCAAAGTATACTAAAAGCCTAGCAGAGTTGTCTCAGGCATTTCATCAAACACCTTTCGGGTGGGAAATGCCTATTGATCAACTTTTGAGTGGCCAACTCAGAAGATGCATTAAGAATACTCTACTAGCAAGGAACAAGAATGATCTACACTAAAACATCCTAGAACTAACCTAATCACCCTTAATCTCCCTAACCCATGAATTCAAAAGGTGATTACTCACTAATCTCCATGATTCCTCTTAAACCCATATTGGATTTCAGATTAATCATGTAGAGAAATAGATAAGAAATCAACAAGAACACAAGAACATAACAATCAAAAATCCAAGAGATGAACTTCTCTAGAGAGTTTTTGTGTATTTTTCAATAGATCCAAAGATCGTCTGCCTGGTGGCTACAAAAGATGTTTAAAACATAGGTTTTTCCAAGTGCAAAACGTCCAAAATAAATTGCAAAAAGGTCCTCGAGAAATCATGATTTTCGGCAGCAAAATAACGCGGAGCGACTTGCAGGCGTCGCTCCGGAAGGTCGCTCCAGGGCCGATTTTTGGTGTCTCCGGGCGAGAGGTCCCGAGCGACTTTGGTGTGTCGCTCCAACGGGTCGCTCTGGATCGGGAGCGACCTTGGTAGGTCGCTCTGAGAGGTCGCTCCAGGGTCATCTAAGACTGTTTGGAGTAACGAGAACGCGAGCGACTTCATGGCGTCGCTTTAGGAAGGTCGCTCTGAGAAGTGGGACACAGCGACTTCGTGATGTCGCTCCGGGAGGTCGCTCTGGGCAAGTCGCTTCACGGGGTGAGTATGGCGAGCGACTTCACGGGGTCGCTCCAGCTAGGTCGCTCTGAGAGGTGCTTTGGAGCGACCTCATGACGTCGCTGCGGAACCTCGCTCCCCTGCTCTGCTCGTCCAATGATCGCTTTAAACACTTCTTTTGAGCTCCAAATGCACCCAAATGCCTCCAAGAACTCCATGTGGTACTCCAATACTTGATAAAGACTCATGTATGTAAAATGCAACATAAACATGACTAAATCTTAGTCTATATGATCAAAATGCACATGGGTGAATGGATAAAACAATATAAATATGCAAGATATCACTTACTGTGTACTCCGTAAATATGGCGACTGTGAGGATTGCTATTGAAGAAGAAGATAATGAAGATATGGAAACTTTATAGACCCTAATTATTTAAGTAAGAATGGGTTTCCTTTTAAATGATTTTCCATAAGAGAGAAGTTAATGAGTAGAAATGACACATATAAACATCAGAAACGTTTCCAAAAAGTTTGATGCCTCCACCATCTCCGAAACGTTTCAGAAACATCCCCGCCATGTCCCCACTCTCAGTCCCTGTCTCGGACTCCCAGCTGGTACGTGAGACGTCAATGAAATGCCGTCCCCGTGGGTCTTAGGGTAAGACTCATTTAGCATGCGATAGGTCATGTCAAATCAACTGAATGTTTTTGTATCGATCGGTATGTCTTGAGCTTCTTAACAAAGCTTTATTTTTTAACTCAACCCTGCTTTTGGATCCATACCCTTACGATCTTAATGATCGTATAAGTGAAAAGACTCTGTATTATACTATTATTTCTACTTTGAGATTGTTTCATGCAAATGTTCTGTGTTTCTGAAGATTATATATTGAACTAACCACCAAATTAACCAGCACCAAGATTGAAGCATTACATTTCAAAGGCAACAGCACATGATAAACAAAAAACAAGCTATGCTCTCGTTTCGTTTCACAAAACTAGAGGTTTTAGAGAAGAAGAGGACAGTAAAGAAACTAGGACAATCATGAGTTTGGCGCCAACAGTAGTTTTACCACAATAGATTCCTCACCTTGTTGATAAACACCTCAACGATGTAGAACCAAAATCTACTCCAAGGGGAATCAAAAGAGAGTGATGCGAATAACCCAATAAGTATTGTCACGTAGGTTGCAGCCGAACTCCAGTAGAAAGATACCATGTCGATTAAGCTGTCATCATCCTTCACTTCATTATCTGATTCTGGAGAAGTAACATTCTTGCAGCTTGTATTGGTTGGTTGCCCACAGAGAAGAAGATTACCTAAGTAGCTTTGTGTATCAAACGTGTTAAACTGTTTTCCCTGTGGAATGACTCCTGATAAGTTGTTGTATGAGACGTTGAAGACCGCTAGACTGCTTAGCGCTGTTAGCTGCGGTGGGATCCAGCCATGTAATCTGTTGAAAGAAAGATCAAGGCTTTCCAAATTCCTTATACCTGAGAATGTCGCTGGTACCACTCCTGATAAGTAGTTGTGAGAAAGATTGAGAGCTCGTAACTTCAAAAGATCTCCAAGCCCTGATGGGATCTCACCGGTGAGCTCATTTTCCGAGAGATCAAGTCCGTACAAGTAGTTGAGAATCCCGCCTCTGTAAGCATCATATCGATGTTTTGTTGCAAATTCAATATCATATTGAGTGTCTGACAGGTAGGCCATTCTAAAAGGATCTGAAATATACACTGACATTTTCAAACTCAAATAGCTAAAAGAATCTGTGGAAGTGGAGTCACCAGGAGCAACGACAGCAACGCCCAAACTGTAGCTGTATGGTGCATCCTCTTTCCCTAAACCAAGTGATGTGTTGCTAAGACATGAAGGTATAGAACCACTTAATCTGTTGTTAGCCAGATCAAGAAGGTGGATGTTGCTGAGGCCACACAGCTGGCGAGGAATACGGCCTGTTAAATTATTCCCCCGAAGAAGGATGTTGGTGGTTTGAGTGTTGATGAACTCCGGGATATTCCCTGATAGTCTGTTGTTTCTGAGATCAAGTACTACGACATTCGCTAGAAATGTGTCTGGAATAGGCCCTGACAAGTTGTTGTCTTGGAGGTATAATACCACCGGGGTCCTGAAACTGATTTCTGAAGGTAAGCCCCCAGATAAACCGTTTCCAGAGAGATCCAACAGCCGAAGGCTGAATATGTTGAACAAGGAAGGAGGTATTTCACCTTCCAACATATTGTTTGAGAGTTGTAATGCGCCTAGGAACTGGTTTTGTCCGATCCAGCTTGGAATACCACCTGTGAGATTGTTGTGCGAAACGTCAAGCATATACAAAGATCTCAATCTCCTCAAACCTTGTCCAATTGTTCCCGTGAACTGATTGTTATCCATGGAGAGCTGAGATACACGAGTGAAGTTTGTTGATTCTGGAAAAGCCTCTCCACTTAGTTTGTTATGTGACAGCTTCAAGATTGACAAGGAATAACAACCCTCTACGAAACTTCTTGGTAGCTTCCCGCCAAAACTGTTGTGAGATATATCAAGATTATTAATACTCTTCATGTTACCCAGAGAGGATGGCATGCTTCCTTGAAAACCGTTCTTTGAGATATTCAGAGACAGTAAATGAGGAAGTATCCATCCAATGTTCTCAGGTAATAGATGGTTGAATTTGTTAACCGACAGATCCAGGAACAGCAGATTTTGTGCTGATCTTGGCAGCTGAAAGCTTGTCAAATAGTTATTCTGCAGAAGCAACACGTCAAGTTTTGTATTGTTTGCCAACAGCCAGGATGGAAACTGTCCAGATATGTTGTTGTTGGAGAGATCAACATGGCGCAAATCCTTTTGGTGTAGGAGAAAATCAGGAACCTTCTCCAAGTTGCAAGAGCGTAATGCAATAGCATTTAACTGAAATTTGGGCTTCCAAGAATCGTCTGAAACCACTTGGAATGAGTTGGATCTTGAATTAACTCCAAACACCTTAAGCATTGAGAGGTTGGCAAGGGAATCAAGGGAGAAGAAGCCTTCAAAATTGTTATCGAACAATGAGAAGTACTCAAGGGATTCAAGGTTAGCGAGAGAAGATGGTATCTTCCCACTCATTTGGTTCGAGGAGAGATCAAGAACTCGAAGTCCAGTCAAGCCAGTTAAACATAAAGGAAAGTCACCTACAAGATAGTTTTGACTGAGATCGAGCTCTTGTAGATTCTTCAGTTTGCAAATCCCTACGGTAATCAAATGCAAAACATTAATTCACATAATCAAAAGTGAATTCACAACTTTAATGGAAAACTTAAAGCTATGAACTGACTTGCCTTGCAATTCCATTGAGCCAGAAAATCCATTACCACTTAAATCCAAAAATTTCAGCTTCACCAAGGCAGAAAGCTCTGTGACAATACAAAACCACACAAAGGTAGACACCTTTACTAACGTACATGGTTATCGAAAACATGATGCAAACCATATAAAAATGTTATATGCAGCCGTTAAGAAAAAATTGTACTCAGGTCTTATTTCCAATTTTTTCAAATCTATAAGTTCTTAAAGGGTTTCCAGCAAACATAAGATGAAATAAGCCATGCTAGTTACAAATTAAAAACACACCTTTAGCAGGAAAAGGGCTACTCATGTTGTTTCCCTGAAGAAGCAGAGTTGTAAGTGATGTAGCAGCATTAAGAAAAGGAAAGACGCTGATGTTGAATTTATTTGACGAGAGATCAAGAATCTCCAGGTTTCTTAATCTACTGAGGCTTTTATAACCTTCCGGACCATCGAAGAAACCACCAAATTTGGACTCTGATAGGTCTACACTTTGAACTTCTTCAAAGGGATGCAGCAAAGAAAAGTTTAGGAGAGAACTCTTTTTGAGATTCAGTCCACGAATGGAAAGCTCGAGTACCCGCCCGCTTGTAGAATTGCACTTAACACGCTCCCATTGACAGCAGTCGCTCGTGGTGTCATTGGTCCAAGTAGGGAGAACAGGTTCGGATTGCCCTTCTTCAGTAGTTGAGATCAAGAATTTCTTGAGGTCCAACAACGCGTTCCTTTCTTTCAAAATACAGCTTTTGTATCCATGCGGCTGCCCCAACAATAGTATCATCACCCATATCAAGTATTGTTTTAAGAAAAGCTTTCCTTCCATTGCAAATAAGTTAATAAAAAAAAAAGCAAATGAAAATGAACTTCAATGTTGGTTCAATGCAAACACCTCAACGGTTATAAGAATTCAACAAGAAAGGGTAGAAAAGGTCAAAGTCTCTGTTTATGAAAAGACTTGAAAGTCATGAGACATACGTAAATGAGTGATCGCTATCGTTTACTTTGAATGGTATGGTAGACAAGTCAAGGTCTTTGTAGAAAACACTCATAACAAATAAGACAAGGATATTAATTTTTTTTTAAAAATAGCATGTTGCTAGAAATGTTTTTTTTTTGTTGTTGTGTTAAAATTAATCAATAAATGAATATCTAACCTAGGCATTACATATAAACCCAGAATCAAATATTAAACCGAAACTGAATTGAAAAAAACTGAATCCAAACCGACAAATAACTGAATGGTTTTTATATCTCTGGGATCAAAAACTCGAAACCAAACTAGAACTGAACCAAAAACCAAATAGGTACCCAAATATTATAAATACGGTTTATATACCTAAAAATATTAATTATATTTATTTTAAGATTATTAAATACTTTTAAAATACAACTTAAAAACCGAACTACCTAAAAAATCACATTATACAAATATTTTTTATCTAAAATATTTAAAATTATATGTATTATTCGAAGGAACCAAACTATTCGATTATTTTATCTAAAATATTAAATTTATCCGAACTACCTGATATTTAATATTAAAAAAAAACTGAAAATATAATTTTTTATCCGAATTATCCAAATTTACCCAAAAAATTTGAACTGAACCGAAACCGGATTGGAACCAAAATTTATCAGATATTAATCGGTTCTTAACATTGTTATCTGAACTGAACTGAAAAGCAAAGTAACCAAACCAGAACCGAGAATCACCGCGAATCAAACTGAACTGAAAACCGAACGTACGCGCCAACCATAAGTTTAAATATCGATGAACTGCCCCCTAGACTTGAGAAAAGCCTAACAGGTCATGGAATTCATTATGTGATTCTTGCTTTAGTATACAAAAATTTAATCGGGATTTAATCTGCGAATCACTATATTCGGATCCCATGATCTAAGCCATCCATACATGATATGCGAACGCACATGGCCAATAATATCAGGGAGGTCCACAGATTTTGCAACTTATGCAAACTTATTCTTCAATTGTAAAACATGAAGTTGAGATTGTTTCAAGCATTACATTATTCAAAGAAAAATACAATAACCGTTCAGAGGAACCACCACCAAAGTAGTTTTAAGATATATTTGATGCATTAAATTATTCAACGAAAAAAAGATAATAACAGTTCAGAGGAACCAACCATAAATTTAGTTCCGACTTTGCTAATAATTTTTTTTTTGAAGAACTGCAATAAATCGGGACGAATAAAACAACTACCACATTAAAGGATTTAACACCAATAGTAGATTACCATAACAAGTTCCTCACCTTGCGTATGAAAACATCAACAATGTAGAACCAAGCTCTGCTCCAAGGAGAATCAATAGAGAGAAATGCAAGTATTCCAAGAAGTACTGTCACATAAGCTGCAACAATACTCCAGTAGAAAGAGACCATGTCTATTGTGGATTCATCAGCTTCCACTTCATTATCTGGTTCTTGGATGTTATTGGTCTCACAACTTTTGTTGGTTGGTTTCCCACAAAGAAGAGGATTACCTAAGTAGCTTTGTATATCAAACGTGTTAAACTGTTTTCCCTGTGGAATGGCTCCTGATAAGTTGTTGTATGTGACCTTGAAAACAGCAAGTCTGCTTAGCTCTGTTAGTTCTGCTGGAATACGGCCTTCTAATCTGTTAAAGGAGAGATCAAGGCTTTCAACATTCTTCAAACCTGAGAAGCTTTTTGGTATCACACCTGACAAATAGTTGTGAGAAAAATTGAGAGCATAAAGTTCCAGAAGATCTCCTAGCTCTACTGGAATCTCACCAGCAAGCTCATTTTCTGAGAGATCTAGTCCAAACATATATTTGAGAATTCCACCCATGTAGGCATCATATCGGTGTTTTGTTGCAAACTCAATTTTTGTCTGGGTGTCATGCATGAAGTACCAGTTAATAGGATCTAGCACAAGAAGAGATTTGAAATGTCTACCATCATTTTCTGTGGAAGTTGAATCTTGTTCCAGAGTAAAAGCATCCTTGAAATTACTACCCATGTAGCCCCACTTAAAATCATAATCATATGACATATCCTCTTTTCCCAAACCAAATGATGTATGGCTAAGACATGAAGGTATGGATCCATTCAGTTTGTTATCAGCTAGATCCAGAAGATGGATGTTTCTTAGGCCACACAGCTGATGAGGAATATGACCTGTTAAGTTATTCCCCCGCAGAAGAAGAATACTGATGTTTTGGGTGTTGACGAACTCCGGAATGTTTCCAGACAATCTGTTGTTTCTGAGATCAAGTATAGTGACATTCACTAGCAACGTGGCGGGAATAGATCCTGATAAATTGTTGTCTTGTAGGAATAAAGCCACAGGATTTGCAGAACTGACGTGTGGAGGTATACCCCCAGATAAAATGTTTGCAGAGAGGTCCAACAACAGAAGATTGGAAATGTTGAACAAGGACACATGTACTTCACCTTCCAGCAAGTTGTTTGATAGCAGTATTGCATTTAAAGACGAAAGTTCCCCAATCCAACTTGGAATAACACCTGTGAGATTGTTGTTCGAAATGTCAAGCAGTAACAAGTATTCCAATTTTCGCAAACCTTGTCCGATCTTCCCTGTAAACAGATTGTTATCCATAGACAGCTCCCATATATGAGTGAAGTTTGTTGAACTTGGTAAAATCTCTCCACTTAGTTTATTATGTGAAAGTTTCAAGATTCTTAATGAATAACAACCCTCCACAAAACTTCTTTGTAGCTTCCCGTGGAAACTATTGTGAGAAATATCCAAAAACTGAATACTTTTCATGAAACCTAGAGAAGATGGCAGATCTCCTTGAAACCTGTTATTTGATATATTCAAAGACGCTAAATGCGGAAGCACCAAACCAATGTTCCCAGGAAACAGGTGACTGAAGCCATTCACCGACATGTCCAGCATAAGAATATCATGAGCAGACTGTGGTAGCTGAAAGCTCGTAAAGTTATTATTCTGTAGAGTTAAAACTTTGAGTTCCGTATTGTTCTCCATTAGCCAAGAAGGAAAATCTCCAGGTATTTTATTGTGAGAGAGATCAACTTGACGTAGACCCTTCTGATGTAGGAGAAAATAAGGAACCTTCTCCAAGTTGCATGATCGTAGTACAATAACATTCAACTGAAATTTTGGCTTCCAAGAACTTGCAGACTCTACTTGAAGTGAGTTGGATAGTGAACCGAGTTTGAGCACCCTCAGCTCTGAGAAGTTCGCAAACGAAACAACTGAGAAGAAGCCTTCAAAGTTGTTGTCAAACAACGATAAGTACTCAAGGGATTCAAGGCTACCAAGAGCAGATGGTACCTTCCCAGTCATTTGGTTCGATGATAGATCAAGAACTCGAAGTCCAGTTAAGTTAGTTAAACATAAGGGAAACTGACCAGACAGTTTGTTTCGACTCAAATCAAGCTCTTGCAGATTCTTCAGTTTACAAATCCCTATGTTAATCAAACGCAGAAGGTAAGTCGCTTGCATAAACGTGATTACAACCACAAATTTTATGTTTAATTAGAAATATTTGAGCCAACTTGCCTTGCAATTCCATTGAGCCAGACAATTCATTATCACTTACATCCAGAGCTTCCAACTTACTCAGGGTAGAGAGCTCTGCCACAAAAAGGTAAACACAAACCATTACGTTTATTAAATTCCCACTGTATAAAAGAAAGGAAAGCATATGAACTACCTTGTACTGGTATGGAGCCATTGAATCTGTTATCACTTAGGTCCAGCAGTTTCAAGTTTGTCAATTCTTTAAGTTCTGAAACAGAGCCCAACTAATAATGACTCAAACAGAATGAAGATAAAGTTAATAACAATAATTATGAAAATAGAATAGTTTGAACGAAAAATATAACCAAGAGCTACATCATGCTTAGCTACAAATGAGAACAAAAACACACCGTTAAGAGGAGATGGGCCATCCAAGTTGTTGCCCCGCAGAAACAAAGTTGTAAGTGATGTAGCAGCACTAAGAAAAGGAAAAATGCTGTTGTTGAATTTATTTGAAGAAAAATCCAGAATCTCCAGGTTTCTTAATCTGCTTAGGCTATTATGACCTGCAAACAAACTTATCTATTGGATGAAGGCACACAAGAATATTGCTCA
Source organism: Brassica napus (assembly GCF_020379485.1). Taxonomy (NCBI): domain Eukaryota; kingdom Viridiplantae; phylum Streptophyta; class Magnoliopsida; order Brassicales; family Brassicaceae; genus Brassica; species Brassica napus. The sequence goes on along the minus strand of NC_063449.1, from coordinate 34,131,991 downwards.
GCATATCCGAAATACAATCACAAAGATATAGGTTCCTTAAAGAAGTAGACGGTAGACCCCTAACTCAAGGAAAATATCAAAGTTCCAATGAAAAAAACAGAACGCTAAAACCTAACCACTAGGCGAAAAGCCTGGTATACCTTCAACATCATCAAACAAGCCAGAAAATTGGTTGAATGCATCATCATTGAATTCATTCTCTTTGTACGCAGATAAGTTTATGAATCTGGACTTGGACAAGTTGAGACTTCGAATTTCTTCAAAGGGATGCAGCAAAGAAAGATTTAGGAGAGAACTCTCTTTGAGGTGAAGTGTACCAAAGGCAATATCAGTCACCCGTTTGCTTGTACGATTGCACTCAAGGCCCTCCCAATGGCAGCAATTGCTATTTGTGTCGTTAGTCCAAGTAGGGAAAACAGAGTTGGATTCCCCTTCTTCAGTAATTGAGATTATGTATCTCTTGAGCTCCAACAAAGCTATGCTTTCTTTCTGAACGCAGCTTTGGTATCCATGTAGCTGCCCCAACAGTAAGATCACCCATGTCAAGTATTTTCCCAAAGACATCTTCCCCTCCATTATAAATTTGATAACACAAGCAAATGAAGAAGAATCCAAAATGACTGTAAATAGCATAGTTTTATATTTAGAAAAGTCAAAAGTTACTTTAAATGAGACCACTGAAAGTCATGTGACTTTCGTAGCGTGAGCAATCATTATCCTACAAGTCAAGTTAAATTCATGTTTTGCTTATATTATAGTAACCAGATAAGCTTCAAGGAAAGAAAATAAACGAGAGCCGTCTCTTTTTCACATTGAATTATTTCTTGGTGTTAAGACATCTCAACAAAAACTATTGAAATAATTAAAGAATATTTCACTTTTTCTTGTTGAAACGTAGCCTAACTAGATTTGAGTCGAAGGTCAGGGATGATGGGGCTCTCTAGGATTGTTTGCATTACTACGTCTCCGTCACGGGCGATGGCATGACAAAGGGTATTATCACCAAGGCCACTACATCTGGTGTAACACCTACCTAAGTGATACATCGATTCAGCGAACACCAAAATACAGAGGGGGATTTAAAACCTACCAAGTTGCACGAGACTGTATAATTTCTAGTCAAAATGCTCTGTGCGCAACTGTAATTGGCATAAATATAAAGATTATTCAAAAAATATATATAACAAATGGGGAATTTTCTTTAATTTACTTTCAATACTTTTTTTGTGTAATCTTTCTACTTCGATCACGCAAAATATGTAGTGAATTAATCACCAAACCAGCTGCAAGATATGTTTTAGGCATTACATTTATTCAAAAAAAAAAAGACAATACATAAGATGACACATTATGTTCTGGTGTTGTTACACAAAAGCAGCTTTTTGAAGAACAGCCATAAATAGGGAAAAACGAAGGAACTAGCACAGTAAAAGATGTGATACAATAAACATTACCACAACCAACTCCTCGCTTTGTAGATGAAAGCATCAACGCTGTAGAACCAAAATCTGCTCCAAGGAGAATCGAAAGAGAAAGACGCAAAAATTCCAATGAGTATGGTCACATAGGCTGCAACAAGAATATAGTAGAAAGATTTCATATCGATTGTGGATTCATCCTCTTCCAATCCATCATCTGCTTCTTGAAAGTTATTGCTCTTGCAGCTTATGTTGGTTGGTTTCCCACAGAGACGGGGATTACCTAAGTAGCTTCGTGTTTCAAAGGTGTTAAACTGTCTTCCCAGTGGAATGGCTCCTAATAAGTTGTTGTATGATACATTGAAGACAGCTAGGCTGCTCAGCTCTGCTAGTTGTGGTGGGATCCGACCTTGTAGTCTGTTTTAAGAAAGATCAAGGCTTTCCATGTTCTTGAGACCTGAAAAGCTTGTGAGAAAGATTTAAAGCATGAAACTCCTTAGGACCTCCAAGCTCTACTGGAATCTCACCGCTCAGCTCATTATCTGAGAGATCCATTCCAATCAAATATCCTAGGTTTCCACCCATGTAGGCGTCAAATCTGCCTTTTGTTGCAAATCCTATTTTTGTTTGGGTGCGAACATCATATTCATATGTTGTAAACTGATCCAGTATAAGCAGAGATTTGAAATATGTACCGACATCTCGTGTGGAAATGGAGTCCCTGTCCAGATAAGAAAGTTGTGATAATCCAAGTGATTCAATGCCAAAATCATAAATTGTCGCATACACTTTTCTCAAATCAGATGATATATTGCTTAGACATGAAGGTATTGAACCACTCAATCTATTGTTAGCAAGATCCAGAAAGTGAATGCTTGTTAGGGAACATAACTGGCTAGGAATCTGCCCTGTTAAATTATTCCCACGCAAAAGAAGAAAACTGGTTCTTTCGTTGCTGATAAACTCTGGAATGTTCCCATAAAATCTGTTATTTCTCAGATCAAGTAGAGAAACATTTAACAGCAATGTATTTGGAATAACCCCTGATAAATTATTGTCTTGCAGCAATAACACTACTGAAGTTCCAGAATTAACGTGTGGAGGTATGGCCCCAGATAAAGAGTTTGCAGAGAGGTCAAGTAGCCTAATAAGACTGGATATGCTGACCAAAGAAATAGGTATTTCACCTTCCAATGAGTTGTTTGAAAGCAGCAGAGCAGAGACAGGAAGTTCGCCAATCCAGCTTGGAATAACACCGGTTAGATTGTTATTTGAAATGTCAAGCAGTGACAAGTTTATCAGCCTCCGTAAACCATGTCCAATCCGTCCTGTGAAATGATTGTTATCCAGAAACAACACATTGACACCAGTAAAGTTGACTGATTCTTGAAAAATCTCGCCACTTAGTTTGTTGTATGAAAGCTTCAAGATTACCAAGGAATAACAACCCTCTACAAAAGCTCTAGGTAACTTCCCGTGGAAGCTGTTGTGAGATAGATATATTCAATACTCCTCATGTTGCCCAGTGAAGATGGCAGATTTCCTTCAGAACCGTTCTTCGAGATATTCATATACGATAAATCAGGAAGTATCCACCCAATGCTCTCAGGAAGCAAGCCAGTGAGTTTATTAACAGAAAAATCCAACCAATGCAGATTATGATCAGATTCAGGAAGCTGGAAGCTCCTAATGAAGTTATTCTGCAGATGCAAATTTTCGAGTTTCGTATTGTTCACCAACAGCCAAGAAGGGAAAGTTCCACTAATATTATTGTCAGAGAGATCAACATGACGCAAATCCTTCTGGTGTAGGAGAAAATGAGGAACCTTCTTCAAGTTGCATGATGGTAGTGCAATAACATTCAGCTGAAATTTTGGCTTCCAGAAACTTCCAGACTCTACCTGGAGTGAGTTGCCTTTTGAATCAAGTCTGAACACCCTAAGCTTTGAGAGGTTGGCGAGTAAACCAAGTGAGAAGGAGCCTTTGAAGTTGTTATTAGACAGCGACAAGTACTCCAGGGATTCAAGGTTACGGATAGCAGATGGTAGCTTCTCATTTAGTTGGTTAGATGAGAGATCAAGAACTCGAAGTCCATTGAAGCTAAGTAAGCATAAGGGAAACTGACCTACAAGTTTGTTTTGACTGAGATTGAGCTCCTCCAAATTCTTCAGTTCGCAAATACCTATGGTAATCGAACGCAAAACTTTTATTCACATGAGTATTCATTAATTCATCATTAGAGTTAATTCATAGGTTGAAGATCTACGCAGACTTGCCTTGCAGTTCCACTGATGTAGAAAATTCGTTACCATGTAGATCCAAAGCTTTCAGATTCCTCAGAGCATGAAAATCTGCCACAAAGCCGCACAAATGAAAACTCCTTTAAATAATAGCCGAAAGATGTACTAGACAGCCGTTAAATCGAATTTACACCCTCGAGAAGAAGGAAACATGAATGCAAAAGCTACCTCCCAGTGGTATTGAACTGTTAAATCTGTATTCACTTAGGTCCAGTACTTCCAAGTTCGTCAAATCTTTGAGTTCTGAAATAGAGTTTACCAAACAGAAGAATGATACAAACTGAGTTTAAGAGGTACAGAAAAAGTTAAACACTAATTTTTAGAAGAAAAAAAATACATCATCAAGAAATACACCGTGCTAGATACAAATGGAAAAGAAACAACCTTTAGCAGGAAATAGGCCATCCATGTTGTTCGAAGGAAGTAACAGAGTTCTAAGTGATGTAGCAGCATTAATAAATGGAAATATGCTGTTGTCGAATGCATTTTCAAAGAGATCCACAATCTCCAAGTTTCTTAATCTCCTTAGGCTTTTATAACCTGCAAATAAGAATTATTCCTAACCTTATAAAGATAACATTATCTCGCTCCAATCACACTACGTAAATTAATTTTTAAAATTTTGGGAGCCATATGCAAATGTTTCACTTGGTTATGCCCAGGACGATCCTGCTCCATTCACACTATGTACATGGAAAGGTAAAAGTAAGTGACGGTCCTATGGGATTGCAACATACAGCATGGGACACAAACGTCAAAGAAAATCTCAGTAGCATAAGGTATTTAACTTTCATAAATAAGCAACAAAGAACTAAGATGTAGTCCATCTAGATTCTTTAGAGAAGCAGAACGCTAACGGAGGGGAAAAATCAAAGTTCCAACGCAAATAAAAAAAAAAAATTTATCCATTATGAAAATTCTGGTATACCTTCCACATCATCAAACAAACCACTGAATCCTAACGAGGATAAGTCCAGAATTTGAATTCTTCAAAGGGATGCAGCAAAGAAAGATTTAGAGAACTCTCTCCGTAGAGCGCCCAACCAATGGAAAGCCTGATAACCCGCCCGCTAGCACGATCACACTTAACTTTCTCCCACTGGCAGCAATCGATCTTTGTGACATTAGTCCAAGTTGTTAAAAACTGGTTGGATTCTTTACTTGCGATAGTGTATTTCTTGAGGTCCAACAAAGCCACCCTTTCTTTCTCAATACAACTTATGTATCCATGTAGCTGCCCCAACAATAATATCACCAATATCAAGTATTGACCCAAGAAAAGCTTCCCCTCCATTGCAAGTAAGATAAAAAAAAAAAGCAAATGGGAAATAAGCTCCTAATCAAAGTGAGACTGGTTTCAACGCAAATACATCCATGGTAATACAAATTCAACAAGAAATGGTTGTGTTAGAAAAGTCAGAAGTCTCGTCTCATTTAGTGAAAGCACTTAAAAGTCATGTGACATGAGTAAAGTGATGGATCGCTATCGTTTACTTTGAATTGTATGATAAGATAAGACAAGTCAATGTTTCGTGGAAAAAAAGAAGCTCATAATGGTGTGAGATATATTTAAAAAAATAGATCCCAAAATCTTTCTTCTTAGTAAACGGACAGGAACCAATTGGGTGGCAGACAAGAAAATCGATTGATCTAAGAGCTTGTCATGATTCTTACAAGTAAGCTTTTCGAACTCCAACTTCTTTTATTTGTTTTTCTGGGTTTCTCACTGTTCTATTATTCTCCATCTGCTAGTATGCTTTTATTAAACCCCCATTAACTTGTGGATGGAGTTTGGAAAACTTGATCATTGCCCTTTGAGTTTCCCCTGTTCATCCATAAAAAAATTTGTAGCAAAATGAAAAGAGGAAGTACAAGTTTGGGTCTTTAGAAACTAGGCTTATATCTTATTCTATTGATTCTGTGGTTGGGTTTCCTATTGATCAGTTTTTCCCTTTTGTTTCTGCTGACACAACGGTAAAAAAAAAAAAAGAGAATCAAGAATAACAAGGGAGTTTTTCCCTTTTTGTTTCTGTGGTTATTGTTCATCTTACAGGATGCTTACCATTGATATGGCTCTTTCTGCTTACTGCCTGTGCTGGAAGGACATTATACCCACTCCCTGGTAAAGGAGGCAAAGGCGCTAAGCTGCCTATTCAGACTTCACGTCCTTATAACATCGCACACAGAGGCTCCAATGGAGAGATCCCTGAAGAAACTGCTCCTGCATACTTGGTATACCATTGACATTTCCTTGATCAACCTCTCTCTCTCACTCTTTCATTTGATTATCTGGCTGGCATGGCTGTCTCTAGTTTGCTTGTTGAAGTGAATGCTTATAAGCAATTTTATTTTCTTTTTCAGAGAGCAATTGAAGAGGGTGCAGACTTCATAGAAACAGATGTCTTATCAACCAAAGATGGTGTGTTGATCTGTTTCCATGATTTCACCCTTCAAAACACAACCAATGTTGCCAGCCACAAGGAGTTTGCTGATCGTAATAGGACTTATGAGGTCCAAGGATCCAACATGACTGGCTTTTTCACTTGTACGTTCCACCCATGATTCTTATTTTGTTATTTTTCATACCTGAGTTGATGCATCCCAATAGGTGCTCTTTGATTTGCTTACAGTTGATTTTACACTAAAAGAACTAAAGAAACTACGGACAAAACAGAGATTTTCTTTTCGAAACCAGCAATACAACGGTTAGCTAATCCTTTCTTTCCTGGATTTCAATTGTTGGAAGAAACATCTACCCATGTCAATCTTTTGCTCTCTTTTTTTTCCAGGAAAGTACCCTATCATTACATTTGAAGAGTTTATCACCATTGCTCGGGACGCTCCTCGAGTTGTCGGTATATATCCTGAGATTAAAAATCCAGTTTTAATGAACCAGCATGTGGGTTACAATCCTACAAACTTGATTTCTACTTTTACTGCAGAAATATGATTGGTTTTTTTATCTCCCTTTCTTCTAATCACTGTTATATATCCACAGGTCAAATGGCCTGGTGGTGTGAGATTTGAGGATAAAGTGGTGGAGACACTTAAGAAGTATGGATATGGAGGCTCATATTTGTCCAAGAAGTGGTTGAAAAGACCATTGTTTATTCAGTCATTTGCCCCATCTTCTCTAGTTTACATATCAAACTTGATAGACTCGCCAAAAGTCTTACTAATAGACGATGTAACCGTGCTAACAGAAGACACTAACCAGGTCCATCCTCTGCTCTTCTTATTTGTTTACTTCTGAAAGTTCTTATTCTTTTGCTTAAGTGATTGATCAATCTTTCCTGCAAATCTAGACTTACGCAGAGATCACATCAGATGTGTATTTCAATTACATCAAGCAATATGTTGTCGGGATAGGACCTTGGAAGGACACAGTTGTTCCAGTAAGTAACAATTACACTCAAGCCCCCACAGATCTGGTTAAAAGAGCTCATGCACATAATCTAAAGGTCTGTTTCAAAACCTCCCACTAAGATTGAGTGTCTGGTTGGTGGAAACATGTTGCTAACTTCTTGAAAATGTATAAAAACTCAGGTGCATCCATACACGTACAGGAATGAAAACGAATTCTTACACCTAAACTTCAGCCAAGATCCATATAAGGAATATGAGTACTGGATCAATGAGATTGGTGTTGATGGACTCTTCACCGACTTCACTGGTAGCCTCCATAACTACCAAGAATGGACATCTCCGTTGTCTGAAACTTCCAAGTCTCCACGACAGCTCTTGAGTCAAATTGCTGCATTGGTCCTCCCTTATGAAAAAGCTTGATATACCACAGAGGAGTCTTCAAAATCAAATGTGTTTGCTTATTTCACGAGATTTATACATGAGAGACAAAAAACTATGTAAATCTTGGAGCATACTTCTATAATACCAAAAAGAAGGAAACAGTTTCTCTAAATAACTTCAGAGATATAGTACACAAATCAAACTCAGTCCCTCAAAGCTCTTAGACACAGAAAGTTGTGCAGCAAGGGAAGCAAATAACCATCTAGGGGGTGCGGTCAGAGGCATGATCAGCTTCTGCTTTAGGAGTAAAGGTTTATGATCGAATGCAACATGTCACACACACGGAAAAGTACCACAATGGAATTGACACAACAATGTATATACCATCATTGGACCAGTTTAGAGATAACTGATCTTAATCAATGTAATTTAGGATGACAAACTTTTCATCATGCGGTTAAAAGCATCGACAACACTAAACCAATCTCTACGCCAAGGAGAATCACAAGAGACTGAAGCGAGTATTACCAGCACTATGATCACATAGCCTACAACAAAACTCATGCGGAAAGATTCCATGAAGACTACATCTTCATCATCTTCAACCCCATCTTCTGGTTCTTCTGAAACATTGTTACTACAACTTCTACCTGTGGGTTTTCCACAGAGATGAGGATTACCAATGTAGCTGCTTTCATCGAAGGTGTTAAACTGTCTTCCCTGTGGAATGACGCCAGATAGATTGTTGTAAGAGACATTGAAGACAACAAGACTTCTCATCTCTGTCTGTTGTGATGGGATTCGGACTTGTAAACTGTTGAAAGAAAGGTCAAGGCTCTCCATATTGTCTAGCCTGGAAAAACTTTCTGGGAGGGCACCTGATAAACTGTTGCGTGAAAGATTCAGCGCATGTAGTTCCAAAAGATCTCCAAGCTCTTCTGGGATCTCACCACTGAGCTCATTTTCTGAGAGGTCCAACCCAAACATATATCTGAGATTTCCTCCCATGTAGGTATCGTACCGATGTTTTGCTGAAAAATTTATTTTAGTCTGGACGGCTGTGGTATACTCCATAGTAAAAGGGTCTAACACAAGCAGAGAGTTGTAATATCTTCTTGAATTTTTGGGGGTAATGCCGTCACTTTCCATACATATACTATCAAATCTTATGTTGAAATCGTAATCAGATGTCTCAGAGTAATCGTAATCAGATGTCTCAGAGTCTTTTCCTCTACCAAATGATGTCTTGCTCAGACATGAAGGTATGGATCCATTCAGTCTTTTGTTAGAAAGATCCAGGAGTTTGATTCTGCTGAAGTCACAAATGTTGAGAGGAATAGCGCCTGTTAAGTTGTTTCCCTTCAAAAGTAGAATACTGATGTTTTGAGTGTTGATGAACTCTGGAATATTACCAGAGAATTTGTTATTTCTGAGATCAAGAACGGAAACATTTTCCAGCAATGTGTCTGGGATAGTCCCTGTCAGGTTGTTATCTTCCAGGTTTAACACAACTTTAAACATTGAATTGAGCCGTGGAGGTATGGCCCCGGATAACTTGTTTGCAGAGAGGTCCAATGGTCCAAGAAAAGACATGTTGAACAAAGATATTGGTATTTCACCTTCCAACATATTGTTTGAAAGGGATAGCATATACAAGCTCCAAAGTTCTTCAATCCAGCTTGGAATAACACCTGTGAGATAGTTTTTTGACATGTCAAGTACCGTCAGTGATATCAACCTCTTCAAACCTTCTCCAATATTTCCACTGAACTGGTTGTTATCCATGAACAATACAGATAAGTCAGTAAAGTTCGGCGATATAGGAAAAAACCTCTCCACTTAGTTTGTTATGCGAAAGCTTCAAGAATTGCATGGAATAACAACCCATTTCAAAACTTCTCGGTAGCTTGATGTGTCGAGTTTTAACCCGATTATCTAACTGCAAGTGTACAGTAAAGTACGCAGTAGTAATGCGGGATCGAATCCACAGGGACCGATGATCACACGTAGAGTTGCAGACAAGTTAATAGCTACAGCGAACGAATATATATTTTTGATGGTTTTTATTTAATTTTCTTTAGTGTCACAAAACATAAACAAGCTGTAAAAAGATGATTTAAACGATTTGAAAACTATTTTAAAGCAAACGTTGGGCATTGGGAATTCTCAGGGATTTCTTTTTAATCAAGATACAATTAATGGCAGACACAGGGATATATTAAGAACCGTCTAGAACTCAAACACGATATTAGAATTAACCTACTTCCGTAGCGCTAATTCTCTATGTTATAGAAATCTCCACACTAACTTCCGCTGAGTTTCAATTTCTAAACAAGCATTAAGAACAGGTTCAATATATTCACAAAGCGCAATAACATCAACTTCCGAGGGTTAAGGACACTTTGCTCATCTAAAGTGTTTTCGGAAGTTCAAACAATCACTTTCTGTGCATCAAACAATCTGATATCATGAACTAAGTGATCAATTCAGTTCAAGCAGTAAGAAATCCATTAGATGAAGAACCAAAACGTAATCCCTTAGTCTACACACGTTTTATTAATCAAAACATCAAGAAATCCCCTATGAGAACCCCTAAACCCAACTAGATGACTACTCACACATAACTAAGCAAGAACAACACGATTTTGATGAGGGAAAACATGATAAGATTGTATTAAAACAGAGTAAAGGTTCAGAAGATCTTCTCCAAATGGTTTTGAGATGAACTCCTTTACAAATCTTCACAAATCACACAAAACAAGTTACAAAACTCTCAAATCTCTCTCAAGAACTTGTAAATCTCCTTCTTGGTCGTCTCCAATCTCTTTTTTGAGTCCCAAAAGTCCTCTCTCCTCGTCCATTATTGAAGGGAGTGGGTAAAAATGAGTGAAAAGCTCATTGGTGCGTGTGGAGCCCGTAGAGCGTGAGATCGGTCGATCCTCAGTGGTAGGATCGGTCGATCTAGTGCATGAAACCGTAGCGACAAGTTCTGGTCGCTACGCATGTCGCTACAATTCACGGCTTTTCTTCTTAGCTCTGGATCGGTCGATCTACAGACAATGGATCGGTCGATCTATGTCATGTGCGATCAATACTTCTCATTCGGTCCATTGTTCGGTCCATCTTGCTTCTGAATAAATCCCGAATGCATTCTTTTCTTGCAAGCTATCTAGTAACCTGCATATTACACTTAAGAACACCAAAACGCATCAAATAGACCAAAACATTAATTAAAACCGACCATTTAATTGCTCCAAAACGAGTTTAAAACCGTTAAAAACACGGAATATCAACTCCCCCAGACTTGAATCTTTGCTTGTCCTCAAGTAAAGAGGATTAAAATTTGGGAGCTCACTAACCCTCAGTAGACCTTACCTTGTGATTTCGCTAACCACTTAAATCAGAGACTGTCAAGGCATTCATTCAAAATCCCCACCAAGACCGCGCAAACCTTTCCATATTTCAGACCTGCAAGTCTCAGTTTCAAGTAATCAACTCTTTACATTCATTAAAAAGGGCGTGACCTTTCCACCAAAGATATCTCCATCAGGTATAACGGGCTCGGTGTTTGGGAGGCTGTTTTGGTGTTTAATTAGGTGAGGCTCAAGTGTTTGTGGGTATCAGCAATAACAAAAAATGCAAAACATTATGCAAAATCGCTGGAGAAACTGAGTATATTGATAACCACGTTTTCGAACTGCTCAAGTCTCAAATGATCAAAACCCAACAAATCTCAAACTCTAACCCTAAATTTAAACAACGCATCATCTCTGGTACACAAAATAAAAATAAAATGTCTAAATCAAATCTACTGAATGAGATATAAACATGAACTTTTTTTTTTTTTTTTTTTTTTTATATTTCAGAACGAAAACTTATACAAACCGAAATCGAATATATACACTGCGATGCAATCACACACTTACAACACCCAATTTTCTATTTACACCTCTAGACACACAGGTCCGTGTCTAACCACCTAAATGTTCCGATCCTACCTAAGCAGTCGGATGAACCATGTCTACCCTAATCTCTCCATTGTTTTTGCACATGTATGCACATATGATCAGTGTGTAAGAATGCATGGAGATGAAATAAAAGGGTAAGGTGTAGGTGTGGTACCAAACTATAGATGAGTCTGGCCATTCAGGATTATTAAAGAGTGGTAAAATGTGGTAAATAAAATCCTCAATGTGTATATGGTGTACCATTTCCTGATGTTGATTCCTGGTCAAAAGAAATTAAATTCATTAATGGTCAAAAATAGTTGAGTCGATTACAATTCACCGAGACTTGATAAAAGATTTAAGGAGAGGTTGTTTGGTCAAGTGGTTCCTCGGTTTGTCTGCGCTAACAGTCCTGAAAAATGGCCAATATGAAATGTAATGCACAACACACAAGGAAATAGTCTAATAATCATCACAGGGTCTGATAAAAATACGTAGAGAGTTTTTAAAACACAAGCAAATCCGATAAACTAAGAAAATGAAAGAAATAATGCAATATGGTACATAAGTAGCATCCTCCCCCAGACTTACTTCACACCGTCTCGGTGTGAAAATAATTCCAAGAGAGATTACCGATCAGGCGTTGCGGTCAGTGCGCCTCTTCGAGCGCCTCTCCAATGCTCCATCATCATCAGAGTCCTCCGCTGCCTTAGGTCCAGCAGCGGTGTCGTGAGCGCTTGAGTCGTCATCACTATCTCCAGAAACAGCTGGCTGTGATGCGCATCCCTTTTTAATGTTGCAGATTCCCTTCCACATCTTCAGCAGTATGGAGTTGTTGGTTTGATGGCTCTTGATGGACCAAGCGTTGATCTCAGCAGCGGATGCAGTAGCGGGAGGTGCTGGTGGCAGCATATACGGAGTGAAATCCGTGGGGAAAAGACTTTCCTCATCTTCAGGCTCCTCCTCTATATCATCATGTGGTGTCTGCTGGTGTGTCGATGATGATGCGACTCCTTTCTTCTTCAGTGTCGCGGGTCTGGCGCAGAGAAATGCAGGCGGTGGTAGAAATATGAGAGCACCTGGATCAGTCAGCGCTCGGTGATGGCGGTATAGGGTAGTTTGACAAATTGCTCTCTCCCTTGTGGGTCATGGAACTGGTAGATATGAGGGGCTGACTTGTCGATGCTACCTCGCCAAGGGCCGGTGAGGTAGTGGCTGCTAATGAGTGCTCTCATGTCGAAAAAGTTCTGATGCATCCCCTTCTTATCCACCACTCTGTCAAAAGGTGGAAGAAACACTCCACATTGCCTTAAGATCCGTGTGATAACCGCTCCAAACCCACATCTCTTCGTGTCTGAAACTTTGAAGTACGCAAGCTTCTCCGCGATCACAGCTCCTATGTTTATGTCCTTCCCGCTAACATAGGTAATGTCTGCGCCCTGAGGCCATAGGTGTCCAGCCCCGATGTACAGAAGAGCTAGCTCATCTTTTGTCACTGCAGCGGGTTCTGTCTTCCCATAGATAACACTGCTGATCACTCTCACTGCATATCGCAGAACAAGGCTACGAATTCTAGCTTGCTTGGCCTCTCTAGAGATGAAGTTTCCTGAAGTGATGAATTTCCAGAAATCATTGTGTTCCGGGAAGTCAGGAACATAAGATTGACGTCCTTTCTCGAACCCAAAGACGTCGCACAGCTGAAAGATGGTCATGGAGTGGAACTGCCTGTTCACAATGAAGAAGAACATTGCCTTATCAGCTACCGGGTTGTCCTCGTCAGGATGGTAGAGGCGGGCTGATGCGAGGAACTGCCTGGTCAAATCAGCATAGCAATCACAGTGGAGATCGAAGATGTACCCCAGGCCAATCTTCTCGAACAAGGCTTCAATATCCTCGGTTATCCTCAATGCATCTGTAGTGTCTCTGTGAGCGAAGCGCGATGGACATATTTCCACTCCCTTCATCTGCTCGTAGAAATCATCATCATGTATATCCCACTACTGGGTTATCTCTCGATTCGCAGGATGAGACCTATCCGTCTTTCTGAAATTGCCCTTTGTGCTGAGCCTAGCAGTCTGTACCGAGGAACTCCCACGCTCACCCTTCTTCTTCTGTCTCTTAGGCATTATCTGTGTCTTGATGAAAACTGATAGTAGAAACGGATAGAGCTTGAAAAACTAATGAGTTTAGCACCAAGAATTACAAAAATCGGATGAGAGATGATGGAAATCGAATTGGGTGTTCTTGAGAAGTTTGAGAGAGTTTGAGAGGAGAGGAAGATGAAATATTATGTGTTTTGATCGATATTTTCGCGAGTTGGGTGTTTTATGGGTGTTTTCCGGTTTAAATTAAGTGAAATCAAACCGGGCAATACTTACCTTAGATCGACCGATCCATACGAGTCGGATCGACCGATCTTCTCCTGAGATCGACCGCTCTACCTCACCCGGATCGACCGATCTCTTACATGGATCGGTCGTTCTGTTTCTGTTGGATCGATCGATCTCTGCCTGATCGTGATACATGCCTGAAAATCATCTAAAAACACAACCAAAAATAAATTCACACAAGAAAACATAATCACAAAAGAGAAAGAAAATCAAACCATGTGGGTTGCCTCCCACTCAGCGCTTGTTTAAAGTCGCGAGCCTGACTATTTTGTTGTCCTTAGGTGAGATCAGGTTCCGATAAAGGAATGTTGGTTCCTTCTTCGGGTTTTGCATCTGTGAAGTAAGGTTTTAGCCTCTGCCCATTGACTGTGAACTTCCTCCCATTCTCTTCCAAGACAACAGCTCCATAAGGTCTAACCTCTGTGATGGTGAAAGGTCCGGACCAACGAGACTTAAGCTTTCCAGGAAATAGCTTGAGTCTAGAGTTGAACAGAAGGACTTTGTCTCCAGCAGCGAAGTCTCTCGGGATTATCTTTCTGTCATGCCACGCCTTAGTTCTTTCCTTGTAGATTTTGGTGTTCTCATAGGCGTTCAACCGAATCTCGTCCAGCTCGTTCAACTGAACCATCCTCCTTTCTGCAGCGGTTTTAATGTCGAAGTTCATCAACTTCGTTGCCCCAAAACCACTGTACTCCAATTCCACAGGTAGGTGACAAGACTTTCCATAGACCAGATTAAAAGGAGTGGTGCCCAAGGGAGTCTTGTAGGCGGTTCTATACGCCCATAAGGCGTCATCAAGCTTCACAGCCCAGTCTTTCCTTGTTTTGCCTACAGCCTTCTCCAAAATCCCCTTGATTTCTCGGTTCGATATTTCAACCTGCCCACTTGTCTGAGGATGATAAGGTGTAGCTACCTTATGCTTTACTCCATGTTTCTTCAGCAGTTTATCGAACGTCTTGTTGATGAAGTGAGAGCCTCCATCACTAATAACCACTCTCGGGATCCCGAATCTTGGAAAAATGACTGTCTTGAACATTTTCTTGACAACACTAGAGTCATTTGTCTTGCTGGCTACTGCTTCCACCCACTTGGAGACATAATCAACCGCAACCAGGATGTACTCATTTCCATAAGAAGATGGGAAAGGGCCCATAAAATCAATTCCCCATACATCAAAAACTTCAACTTCAAGGATGAAATTTTGGGGCATCTCATTTCTCTTACTGATGTTGCCCTTCCGCTGACATGCATCACACTTTGAGACAAACTCATGGGCGTCTCTGAAAAGTGTAGGCCACCAGTAACCAGCCTGCAGGACCTTAGAAACCGTCTTGAATGTTGCAAAATGGCCTGCGTATTCTGAACTGTGGCAGTGGAAAAGAATCCCTTGCATCTCATTCTCCAGAACACATCTCCTGAATAAACCATCTGAGCATCTCTTGTAGAGGAAGGGATCATCCCAGTAGTAGTGGTTCACATCTCTCATGAACTTTTCCTCTCATACCCCTTCAGGTTCGGTGGTTCAATTCCAGCACATAGGTAGTTTGCAAAGTCTGCAAACCATGGGAGATCATCCTGAATTTGTCTCATGACACAGCAATCAGCCTGATCCAAATACTCATCCTCCAGCAAGGTGATCACATAGACATTCTCCTCGGGTAATGTATCATCCAGTGGTGTTTCAGCTTCCACTCTCATTCGGGAAAGATGATCTGCCACTCCATTTTCTGCTCCTCTCTTGTCTCTGATCTCAATATCAAACTCCTGTAGCAGTAAGATCCACCTTAAGAGTCTCGGTTTAGCATCTTTTTTCGTCATCAGGTACTTCAAGGCTGCATGATCTGTGTGCACAATTACTTTCGAGCCCACCAAATAGGACCTGAACTTCTCGAAAGCATAAACTACTGCCAGCAACTCCTTCTCAGTGGTAGCATACTTGATTTGAGCATCATCAAGCGTTCGGCTGGCATAATAGATCACATGGAGTTTTTGTCTTTTCTCTGCCCCAAAACAGCTCCAATCGCGTAATCACTTGTGTCACACATTATTTCAAATGGCAAGTCCCAATCTGGTGGCTGCACAATGGGAGCACTGACTAGAGACTTCTTGAGAATCTGAAACGCAGCGAGGCAGTCAGCATCAAAAACAAACTTCGCTTCTTTGCACAGCAGACGGGTGAGTGGCCTCGCTATCATAGAGAAGTCTTTGATAAACCTCCTGTAAAAACCAGCATGTCCCAGAAATCTCCGAATATCCCTCACTGTCCTAGGAGGCTGTAGGCTGGTCATAACTTCAATCTTTGCTTTGTCAACCTCGATACCCTGCTCTGATATCCTGTGACCCAAAACAATGCCATCTTTCACCATGAAATGGCACTTCTCCCAATTTAGCACCAAGTTCTTCTCCTCACATCTTTCCAGCACCTTGCACAGATTAGCAATGCAGTCGGTAAATGAAGAACCGTAGACTGAGAAATCGTCCATAAAAACCTCCATAATGTCCTCAATAAGATCAGTAAAGATCGACATCATGCATCTCTGGAAAGTGGCAGGAGCATTGCACAATCCGAAAGGCATTCTCCTGTAGGCAAAAGTACCGTATGGACAGGTGAATATTGTCTTCTCTTGGTCCTCTGGATGAATGGGTATCTGAAAGAACCCGGAGTAGCCATCGAGAAAACAGTAGTAGGGGTGGTTGGCTAGTCTTTCCAGCATCTGGTCAATGAAAGGAAGTGGGAAGTGGGAAGTGGTCCTTCCTTGTGGCTGAGTTTAGCTTCCTGTAGTCAATGCACATCCTATGCCCTGTGACTGTTCTGCTAGGAATCAGCTCAGCCTTCTCATTTGTGATGACAGTGATGCCACCCTTCTTAGGAACCACATGAACCGGGCTCACCCAAGTGCTGTCTGAAATTGGGTAGATCACCCCTGCACTCAACAGCTTTAGAATCTCCTTTTTCACAACTTCCATCAGTTTGGGATTCAGTCTTCGCTGGTGCTCTATGGACGTCTTTGACGCATCCTCCAAGTGAATCTTGTGCATGCAAAGATCTGGAGAAATACCTGTAATATCATCCAAAGAGTACCCCAATGCTTTTCTATACTTTCGCAATTTTGAAAGAAGCAAAGCGGTCTCCACATTATTCAGGTTAGCACAAATAATAACAGGATATGTGGAATTCGGTCCCAAGAATGCATACCTCAGCCCAGCTGGGAGGGCTTTAAGTTCCACCTTTGGAGCATTCTCCTCACTCCAATCTGGTTGGGAGGATGACGGTTTGACGGTTTTATCGGTGCCTGAGTCTTCAAGGCTGACATAGGCGACATGCTTCTCAATCGGTGAGGCTGAATCCAAAATCTCAGAAAATCCAACCACTTCTTGGTTCATGAACCCGAACTCACTCTCCCTTTGGGTCAATGCGACTTGTAGAGGATCATCAGTGTGCAACTCTTCATCCATTTCCTCCACCAGTTCAGTCAATGTATCAACCCAGAAAGTCTGTCCATCAATAGTCGGATTTTTCAGCACCTTCTCCACATTGTATCTCATCGCCATGTCTCCTAGACGTAAGTCTATATGCCCATTCTGTACATCAATCATGGCTCCAGCAGTAGCTAAAAACGGTCTGCCCAAAATGAGAGGATCTTTAGGTTCCTCTTCCAGCTCCAGAACTACAAAATCGGTAAGCACATATCCCTTTCCAACACCAACAGGGATGTTTTCTAGTACACCGACTGGTCTTCTCACCGATCGGTCAGCAAGGACCAAGGAGATCCTTGTAGGTTTGTAGTTCGTCATGCCTAGCCTCTCAGAGACAGAGAAAGGCATTAGGCTCACTCCTGAACCCAGATCGCAGAGACTCTTCTCAAAGGTAAGTGATCCAATGCGGCATGGTAGAACAAATGCTCCGGGATCTTCACGCTTTTTAGGCATGACATTTTGTAGAACTGCGCTACATTCCTCATTGAGCATCAACACACCACGCTCTAGGCTCATCTTATCGGTAAGAATCTCCTTCATGTACCTTTTAAGAGAAGGTACCATCTTCACCGCTTCAACGAATGGCAATCTCACATGTAACTCCCCAACAAGGTTCTTTAGCTTCTCGTACTCACGTTCTTTGATCTTCTGCCTTGGTCTGGATGGGTATGGAGCCTTAGGAACATAAGCAGGAGGCGCCACATACACCTCTTCAGGTTCAGAGGGATTTGGCTTCGTTGACACGGGATCGGTCGATCCACATGGACCGGATCGGTCGATCTCCGTCCCCTTGGATCGGTCGATCTGTTCCTGAGATCGGTCGATCTCTTTCTTATTCGATCCCTCAATCGTTTTTCCACTCCTAAGTGTTACAGCATTCACAAACTCCTTGGGATTCGTCTCTGACTTCCCTGGTAGAAATCCAGGTGCTGTTCTGCTGCTGGAGGCGGTTTGAGCAACTTGCTTTTCCAAAACTTTCAAATGGGTGTTCAAAGCTTCAAACTTCCCATTAAGCTCTCCATACATGTTATCCACCTTGGTGTTTATCTCTGCAGTGCTATTCTTCTGACCTTCTAGCACCATTTGCAGCATCTTCTTAATTTCGTTATCCTGAGAAGACTGTGACGAAGAGGCATTCCCTTGATTCTGGTAATTGTTGTACTGCTGCCTTTGCTGAAATCCTGAGTTGCCCGAGTTGTTCCCCTGATATTGATTTCTGTTCTGATATCCTTGGTTGAACACACTCTGGTTCTGATTCTGGTTTTGCCTGTTTCCTGCCTGAGGGTAGGACTGATGTTGTGGATTCTCCACATTGTTGCTCCGGTAAGACAGATTATTTTGCTGATTTTGACTCCATCCAAGGTTCTGATTGTAGCCTCTGTTGTAGTTTCCTTGACCACCAATGTAGTTCACATCAGCTTGCATATCATCTGAATCATCACCAACAGTTTCTTGTGAGGAACGATAGCCTTGCTCCTCCACAAATTTCACAGATTTCTGATCTCTCTTGAGAAGCATCTCAATCTTGGCATTCAGCTCATCTATCTTCTTGGATTCATAACCAACACCCTTCTGGCTGGTGTCAAACCTTGACTTGCGGTTTGCTTTGCTGGATGACAGGTTGTTCAGCAAGGTGTAAGCTTCTTCAACAGTCTTGGTCATGAAATCACCATTACTTGCTGTGTCCATGGCATCTTGACTCTCTTCATGAACTCCATTATAGAAAATGTTCAGCAAGCTCACATCAGTGTAACCATGGTGAGGGCAGTCCTGTGTGTACTCCTTGAAACGCTCCCAAGCCTCATGAAAGCTTTCTGAATCAAGCTGCTGAAAGCTTCCAATTCTGCTTCTCAGATATGTAGACCTCGACTTGGTGAAGAAATGCTGTAGAAAAGCAGCTCTTGTCTCTTCCCATGTAGTAAGAGATCCTGGAGGGATGGACTTTAACCATCTGATAGCTTTATCAGCTAAGGAAAACGGGAACAACCTGCATTTCAAAGCGCCTTGAGGAACTCCATTATGTCTGCTGGTGTCACAGACTCGCTCAAAATGCTCCAAGTGATACATCGGGTCCTCAGACGGGTTTCCATGAAACGGATTTTTCTCCACCAAATTAATGAGACCAGTCTTGATCTCAAAGTCTCTTCTCTCAATGGGAGGTGGGCGAATCCCAGAACGATCGGCATAGAATGCATCTGGTGTATCATAATGTGCAAGCGTCATCCTAGGCATGCCATAGTCTCCAGCCTGTTGTCTTGCAGCTACACCAGCCTGCTGATTATCACCAGCATTGTTGCCTTCTCGTTCATCTACAGGAATTGGATTTTGCGGGTTGTCCTGAAACTGGTCTTCTTGGTGTTCAGCCATTTCAACCTCTTCAGCGGACTCAAGTCTTTTCTTTTTCACTTGTCTCTCTAGGCGGCCGAGCTCTAACTCCAAAGGTATTAAATTCAATGATCCTTTGCTTCTAGTATGAAATCCGCTCATTCACCTGAAAACACAAACAGAAAAAGAAAGACAGAAACATTAGATAAAATAAGGAATGCTATAGTCTTAAACTGATCATTAACTCTAGGGTGACCAAATGGTCCCCGGCAACGGCGCCAAAAACTTGATGTGTCGAGTTTTAACCCGATTATCTAACTGCAAGTGTACAGTAAAGTACGCAGTAGTAATGCGGGATCGAATCCACAGGGACCGATGATCACACGTAGAGTTGCAGACAAGTTAATAGCTACAGCGAACGAATATATATTTTTGATGGATTTTATTTAATTTTCTTTAGTGTCACAAAACATAAACAAGCTGTAAAAAGATGATTTAAACGATTTGAAAACTATTTTAAAGCAAACGTTGGGCATTGGGAATTCTCAGGGATTTCTTTTTAATCAAGATACAATTAATGGCAGACACATGGATATATTAAGAACCGTCTAGAACTCAAACACGATATTAGAATTAACCAACTTCCGTAGCGCTAATTCTCTATGTTATAGAAATCTCCACACTAACTTCCGCTGAGTTTCAATTTCTAAACAAGCATTAAGAACATGTTCAATATGTTCACAAAGCGCAATAACATCAACTTCCGAGGGTTAAGGACACTTTGCTCATCTAAAGTATTTTCGGAAGTTCAAACAATCACTTTCGGTGCATCAAACAATCTGATATCATGAACTAAGTGATCAATTCAGTTCAAGCAGTAAGAAATCCATTAGATGAAGAACCAAAACGTAATCCCTTAGTCTACACACGTTTTATGAATCAAAACATCAAGAAATCCCCTATGAGAACCCCTAAACCCAACTAGATGACTACTCACACATAACTAAGCAAGAACAACACGATTTTGATGAAGAAAACATGATAAGATTGTATTAAAACAGAGTAAAGGTTCAGAAGATCTTCTCCAAATGGTTTTGAGATGAACTCCTTTACAAATCTTCACAAATCACACAAAACAAGTTACAAAACTCTCAAATCTCTCTCAAGAACTTGTAAATCTCCTTCTTGGTCGTCTCCAATCTTTTTTTTGAGTCCCAAAAGTCCTCTCTCCTCGTCCATTATTGAAGGGAGTGGGTAAAAAGGAGTGAAAAGCTCATTGGTGCGTGTGGAGCCCGTAGAGTGTGAGATCGGTCGATCCTCAGTGGTAGGATCGGTCGATCTAGTGCATGAAACCGTAGCGACAAGTTCTGGTCGCTACGCATGTCGCTACAATTCACGGCTTTTCTTCTTAGCTCTGGATCGGTCGATCTACAGAAAATGGATCGGTCGATCTATGTCATGTGCGATCAATACTTCTCATTCGGTCCATTGTTCGGTCCATCTTGCTTCTGAATAAATCTCGAATGCGTTCTTTTCTTGCAAGCTATCTAGTAACCTGCATATTACACTTAAGAACACCAAAACGCATCAAATAGACCAAAACATTAATTAAAACCGACCATTTAATTGCCTCAAAACAAGTTTAAAACCGTTAAAAACACGGAATATCATAGCTTCCCGTTGAAACTGTTGTGAGATACATCAAGAAAATGCATACTTTCCATGTTACCCAGAGAAGATGGAAGATTTCCTTGAAAATTGTTCTCTGATAGATTCATATGTCGTAGGTTAGGAAGAATCCATCCAATGTTCTCAGGAAAGAGTTGGTTGAACTCATTAACTGACACATCCAAGAACAACATTTTGTGAGCAGCTTTCGGTAGCCCAAAGCTGCTAAATGAATTATTTTTCAGAAGCAAAACCTCAAGTTTGGTATTGTTCTCCAACAGCCAAGAAGGAAACATTCCGGAAATTATATTGTTGGAAAGATCAACTTGGCGCAATTCTTTCTGGTACAGTAGAAATCCAGGAACCTCCTTCAAGTTGCACGACCGTAGTGAGATAACACTCAGCTGGAATTTTGGTTTCCAAGAAGTTACCATGTCTACTTGCAGTGAATTGGATTTTGAGCTAAGTGTAACCACTTTAAGCTTTGTATTGTTAGCGAGCGAAGCAAGTGAGAAGAAGCCTTCGAAGTTGTTATCAACCAGGGATAAATACTCGAGAGATTCAAGGTTACTAAGAGCAGGTGGTACCTCACCAGAGAGTTGATTTGATGAGAGATCAAGAACTCTAAGTCCAGTTAAGCTAGCTATACATAAAGGAAACTGGCCCGCAAGTTCATTATGGCTGATATCTAGCTCTTGTAGATTTTTCAAGTTACAGAGTCCTGTGATTGCCAATTAAAAAATAGAAGAAAAAAATAGACTTCAATTCACCTAGGTTCTTAATTTAAAATCTGAATAAAAACTAAGCAAACTTGCCTTGAACTTCCACAGGGTCAGAGAATCCGTTATCACTTATATCCAGTGCTTTCAGCTCTTTCAAGTGATGAGACTCTGCCACAAGACAACAAACCATGACACCACGAAACATGGACATGATGATCTCACAGAATTGCATAAACCAGGTAAACTACGTTGTATGAACTAAATATGTTAAAGGTCTAGTCTAGAAAAGAAACACAAGCATCCATGATCAATGGACAGTCGTTATTAGTGTAGATGCTACCTTCTACTGGTATGAAGCAGCTGTTAAAATTGTTTTCACTTAGATTTAGCGTTTCCAAGCTCGTCAAGTTTATAAGTTCTGAAAAGATTTAGAAGAGAATATTTTTTTTTTAAAAAAATTAGAAGAGAATGTAAGACATAAAAAGGTCACAAAATAAAATTTCAGTTGATCATATGGATCAAACTGAAATTCAAGGTGGGTTACACCAATTATAGAACTTGATAAAGAACTGAAATGGCACCTTTAAGAGGAAGTGGACCATACATTACGTTGAACTGAAGAATCAAAGTTTTAACTGACGTAGCGGCATTAAGAAAGGGAAAGATGCTGTTGTTGAATGTATTTGCAGAGAAATCCAGAAATTCTAGATTTTGTAATCTGCTTCGGCTTTTATAACCTGCAGAACAATAATCTTGTTAACAAAGCAGGTCAATGCACAAAGAGTTCCAAACAAAAAAATCTAACCGCAATAGCTTTGAACCCTACTAACTTTCAAGAACTAGAAGTAGCCCATCTGCTATCTAGATTCTTAAAAAAAAAACAGGAGAACTAACTCCTAATGGCGACCATAAAATAAATCTAACATTGGAGAAACATGGTATACCTTCCAGATCATCGAACAAGCCACTGAATCCGATAGCTCCATCCCCGGATAAGTCCAGACTACGAACTTCTTCAAAGGGATTCAGCAAAGAAAGATCTAGGACAGAATCCTCTACCACGGAAGATTTACCGGTGGATATCTTTATAATCCGCAGACTTATTTGATTACACTCAATGCCCTCCCACAGGCAGCAATTGCTCTTTGTGTCATTAGTCCAAGTATTCAGAATAAAGTCGGATCCTTCTTCAGCCCTCAAAAGTATGTATTTCTTGAGCTCCAAGAGTGCCTTTCTTTCTTTCTCAATACAGCTTTTGCATCCATGTAGTAGCCCCAACAGTAACATCACACATATTAAGTATTGTCCCACGAACACATTCCCTTTCATTGGTTTAAGCAAAAAACGAAAAACAGATTAAGAGATTGTATGTAAGGTAAATATCCAAATGTCTCCAATGTTTTGTTTGACAAAGAGGGACTGGATAAATCAAGTTGCATGATTTTATAACATTTACTTATAAGTTAATTTTCCCTGGAGGAAAAATACTCATATTATATGACAAAGTGGTGACGTGCGCATCATTATTCATCAGCTTTTTTTGTTTGAAAAACATAATTATACATCGACTTCAACGAAGATTTGTGCACAGATAACAAAGACGAAAGGTAAACTCTCTATAAATAGATAGACAATAACTTATATTTGAAAGAATTAAGCTAAGGAAAATAAGATGGAGAAAATACTATTTCTTGATCTGCTGAAAACTTCCAGCGTTAGCCACGAATCGTTTACTTAGCGCTAGTTTTAACTAGTCAGATGATTAATTTTAAGAAAAAAAGACTTCCATACATATTAATCAAAATCCCAACATACACTTACAGGAACACAATGTATTCAAGCAACAAACTTGAATAAGAAAAGCACTGAGTTGTCGTGATTTTAAGAAAAAAGACTTTTTGCTGAGGCGATGAAAGCATCGACATGATGGATCCATGCTCGACGACAAAAACAATCGAAGAACAGAAGTACGAGAAAGTTTGAACACCTTGAGCTTTGTTAGATTAGCAAGTGGACTGAACGAAAATAAGCCTGTGCAGTTATTATCTGCTAACGATAGATATTCGAGAGACTGGAGGCTACTGAAACTAGATGGTAGATTTCCACTTAATAGGTTTGATGAGAGGTCAAGAAACCGTAGCTTGTTCAAGCTACCTAAACATGGAGGAAGCTGACCTACAAAATTGTTCCCACTAAGATCAAGTTCTCGCAGATTCTTCATTTCACAAAAAACTGCAAAAAAGGTTCAGAAAACAACAATATATATGATGAGTAACCAGAGTAGTTTCTATGTTGCTCACATAGGTAAATCAAACACATATCACCTTCTATTGGTATTGGTTCGCCTAAATAATTCCATGCAAGACCAAGGACTTCCAAGTTAGTCAGATTCTTTAGTTCTAAAAAAAGTAAAGGCCACAAGTTTTTACCTTACAATATGAAAGTAAATAAGATATTCATCTCCATCCCTAATAAAAAAAAAGGTTAGAAGGGAACATGCTTGCCTTGCAATTCCATTGAGCTAGAAAAATCATTGAAACTTAGATCCAGAGCTTTCAGTTTTTTCATGTGAGCACACTCTACCAGTAGAAAAAGAGACGCAAACCAAGACACCTTTTATATTAATATGGATAAGATGATTTTTGAGTTGGCTTGAACCAATTCACAATTTTGAACGGAGTTAAATCTGTTAAACTTCTACTTTGAAGAAAATTGATATAGCTGCTACCTTGCATGGGACCAGTAAACATATTTTCACTCAGATCAAGCAGTTCCAAGTTTGTCAAGTCTTTCAGTTCTGAAAGGGAGTCCAAGAGAATATAACAATGAGATGAACAGCAATTAATACACAGAAAATGACAGACACTGCAATACAAAAATCAAACGAACTAACCAAAGATACATAATGAATAAGTAGGCTGTGCTAGATAGGCAGCTAGTTACAAACAGAAAAACACACCTTTAAAAGGCAAAGAGCCATTCATGGAAGTTATTCTGAATAACAAGGGTTGTAAGAGATGTAGCAGCGTTGAGAAAGGGAAATATGCTACTGTTGAAACTATTTGAGGATAGATCCAGAATCTCTAACTTTCTTAATCTTCTAAGGCTGTTATAACCTGCAAACAAGAGTCTTGTTAACAACATGTACAGAAGTACTCTACTTTTTAGTTTACTCAGTATATACAAGTGGAATTAAGAGTGTAAAAATATTTCTACTTTTGGAAGATACTGCACATCAACAGATTGGTTAATACAGAAAAGGTACTATGTCCTTCTGATGCATGGGGAAAATCTAATTTACTTAGTTTTAAACGGCGTTAACTTCTAAGAACTAGAACAAATAAATAAGATATAGCCCTTCCAGAATTTTAATTTCCAATGCAGGGAAAAATGTTTCCAAACAGAGAACACAAGGATAAACTAACACACTGGAAAAAAACAGGTGAAAAGCCCCAAACAAACCACTGAATTGGTTGGATCTCCCCGAAAAGTTCAGAATTCGAACATCTTCAAAAGGATGCAGCAAATAAAGATTTAAAGGAGACCTCTCTTTGAAGCTTGTCTTTGAAATGAAAATTCCGATAACCCGTCCGCCTGTATGATTGCACTTAATGCCATCCCACCGGCAGCAATCGCTCTTTGAGTCATTGGTCCAAGTAGGGAGAACAGAGTCGAGGGCCCATTCAACACTAATTGAGATCAGGTATTGCTTGAGCTCAAACAAAGCTTTCCTTTCTTTCTGAATACAGCTTTTGTATCCATGTAGCTGTCCCAACAGTAATATCACACAAATCAGGGTTTGACTCAAGAGCACCTTCCTTTCCATTGGTTTGAGCCAAAAAAACATATAATCAAAAACTTAAAAAGTGGGGACTGTTCCCGAAATATATCCATGGTTAGAAGCATTAAACCTGCTGTTTGACAGAGGAATTGGAAAACCCAAGTTGCAAAAGAATATATATTTACAAAGTCAATTTGTGGATAAAAATACTCATATCAGATGACGATTTGTGGCGTGCTTAGCATTATCAACTTCAACGAATCTTTAATTATATGCATTATGCAAGAAAACTTCCTCATCCTCAACAGTGCACTACAGTCAGCGATAACTAATTTTGCTAAAGTGATTGATCAACTTTCATGCAAATATTATCTAGACCTACACAGAGATCACATCAGATGTGTATCGCAATTACATTAAGCAATATGTTGTCAGGATTGGACCTTGGAAGGAGACAGTTGTTCAAGTAAATAACAATTACATGCCCACAGATTTGGTCAAAAAACTCTCCCTGAAATTAAAGGTCTGTAACATGTTACTATCTTCTTGAACATGTTGTTAGCGATAAAACTCAGGTGCATCCTGATGTTAAGAGTTTTCAAGCTCCTAAGACAAATGTTGTAGTATAGTGATTGTCGAACCAGTTCTGAGGGATATCAAAGCAATGAGAATGCAAGTACTCACTTAATCTAAGTGCAACCAATGATTTAGATGAGTTTTAAGCTATGACTAAAACTAAAAAACAATAACAGAATGATACTTTCTTGACTAAGGGAAAAGAGGACTCATGGGCATAGGGATTAAACCTTGGGTGATCAAGTATCGAACTAAGGATGACAAATGATCAATCAAACTATCAACCTTAAGCCTAGACACAATTCTAAGCAAGCTCTATGTCTAGATAAATGCTCATTTGCTAAAATATCTCAAACATCAAATGTCTTTGGTTGAATAATATGAAAGCAATCATTACTAACAAGTCTATTAGCTATCTTAGCACCTTTAACAACAAATGTCTTTGGCAAAGTATACTAAAAGCCTAGTAGAGTTGTCTTAGGCATTTCATCAAACACCTTTCGGGTGGGAAATGCCTATTGATCAACTTTTGAGTGGCCAACTCAGAAGATGCATTAGGAATACTCTACTAGCAAGGAACAAGAATGATCTACACTAAAACATCCTAGAACTAACCTAATCACCCTTAATCTCCCTAACCCATGAATTCAAAAGGTGATTACTCACTAATCTCCATGATTCCTCTTAAACTCATATTGGATTTCAGATTAACCATGTAGAGAAATAGATAAGAAATCAACAAGAACACAAGATGAAAGCAATGAAATCTGAATCAAAAGAGGTTTTAGACTAGTTCTTCTCTAGAAAAGAGATTATCTGCCTCCCAATCTTACAAAAAGTACTTAACTTAGGTTTAGAAAGTGTAAAAACATCAAAACAAATGACCAAAAGACCCCTGAAATAACATAAAAATCGTCCAAGCAAAACACGCGGAGTGACCTAGCATAGTCGCTCCAGGAGGTCACTCCCGACGCGTTTCTTTGTGTCTCGACCCGTCAAAACGCGAGTGACTTGAGCTGGTCGCTCTGCCTGGTCGCTCTGGCTAGGAGTGACTTGAGCTAGTCGCTCTGGCTGGGAGCGACCTCGGTAGGTCGCTCTGAGAGGTCACTCTGCGATGCTCGACCAGGATGGATATGCCTATAGTAAATTGATCATAACTCCTTCATTACATCTCCAAATGACTTGAAACCACTTCCACTAGAAAGCTAACTCAATTTTTTGTGTCTCCACAAAATCTTAGCAACAGGAGATTTCTCTAAAGGCTCCATCCATACTCATCTTTCACCTCCTTTTGGATCACAATGCTCCCAAACATCTCAAATCACTCCATGGCACACTCCAACACCTAATAAGGACAATGAATGCAAAATGCAACCTAGACATGGCTAAATCCTAATCTATATGATGAAAATGCTCATGGATGAATGGATAAAACAATGTAAATATGCAAGATATCACATCCATATACGTACAGGAATGAAAACGAGTTCCTACACTTAAACTTCAGCCAAGATCCAGATAAGGAATACGAGTACTGGATCAATGAGATTGGAATTGATGGACTCTTCACAGACTTCACGGGTAGCCTCCATAACTATCAAGAATGGACATCTCCATTGTCTGAAACTTCCAAGTCTCCAAGACAGCTCTTGGGTCAAATTGTTTCATTGGTCATCCCTTATGCAAAGGCTTGAAATACCACAGAGGTGTCTTAAAGATCAAATGTGTTTGCTTACTTCACAAGATTATACATAAAAGCAAAAAAAAAAAAAAATGTAAATCTTGGAGCATACTTTTATAATACCAAGAAGAAGGAAACAATTTCTTTAAAGCATCATGGAGCATACTTCACAAGAGGCGTCTTCTTTAATTCCAAGGTCTATGCGAGCAGATACAAAAGATTCATCTAACAAGACTTGCTTTTGCTAAAGCATCAGCCACCTTGTTTTCAGTTCGATGAGTCCAAACTAAAGATACAAACTCAAAAGCAGCAGATAAATGTAACATGTCAGCAACTATTCCATATATCAGAGAGAAAATATCATTATATTAAACTTCTTGGAAAAAATTGGATATTATTTTATTGCATCAACGAAGCAGAAAGATCTCCAGGATCTATGAAGGTTTCAGCACTTAACTCATTATCTGAAAAAAAGTACAGTCCATATAGACAAGAGACTCCAAACATATTAACATATATCCATGGAAGGTATAATCCCAAACACATATACTTGCAAGTATTTGAATACAGACGTGACAACACACAGGAACCAAGCTCTTCTCCAGGAAGATTCAAAAGAGAGTGATGCGAGTATTCCAAAAAGTAGCGTCACATAAGCTGCAGTACAACTCCAGTAGAAAGAAACCATGTCTATTGTGGATTCATCATATTTCACTCCATTGTTGTCCTGCTCCTTACCGTTACAACTTATGTTTGTTGGTTGTCCACAGAGAAGAGGATTACCTAAGTAACTTTGCATGTCAAAGGTGTTAAACTGTCTTCCCTGTGGAATGACTCCTGATAAGTTGTTGTATGAGACATTGAACACAGATAGACTACTCAGATCTGCTAGTTGTGGTGGGATTTTTCCTTGTAATTTATTGAAAGAAAGATCAAGACTTTCCACACTCTTCATACCTGAAAAACTTCTAGGTATCACGCCTGATAAATAGTTGTACGATAGGTTGAGAACATGTAGTTTCAGAAGACCTCCTAGCTTCACTGGGATCTCACCACTTAGCTCATTTTCTGAGAGTTCCAATCCAGAAAAGTTTTGGAGATTTGCACCCATGTAGGCATCATATCGATGCTTTGTTGCAAATTCAATTTTAGTCTGGGCACCTGCCAATTAGTCCATAATAAACGGATCAAGCGCAAGCTGCGATTTGAAATATATGCCAATTTTTCCAGTGGTGCTGAAGACCTGATCCCGGTTATAACTAGTGAAGACATCACTAGGAATGTAACCAAAGTCAGAATCATAATAATATAACTCATCAACTTTCCCCAAACCAAATGATATGTTGCTAAGACATGAAGGTATGGATCAGTTTAATCTGTTCTTAGCAAGATCCAGTAGGTACGTGGATGTTGGTTAGCCCACAAACCTGGTTAAGTATATGACCTGTTAAATTATTCGCTCGCAGAAGAAGAATACTGATTGTTTGAGTGTTCCTGAAGTTTGGAATATTTCCAAACAATTTGTTGGTTCTTAGATCAAGTATGGCTACATTTCCTAACAGTGTGTCTGGAATTTCTCCTGATAAATTATTGTCTTGCATGAGTAACACCGCCGGCATTGTAGAATTGTTGTGTGGAGGTATATCTCCGTATAAATTATTTGCAGATAGATCCAACATCCTAAATAAGATATATTGAACAAGGAAATATGTATTTTACCTTCCAACGAGTTGTTTGAAAGAAGTATCACAGTTAAGGATGTAAATTCACCCATCCAACTTGGAATAACACCTGTAAGATTGTTGTTTGAAATGTCAAGCATTGACAAGGATCTCAAAACTAGCTGAAAGTGTAACCAAGAAGCAAAAAAATCTAGCTGAACAAAATATATTTGTCAGTAATATTATTAATTCTGAAAAAATTATTGATAGCATGAGTTGTTATGAATGAAATCTATAAAATAACAAATTTTGGATAATTAATTATGTTACTACACATTAATTATGTTACTACACAACTTGCTACAGACCATGAAAAACCAATCAAAAACTTTTATGTATAAAAAATCCATAAAAGTATGATTTTAAGTTACTGAAAAAAAAATTAATTTAGTGACCAAAAAAAAAATTACTGAAATTAACAAATCCATAAATAATGACAAACAATCTTATAAAAAGGAAACGTAAATATGTAATTTTAAGTTTCTATATGATTATATTTGTTATCAAAAACAAAAACAAAAGTCATAGTGTGGCTGAATCAATTACAATCATATGCATTTGCTCACTTTTATTTTCAGATGGAATGAAACTTAACAAAATACATGTACTCAATTTTTGTGGAAAAAAATATTTATACTCAATTTTTGATAAACTTTTCTATGTTCATATTATTGAATTTATTATTAGGATCTTAAATAAACTTTTTGTCGCCTATTAATACAAATAATATGATATAAAAACAATATAAAATTATTTTTACCATTTCAAAAATATTAAAACAAATCATTTTTTCCTTCAGAAAATAAGTAGTCAGTTTATATTATAATAATTACTATTTTCAAAATTTTAAGTATTAATATATGAATAATATAAAACTGACATAAAAATGAATAACATGATTCAAATAATCACTTACTTATTGTATTACTAATAATTTTGTAAGCCTAAAAGTCTTAAAATACAAAACAACATGCAATAGTGTATATAATTAGTATATAATAAAAAGCAAAATAACATTCAATACAACAATAATTCAATGCTAATATCATAATATTTATGCACAATAAACATAAACCGTATGTTTTTAAAAGTTAAAAAAAATATGCACGGGTGTACGGATCAAAATCTAGTAATCATTAAAATTGTGGTTTGACAAAGAGGAATTGGAAATAACCAAGTTTCATAAGAACTTTTACCAAGTTAATATCTTATACTCCCTCCGTTTCAATTTAATTGTCGTTGTAAAGTTAAATTTTTGTTTCAAAATAAGTGTCGTTTTATAATTTCAATAAAAAATTTATTGATTTTATATTCCAATCTATTTTCTATTGGTTAAAATGTGGTTAGCTGTATTGGTAATGATGTTTTTATTTTAAAAATATGTAAAATTTAATGTTTTTTAATATATGTGTCCAACTCGAAAATGACAATTAAAATGAAACGGATAAGAGTATGTAAGAAAAACACTCAAACCATGTAACTTGATTGTGGTGTCTTAACGTTACTAATTTCAATAGAGCTTTTTGAACAAACAGCAGCAAAACTAGAATTTGGTAGTTAATTTCTATGACTTAGTACAAGGTGAAGGGAAACAAAACATCAAGCAACTGATTTCATATATGTAACTGTTAAAAACATCAAGGCCAGTCCTCACATATTTGTGGTCCTAGAAAGATGAAGAAGTTTGATTTTCTTTCATAAAAATATTTGACATACTCTATGTAACATCCGGATTTCTGGTACATAAAGAAAGGTTTAAATAAATTGATCTGACAATATATGTCATTTAAGTTCACTTATCTTTTAGGTCATACATCCATTTAAAATTCCATAGTTAAGCGTGTTTGCGCTGGAGTAATGAAAGAATGAGCGATCTATCGCGAAGTGGTTCGCAATATCGTATGAGTGAAGCCAAAGTACGAGAAAAAGTCATGTGGTGATCACTACAAGAAAACACTGGCTTTACAACGAAGTTTTACGACGAACATAATTCCTCGTAAATTTACAAGTAGATTACGTCGACGTTGCGACGAAAAGCAGTTTCGTCGTAAAGCGGATGTAATATTACAACGAAACTGTTTCGTCGTAAAGTCGTTGTAAAGTTACAACGCTTTTACGAGGAAAATTAAATTCCACGTAAACGCTTTGTAATGTAACAAGGACTTTACGACGAATCATGTTTCCTTATCTTTCCTCGTAAAGACGTTGTAATGTTACAAGGACTTTACGAGGAATCCTATTTCCTTATATTTCCTCGTAATGGCATTGTAATTTAACAAGTATTTTACAACGAATCGGGTTACCGTTATACTTGGTCGAAACGTGTATTAAGTGTGCTTTATACCTAACTAAATTCCTTGTAAAGTGGATGTAAAATCCTTGTAAAAAAGTTGTAAAGTCATGTGTTTATGCAACGACTACTTCCATTCGTTTTTGCTGAGCTCCTTCCAACAAATGTACATGAAGCACTTGCAGGTAAATATTAATTTATAATATATTACATATGTTTATAAAATGTTATTAATTGGGTTATATTCGCAACATACAACAATTGAAGCATTCTTCAGAGAATACTCGTATGTGGGATACCTTTCACACATACGAGTATGGAAGACATCGGGCAACAAGTAACTACGGAATATGTGTGAAAAGCGAAACATAATTTTACGGGATCTTGCAGAGGATTATTGAAGTGGAATTTCCAGGGTTATTGAAGCTAAAATGTGTCCTCTTCAAATGTGAATGGTTCGATCCCGTTGAGAATCGAGGTGTTCGTTTAACAAATTTGGTGTTGTGGATGTCAACTCTGGGAGAAGATACAACAAATTCGAGTCTTTCATCCTAGCTTCCCAGGCTGAACAAGTTAGCTTTCTTCCATACCCTCGCCTTCGAAGTTCTGGGATTAATTGGTTGGCTAATATCAAAATTACACCTCGTGGATGAATTGTTACTGGAGAAGAACCACCATTACAAGAAGAAGATGCTATTAATGAAGTTGAGGTTCCTGATCAACATGAAAATCTTCTGATCGACCCAAATAACCATCAATATGAAGATCTTCCCGAAGATGCGACAGATGAAGCACGTGAAGACGAGTTCGATTGTAGTGACGACGATGACTGTTCAGATGTTGATGAGAACTCAAACGATTCAGAATGATGTAATATATGTAACAAATGTTGTTTTTATCTTTACAAAATATTGTACCCAATGTTGTTTTTTATTACTTAAGTGAGATACTTAATGTATGTGTACTATAAGTTGTCTTGTATAATATCTATTTTTAAGGTAAAAAATTTTATTTTGTTGAAGTTAAGGGTTTTAGTTGGATAAAGAGGATGAAAGTATGAATGAGTGATAATGGTAAAGATGATAACTTTGGGGTTTAGGGATTTGATTTTCGGGGTTTCATACTTTCCTCGTAAATTCGTTGTAAATAAAAACACGGGCCTGGTAACTTCGTCGTAACATAAAATATTATTTCCATGTAAATTCGTCGTAACATAAAATACTATTTCCTAGTAACTTCGTCGTAAATGAAAAAACACGGGCCTGGTAACTTTGTCGTAAATGAAAAAACACGGGCCTGGTAACTTCGTCGTAAACCAAAACACGGGCCTGGTAACTTCGTCGTAAACGAAAACACGGGTCTGGTAACTTCCTCGTAACACTACGACGAAGTTACGAGGAAACCGTTTTTATATATATGGGAGAAGTCTTTCAGACGAGCACTGCTCGTATCTTCCTCCCTAACTCCTCTCCCCCTCTAAGGTAACTTTCTCTCTCTATCTTTTTTTTTTTTTTTATAGTTTAGGTGGTTAGTTTAGGTGATTAGTTTAGGGAATTAGTTTAGGTGATTAGTTAACGGAATTAGTTTAGATGATTAGTTTAGAAAATTATTTTAAACAATTCGTTTAGGATATATATTAATTTAATTTTTTTAAATTTTCTAGATGGCTCCTAGACCGAGACCAGCAGCTCGTGCACCTATGTATGCGGATTTGTTTGGCGATGGATCTTCCTCTAGCGGTCCATCGTCTTCTTCCGGGACAGTTCCGGACTCTCACACATCTCGGAGAGTTTCTTCGACCCCTCCTCCTCTTCCATCTCAGATGCCTCCCCCACCAGCTCCACCTGTCGCCCCGGATCAGCCTGCCCCACCGGCTGCAGTTCATCCCGATTTGCGGGTGCCAGCTCATGCACCATTCGCAAGATACACCGTCGAGGATTTGCTTGCCCAGCCCGGACGAGAGGGTTTACACGTTCTGGACCCCGATAGACCCCCGGGTACTTATTGGTAAGTACATAAAATTATTAATTTAAAATTTAAAATCTTTGATCAATTTTTTTAACAAATTTGTTATATTTGCAGGTTTGGGGCTAACAACAGTGTTAGCCGGAGCGTTTCAGAGACGATGAAGGGATATTATGACGGCTCTTATCCCAACTGGACAATGACTCCCGATCACGTCAAGACGACGTGGTTTAAATGTTTTGCGGTAATTATATTTACATATTATTAATATTTATATTGTTAATTAAATAATTATTATTTTTTTCTAATCTTTTAAAATGTTTGTTTTTTCAGCAAAGGTGGAACTGGTCCGTAGGAATCACCGAGAGGGTGAAGAGCGAATTTATTGCAAAGGCGAAAACTCGTCTTTGCAACACCGTCTCCGATTGGAAGGACAAGTGGGAGATTTACGGCTATGAGGGGAAGCCGAGCGGGGTCACAAAGGAAGCATGGGATGGCCTCATCACCTATTGGAACGAACCAAGCTCCATCCGCAAAGCCAACTCCTGCTCCGCTTCCCGAAGAACGAGGGATAAAGATGGCCATTTGCCCATGGTTCATAGAACCGGCCAAAAACCCCATGCCGGAATTCGTCTCGAAGCTGTAAGTTTTATTTAAATTTATAATTTTCATTATTTTAAACTTGTATTTATTAATTATATTTAATTTATTTATTATTGTTGTTTATTAGTTGGAGAAGACGGGAGTTTTGCCATCTCTCTCGGACTTATTCAAGATGACTCACGCCTCACCAGATGGGGTTTTTGTGGATCCTGCATCCGAGAAACTCTTCAACGCTGTGGCGTCTCGGGTTGAAGAGCAAGAGACGCAACTTATCCAACAGTCTGCAGATGGATTACCCGTCAAGTTGTCAACCGAAGAGGTCGACCGGATCTTCGAGGAGGTAAAATTTAATAATTTTAATTTTTTTTCTTTATTTTATTATTAACTCTAAATACGCTTTTATATATATACATATAGGTGGCTCCTAGAAAGAAGGGAAGGACTGTCGGAATAGGTTCCGTTAACGAAGTTGCAAGGGCGACTTCTTCATACTATTCGAGACGGGACCAGGACAACGACCGGATGCAGGCTCGCATGGATACCCAGCAGCAGCGTTTGGACTCTCTCGAGGGTTTGCTGGATGTGATGGCGGTGGGAAATCCAACTTTGCAGAGAGCTTTGGCGGAGAGACGAGCAGCTCTCGGGATGAGCCAGCCGGATCCCGAAGCAGGAACGTCTACAGACCCGAACCCCTCAGCTAACTACTTCGATGACGATGATGTTGGCCTTTAGTTTCCTTTTTTAATTTCTTTTGTTTTGTATAAAAAATTTAAATTCTATTTAATTAATGAATTTATAGTTTTTAAAAAAAAATTATTTGGTTTCATATTTAATTTTATTTCAAATATTTTAAATTTTAAAATTATTGTTTTATAAAATTTATATAATTATTATAATTAATTAATATTTTAAATATGGAGATGTAAATTCGTTGTAAAATTCCACGTTAAGTCCTCGTAACGTTTACGAGGAATTTACATGGAGTCGTTGTAAAGTCCTCGTAAAGTTTACATCGACTTTACGTGGAAGTCTTACGTGGCTTTTACAACAAACTATTACGAGGTATTTACATCGTTATTTACGAGGGCATTACGACGAATAGTTTCCTTCCGCTTTACGAGGAATTGACTTCCTCGTAAACGTAACTAGGACTTTACGACGAAACCTCCGTTACGACGAGCGTTTAACAACGAAACGTGTATCGATGTTAATTCGTCGTAAAGCCCCTATTACGACGAATTTACAACGAATACCGCCCTCGTAAAAAATATGTTTTCTTGTAGTGGATTACAGGGTCACTAAACATGAATTTCGAGCCTCCGAAAAATTAACGCACCGTTGCACTGAATACCCGCAGACCGAGAGAACGAACGTGGAAAGTACATTAACTGTGGGCGGTCGGGACATTACACTCTATATCGAAAATAATTAAACTAAAGAAAAGAGATAACCGAAAATATTCTTTGTAATAATTCACTTCCATGATATACGTATGTATATATATTCACATGTGTTTCAGTCGTTTACTAATAATGTAAGCCTTTTTGAAGTATTCAACTAATCATTAACTAATTTTTTTTTTTTTTTCATCATTAACTAATTTGAATTCTGCCAACCATAATGATCAACCTTTCAAGCATAGGATTCACGTGAAAACGTGTACACCATCATTTCTCTGTCCAAAGTAATGTTTCGGAAACAAAAGGAGAAACGGGGATAGGAACGGTAGCATAAAAGCTTGTAGACACCCAACTTGGCCACGAACCCATAACATATATGTAAATATCAAGAAAAAAAAATATGCCATACCTTAGCCCCACCAATTGTAAATCTGAATGAAATGAGCAGAATGAAAAGAAAAAAAAGGAGAGAGTAGAGACAAATAGCATACTAAATCAAGTATGCTGGGATAATTTTAATATATAATATACTCTGCAATAGGTTCAGTGACAATTTTTAATCTACTCTGCATGAATAAAGAGAGTTGCATATGCATTTTGGTAGGAAACATGACTGACAGTTGGATTAAAGTTTGTGCTACACGATCTAGATATTTAGCTAATGCCCAGAAAGGTACTACAACCTTTTGATGCAGGGGAAATTCTAAGTACCATATATTTTAAGAGGTGTTTTAACTTTCAAGAGTTAGAACAAATAAATGAGAAATAGTTATACATGGGAAAAAACTCACAGATATACCTTCCATATTATTAAACAAGGTACTGAAAGCAAACTTGGATAAGTCCAGACTTTGAACCTCTTCAAAGGGATGCAACAAAGAAAGACAAGAAGAGAACTCTCTCTGAGGTACAAATCACCAAAGGTAATCTTGGTCACCCAAAATGTGTATTTCTATATTTCTTTGTGTCACCCACCGCGACCAACTTGTCTGAATTATTTTCTACTAATAATGGAATAGACTGACATTTTGATTATAAAAATAGATCTCAAAATCTTTTTCCTTATACTTAAAGTAATCGGATGATATCTTGCATAGTTACATTGTTTTATCCATTCATCCATGTGCATTTTGATCATATAGACTAGGATTTAGCCATGTTTATGTTGTATTTTGCATACATGAGTCTTTATCAGGTATTGGAGTACCACATGGAGTTCTTAGAGACATTTGGGTGCATTTGGAGCACAAAAGAGGTGATAAAGGTGATCATTGGACGAGCAGTGCATGAGAGCGACCTCACCGGAGCGACACCGTGAAGTCGCTGTGACACCCCTTCAGAGCGACTTGGCCAGAGCAACACCCCGATGTCGCTCGCGTTTTCATCGCTCGGAGGCAAGAGAGCGACCTTACCAGAGCGACGCGGAGAAGTCGCTCGCGTTTTCATCGCTCGGAGGCACGAGAGCGACCCAGAGCGACGTCTCGCAGCGACCCCTCCAGGTCGCTCCCGAAGCCTGGAGCGACCTCTCGGAGCGACTACTGGAGGTCGCTGCGCGCCTTTTGTTTGCTCGACTTTATGTTTACTCAAGGGCCTTTTGGTCATTTCATTATGCACGTTTTTACTTTCTAAACCTAAGTTTAAGTATCTTTTGTAAGCCATTAGAGGCAGATTATCTTTTATCAAAAGAAAACCACCAAAACCTCTTGGAAAGTTCATTTCTTTGAATCAATTGATCATTTTGTTATTGCAATTCTGTTGTTTTCATATCTATTATCTGAATTTCTCTACATGATTAATCTGAAATCCAATATGGGTTTAAGAGGAATCATGAAGAGTAGTGAATAATCCATTCTTGAATTCATGGGTTAGGAAGATTAAGAGTGATTAGGCTAGATCTAGGATGTTACAGTGTAGATCCTTCTTATTCCTTGCTAGTAGAGTATTCATAATGCATCTTCTGAGTTGGCCTCTCAACAGTTGATCTTTAGGCATTTCCCACCCACAAGGTGTTTGATGAAATGCCTGAGACAACTCTCCTAAGCTTTTAACATACTTTACCAAAGACATTTGTTGTTAAAGGTGTTAAGATAGCCAATAGACTTGTTAGTAATGATTGCTTTCATATTATTCAACCAAAAACATTTGATGTTTGAAATATGTTAGTAAATGAACATTCATCTAGACATAGAGTTTGTTTAAGATTGTGTCTAAGCTTAAGGTTGATAGTTTGATTAATCATTTGCCATCCTTAGTTCGAAACTTGATCACCCAAGGTCTAATTCCTATACCCATGAATTCTCTTTTATCATAACCAAAGAAAGTCACTTCTTTTATTGTTTTATTGTTATGTTCTTGCATTATATTATTAGTAGTAGTTTAAAACCATCCAAATTATCGGTTGCACTTAGATTAAGTACGTACTTGCATTCTCGGTGCTTTGAAATCCCTTAGAATTGGTTCGACAATCTTTTATACTACATCATTTGTCTTAGGAACCTTGAAAACTCCTAACATCAAATTGGCGCCGTTGCTAAATTCTGAGTAGATTTGAACATTGAGATTTAGTCAGTTGCTTGAGACTAAGTCATTTTTATTTTCTTTTGTTACTGATTCTCCTTCTTCACCTCCCTTTAATTTACAGGTGTATGAACTTGAGGAGCAGGGGTCCATCAAACCTAGTTCCAAGAGCTGCAGACATCAGAGCTTTAGAGAGAGGGTGTGCTAGAAAGAGAAGAGAAGAAGAGCAACATGCTCACTTGCAGAGATTGGATACTGATATGGGAGACATACCTCAAAATGATGTGGAAGCCAATGGAGCTAACAACGTTCCACAAAACCAACAGCGAGCAGCTCAACCCATTGGCACTTATGACCGCCCCAACATTCATGGTCATAGATTGGGAATCCGAGCACCAGCTGTAGCAGCCAACAATTTTGAGATTAAATCAGGACTCCTCAACGTGATCGAGAACAACAAGTATCATGGTTTGGCTCTAGAGGACCCATTTGATCACTTGGACAGGTTCGACAGCTACTGTGGGTTGTCAAAGACCAATGGTGTGTCCGAAGATGCCTTAAAGCTCAAGCTATTCCCTTTCTCTTTGTGGGATAAGGCACGTCAGTGGGAAAAGTCTCTACCCAGCGACTCTATAACCACATGGATGACTGCAAGAAAGCATTTTTGGAGAAGTTTTTCTCTACTTCAAGAACTGCTAAGCTGAGAAATGAGATTTCCAATTTTCAACAAAAGAACTTGGAAGGATTCAATGAAGCTTGGGAGAGATTCAAGGGCTACCAAGCTCAATGCCCACACCATGGCTTCTCTAAGGAATGCTTGCTGAGCACATTCTACCGGGGTGCTCTTCCTAAGTATAGGGCCAGACTGGATACAACTAGCAATGGGTTCTTCTTGGGGAGAACTGAGGAAGATGCAGAAGAGCTGGTTGAGAACATGGTAAAGAGTGATGCAGTCTACAGTGGAGACCACGACAGAGGCAGTAGATCAGATGACAAGTAGACGAGGAAGGAGTTGAAAGCTCTATGATGTTAAGAGTTTTCAAGGCTCCTAAGACAAATGTTGTAGTATAGTGATTGTCGAACCAGTTCTGAGGGATATCAAAGCACTGAGAATGCAAGTACTAACTTAATCTAAGTGCAACCAATGATTTAGATGAGTTTTAAGCTATGACTAAAACTAGAAAGCAATAACAGAATGATACTTTCTTGACTAAGGGAAAAGAGAACTCATGGGCATAGGGATTAGACCTTGGGTGATCAAGTATCGAACTAAGGATGGCAAATGATCAATCAAACTATCAACCTTAAGCCTAGACGCAATTCTAAGCAAGCTCTATGTCTAGATGAATGCTCATTTGCTAACATATCTCAAACATCAAATGTCTTTGGTTGAATAATATGAAAGCAATCATTACTAACAAGTCTATTAGCTATTTTAGCATCTTTAACAACAAATGTCTTTGGCAAAGTATACTAAAAGCCTAGGAGAGTTGTCTCAGGCATTTCATCAAACACCTTTTGGGTGGGAAATGTCAATTGATCAACTTTTGAGTGGCCAACTCAGAAGATGCATTATCAATACTCGACTAGCAAGGAACAAGAATGATCTACACTAAAACATCCTAGAACTAACCTAATCACCCTTGATCTCCCTAACCCATGAATTCAAAAAGGTGATTACTCACTAATCCCCATGATTCCTCTTAAACCCATATTGGATTTCAGATTAATCATGTAGAGAAATAGATAAGAAATCAACAATAACACAAGAACATAACAATCAAAATCCAAGAGATGAACTTCTCAAGAGAGTTTTTGTGTATTTCTCAATAGATCAAAACATAATCTCCTCCTGGTGGCTTACAGAGTATAAAAACATAGGTTTAGAAAATAAAAACGTGCATAATGAAATGACCAAAAGGCCCTTGAGAAAACATGAATTCGGCCAACAAATAGACGTGGAGCGACCTCGGCACGTCGCTGCGACAAGTCGCTCCGGCCTTCGGGAGCAACCTCAGTGGGTCGCTCTGAGAGGTCGCTCCGGGCTTCGCTTCGTGTCGTCTCGCCATAGAGACGCGAGCGACCTCGGGGTGTCGCTTTGGGAGGTCGCTCCGAGAGGGGTGTGAGATGCGAGCGACCTCGGTGCGTCGCTCTGGGCAAGTCGCTCTGGGCTTCCAACGGGATGAATATGGCGAGCGACTTCACGGGGTCGCTCCAGCTAGGTCGCTCTGAGAGGTGCTTTGGAGCGACCTCATGATGTCGCTGCGGAAACTCGCTCCCACCCTCTGCTCGTCCAATGATCACCTATTTCACCTCCTTTGAGCTCCAAATGCATCCAAATGTCCCCAAGAACTCCATGTGGCACTCCAACATCTGATAAAGACTCATGTATGCAAATTGTAACCTAAACATGGCTAAATCCTAGTCTATATGATCAAAATGCACATGGACGAATGGATAAGATAATGGAAATATGCAAGATATCACTCTACAGGATAAGATAGACATCCTCATTGCTGATAAAGCCACCCAAGAGCAGCTGCACTTTGTTGGTAACCCAAGCCAAGAGACACCACCTGTTGTCCATGAGGTTGAGGGTTTGGAAGGTCAAGAAGAGCTGTGTTTTATCAATAACAATGGTAGTTGGTACAAAAAAGAACCTAAATTTCAGTACAACAACTACCAATATAAATCCTATTCCAACAACCAACAGAGTGGTTATCAGCCTCGGAACAACCAGCAAGGCAGCTATCAGCCTCAACAAAACCCTCCTCCTGGTTTCAACAACAAAGGACACCATTCTTCCCAACAACAAGCTAATCCTTCTACCTCTACTCCTCAAGTCAGCAGCACTGATGCCCTACTTAAACAAATCTTGGAGTCTCAGACAAGAAGTGAGAAGCATGTTGGCTATGAGTTGAAGAACCTTCACTCAAAGATTGATGGAAGCTACAATGAGCTCAACAACAAGTTCAGAACCTTGGAGAACCAGTTTGCTGCCATGAACACTCAACAAAATCGCCAACAAGGTTCTTTACCTGGAAAATCTGAGCAAAACCCCAAGGAGACCATGAAAGCTATCACCCTCAGGAGTGGTAAGGAGTTACCTCAGAGAGCTCTCACCAAGGATGTTGAGAAACAAGGTGAGGGGGTTGCCATCAACATAGATGATGAAGTGGTGATTGTTGATGAGAAAATCAATGATGAAATCTTGGAGAAGATTGTGGAAGCCAAAGGTATAGGAAAGGTTGGGGAAGAGAAGAAAACAGTGAAAGATGGTGAAGTTGTTGCTCCAGCAAGTGAGAATTCTTTTGTTC
Source organism: Brassica napus (assembly GCF_020379485.1). Taxonomy (NCBI): domain Eukaryota; kingdom Viridiplantae; phylum Streptophyta; class Magnoliopsida; order Brassicales; family Brassicaceae; genus Brassica; species Brassica napus. The sequence goes on along the minus strand of NC_063449.1, from coordinate 34,090,146 downwards.
CTCCTCCCTATAAACCCAAACTACCATTCCCTGGTAGATTCAAGAGGTAGCTGCTAGAGAAGTACAAAGCTCTATTTGAGAAGCAAATGAGTGAAGTTCAAGTCACAATGCCCATCATTGATGTTTTCATGCTGATTCTTCAATATAGCAAGTTCCTGAAAGATGTTGTAGCAGCAAAGAAGAAAGAGATGGAGGGCATGATGATTCTCACTCATGAGTGCAGTGCCATCATCCAGAGGCTTGTTGTTCCAAAGAAGCTAGAAGATCCAGGATGCTTCACATTACCTTGTTCTCTTGGACCTATGGTATTTGATAGATGTCTCTGCGATTTGGGAGCTAGTGTCAGCTTGATGCCTTTATCTGTTGCTAAGAAGCTTGGTTTCACTCAGTACAAGAAGTGTAGACTGTCTCTGGTATTGGCTGATCATTCAGTGAAGTAACCTGTGGGTATCTTGGAGGACCTCCCCGTTATGGTTGGAAAATATGAGATCCTTACAGACTTTGTGGTGCTTGAGATGGGTGAGGAAGCTGCAGATCCTTTAATCTTTGGAAGGTCTTTCTTAGCTACAGCAGGAGCAATTGTTAATGTGAAAGAGGGCAAGATTGATCTCCACTTGGGTAAAGGGCATGTTCTTCACTTTGACATCAAGGAGGTAATGAAGAAACCAACAGTTCAAGGGCAAGTTTTCTACGTTGAAGAGATGGACGCCCTTGCTGATGAGCTCCTTGAAGAGTTGTCACTAGAAGACCCTCTATAGCATGCTTTGACGATAAAGAGAGAATCTGAAGTGATTGAGAACCTGGAGAGTGCTGCCTATGGGATGATGGATTCACACAGAGGATTTGGTAGTAAGGATCAGTATGAGGAGCTGCCACAAGTGGTTCATCAAGAAGCCTCAGTCATTCAACAAGAGGACACCCAGCAAGACGACTGGAGCGAGCTTAAGTCGCCTAAAGTGGAGCTTAAACCTCTCCCCAATGGTGTAAGGTATGCATTCCTTGGTCCTAATGAAATTTACTCAGTCATTGTGAGTAGTGAACTTACTGAAACTGAGCTATCTGAACTTTTGAAAACACTTAAAAGATTTAGAAAAGCAATAGGTTACTCTCTTGATGACATCAAAGGAATATCACCCTCTTTGTGTATGCATAGGATACATCTTGAGGATGAATCAATGACTTCTGTCGAGCATCAAAAAAGGTTAAATCCTAACCTGAAGGATGTTGTAAAGAAAGAGATTCTTAAACTCTTAGATGCTGGTGTGATTTACCCTATTTCAGATTCTAAATGGGTATCTCATGTGCATGTTGTGCCAAAGAAGGGTGGTATAACTGTAATTAAAAATGACAAGGATGAATTGATACCAACAAGAACAGTCACTGGTCATAGAATGTGTATTGATTACCGAAAACTGAAATCTGCATCTAGAAAAGATCATTTTCCACTTTCATTTATTGATCAGATGCTTGAGAGACATGCAAACCATCAATTATATTGCTTTCTTGATGGATATTAATGATTTTTCCAAATCCCCATACATCCCAATGATCAATAGAAAACAACATTCACATGTCCTTATGGTACCTTCGCATATCGAAGAATGTCATTTGGTCTATGTAATGCTCCAGCCACCTTTCAAAGGTGCATGATGTCAATTTTCTCTGATCTAATTGAGGATGTTGTGGAGGTGTTTATGGATGATTTCTCTGTCTACGGATCTTTGTTTTCTGCTTGTTTGTCAAACTTGTGCAGGATCCTACAAAGATGTGAAGACACCAACCTTGTGCTGAATTGGGAGAAGTGTCACTTCATGGTTAAGGAAGGGATTGTGCTGGGACAAGATTTCAGAGAAGGGGATTGAGGTGGATAAGGCTAAAATCGATGTTATGGTTGGTTTGCCCCCAACAAAGACAGTGAAAGACATCCGAAGTTTTCTTGGTCATGTTGGGTTCTACAGAAGATTCATCAAAGACTTCTCCATGATCACTAGACCATTGACCAGGCTGCTGTGCAAGGAAGTCACTTTCAGCTTTGATGTGGAATGTCTACAAGCCTTCAAGAAGCTGAAAGGTGAACTCATCATTGCTCCGATTGTCCAGCCACCTGATTCGGATCTCCCCTTTGAGATCATGTGTGATGCTAGTGACTATGTTGTGGGAGCTGTTTTGGGGCAGAAGAAAGATGGCAAGACCCATGTGATCTACTACGCGAGCCAAACCCTGAATGATGCTCAGATGAGATATGCCACAACAGAGAAGGAGATGCTAGCCATTGTATTTGCCTTTGAGAAGTTCATAAGCTACTTGGTTGGATCTAAAGTCATTGTCTACACAGATCATGCTGCGCTGAGACACCTTTTGGCAAAGAATGATGCAAAACCCAGGCTCTTGAGATGGATTCTTTTGCTTCAAGAGTTTGATTTAGAGATCAAGGACAAGCCAGGAGTTGAGAATGGTGTATCTGATCACTTGTCCAGGCTGAGAGTGGAGTGTGGCATTCCTATTGACGAAGGACTTCCTGAGGAACAGATCATGGCTATTGGAGCAGTGATGGCAGTTTGTGAGACTGGTAGGAAGCTTGAAGAAGTCAAGGCAACAGAGGAGAAAGAACCTTGGTATGCTGATTTGGTAAATTACCTAGCCACAGGAAAAGAACCTTTGAATCTTATGGGCTATGCCAAGAAGAAGTTCTACAGGGATGTGAAGAGATACTACTGGGATGAGCTCTACCTCTACATTCTCTGCAAGGATCAACTTTATAGGAGAGTGGTTGCTAATGAGGAGATTGATGGGATCCTTACACAGTGTCATGGATCATCCTATGGAGGCCACTTTGCTACCTTCAAGACTGTTACGAAGGTGCTACAAGCTGGATTCTGGTGGCCACATATGTTTAAGGATACACAAGATTTTGTTTCAAAGTGTGATTCATGCCAAAGGAGAGGGAACATCTCAAAAAGGAATGAGATGCCTCAAAATCCAATCCTTGAAATTGAAGTGTTTGATAAATGGGGGTTATAGACTTCATGGGGCCATTTCCATCACCTTTTGACGACAAATACATCCTTGTAGCTGTTGACTATGTCTCCAAATGGGTGGAATCTATTGAAAGTCCCACCAATGATGCTAGAGTTGTAACCAAGATGTTCAGGAGCACCATCTTTCCAAGGTTCGGGGTTCCAAGAGTTGTAATCAGTGATGGAGGGTCTCATTTCATCAACAAACTGCTTGAGGACTTCTCAAGAAGAACAGTGTTAAGCACAAGGTGGCAACTCCTTACCATCCTCAAACAAGTGGCCAAGTTGAGACTTCTAACAGAGAGATCAAGTCCATTTTGGAGAAGATTGTGGGGATTACAGGGAAGGATTGGTCAATTAAGCTTGATGATGCGCTTTGGGCTTATAGGACAGCTTACAAGACACCTCTGGGGACCACACCTTTCAACCTAGTGTACGGGAAAGCTTGCCATCTGCCAGTGGAGCTTGAGTACAAGGCACTATGGGCAGTAAAGTTGCTGAACTTTGACACCAAAAGTGCCAAGGAGAAAAGGCTTTTTCAGCTACATGAGCTTGATGAGATAAGAATGGATGCTTTTGAGAACTCAAGGATTTACAAGGAGAAGACTAAAGCTTTCCATGACAAGAATATCCTGAAGAGAGAGTTTAAAGAAGGAGATCAAGTTCTTCTCTACAACTCTAGGCTGAAGTTATTTCCAGGAAAGCTTAAGTCAATGTGGTCCGGTCCTTTCAAGGTCAAGGAGGTTAGGCCATATGGAGCAATAGTTTTGTGGAGTACTGATGGAAGAGACTTCACAGTCAATGGGCAAATGGTTAAGCTCTACATGGCAAATGCACCCGAGGAAGATGGGGTTTCAATTCCACTGTCTGATCCTACCCCGGCCTAATCCAAAAGGAGGCAAAGTCAAGCTAGAGACTTAAAACAAGCCCACTTGGGAGGAAGTCTCATACGTATCCTTGTACATATTGCATTAGTATTTTTATTTTCATCATATTTCTAAAAAAAAAAAAAAAAAAAAAAAAAAAGAAATTTTTTTGAAGTGGTGTGCAGGTGCTTGATCGATCCGGTTTGAGCAGAGAATCGATCGTGGGAGCGAGGATCAGCAGCGAGTGTGAAGGGTTGCTCCAGCTGGGAGCGACGTCTTCGGAGCGACACAGCCAGGTCGCTCGCGTTTTCGCGGGTTTTGGGCACGAAATCGACTTCGCAGCGACGTTCCGCAACGACACCATAAGGTCGCTCCAGCTGGGAGTGACGTGGCAGGAGCGACACAGCGAGATCGCTCACGTTTATGGCATCGGATACGCGAGAATCGCTCTCGGAGCGACCTCCTAGAGCGAGCACATGAAGTCGCTCCATCTGGGAGCGACGTCTTCGGAGAGACACAGCCAGGTCGCTCGCGAAAAAACGACCCGGGAGCGACCTCTCGCAGCGACACCTTCAAGTCACTCCCGCGCCGGTCCAGGTAAGTTTTCTTCGTTTTAAACCTGATTTAATTAAAATAAACCAATCCCTAATCTACCTAAACCGAACCGGACGCCCCTAAACCTACCCAACACCCACGATTTCATCTTCCTCACCCTCTACTCCTCTCATAAACACTCATACTCTCTCAAACTCACCCACACCAAAAATCCCCTAACTTTCTCAATTCTCACCCAAATCACCAAGTTCTTGTTTCTAAATCCAAGCTTTCGCCCCTGTAGTCTATTCTTCACCACCCATCCACCATTTCCTTTCATCCAAAGCAAGGTATTAAGTTTTTAAATTCAAATTCGTAGGTCTATGAACCCTAGAATTTGAAAATCGAAATTTGGTCATTTTCTTGCTAGATTGTGGTAAAATTGACTAGGGAAAGCTTATCTATCAAGTTGGGTTATTGAATCAATGGTGAAATTGAGTTTAATTTGAACTTTGGCAAAATTAGGGTTCATGGATTTTGGGGTTTTCAAAATTGACCCCAATTGAGTGTGCTAGTGGTTAAGATAGTATGTTAAAGTGTTGAAAGATTTGATTAAAGAATTCTCTCATTCTAGAACCACTTTGATTATTGAATTTTATTTTTCTTGTAATTTTTAAATTTTTAAAAGATTGAGAAGTGTGATTCTTTACTCTTAGCTTGACTGCTTAATTAACTTGAGTTTTAATTGCTATTCATTTGTTGAGTTTACTCTTGCCATTTTCATTTGCAAAGTTCATCCACTTATCCCTTTCCAAGTTTTGAATTTTTCAGTTACCAATGGTTAAGAAAACTAAGGGAAAGTCGGATGCTGAGAAACAAGAAGCTAAGAGACGAGAATCTGCATTGAGAGGGAAAGATTTATCCTCGGAGCAGACTGGCTCTGGGACACAGAGGACTTCTCGACAGCAAAACTTGGCTGCAAAGAAGACAATAGAGCAGGAGAGGAGGGCAGGAAAAAGTGTAGCAGTTGCCACAGACGAGGAGAGTGGCGATGAAAGTGCGGATGATCAGGCTCCTACAAAGAGGGCCAAGATGTCAAAAGGGAAGGAGGTTGCCGTTGATAGAGATAGGGCGAAAACTCCATCTGAGGAAGAGCTGTATCATCATTTGCTGAATGGGGTGACTTGGACTCCAACCAGATTCGCCGACCTTGATTTGCTGAAGGAGTTGAGTCTCGATTCTGATATTGAGGCAATGCAGGAGCACCTGAAGATGCCCAAACTCCTCACCATGGCCTACCCTGTCTACAGGGATGTCTCTTGTCAGTTCTTGTCTTCCCTTGAGGTGACTTACCATGACGCTCTGCACGTGAGGCAAGGATGGGGCAAAATCAGGTTCAAGGTCAATGAGAGAGACTACAACATGAACTTCAAAGACATTGGGAGAGTCATGGGTTTCCAAGACTTGGCAGACTACTCCATTCCCAAGTGTGAAAACCTCCCCACCCAGCTTTGGAAGTTGATCACTGGAACAAGCACTCTACAGGGGCTGACAAGAACTCATATATCTGGCACCCGTCTGTACGCTACCTCCATAGGATGCTCGTCCATGCATTCTACCCATGGAAGCAAGCTGATAATCTCACCGAGGAAGACATGCGACTGCTCTGCCCAGCTATCCGCCCCTACGCCCCACCTGGAGAGTTGCCCCTTCCAAGCACCGACATCTATGCTACCTTCGGGATGGTCAGCTTCTTCGTGAATCGTCTCGAGCACTACAGAGACTGGGCATGGTACACCACTGATTCGCACCCAAAGGTTGGGAAAGGCGGGATGATCACACCACTGCTCCAATTTCTGAATGTTCCCTTGGGAAAGGACTCAGCAGGGCCTAAGTTCATCGATGGCACTTACTTGAGGATTGCCACCTATTTTAGTGGGATGTATGGGAAGGACTACGTCTACCACTACTACTTGCAGGGCAAGCCGGTCGAAGTGGTTCTTCCAAACCAGAACCTGACGAGCTTAGAGAGACCTGGAGCTATCAGCTTCAACATATCCCAAGAACTTTGTTGGAGAACACGGGTCTCTCGGTCCCATTTCTCCACCAAGGAAAAGGAGTGTTCCGACGAGACATTACGAACCTCCTAGGGAAGCATCTGTACCCGTCTATGGACCTCTGAGCTACTACTTCAAGCCACATGATGGGGTTCTTCCTCCTGGTGCGCTTCGTGACGCTCATGAGCATATTGGTCGACTTCAGAGATGGAATAAGGCACAAGACAGGACAATAGAAAATCTGAAGGACAAGTGCAAGGCGTTGAGCAAGACGGTGAAGAAGCAAGCAAAGACTTCAGCCAAGTTCATGAAGAAAGTGGCCGATGTCTTGACCAGAGGAGGCATAGCTGGATGTAGCTCAGCGGACTTCGCCTTCGCGAACACATCAGTACCCCAGCCCCCACCTCAGCCTACAGATCTTGGTTTCCCCCTCACTGATAGACAGCTCCAGCGAACATGGAGGAACCCACCCATTCAACCCTCCACCTCAGGAAACAAGTCTCCATCCCTAGCCTCTTCGGACAGTGAGGTTGAGATTGACGAGGTTCAGAGCCAACAATGGTATGGAGACTACAACTCAGCTCCTGGGGGTTACTACACCATGTTCCCACCGGACGACGACGATGTTGGGGCCTCTGCCCCTACTCACTATCCTTGAAGGTACTTCACTATTTCCCCTTGTATATACCATCTCATTTTTTCATATTAGCTTTTTCTTGTGGATATCGCCCTCTACTTGACAACACAGAGACTGTGTAACTTAAGTTTGGGGGAGGTACCAAGTATTTGATCATGTTTGCTTTGATGAATCTGCATTGAGTCTTGCACACATACCTTTTTGCATTAAAAAAAACATATAGATTGCATCACTTGCATTTTTAGGAGAGTCTAGAGCATATAGGTTGCATTCATTTGCATTTGGAGCAATGATTTAAGATGCCTTGTAAAGAACACTATCTCACACTCGAGTAGCTATTGCATCTTTCAAAAAGCCTTGTATGTTTCGAGCCTTGAAAAGTCTTCCTGAATCTCATTAGTTGCTGAAACTCAATCTTTGAAGCCAACTACAACCTTATTTGAACTGAACGAACTTAATGCTTCTTGCTTATGGTCCCTTGTGTACTGAGTCATGGATATACACACTTGAGTTGGCACATCCTTTATGCCAATCTTTTTGACAAACTCGAGTGGTACACCACTCCCAAAACCCTTTTCTCCTTTTAAGCTTTCATTGTTTGATGAGTGAGGCCTTTTTCGGAAAGTCTTACATGTGCATAATGTTGAGAGTATCGGGAACGACAATACTTGATCTTCATTCTTGCTAGATTAGGCACTCTATTGTCTAGCTATAGGTGGGGGTGAGTATTGTCATTATGATTTGGAAGTATGAAAAGTTCGAAGGAAAAGAATAGACTCTTTGTGTTTAAATGGAGAATCTTATTGGAATTAGTAGATAAACATCTAGCTCGAGTTTATGAAAAGTCTTGGCCCCCGAAAAAAAAAGAGAAGAAAAATATAAGAAAAGAAGAAAGAAAAAAAAAAGAAGAAAAAGAAAGAAAAGGGGGCTAACAAAGTTGTTAGGAGCTAAGATTGTTTTGAAGTTGAGTAAATTTTTTTATAGATTTTAAAGAAAAAGAGTTTTATGTGCAAAGTGTTCTTGAGTTTTTTTGGTGAGAGATGTGAGTTGGGTTTGACATTGGGAAGTGATTGTGTAACTTGTATGTTTGGGAAAATGGTAGAACAATGGAGATTGAGCATTGTATGCATGAGTTGGTCCCTTTCTTAGATATATTATGTGCAATGTCAAGGCTACTTGTTTCGAGAGTAAACCACCTTAAAGATCATATATCTTGAACCTCTTGACTCACTTGAATAAAAAGTCTTCTCTTACCAAACCAAATGATTTGGACAAATTGACCATTTGCAAGAATTCACCTAATGTTTTATGCTTAATGAATGTGAGAGTTGGTTGATTTGAATGTGTGGATGCTTGATGATGAGTGTAAGGGCAAAAAGGAGTTGAGATAGGCCTAGAGAAGCTAGAGTGTAATAAGAGAGTGTGCTCATGTTGGATTAGATGTTGAATTGAGTGCTAGTTGTGTTTCTTTTGGCTATGAGCTCCCACCTTCAACCCTCTCTCCCTATGAGTTCTAGAAAGTTCACTTGTGGACAAGTAAAAGAACAAGTTTGGGGGAGTTGATATCTTGCATATTTCCATTGTTTTATCCATTCACCCATGTGCATTTTGATCATATAGACTAGGATTTAGCCATGTTTAGGTTGCATTTTGCATACATGAGTCTTTATCAGGTATTGGAGTACCACATGAAGTTCTTGGAGACATGTGAGTGCATTTGGAGCTCAAAAGAGGTGATAAAGGTGATCATTGGACGAACAGTGCATGGGAACGACCTCACCGGAGCGACACCGTGAAGTCGCTGTGACACCCCTTCAGAGCGACTTGGCCAGAGCGACACCCCGATGTCGCTCGCGTTTTCATCGCTCGGAGGCACGAGAGCTACCTTATCAGAGCGACGCGGAGAAGTCGCTCGAGTTTTCATCGCTCGGAGGCACGAGAGCGACCTTACCAGAGTGACGCGGAGAAGTCGCTCGCGTTTTCATCGCTCGGAGACACGACAGCGACCCGGAGCGACGTCTCGCAGTGACCCCTCCAGGTCGCTCCCGAAGCCTGGAGCAACTACTGGAGGTCGTTGCGCGCCTTTTGTTTGCTCGACTTCATGTTTACTCAAGGGCCTTTTGGTCATTTCATTATGCACGTTTTTACTTTCTAAACCTAAGTTTAAGTATCTTTTGTAAGCCATTAGAGGCAGATTGTCTTTTATCAAAAGAAAACCACCAAAACCTCTTGGAAAGTTCATCTCTTTGAATCAATTGATCATTTTGTTATTGCAATTATGTTGTTTTCATATCTATTATCTGAATTTCTCTACATGATTAATCTGAAATCCAATATGGGTTTAAGAGGAATCATGAAGAGTAGTGAGTAATTCATTCTTGAATTCATGGGTTAGGGAGATTGAGGGTGATTAGGCTAGATCTAGGATGTTACAGTGTAGATCCTTCTTATTCCTTGCTAGTAGAGTATTTATAATGCATCTTCTGAGTTGGTCTCTCAAAAGTTGATCTTTAGGCATTTCCCACCCACAAGGTGTTTGATGAAATGTCTGAGACAACTCTCCTAAGCTTTTAACATACTTTACCAAAGACATTTGTTGTTAAAGGTGTTAAGATAGCCAATAGATTTGTTAGTAATGATTGCTTTCATATTATTCAACCAAAGACATTTGATGTTTGAAATATGTTAGTAAATGAACATTCATCTAGACATAGAGTTTGTTTAAGATTGTGTCTAAGCTTAAGGTTAATAGTTTGATTGATCATTTGTCATCCTTAGTTTGAAACTTGATCACCCAAGGTCTAATTCCTATACCCATGAGTTCTTTTTATCATAACCAAAGAAAGTCACTTCTTTTATTGTTTTATTGTTCTGTTCTTGCATTCTATTATTAGTAGTAGTTTAAAACCATTCAAATTATCGGTTGCACTTAGATTAAGTATGTACTTGCATTCTCGGTGCTTTGAAATCCCTTAGAATTGGTTCGACAATCTTTTATACTACATCATTTGTGTTAGGAGCCTTGAAAACTCCTGGACATGAACCAATTGAGTCACAGACATGAACAAAGCAATCCGATTGATCTAAGAGATTTTCATGATATTTACAAGTAAACTTCTCAACCTTTTTATATGTTTTGTGGGTTTCTCATTGTTTAATTAGTCTCCATGTGATAGTATGCTTGTAATGCAACTTGTTTTACCTTTTTCACTACAAAATCAAAAAGAAGTTTGGGTATTCCTACTAAAAAAAAGAGAAACAAGAATAACATTCATGGAGTCTGATATAAGAAGTGGTTATTCTTCGTCTTTACAGAATGCTTCCCATTAATATGGCTATCTCTGCTTACTGTCTGTGCTGGAAGGACACCATACCCACTCCCTGGTAAAAGAGCTAAAGGCGATAGGCTGCCGATTCAGACTTCACGTCCTTATAACATCGCACACAGAGGTTCTAATGGAGAGATCCCTGAAGAAACTGCAGCTGCATACTTGGTACACCATTGATCTTTCCTTTGATCATTCTCTCTCTTTGATTTGATTGTCTTCGCGTATTACTTCCATGGCTATATCTAGTTTGTTTTGTTGAAGTGAATCTTCTTCTTTGGACAGAGAGCAATTGAAGAGGGAACAGACTTCATAGAAACTGATATCTTATCATCCAAAGATGGTGTGCTTATTTGCTTCCATGATGTCATCCTTGACGAAACAGCCAATATTGCGAGCCACAAGATGTTTGCTGATCGTAAGAGAACATATGAGGTCCAAGGATTCAACATCACTGGCTTTTTCACTTGTACGTTCCCATGATTCTTCTTTTGTTTTTTTTCGTACCTGAGTTGATGCATGCCGATAGGTTCTCTTTGATTGCATACAGTTGATTTTACCCTCAAAGAACTAAAGAAACTAAGGACAAAACAGAGATACTCTTTGAAACATTTACCCTCCAAGACACATTATGAGTTATCAATTACATATAAAGACACATTGAGTTAAGAGAACACTTTCTTATGTTCATTTGTCTGAATTGCCCTTCAACTAAAAAGAAGATGTCATAACATGTGTCAAAATTATTTTCAATATAATTCCATTTAACTTTCACCTTTTAGTTTCATATTTTTTAATTCCCTAAACTTAATCATGCCTCCATCTATCGTCATCTTCATCTCTCATCTTTCGTATCCTTCTAAATATTCTTCTACTTCACTAAATTTGTAGATTTTTTTTTTTATAATTCTAAATTACTAATTTTTGTTGTCGAATCTTTATCTTTCACCACTTTATTTTTTAAATCTCGAATTCATGGAAACTTCAGATTGGGAGCTAAGGAAAGTCGATTCTGAAATTTCAGCTTGGGTGATTCTAGATCTTCGCCGACGAATACATCCAAGGTTTGCTTCTAATTGAACTATGAGAATTTCATCTACAAATTTTTTTCCTCTTTCATCCTTGTTTCTAATTGATATACAAGAAGATAAGAAATAAATAAAGTTTTGATTTTCTTCTTAAGCAGACAGCAAAGCCGATGTATCTCCTGCAACATTTGATTCACATGTCGCCCATCCTTTTCATGTCCATCAATTTCCTTGTCCACAAATGAACTATCCACAAAGCTGTCTTGGATCTAAGTTTGATTCACATGTCGCCCATCCTTTTCAGTGGATTAGCTCGTGATTTTCCGTGGATGAACTTGGGATTCGACGTGGATGAACTCGAGGTAGTTGCCTTGGATCTAAGTTTTTTATCTCTTCATGGTGGCTTCTGTTGCAGAGAGAAAGCTCTAAAAGAAACAATGGTCAAATTACTCTATTTTACACATATAGTCCTCCCATTTTTGGATTTTTGCAATTTGACCCCAACATTCTTTAATTTACTTATAGATCCTCTTGATTTCGTCTCAAACTTTTAATTATGTACTTTACGTAAGAATAATTTTCTTATCAACTCATATCCACACTTGCTATGTCCATTAAATATTATTTAATAAAATAAAAATTTATAAAATATCAAAAATATATATATGGATACAAATATATTTTGTCCATAGAAACTTGTCCACAAAAACATTATAACATTTTTGTGTCCACATAAATTATGTCCACAGAAGCTTGTCTACATAAATTACGTCCATTGAATTGCGTCCACACAAAAAGCTTAATCCCTTTCTCTCTTTCAAAACGTCACAATACAATATGTTCTCTAGATGGATTATCTTCAAACAAACAACACAAACCCTAGATAGATTAAACTTCAAACACGATCTTTGTCTACAATAACATGTTCACAAACAGTCATAGTTACACAACTATAATTGTAAGAGCTTGTCCATAAGAACAGGTCCACTACAAACTTGTTTATAAGAACACATTCACATGACTCTTGTCCACAACATATATATCCACCAGAAAACTGTCCACAATGTTAACACTCGTCCACAATTCGTCTATCCATATAACACTCGTCCACAATTCATCTGTCCACATAACACTCGTCCACAAAGACGTATCCATAAAAAATGTTACAAAAACCTGTCTCCAATCCATGCTACAACTTCTTTATTTTATTCATGATTGATAAAAGAGAGAGACATCAAGTATAAGAACATAGTTGTTGTCCTTTTATTGGTAGAAAACTATAATTTGAGGATTGTGAAGCAGAAGTAGAGAAATAAAATTTATTGGGGTCTAAACTGCACAACTGAAAGTTTGGTGTTAATTTAAGAGGACATTTCTGCAAAACAATCGAAAGAAATCAAAAAGTGAAGGACCAAATCTGAAAATTATTGAAAATCCACCATTGTTGCTTGATCTCTTATGTGACGAGACAGAGACAGCGATGATGAGCACGACGAGGCTTGAATCCGAGCATGACACCGTCGGCAGAGCAAGACGACGGAGATGGTCTGGTGGCCTGAGACAGACGCGACGAGCTGCGGCGGAAAAGAGAGAGCTCAAGACAGGTTAATCACGGAGGATATGAAGCATACGCAACAAAGGAGGTTTGCGGTTGAGAACTGTTGGTTGGAGTACAGTGGCTGGAGATTGTAATGGGAGAGAAGCCGCCAAGCTTGGTTGCCACGAGTTGCAGTCGAAGGTGAGAAGATCCACGAAGAAAATGAATCAAGTGAAGCTTGCGACAGAGACAGAAGATATTTCAGTTTGGAAAAAAACATTAATAATCCAACTATTTTCCTAACTTAACTAACTAGAAGAAAGTAACTAATTCTTTTTTTTTTGCTAACTACACGTAAAGCTAAAGGGCATAATGGTCAAAAAAAGATCTTAGTTTCATGAATTGTGTGCTTCAGACATAATGTGTCCTTTTATGAAAGAAAAAAGACAAATGTGTCTTTGAGAGTAACTCACTCATACTCTTTCCGGGACCAACAGTATAACGGTTAGCTAGACTGTCTTTACTGGACTTAGCTGTTGGAAGAAACAACCAAAAAATGCTTGGTAATGAAAACATCTAACTCTAAAGATATCTTTTTTGTTTTTGCAGGAAAGTACCCTATCATTACATTTGAAGAGTTCATTACCATTGCTCGGGATGCTCCAAGGGTTGTCAGTATATATCCTGAGATTAAGAATTCAGTTTTAATAAACCAGCATGTGAGTCACAATCCTATAAGCTTCACTTCTACTTTCATTGCAGAAACGATATAACTTTCTTTGCCTTTTATCTCCCTTGAAACCTCTAGCTTTGCTTCTAATCAACTATTATATATCCACAGGTCAAATGGCCTGGTGGTAAGAGATTTGAGGATAAAGTGGTGGAGACACTTAAGAAGTATGGATATGGAGGCTCCTATTTGTCCAAGAAGTGGTTGAAAAGACCATTGTTTATTCAGTCATTTGCCCCATCTTCTCTAGTGTACATATCAAACTTGATAGACTCGCCAAAAGTGTTACTAATAGACGATGTAACCGTGCTAACAGAAGATACTAACCAGGTCCATCATCTGCTCTTCTTATTTGTTTACTTCTCTTGAAAGTTCTTATTCTTTTGCGTAAGTGATTGATCAATCTTTCATGCAAATTTAGACTTACGCAGAGATCACATCAGATGTGTATTTCAATTACATTAAGCAATATGTTGTCGGGATAGGACCTTGGAAGGACACAGTTGTTCCAGTAATAACAATTACATACAAGCTCCCACAGATTTGGTCAAAAGAGCTCATGCACATAATCTACAGGTCTGTTTCAAAACACCCCCTGAGATTAAGGGTCTGTAACATGTTGCTAACTTCTTGAAAATGTATAAAAACTCAGGTGCATCCATACACGTACAGAAATGAAAACGAGTTCTTACACTTGAACTTCAGCCAAGATCCATATAAGGAATATGAGTACTGGATCAATGAGATTGGTGTTGATGGACTCTTCAATGACTTCACTGGTAGCCTCCATAACTACCAAGAATGGACGTCTCCATTGTCTGAAACTTCCAAGTCTCCACGACAGCTCTTGAGTCAAATTGCTTCATTGGTCCTCCCTTATGCAAAGGCTTGAAATACCATTGTTTGCCATTGTATTTTATATCATTTTTAACAAATAAGAAACAGAGAGTCTTAAAGATCAAACAGACAAAAAAACTATGTAAATCTTGGAACATACTTCTAAAATACTAAGAAGAAGAAACAATCTCTCTAAATAACTTAAGAGATAGTAAACAAATCAAACTCAATTAGACACAGAAAGTTGTGCAGCAAGGGAAGCAAGATAACCATCTAGGGTTGTGATTACATGCACGATCAGCTTCTGCTTTAGGAGTAAGAGGTTTTTGAGCTTCATCTCCTTCATCAGCCTCAGACGAACTCTTTGGCGACTCTGGCTGCGAAGTCCTCCTCTTTTGTGGCGTTGAGCCTTGTAATCCGCCCTTATCTGCATTCCCCAATCTAAGCAAATGAAAAATAAAACAAGTGAGAAAAGATAAAGACATTTCTATTTTAAGACAAGAAGAGAAGAGTTTTGTTTTTGTTGTTTTACTTTTGAAAAGCGAAAGACTTGACGCTTAAATCTTCAGACCGTCGAGAAACAGACCGATCTAACTTATTGTTTTTGTTGTTGTTGTTGTTGTTGTCTTTATTAGAAGCTTCATTAGCCATGATAACTTCTCTTATACTTGCGGCAGCTTTTTGTTCTTCATCTTTACTTGCCCGGTACGCTTTGTCTGTCTCAGCTGCTTTCTTGCCTACATCCACCGGAGTTTTGGCCTCCTCCGCCACTCCTGCTTGGTTTGTGTGGTGACGCGGAGAAGGCATATGAGGAGTTCTCGGAGAAGGAGGCTGAGGAAACGTAAGCTCGCCGGATTTGAAGTAATCTATTTCGGTGAAGCTATTGTTTCCCATGCGGATGCTGAAGAGGGATTCGTTGGAGAGAGTGCTCCATTCAAGGGGAGCTGTTGAGGTTGTTGTTTCGAAAACGTGTGATGGGATTCTGTAAGTAGGTGTTGAGGTTGTGTCGTTTGTAGATCTCTCCATGATTTGCGTTGGAGGAGATTGATTGTTTCTTAGATTATGATCAGGTCTTGGTTCTGCTTCTATGGAAGAACAAGAAGAGGAAGAAGACGATGAAGAAAGTCTTAGGGTTGGATCTTCTGCTTCTGGTTTAGACGTGGGGTTGAAAAAGTTGTGCTCGTGTGACGTTTCCATGGTTCCAAAATGAAAATTCTGCCAAAAGTTTTAATCTGCAATGCAAGTATGAAGAAGACAAAAGATGTTTCAGAGGAAGACGAAGAACACAAGCAAGAAGATGTCTATTTTTAGAAAGTTTAGATGACAAGAAAGAGAATGTTGTTTGTTTTTGGAATCAAGAGGAGATTAAGAGTTTAAAGGACACGCACGCGTCTAGGAATTTTTATATATATTACTGATGATAACAATAATTGTAACCCAATTTTAATCAACTATTTTCGACATTGCTAAGTAAAGCTCGGTTTGAAATAGTACTAGAAGTTTTCAAGAATGCGGCATAGGAGAGTTCGAAGGGAGAACGACACCTGAAAATGCATAAATGTACGCTTACTCGGCCTCGGGATACAAGAAAATCGTTTTCGAAGGAGACACCGTACGCAATAGTGAATTCCATACTCAGTAACTATTGTGGTGTGGCTTCAAGTCTCCATAGATAATATTAAAGCCTGGGTTGCAAGTTTCCAGATAAAGTCTTTTAACATAGGAATGAACTGCAATTGATAATACATTAACTAAAAATGTGATTACTAGATTTACTCAATGGAGTTTATTTCATTGTTGTCATATACTTTCCTAAAACATTATTCAATACTGACCAAGGACTATTTATAATAGTTTCAGCCGATAAGGGGTGATAATCTATTTCTCCCTCGGAACTATCATATAGCACCACATTTACATATACTTAAGCTCACGTTCTGTAACTCCATGAATCGAAAGTGGATTTCCACCCAATATAGAAGTTCGAATTATATTTCCGCATATACATTCGGTTTAATGTTTACCAATCAATCTTAATCCAATTTTGCTCAATCAAATACATAATTAAATCAAAATTATTCAATTAAAACTTGATTGTAACACATATTATCAGATTACAAAAGTCTCTAATTCCCATTTTCATCTCTTCAGGCATGAAAACCCTAAAACCATCGAAATGAAACCGAGAATCCGTGCTATCGAAATCGACATATTTTTGATCCGGAATCAATGGGTTCTAACTGGGTAGTTTCAGTTTAATTTTGTATTTCGGGAAAACTAGTTTAAGGTTAATTGGTAAAGAGTAAACCGAATATAACCTATGCATGTGTGTGTTTAGGTTTAAACTTCGGATAAACGGGGACATAGAATTTGAACTTTCATAATGGAGAAAAAAAAGAACTTTCATAATGGAAGGAAAATGGATTTCAAATTTCATATTGTGAGTCTACAGAACGTGAATTTAAATATTTTTGAATGTGATGTTATATGATAGTTCTGAGTTCTGAGGAAAAAAGTAAATTGTCACTCCAAATAAATTGGTTTCGATTCGGTTTGATTCCATCGACCATTGATTTAGTTTTCACAACAAATTTTGATCAACCAAAATCATCATGTGGCGAGGTCGATTTATAAATCAATAGAACTGTCATAGACTAGTTGGAAGGTCAATATACATTGCTGCCACTAGACCAAATCTTGTTTATTCTGTTCATGTATTGTTTATGTTTATGCAACAACAAAGAGAGAATCATTGGATATATTTAGAGAATCATTGAGGTTGTTTGTTACTTAAGGATGTCCTGAAAATATTTAGAGTTGATTATAATTTATAAGTTAGTGTGATTCAGACTGGGTTAGATGTCCAATTACAAAAAAAAAAGATTATTGAATGGATTATACAATTAGATAATTATTTTTTTCCATGGAAATCGAAGAAGCAAGACGTGATATCATGTCCTTCCGCAGAAGCAGAGTATCAGAGAATGCTCTTTTCAAACCGTCCAAGTCAGACATTATTAATTTTTGTCCTCCAACTTAAAAGGGTATTAAGAGATACTTCTTCTGTTTCATTTTATTTACAGTTTTAGAGTTGTGCACACAAATTAAAAAAATATTTAATTTTTTATATTTACTAAATAAAAACATCATTACCAATATACCTAACCACATTTCATCAAACAGAAAAATAGATTGGAATATAAAGTCAATAAATTTTTCATTAAAATTATAAAATGACATTTATTTTGAAATGGAAAATTTTCTGTACAACGACAAATAAATTGAAACGGATGGAGTGTATCTTATAGAAAAATACCATCAAATAACACTAAATTATGTTTTATGATAAAATAACACAATATATATATATTTCATATTTGAATTTAAGATCTAATGATTAGAATTTATGGTTAGTATTTATGGGTGGTGGGTGGGTGGGATTAGAGTTTAGGCTTTACAGTAATTCAGTTTTTTTTCTTATCACTGTTCATATGAGTGCTATCTGGAAATATATATATATTTTATATTTAAATTTAGGATTTAATGATTAGAATTTATGGTTAGTATTTATGGGTGGGTGGGATTAGAGTTTAGGCGCTACAGTAATTTAGTTTTTTTTCTTACCACTGTTCACATGAGTGCTATCTGGAAAAAAAAATTCATTGGGTAACAAATTTACAACAATATTTTAAAATGTCTTATTTTGGAGATTTTGCCTATCTATACCAATATTTTCTTATTTATGTATAGGTATATTTTTCGGTTTAGATGACTTATGAACATATAAATAGTTTAGACAAACTATTGCAGACGGCTGAGATAACTGAATACAACAATCTACATAATCTTTTAGAATGTCTGGCGGCACAGTTCCGAATCTCCTCCCTTTCTTCTCCACCAAGGTATACTCCGGTTACTCTGACACCTGGAAAGGATTCTACAAGGTGTATTCCGATGTGTTCAACAGTGTTTATCTCAACGAGGTTAACTTCGCTAGGAATTTAGGGTTGAGAATGGAGGCTCCTCCAGTCATGGGGAGTCTAGAGTGTCCGTACGCTCAGGTAAAGGAGTTTTATAGTTACTGGTTAGGGTTTAGGACTGTTATGGATTTTTGCTGGGTGGATGAGTTTGATGTGATGGCTGAGCCTGACGGTGTGGTAAGGAAGAAGATGAAGGAGGAGAATGATAAGGTGAGGAAGAAGGCTAAGAGAGAGTATAACGAGAGTGTGAGAAGCTTGGCTGCTTTTGTGAAGAAGCTGGACAAGAGAGTGGTTGATATGATGGTGATGAAGAGGATAGAGATGGAGGTGAAGAAGGTGGAGGAGAGGGAGAGGAAGGAGAATATGGTTAAGGAGAGGTTGGAGAGAGCTATGAACTACAAGGAGCCTGATTGGGCAAAGGGGGAGGATGGAGGGTTCAGTGTAGTGGAAGAGGATGATGGTGATGGTGATGATGATGATGATGATGGTATGGTGCTGTATTGCATTGTTTGTAGCAAGAATTTCAAAACTGAGAAGCAGTGGAAGAACCATGAGCAGTCTAAGAAGCACAAAGAGATAGTGGCAGAGTTGAGAGTTGAGGAAGCTGAAACTGAAACTGTAGAGGAGCTTCAAGAGAAGATTCAGGAAGGGTTTAATATTGACAATGACGAAGCCAAAGATAAGTATGTTGAGGAGGAGGTTATAGGAGAAGCTGATGAGACTGATGATGAGTTTGTTATGACAGAGGAGGATGTGAAAGGGTCTAGTGAAAGTGAGGATGAGGATGACGAGATGCGTCTACTCAAGAAGATGGTATCTGAGCAGAAAAATAAGCTGAAGAATGTTGTGTCAAGAGAAGAAGATGAAGTTGTAGTCGAGATTGAGAGAACTAAACAGAATGCTGGTGATGCCAACATAGTAGAGTTAAACACAGATGACAATGTGAAGGATGAGCAAGATTCAATGGAGTATGATAAGAGGAAGAGCACAGGGAGGAGGCGCAGAAGTAAGAAGGATAAGGATAAGAATAACCTTGGAGGGTTAATCGAGAAGAGCAGTGAAGCTGATAATACTCAAGATAGAAATGGAGACATGGAAGAGTTTCATGCAGAAACGTTTGAGGAAAGCAAGAGAGTTCCAAGATCAAAAACATCAACCAGAGGAATGACATCCGAGGTACTATCGTTCCTCCCTTGTAGCATCACTAGATCATAGTTTCTGGCCTGGTAGTTACTGAAATCATATGTATATCAAAATTTTGTTAGGGCACATCGAAGAAAGCTTTTTATAACAAATGTGGTAGATGCGGAGAAAAGTTTGAGTCAAGGTTGGTCCATTAAAAATTTGTTTCTTTATGACATCTCCAGCAGTATACTTTGTATCACTCATTGACTCACCATTTTATCTACCTTGGCCAGGACAAAACTATTCAAGCACTTAGCTGATACCGATCATGCTACAGTGAAATCCAGATGATCCATTGCTCATTTTATGCAGAGTAGAAACAAGAATTGTATTCTTTGATTTAATTTTATATTTCTTTTAGTGCAAACGAAATGGTGATCAGACTATATATGTACTTTTACTTAGTATGTTTGAAACAAAGATTTTGCAGAGAAAAAAGCTATCAAAGGTTGGCTCTATAATTGCATTCTTTCAAGTATATCAAGATTGTGGGAGCATATTATAACATTTTTTAACTTTCTGATCAATGTCGAGGGTCTTATTATCCAAATATCACCAGGTGGTCTATGTTGTTAGTGTTGTTGGAGGAAGCTTTTATTATCCTGGACCACCACTTCAATATCTATCCATCCAATGATATATTATTACATATGAAGAATGTATTATCAAGTAAAACAAAACGTAGATCCAATTGTCAGAACTCAACATCAGATTCAACCAAACTTAAACATAACTCTTAAAGCTGAGAGCACCAGTCCCTAGCATTCTGGAACATCTTCAACCACGGACTAGGCCCAGCTTTCTCAACCTCCCAGCTCTTCGGATACCACGGGTACTGCCACATCAAGAAACAACGTTCAGGATGAGGCATCATCGCCAAATGTCTCCCATCAGGCGAGCATATAGCCGCTATCCCCAACGGTGAGCCATTGAGGTTAAAAGGGTAAGCTTCAGTCACACTCCCATCATCATCACAGTATCTCAACGGAGCCAAATCTGAGTGAAGCATACGGTCCAAGACCCCTTCGTCCGGGAAGTAAGCTCGTCCTTCTCCATGAGCCGCCCACACTCCTAAGGTGCTTCCCTCCATTCCTTTCAGCATTATCGACGGCGAGTCCTTAATGGTCACGCTTGTGAACCTGCACTCAAACCTTCCTGATTCGTTGTGAACAAACCTTGGCTGGGCCGTGTCGAGAGACCCGCCTACTTGAGGGCCTGGAACCCATCCTAACAAGGCCATTAGTTGACAGCCGTTGCAGATTCCAAGGCTGAACGTGTCTGGTCTTTTGTAGAAGTCCTGGAACTGGCTGAGGAGAGGAGAGTTGAATCTTATAGAAGCAGCCCATCCTTTGGCTGAGTCAAGAACGTCAGCGTAGCTGAACCCTCCAACAAACACAATCCCACGGAAATGGTCAAGAGTGATGGCTCCGGCTAGAAGGTCAGACACTGTCACGTCCCACGGTTCAAAACCGGCAGCGTAAAATGCAGCTGACATTTCTCTGTCTCCGTTGCTGCCTTCCTCTCGGATCACAGCTACTTTCGGTTTAGCATCTGACAACATAAACAATGAATAAAAACTCTCAACACGTTACATAGGCTTAATGAGAAAAAGAAGCTTACCCTTAGACATGTAACTATCGTTGGTCCATGAAGGAGTAAATGAGAGCTCCCACTTAGGCTCATGCCTCAACTTCAAACCTTCTTTCTCCATCTCAACACAAGACGCTAATCGCTGAAGCTTCTCCAGCTGGAAATTGGTGTCTTCCCACATGTCTCTGAGGAACGATGTTTCCTCACTCAAATGAGTGATTCCATCTACTTTCACCTCAATCAAAGGTGAGTCTGTGACTTTCCCAATGATCTCAGCAGTAACATTAAACCCACGGAGCTTCTCCAACACAGCGTCTAAGTTCTTGTTGCTAATCTCCATCACGAGACCGAGCTCTTCAGAGAACAAAGTTTCAAAGAGGCTAATCCCGTTTGAATCCAAGTTAAGGCTTATACCTTTGTTTCCAGCAAAAGCCATTTCCATAGCTGCTACAACTAGTCCACCATCGCTGATGTCATGTCCAGCAGATACCAAGTCCTCTGAGATGAGAGCTTGAACGCCTTCGAAAACGTTTTTTAGATACGGAACATCATCAACATCAGGACAGTCGTTTCCAATCTGACCAAAGACCTGAGCCAGTGCAGATCCACCTAACCTCCTCTTTCCCTTTGCCAAATCAACATGCAAGAGAACACCATCATCATCATCTCCTAGCTTCAGATCAGGAGTCACTGTCTTTGTTATGTCAGGACAGGTAACATAGGCACTGATCACAAGATTCCCTGGAGCTTTAACAACTTCACCATCCGCATGAGCTGCCATTGAAAGACTGTCTTTGCCACCATCAATTGCAATGCCAAGTTCAATCATGGCATCAGCTAGAGCAATCGCAGCATCATACATCGCTGATCCTTCTCCTTCAAGCTTGGCAGCGTACATCCAGTTACCACTAGCTTTAACATCAGAAAGCGCAGTAACCTTCGCCCAAACCAGATTTGTCAAAGCCTCTCCAACGGCTAGTCTCGCCATGGCTTTTGGATCAAGCAGACCTTTGATTGGTTGCTCTCCAATGGCGCATGCACCGCCTGTTAGATCTGTGAATGTCTGTGCGATGACTGCAACATCAGCAAGAGTGATCTGCAATGGTCCAACTGTTTGCTGCTGAGCGACAAGACCTGTCACACATCTATCCACTTTGGTTGTCAAGAACCGCTTGGAAGAAACAGATGGTAAACGCAGAACCCTTTTCAAAGAGTCCATCAATGTAATCCCAGGAGCGATATCAAGTGGTTCCCGTGCATAAGAAACGCGGTTGAACTCAAACGTCTTCTTAGGCATGTCGCCAAGAACCTTCTCGAGCTCAAGATCCACAGCAGGAGGTGGTGGAGGTAAGCCTTCCTTCTTGCACTTAGCTGCAGCTGTGCTGTCAATCAAAGTACAGCGACCTTCTCCATTAATTGTTCCAAGCACAGCCATTGAAAGCCTCTCCCTCTTACAGATCGATTCCAAAACCTCTCTGCTCTCAGCTTTTACCAAAATAGCATCTTGCTCTTGATACTCAGCTCCCCAAATCTCCAACACAGACATGGTATGATCACCAACAACAACCGCTCTTATATCAATCTCCGCACCTTTAGGATAAATAATCTCTTTCACCACATTACAGTTCCCACCAGCGCCTTGATCATGAATACTGATGATAGGATTCTTCTCCCCCATCTCAATACAAGCACGGACAACACGGTACAGCTTCTGAGACATCTCAGCGTCTCCACGCTGCACAGCATTGAAATCAAGCTCCGCATCGTTCTGACCACTCACCATACTCGAAGCAGCGCCTCCTCCCATGCCAATACGGTAAGCAGGTCCACCAATCTTAACAACAAGCATCCCAACCTCAGGCTCACCTTTAGTTATATGAGTATGATCAATCTGTCCAATACCTGCACTGAACATAATAGGCTTCAACCACTCTCTCCTATCCCCACTTGGCAGTCTCATCCCAAAGGTTCTTGTATATCCTTGAATCATAGGCTCTCCAAACTTGTTACCATAGTCAGACGCGCCGTTGCTAGCGTCTACGAGTATCTGTAAAGGTGAGGCAAGGTTTGATGGGTACTGGAAAGAGGAGTCTTCCCAAGGAGCATAAGAGCCCTCCATGTTGAGGTTACCAACACAGTAACCAGAAGTGGATGCAACCACAAATGAGCCTCTTCCAGTTGCGTGTGTGTCTCTGATTCTCCCTCCAGCACCTGTCTCAGCGCCAGGGTAAGGAGCCACCGCACAAGGGAAGTTATGAGTCTCAGCAGTGAACAAGATGTCGAGATCACGTGCGCTGAGATCAAGTAAGCAAGTGGAACCAGGAAGCACAGGTCGTAGCTGGTTCACCATAAACCCTCTTATAGCACTGGAGTTATCCTTAAACCCAATGACAGAGTTATTTCGATTTGCCTGCATATTCAAACACATAAAATAAGAGTTTTATCATTTAAAAAAAATTAAAGTTCACCATTTATAGTTACCTACCTCCCAAGTGCTCTTTACAATCTGCATAAGAGACCTATCCATTGGCTTTCCATCAATAACAATGTTCCCAGCAAAGAACCAATGTCGACTATGCTCGCTGTTGGACTGAGCGATATCAAACAGCTCAACATTGGTGGGGTTACGCTTAATGTCCTCTTTGAAAAGTTTAGTGTAATACTGCAAGTCTTGCTCATCAAAGGCTAAACCCATCTTCTGGTTGATTTCTTCAAGCGCCTCTCTACCTTTCTCCATCACAGGCACATACTTTACTTCCTCAGGGACCACATTTGTCTCGAATGAAGTCAGCCTTTGGGTGTACACACACTCGGTCATTCTATCGTGAACCATTGCAGCAAACTCGTGTATTTGAGTCTCCAAGAGTGGCTCGTTGCTGAACAAGAGGTACCTCCTGGACCTTTCTAAGCGAGTCACTTCGTTTAAACCACAAGCTCTGCATATCGATACCGCATTGGTGGACCAAGCTGTTGTAAAAGACAGTCTGGGACCGACTTCAATGATTGTAGCGTGAAGTCCTTGCTGCTTCTTCCTCTCAAGAAAACTATCTGTGCCTGTAAGCATAAACAGTTTAGTTACCATTGCAAGTAAACAAAATAATACAATGAGAGGATGAAAGTAGTACCTAGATTCTCTGGCTCGAATGTTTCTTGAAGAATCCACTTTAGGACAGATAGCTTTTCTTCTTCTGGTAATTCAGTTTCAAGACCAATATTGAAACATTGTTCTGTTGTTAAACTGACAACCTGGTTGCTGATTTTGGTTTGAACAGCTTTGAGAAGCTCAGCGTTTGCGCTTTCTTGAATCAAAGGGACGCGGTAGAAATGGATGACCTCTGCAGCAGGTTTCTCAACTAAGCTCGGTTGCTCAACAACAGAAACAGCAGGAGTAGAACATCTCAAGCCAGTAGTAGCTTTTGCTCTATTCAGAGACCGCAGACCCTGTGGGGTTTGAAATCTAACAGAACCCCACAGTTGAGTTGTTGAGCTTCTCTGCAAAAGCGTCGTTTGTCTATTGGAAACCCCCTGCAAGAGCCATTAAAGCTTTGTTAAAACGAAAAAAATCTAGAAAAAAGGAATCTTCTACCAAATAAAACAACATCACAGACGCCAACACAGAGCTATGCGACTGTATTAACAATAATCTATGAAACGCTTATGCAATAGAACATGAGTAATTAAGCTTATCAATCATACGACAGAGGACTTAGAGTAAAACTGCGAGTAAGAGAATAGTTACGTTTAGAAACAGAGCCGCACGAGTTGCTTGGGAGGTATTCATCGCCAAGAACAAAGGCAGATAGGGTTTTAAGGGTCTTTCTCTCTCTGCTAATGGTTTAACGAGGCTGAGAGCCTGCGACTGCGAGAAACACCAGAGTCGACACAACACTGTATTTGTCTCTTCGCAACGCGAGTCTTTAGGTTTTTTTAGTGGGTTGCTACTTTTTTTCAATTTTCAGGTATAAAAACAAAAACAAAAAACAAAAAACAAAAGATGGTTACTTTTACAAAGTTGGGCTATCTAGGTCCAAAATGTATAATGGGCCTAAGCGTAGATATTACGATATTACATATGGTATCAATTTTTCTATTGTTTCCATTATATAAACAACAAAAAAATACAACACTATCAAAATCAAAACTATACTAAAAGCCAAATATAAAGCCCTCTGAGGGTGTCCACGTCGGACTGGAAATTCGTCCAGTAGAATTGCAGCATTCCTCCACATCATTAAATGATTACTTGGGTTTGGGCTTCTGTGGTTTTGGATCTGTATTTTGGACTTTTGTTATGATATAGTTTCATCTCGCTCTCTCTTCTCCGCCTCTAGGTTTCAAACCAACTTTTCATCTTCTTCCTACTGATCCAGAAATCCATCGGTCATTCCTATTAAATTTCTTCTTAAATTCATCGATCTATCTTCAATGCCACCTTTTCTCTTCGAGGACAGTCGAGGTTCGATTATAAAAAGGTAAAAAGGTTAGCATCCCTACACTCTAAATCATCCTAACAACCCTGAGGATGATGCTATCATAACCTCGATTGTTTTGACTTTAAGTTTCTGGAGGTTTCGTTCATATCTGGAAAGAAGGGATTCGTAATTCTGGTCTTGATCTAAATCTTTATATATAAAGTAAATATCTCTAACGTCTTTACCTACGATTACGATTGATTTACATTTTATTCGTTTTTTGGTACAAGAGATTCATCATTCTGAGCAATTCTTATATTATGTATCAGACGATTTATGTTTTGATTGATGTTGTGTTTACATATATAGATGCCTATATTCGTTTTAAGTCTCATAGTTGTAGATATAATGAAACAATTCTGATCATGTCTCATCTGATAAATTGAACGTTTATTCAAGATCTGTTATTGAAATGTGAAAACTTTGAACATTGATACGTCTCTATTAAGCGTTGTTTTTCTTTCCTGCATCTAATACATATGGTTTGGTCTTGAAATTGCAGAAAGCGTGAATGAGATTGTGATGGAGTCAAAATATGGTAAAAAGAAGTCCAGCAGTAGTAGTAGTTCCTTATTTTACGAAGCTCCCCTCGGTTACAGCATTGAAGACGTTCGCCCCAACGGTGGAATCAAGAAATTCAAATCTCTGTCTACTCCAACGTAAAGCTTCTTCTTCCCTTCATTACATTACCCTCTCTCTCCATTACAGTATCATGTTTCTTAACAATGTTTCTTTCTTTATTTGCAGTGCGCTAAGAGGCCATCCTGAGTTGTAGCGCACCGAGTCTTCACTATAGTTATAGCTGTTTTCTTTAATTTCGAGTTTATAATTTACTTTCTGTGAAGCTCCGTTTCTGCTTGGTTCCCCAATCCCATCGTTCTCTCCTCCTACTACAAGTTCAAACAACAAGGTGACATGGCCTTATCTGCAATCGGTTTTGAAGTTACGAGAAGCCGCCCGAGGTCTCTTTCTTTGAGCCTAGCATCTTTCAAGACTCCAAGGGACTGGGTCTCCATACTCTGACCAGGTCCCAGCTTGACGAAATACACACTCCTGCTTCCTGCGAGATTGTTTCTTCTCTCTCCAACAATCACTTCGACTCTTGCGTCCTCTCTGAGTCCAGCTTCTTTGTCTACCCCTACAAAGTCATCATAAAGACTTGTGGCACCACCAAGCTCCTCCTCTCCTTAACCTGGCCGGTTAGCTCTCTCTGAGTGTCAAGTCCGTCAAGTACACTTGTGGCTCCTTCCTCTGCCCTGGCGGCCAGGAATAATCAAGTGGAGACAAAAATTGTTTAGAAGACTCTAATTGTGCCAAGTTAAAGCTGAGGAAAGTCGCCGTGGTCACTTGATTCTCCAGCACGAGTCCGAAAGATTTGTTTTCCAAGCTGAGCCCCTCATAACTCACAAGATTTCTAACACATTTTCCATCTTTTGTTACTTTTGTTGCATTAATTTGGAAACAAAGAGCAAATCGACAAGAGTCATACCACACAAGATTCCTGTAATTATCAATCAAAAGAAAAATGCATACAGGTGAATATAATAATCCCATGGTATTTACAAAAATTAAATTAATAATATTAATAATCCCATAGTACTACTATTAACGTATGGTAGCTTTTTTTCTTTGCCACATCTTGATACCAAAGGGTCGATCCTAAAATAGATAAAGTGATGTGTCATTAAAGAAACATTTAACCATCAACGTCATACTTTAAATAAATTTGCAATATATAAATAGAAAATTAGTTATCACATTTATACAACAAAATTATACTTTAATAAAATATGCAAACACTATAAAACATGAAAACAGAGAAATAGATATTAAATAACTAATAAAATTAACATGTGTTATATTCGGACCAACATATGCTTATTCTAAATTAAAAATATATGTTAGAACCAAGAAAGAAAACAACTCATGTATCCTACATACAAATGAATTAATATTTCTCAAATGAAATGAAGATTTATTATGTGTTTAAATTCAGATAAACGTTAAGCTCAGTTTCTCCATTTAAAATAGTACATTTGTTACTCTTTTTCTAACATTTGGATTTGTTATTTGTTACCTTTTGGCCTTATTATAAACATATCAGTACAACTAATTCAGAATATATAAGCAAATATAACCAAAAACATCAAACAAAAGAAACAAAGAAAGACAAAGAAATACATTACTCTTTAGCCAACAATTCAACGCCATTACTTATGTTTCAATACATTCAGTTGTAAGTGAAGATACTGAAGTGGCCCACACGAAACCCATGTCAGCCCAAGACATCAACGATAGAGAGCTCAAGCCCAATCCTTCAAGTATCCAATGGTCATCTTATCAACATGAAAGAGATTCGGAAAAGAGGAATAGTACGACCTCGACTGTACCTTGCCACAACCATTTTGATGCTTTCTCATCTGTATGTGAAGGACAATGAAGCTTTAAGCTGTCCTAAATAGCTGGTTCTAATAGTCCAAATTGCCTAGCCTAGATTGTCTATTTGTCACTATAAAACTATTATGTAATAATCTTTGTAAAGGTTAAGGAAAGAGTATTATTCAGTCAAAAGCTCTCTGTTTTCTTTGTTCTATATCAGTAACCATAATAATCCATTATAATTGCACCATAACGTAAAGCAAAAATAAATCATCAGATATAAAACTCTTTTTTATAAAAACCTCAAATATAACATAAATATATATAAAAAACAACAACAAGTGTTAGTAATAACAATTACTGACATTGTTCTAAACAACTACAAAATATATTCGACTAAGATTTCCTCAAAATTAAGATCTTATTCTCCACTTTATTAAATACCCTGACATAAAAAAAGAATTTTGGTATTTGAAAACTCAATCTCATTCTCTTAACATAATCACACTTAAAACTTGAACATAGAAGAAAATTTACACAAAATTATATATTTCATAAAAACCGATACAAAAAGTGAAAAACATAGTCTACAAAGAAATCTTCAACCGCCTTCGTTCCCATGAGAGTAAGTAAAATTTTAAATTCAACATCTCATTCAAGATGTTTTAAGTTGTTATTTAACTAATAATTCACATTTATTTGCTATTCAGTGTTTTCGCTATCAACAAAAACAAATCAGATCTAAAACTCATTCCCTGATGATGGATATCTCACCACTTTCAAGTACGTCTACCTATACTATGAATTAAATAAATTGACTTATATTACTAAGTTATGTTCACTGATTTTTTTAAAACAATTTCAGGCACTCCAACTCAAAAAAATCTCATCACATCTACACGCCATCTTCGTCAAAAAGTCCACCAACTTATCTATGAGTTTCACTTTTCTGTTTTAAGACCTTAATATCTGCTCTTTATAATGATAACAATTTTCCTCTGCTTCTAAACATGATTTGCACCAAACTTTTACTTTACAACTTATCTCCTGTACTTTACAACTTTATGCAATTGTTGATCATCATACACGTATCCGCGCGTAGCGCGGAGAATGACTCTAGTCGCAATACTAAAAGTAGGATATACTCATCAGCTAGGGTGTCCACGTCCTCCAATTTAATCAGTCAATCATAAAGTTCTCCAACGCCACGTCACTCCTATGAGTCGAGTAACTTATGTGGGCTACATGTTAAATGACTCATCGTTAATGAGCCCAAAAGAACTCAAATCCTGTCACCATCGTCCCGACTCTTCCACTTCATTTGAATCGATTTGACTTGCTACAAATTTCAGTTTTGTGTATTAATCACCAGATTCACCACCCACTCCTACTCATCAAATAACATTCTTGAATCATATATTCAATTTTATTCTTCACCCAAATTCGTTTCTTTTTTTTTAAATCAATGGATTAGCGACGCAACCAAAAGCGTACCCCTCGGCCGCGTGGATCCCGATACTGGTAACGACGGCTGAGCCACAGAAACAGCCCAATCAGGTTCAAAATTGGATCAATGTCCTTGATCATTTGTTTCATTTGATAGATAAGTTTACAGCAATCAAAGTATTGTACCAAGTTAAGCCAAAAAATAGTTCTTATTTGAGAGTTACGATCTTTGCAAAATTAATCTTTTATTGATCTGACTCTTCTACTTCTTCTGTGTAGGCTGGTTCTGAACAAGAAGATATTAGACATAGAATTGCTAGAGCTGGCCTCTCGACATGGCGCTGTAACTATTTATTACCTTTACTTATGCCAGTCTTTTTTATAATTGGGAAAAGTTACATTTTTATCTCATCGTGAACCAACCTGTCTAGCAGGAGAAGAGTGTCAATCAACAGAACGTAAATCAACGGAGATCACCAGATGATGCTGAAAGGTTTGCATTGTGGCTGTCTATTAGTTTAATATTTTTACAAGTTTGGAACTAATCTATTTTATGATTGGAACATTTGTTTAGGGAGGCTAGAGAAATGGTGCTTAGTCAAATATTGTTTTCCCACTCTCTCGAGAGAAGTAAGTCCCATCTAAAATGGTTTGAAGTCCATCTACTTTTCCAGATTGTGGTAATGTATTTTTTACTATCGTTGCTCCTGTTTCCCTGTTGGAACCTTTAAAGAGTGCCTAGAGGATGTTATTTTGAGGGCTGCTCAAATGGAACAGATAGTTGAGAAGGTAAGAATCCAGTCACCTTTTCATGTCATAGTTCACCATTTTTTTCATATCATCAAGTTTCTACCCAGTTTCTCTGGTACTCCACACATCTGAGAGACATTGCATTACTCTGTTTGTTTTCACTGGTTTGTGAGGAGTGGTTTAATACTAGAGCGGTTTGTGATTTATGGGATTACTTTCCATCTGTGTCAATCTTTATGATCTGGCACAATCTTTTTGTTGGTCTCTTATTTAAGCTACTTATGCCCTTGAAACATAATATACTTGGATGAATAAATTTTCTTTTCAGTCTTATCTTCGTTATTCTAAATCCCTGGTTTGCATCTCTGGAAATTAAGATTATATTTCTGCAGGTACTGATTTGAGTGATACATTGATGGATTGGATGGTAAAGGACATACTCAGTATATATATATTTATTATTTATATACTTCCGTATGATACATCTCCTTTTGGTAAAAGCTATAAAGATATATATATCTTTACGACTTGTCATCGTAAGTCTTTCTATTGATGTTTGCTTCATGAGTCTACATTTGTGTTTCCTTTTCAAAAGCTTAGTTCATCGTAAATATAGTTTTTATCCTTCATGAATAAATTTTAACTCTCACTTATTTATCTGTTTGGCTTCGACTGATTCTATTATTATGTAAACATGTAGTTTTTCCCAGATTTGGGTTACATGTTAGTTGTAAAAAGTTAAGGAGACAACAAGGTCATGGTTTCCGAGGGCTACATTTCTGCACAATTTGGAGATAATAGCGCTTCTTCTTCTACTGCTGAATATACAAAAGGCTGCAAAAAGCTTTTCTCGTAAACCAGAGTAATTTACCCAAATTTTATTCATCTCAATTTGGTCAATGGGTCTGGCTCTGAAGGTGGTTCAAAGAAGCCTGCTGAGAATGGATTTATGACATGAGGTGGCTGTAATAGCTCAAGCAGTAGAGCATGAAGACAATCATGGTAATTTCTTCGACTTTTGAATCGCGTGTGTGAGCACTTTGATCTTTTTTTTTGGTCAAGCACATAAATCTTTTCTTAATTTACACATTATTGAGAATTGAAAAAATTTGGAGGGGACAATGTCAGTAGAACCTGATGTTAAATTCGATTATCATTCTTTGCTTCGTTCAAGCTGTTGAGTAGATAAGGTATTTGATCATTATTTTGGGTAAGTGAAAAAGATGTGGACGCATACGCAACCTAAAAAATGGTTGTCAAACTGTATACTAATATGTGTTTATGTTTGACTCTAGGCATTGAAGATGAAAGGAAGGTCTTCAAAAACACCACAGAAGAAGTATGTCACAAGATTCAAACACCACAGAAGAAGTAAGCGACAAAACTTGAAAGTGGCGACTACAATGTCAGAAGAAAACTAAAGAAGTATTTGCAATGAGAAGATTAAGAAAGTTTCTACGGTTTGTGTATCCCTAAGGATTCAGTTTGATTTGTTTTGTTTTCATTACCAAAATGTTGTTATCATACTGGTGCATTTAGTTAAATACAAATAGATAGACCGTGTTATAAATCATGGAGTGGATTGACATTAACCAGACCCGGTCCAAGACCATCCCAATACCTAGAAGATGGAGGGTCGGCCGAAACCTAGAGAGAGCCGACTTCAGGAAAGAGAAAGGCGGCCACAAAGCTTAGAGAAAAATAAACCCTTTCATTTTCCTAGTAGATGTAATCTTTCCATTATTATGTATTAGTAGTTTTCCTAATCCTAGTGAGTTTAGGTTTTGGATACTTTCCATTTATCTTCATCTTGTAATCCTTATATAAAGGAACTCCGTTGATCATTAATAAGAACACAGAAATATTCAGTCTCTAAACTCTCTAATTACAACACGTTATCAGCACGATAGACTACCAAAACCCTGAGAAAGAAAAACCCTAAACCTAACTTAAAATCCGTCACACATAAACCCTAAATCAGGCGCAACTTAAAATCGATCTATCTCTCAAACCCTGAGGAACCAGACGACAAGCCACATATTATCTTGAAGCTCTTGACGAGACAAATCCATCAGCGTAAACCGTTTGTCAATCCGATCTCAGACGCGCCCTCACTCGCAGAAACAATACACGGCGCCGTCTTGGTCTTTTGGAACCCTAATCCGAACCAACATGATTTTCTAGCCAAATTCAAATCCTGTGAAAGATAAGTTTATCATACCTTAGTTTTTTGATGATATCTTGTTCAGATTATGGTGTTCATGTAATCTAATACTCCTTGTTTTTATTTCATGAGCTAAGAGGAGTTGGTGCAAAGATCTAATCCCGAAGAACCCTAACTTGTTCTTGCTTCCGTTCCGGCTTGCAAACACCTGATCAGCTAAAGCTCTTAAGCGTTCCTGATCCTAGACATTCGCAGCTTCGTGTACACAACAGAACCAGCTCACGTTCGCGTTACAGCCAGCTCGCAATTCAGATCAGCCGCTTGCAGCAGCTCGCGAACTAGATAAGAAGAAGACGCGTCCCGATTCCGTCCGACTACCTCAGCACACGTCTGTGACCAGACGCAAGACGTTCCAGATAGCTCGCGTCCCGTCCCAGCTTGCGACCCGATAAGGAGCCAGCTCGCGTCCGTGTGCAACTAGAGGTTCATCTGACTTTGGTGGTCCGGTTCAACCCTACAAAATAAAGGTAATTCAAAATCTGAAAACAAGAATCGAATTTGGTTGTTTTGTAAAGATTGAAACCTTAAAATATAATCTCTAAAACTAAAGGCCATAGGTTAAATAGATCAATCCCCTATGAGTAAATCGAAGCTCTATAAGTTCGATCTAAAACCTAAGAACGAGATTGATCCATTGATCAATTAAAATCAGAACCTTAAAGGTTTTTGAATCTCAAATCAAATCCCCTTGATCAAAGATCAAAGTTTTCGAAGTCCCCTAAAACCCTAATTTTGGAAAATCGGTTTTAATTTTGATTTGAAACTTGAGTGTTTGATTGATCGCCTAGAGCTATGGTTAGGATTGTTTTTAAAACTTGAATCTGAATATTGTTTAAACTAAAACCCTAATCTCGAATTTTAAAATTCCTAAAGGCCTTGAAACCTTAAATCTCACAAAACTTTAAAGATTGAAAGTTTAATATTGTTTTGAATGAGAGTTAGGTTGCTAGATTATTTGATTCTAAAACACTAAACTCTAGCTGAAACATTACCAACCTTGAAATTGGTAAACTTGATTGATATGGATTGTGTGGCATTGTGTTATGAATCATACTGAACGGCCGTGAGGCCTAAATACATTGTCCACACTTGCGGCCTTGTGCCCTTGATTGATTAAAAGCCGTTTGGCTAAATGCATATCCATATGGCCGTGTGGCCTAGTATCCGGATGGTTATATAAACCGGATTGCATCATGATTCGATCCTTAAGATCGTTGTATCAAATAATGGCCGTGAAGTCTAAGCATCACAAAACATGACCGTGTGGTCCAAGTATCATAGGGAGACTTATGAGATCATATGCACTGATTATTTAATTGGTTGCAAGAATTCTAAATCATAAATTGATAACATGATTTCAGATGCCGAGATTTGAACCCATGGATTATACCATTCTAAATCTCTCTGGAAGATATTATCCAGAATGGAAATGAACACTTCAATTGCCCTGAAGTCTAGAGGACTCGGGAAATGTATCATTGAAAGAAATGATGAAATTGAAAGTGAAAAGTTAAGAGTCATTACAATAATGCGCCATCATCTCACTGAGGAACTGAGAAATCAGTATCTACATATTGAGAATCCTCGTGACCTTTGGACATAATTAAAGTCCAGATACACTATGGTATTATTACCAAAGGTCAAACATGAATGGATGAGTCTCAGATTCCAAGACTTTGAGACAGTGGCTGAGTTTCACTTTGCCTTGTCCAGGGTCGTGTACCAACTGAGATCATGTGGAGAAGAGGTAACAGATAATGATTGTCTATTCAAGATATACTCCACATTCCATCCAGAAGATTTGTTGTCAAAACATATCTACATAGAAAGAGGTTCTACCACTTACAATGACCTGATCTTTTGCCTAACGGTGATTGAGAATGACAAGGTACTAAAGAGGAGCAGTGAGATGAGATACCCTGATACAAATAAGACCGATATAGATCAGGATGAATCCAAGGGAGCCGTGTCCAATATAACTCAAGGAGTGGCCGGCATGTCTATTGACTAAGAGAGATCTCGACATTTTATTGATTTGTGATTTGCTTTAACCTAATTGTCATTCACGATTTTACATATACAATGGAATTGGTTTTGAATTCATTATCTTGCCTGATCATACTTGAACATATGAATGATTCTATTTTTGCCTAAAGAGCATAATACCAAGTAAGAAATCATGAAAGGGGTATAGTAAGCCTAGTAAAGAAACTATGGCTAAGGCATTGCCTAAAGGGCATTATACACACCCAATGATATGTGACCCATTGAATTATAAATGGTTTCCAAATAGAAACAATGGGCAAGAAGGAAACAAGTTCCTTCGGTTTTAAAGAAAAACAAACGCCTAAGACCTTATAAGTGGTCGAGACTATACCTATGATCTCTACTGATTTAAAACTATGCTATAAGATCAGTATGATAAGAGGCAAGAGAAGTGGTGACAATACTGATATACACCACAAAATTTTACAATATATGGCATGATAGGATTAGCCATCCGAATCTAGAACTTGATGCAAAGATTGAAATTGAAAAGGCACAAAGAGTTATCCCGTAAATGATCTCACGTTGTGAAACATGTACACAAAGGGAAACTCATTAGGCTTAATTGTCCCAAGCACCACGACCTTATAGTATGGTCATGAGGGGGAGAGAGGATAAACCCATGATCAATACTACAAGTTCGTGTACCACTATGGTCTAAGACATCATGTTATATGGCTCGGTCATTACTCGGCCATAAAGGACCATTCCTCGGCCGTAAAGGCCATGATACAAACGGACAAACCAAAGAGGCCATTACCCGACTGAAGAGACCATGAGAATAAATGGCTCGGCCATAACTTGGCCGCACACAATCCATTACCTATAAAGGTTCGGCCAAGTAAGCCATTACCTATAAAAGGTTCGGCCATATAAGCCATTATTTATAAGACTAAGATTCTAAAGTCTATAAGCTTGGAGACATTATGTTTTACATGTATAGAATGATAATATGATCATATGCATCAAGCCATATAAGTGAGTATAGATATTCCCATCTCAGATTGAATACAGGTCATAAAACCAGACATACACCATCTTAAGAGATTTTGAATAAACCACCACATACATATATGTGCCGTCTAAGATGAAACCTCTGATTGAGAATATATAAGAATAAGATCTTCTCCACGAATTCAAAGGACCGTGAGCCAAAACATGGGTGATCAAATAGTGGCCAGGTACGGATTGCATGAAATAAATGAATCCGGATATTAAATATTAAAGGAGAAAGATTATAAGCTGGACAAAGAAAGATTAAAAAGTAAAAGAATGATAAGAATGGTTTTAACCATCATTGTCTTGGCAAAGATCCTCAGACTAGAGATTATAATTTAAGACGTCCAAAGAAAGATTATATAAAGCTAGCTAATTGAGAAGCTAATCGAAATGCCAGACACTGACCCGAGAAATGACTAACCAGCTTAGCACCAAATGAATGTCCTAGAAGAGACATAATCAAGTTGCTATAGAGTCTATACAAGATAGACCAAGTGTTCCATAAGATAAAGGAATCTCGGATAGAAAAGAATGGTGCATTGAATACAGATCCGAGATTATAAGAGAAACCATACCAGACATTGAGAAAAAGCTGCGCAGCTACACATCTAAGGTACCAAACCATGTAGTCTTGGGACGCCAAGCTACTAGGTAATAAAGGTCCTGGATAATAAGATCTCAAATCTATAGATCATGTCTGGAACATAATGGAACCACATGAAAGTTTCGACACACACACACATTTGTATAAAGATACATAAAGTTATAGCACTTGAACATAAAGAGATGAACGAGGATCATGAACCCACGAAAGAGTACTCATACAATCATAAAGAATAAAGATTAGATTGAAAGATAAACGTGGAGGTTCAATGTATCTAAAGGAGAGATGAGGGTATTGGCCATATACATATACAGAAACGCCATCTGATAAACCAGTGAAATAGATGGATCTTGTGAGATAAAGAAACCGTGAGAGAAGGCACATGATCACGAGGTCTAAGAGTGTTCATGCCTTCCTACTTAACAGCATTAGATTATAGCTTGTTACACAAGGTACTCACAGAGATCAAAAGAACAGATTATAAGGAGATAAACTCCTATGTGGTAGATGCTGCTACAGATTTTCGAAATTGACAATGGTCTGGTCATAAGAAAGAAACTAGATACAATGATGCAGCATATGGATCACTGGATAAGATGAAAGAACAGCTTCATTCCTAAGCTGATTAATGGACTGAAACATAAAGCAACTGCATATAGTATGTAAAAGAAATTGATCACGCATGATCATTGATCTTGGAGTTGTATAAAAGACAATCCAATACAGTCTATATATTTTAAATTCCTTGTGATTATACTAAACCTAAAAGAGGTTAGTAGACTGATACATAACGTATCTGTAGGCGTCCGGTCCTTCGACTAAAGACGTCCAGCCCTTAAGCTAAAAGGCATCCGGCTTTCAGATAAAGGCGTCTGGCCCCTTCTGCTAAAAGGCGTTCGGCTCTTATCCTTTGATCACGGGCTAGTAGAAAAGATCAACCATCAGGTTGCAATCCGACAATCAGATCCCTTAAGGATCCGGTATAGCAGAACGGTCTACTGCTGTATAAACTCCACAAAGTTTTTTCGTAAGGATAAGAGAAGATGTTTAATCTATCCTTACCTGTCGGATATAAAGAATTATAGTCCATAAGCTCGTGAAAGCCGAAGTCCATGACATAATAATATATACTTAGCGTGTGATATGATCCATAGCAACTGAGGTCATGAGACGCCATCATCATCATTAAGATAGGAATGCAAAGAATAATGAATACGGCATTGGCATTAGCTAAGGCAAAGAAATCGATGTCCACATACATGAGAGTGTTCGGCCATAGAGCCATAATAAGAGATTATAAAACTCACAGCAATGATCATTGATCTTGAACACTCATGAGACAAGTAGTGGACATGTATAGACGAGGTCTATGACCCAGACATGGATCGGCCAGATCGAGACATAGGTTCATGATAACCATGTCTAGTACATTGTCCATAAGTACTTATTTTGTCCGACCAAAGTAAAAAGTTAACAGTAGACGATCACGTCTAGACTATGGACACATGCAAACACGATTTGCAAAGACCCAGTAGTGATCCCCGAGAACAATATGGTTCACATTATTTAGCACATATGCTTTACCGGGACACTCGATGTCAAGAGACATGAGAAACGACCTAAGAGGTCAAAGTGGTCTAGATACGGCTTAGTAGTAAACTTGGCCGATTACTCCTATCCTATACATACAGGAAATATCACGCACCAAGATGCGTTGAATGTAGAACCTACACTGAGGTTCACATCAGGAGGAGTAGTGCGTGTTGTACTCTTTTTCCTTCATCATGGTTTTGTCCCACTGGGTTTTCCTGATAAGGTTTTAATGAGGCAACATGAAGCGTACTACGAATCATGTATGGTTATGGCATCCAAGGGGGAGTGTTATAAATCATGGAGTGGATTGCCATTAACCAGGCCCGGTCCAAGACCGGCCCAATACCTAGAAGATGGAGGGTCGGCCGAAGCCTAGAGAGAGGAGAGAGAAAGCCGACTTCAGGAAAGAGAAAGGCGGCCACAAAGCTTAGAGAAAAAGAAACCATTTTCTTTTCCTAGTAGATGTAATCTTTCCATTATTATGTATTAGTAGTTTTCCTAATCCTAGTGAGTTTAGGTTTTGGATACTTTCCATTTATCTTCATCTTATAATCCTTATATAAATGAACCCCGTTATCATTAATAAGAACACAGAAATATTCAGTCTCTAAACTCTGTAATTACAACAGACCGAATAATATTACTTCAAATCAACATTAGTTACTCAAAGCTGACTTCAGCTACGTTAT
This sequence comes from Brassica napus, assembly GCF_020379485.1. NCBI lineage: Eukaryota > Viridiplantae > Streptophyta > Magnoliopsida > Brassicales > Brassicaceae > Brassica > Brassica napus. Next base: position 34,051,620 of record NC_063449.1, on the reverse strand, counting down.
GTATATAACAAGATAAGTTTTCATTGGGATCTAAAAATATAATTGTGTACAATATGATTACATTAGATATATAAATAAAGACAATTTTATACTATTCCAAATGTTGATTATAATAACTAAATTCAATTTGACAACAATATTAAAGTGAATGTTTGATTTTAAAAACTCATAAATCAAACTAAAAATATATATTTACTTAACTAATTTTTAAGGGATAAGTGTATGTATTTTCTTGAACCCTCATATCATATTCGAAGTTTTGAACTGAAAGTTATTCATGTGTGATACATATTTGATGTTAAGAGATTTTTTTGTTACAATTTAGATGATGTTTTCAATTTTTGATATAAAATTTATTATTTTAAGCTATATGGTTATTCTGTAATTTATTTTTCTGGATCGCTCTAACCAGCTAGAGCAACTTTAATGGTTAAGTTCCTAAATCACGTATCTAAACAATACATTACTACTATTTCATTGAAGAACTAAAGTTAAAAGTTAAAACTAAAAAAAAAGTTGTACCAATAGAAAACAGACACACAAGCATAGAAAGTTTAGGAACGGTTCTAAAAAGTTTTTTATTAAAAAAATTTTGATCAGTTTTTAACTTATTTTTCTTTTTTTAATATTAAAAATCGTAAAAACTCCACCTTGCTATACACACGTTGGAGGTACTCTTACAATATTGAATATTTGAATCAATATTTGGTCCAATTTTTTAACATTGATTTAATAAATTATTTTTTCTTTTACTTTTGTTCCCCATCCCATACATATTTTAGATAGTTAAAATAATTATTTATGAGTAATACTCATATTTAATTAAATTAAATTTACTATTTATATTTTTAGAACAGAGATGTAATATATGTCTAATACATATCATTATATGCACAGATATTTGTATAAATGGACAAAATCCCTAGTATATGTAATTATCGAGTGAACTTCGATCATATGAAACCATGAAGGATAAGTTAATGATGCCAAAAATGATTAGAAGAGATTTAACATAAATATAAATTTTTTACTTCTATAAAATGTGAATATGTTTATAACAAGTACGTTATCAATCTATTTAAATGATATTCATTCTGATCCAACTTACTATATGATGAGGAAAAAAAGATTTGAGAGATTCTAACTTGGGATTAAAGACCAAATCCATGAACCATGATCAACAAAACACTTCAAAAGAAAGAAAGTAAAATTCTTTAAATATCAAAATACAAAATAACGAACTAGTGGACAAAAACCACAGCTACATCATCAAACTTTGCTTCATATGTTACTCGGATACATGAAGACTCTGACCCTCATTCCCTGCAAAATGTAAGAAACAGCTGTCTTCTTTAGAAGACCAAGCAAAAGATTTAACATCTAAACAATATAACGATTAAAAGATATCTGATAAAGTACCATGGACTTAGGAGGCAAGTTGGATGTGAATTTGGCACGGACAACACCGCTGTTACCATGAGGCCTTGTAACCTTTCCCCAGATGCAGCGGTAGTGGCTACCGTTCTTCTTGGTCTTAGCCTTGTAGATGTAAGCCATCCTCTTTCCCTTGTACCATGTCACCTCCTCTGTAGTGTTGACTCCCTCGATCTGGATAAGGGATGTGTTTGGGTACTGGTTAGACTTCGACCTGCACCAATCAAGAAAAATGTCAGAGACTTAAAGGAAAGTATCAAATCGTTCAGTCTAAGTTCAACACGACAAATCAATTAAGCAGGGAGCTAATTACATAAAGTTTTGATTTTTTTTTTAAGGTATTAGGAACAGAGTCTAATTATAAGTTGAGTATGAGATCCTCTAGCAGCTTCAGTTACATAAACTACTCATCACGGTTCATTACATAATTGGAGCTAAATCAGGAAACAGTAAGAAGTATACAATGAATTTACATAGAGATCAAATGTAAAATGTGTCACCTTTTGTATCCCAAGATGGTTCCCCTAACGTAGAGTCTGCAATACAATCGATAAGACCATTAAGTAAAAACAGAGGCAAAAGGAGCAAAGCTCAAGTGCTACTATGGAAAAACCAAGATTTGAAAACTAGGCTTATGTGTCAACAATAAGAGGAGGAGAAGAAGAAAGACCTGACACGTTCTCCTTGGCGTCCCTTCACCATTTTCGCGTCGGCTGATAAAAACGCAAGACTCTGCTGCTAGTGATGAAAACGGAGAAGCCGAACCCTAAAACATATCCACGAGTTTATAACGTGTTGCCCTAGTTCTCTCATCTTTAGATTTGATTAAAATGGTCCTATGGGCCTCAAAACCGGGCCCATTAAAATATTTAAATACAAGTTATAATGTCTTTCGTTGCCTTTATCTATTTACCAGAGAGTGCGGGTATATTATTGATGCCCAAATATATTGATGCAGTTAGGTGAGAACTGATGTGGTGGTTATTAGGTTAATTGATGCGGTGGTTATTGTATAAAGTTTGTATTTTTCTTATATACAGTTATCATATCAAAAGATATGTATCATGGAAAATATTTGTTGGACTAAACTAATATCAATAGGTCACACTTGTATTTTAATAGAATAGATGTTGTCGTTTACTTCTCGTTCCTACTTGCTCTCTCGTGTGATCTCTTCAAGAAGAACAAAGCTGCCGTGTAAGGCGGAGAGGCATGGCAGCTTATGGCCACTTCCTCCACTACGTTAAAGGTTTGGTTGTAATGACATTGTTAAGACGCCCTTATCTAATTTATGATGCTGAGAAGTGACAATTAGAATGAGATTTTGGACACCAACGGAATGTAAATTGAGTTTATTTCCGATGAAAGTAGACTGTTTACATCTTCACATGATTTCTGCTAGTTACTTAAGTTAACCAAAGAAGCCAATCCATAAACCAGAACAGAGTATGAGTATTACATTGGAGACACTTTAAAGGCTAAGACTTTAATCCTCAACCATTTCCTCATCATCATCTTCTATTTCCTCAATCCTCATCTTCTTCACCGCCTGAGCTGCATCGCTTTTCTTTGGCCCATTAGCAATATGAATCAGAACATCTGACTTCTGCCCTGTCGTAGCGTTCACTAGCCCACCATTCTTCTCAACACGGTACACAAGATCAGATCCACCACTGCCTGCATCTATGTAAACTGTGGAGTTCTCATCAATTTCCTCACGCACAACCATCTTCGACAACTCTGTCACCACCTTCTTCTCCATCCATCTCCTTATTGGCCTAGCACCATACACCTAACCATACAACACAATATAGTCAGCCAACAGACATTACCAAACTAAGCAAGATAAACATTACAGTAGGTTTAAGAGACTTACCGGGTCATAACTCTCAGCTAAAATGTAGTCTAAAGCAGCATCGGTGACTGCTAAAGCAACGCCTCTCTCAGCAAGCCGGACAGCAACGTCCTTCATCTGGAGGCGGGCTACTTTCCTCAACTGGTCATGTGAAAGGGGATCGAACACCACGATCTCGTCAAGCCTGTTCAGGAGCTCTGGTCTGAAATGCTTCCTCACCTCCTGCATCACGCATTCCCGGGCCACTTGCATCGTCACTTTCCCAGTTAGCCCTGAGAGAAGATGCTCTGCTCCAAGGTTTGATGTCATGATTATCACCGAGTTCCTGAAATCTACAGTCCTTCCTTGGCCGTCAGTCAATCTACCATCGTCCAACACTTGTAGCAACGTGTTGAAAACAGCAACATGGGCTTTCTCCACTTCATCAAAGAGTATAACACAATAAGGTCGTCTCCTCACAGCCTCAGTTAATTGTCCTCCTTCCTCGTGACCAACATAGCTGAGGAAAGTGAAACCATGTAAGAAGACAAACCTCATGGAGATAACATAGTCTTGAAAAGTAAAGGTTAGGTACTTACCCAGGTGGTGCCCCAATGAGGCGAGAGACAGAGTGCTGTTCCATATACTCCGACATATCAATCCGAACTAAGAGGTTTTCATCATCAAAGAGCTGCTCAGCAAGAGCCTTAGCAAGCTCAGTTTTGCCAACACCAGTTGGGCCAAGGAACAAGAATGATCCAGTTGGCTGTTGTGGCCTTCCGAGTCCTGCCCTTGACCTTAAGATCGCCTCAGCAACTGCGCTCACAGCTTGATCTTGTCCCACAACCCTCTTGTGCAACCTATCAGCAAGACCAATCAACCTGTCCTTCTCGTTCTGACCAAGTCTTGTCACTGGAATCCCTGTCCAACGGCTCACAACTTCAGCAATGTGTTCCGGCCCAACGTTTTCGGTGAGCATCATGTTCTCGTCAGAAGTTCCTTCGAGTTGGGCTATTGCAGATTCCACTTCTTGGATTGCTCCGTATCTTAGGTCAGCAGCTCTTGCAAGGTCATATCTTCGTTCTGCTTCTTGCAAAGCAAACATGAGCTCTTCTCTTTTCTGTTTAAGCCTGCGAATCTCATCAATTCTCTCTTTCTCCTTTTTGTACTTCATCGTGAGAGGCTGTAGCTTGTCCCTCAGGTCATCAAGCTCTTTCCGCACCTACAGATCATAATTCAAGATAACAATATCAGAGACTTGCCCCAAAAGAAGAAGTTATCAAACAACAATTCCAAAGAAAACTTGGTTGAACTGCAAGAAAGAAGAAAACAGTCTCATACCTCCACAAGCCGAGCCTTGCTGGCTTTGTCTTTTTCCCTTTCCAAGGCATGAAGTTCAATTTCCAGCTGCATCCTCTTCCTTTCAAGGTTATCAATCTCTTCAGGCTGACTATCAAGTTGAACTCTCACATTGGCACAAGCCTCATCCACCAAATCAATAGCTTTATCAGGTAAATGCCGAGCTGATCAATCACACAAGAACAGCGTCAAGCCAAGAACAACACTACACAAACCCACAACATCTAATCAAGACTAAAAAATCTCAACATACCAGTGATGTAACGAGCAGAAAGCTGAGCAGCATTGATCAAAGCTCGGTCCTGGATACGAACACCATGATGTCCCTCATATCTCTCTTTAAGCCCTCTCAGAATACTAATAGTGTCAGGCACACTCGGCTCAGCTACATAAACCTGTTGAAACCGCCTCTCAAAGGCAGCATCTTTCTCAACATACTTCCTATACTCCTCAAGCGTCGTAGCACCAATACACCGAAGCTGACCTCTAGCTAACATAGGCTTAAACAGATTCGCCGCATCCATCGACCCTTCACTCTTCCCAGCGCCAAGAACCAAATGAATCTCATCGATAAACAGAATCACTTTCCCTTCAGCTTCCTCAACTTCTTTCAGCACAGCTTTCAACCTCTCCTCAAACTCCCCTCTGTACTTAGCACCAGCAACCAACGCACCCATATCCAAAGACACTAACCTCACATCAACAAGACTATTAGGAACATCTCCCTTCACAATCCTCTGCGCCAAGCCTTCAACAACAGCTGTCTTCCCAACCCCTGGCTCTCCAATAAGCACAGGATTGTTCTTCGTCCTCCTCGAAAGAATCCTCACAACCCTCCTAATCTCCTCGTCTCTCCCAATCACAGGATCAAGCTTCCCCGCCTCCTCAACCAAGTCTCTCCCATAAGTCTTCAAAGCTTGAAAATTCGTATCGCCAGAAGCACTCTCCACCTTCTTCCCTTCCTTTCCACGAAGCTTCTCAACCTCAGCCTTCACCTTCCCCGCCCCAACGCCTACCTCGCTCAACAGATCCTTTATCTGAGAATCTTCGAGAAGGCCGATGATGATCTGATCAACAGCCAAGTGAGTATCCCCGCGCGACTTCTGAGCGGATTGAGCTCTGCGTATGACCTTAATAAGGCTAGAGCTCGCGGGGATATCATCCGGCGGTGGGGACTGAGAGGGGAGCTTCTTTAAAGCTTGGTTGATCACTCTTTCGGCGGATTGAGCGGCGGCTTCCCCGCCGCCGGCGGTGGAGATCGCTTGAGGGAATATTCCGGCGGGGTCGGAGATTAAGGCACCGGCTAGATGAAGAGGAGTGATTTGAGCGTGGCCTGCGTTTACGGCTAGCTCGTGAGCGGCGGCGATTGTTTCGCTCGTCTTGTGTGTGAATTTCTCTGGATTCATCTTCGAGTTTCTTCAATTGATTGTATAACTCCTTCTTAGCAACAAGATCGTTTGTAGATTGCCTTCTTCAGGTGTTTGGAAACTTTGTGAGGAAGGAGGAAGGTGAGGTGGTTTTAAGGGAATGAGATTCATCTCGAAAGATGGAGAATTCTCGTCGTCTTCTTCGTCAGAACGCGAAGCTACCAGAGACTTCTTAAAGGAAAAGAGAGAGAGCGAGAGATACGAATTTCACTTTTTCACTGGTAGATCGCCACGTGGAATTTTTCTTGGACCTTCTAAAAATGTGTTATAGAAAAGACACCTTCTACAAATCGAAGGAGTAAGAAAATAACAGAAGTTATGATAAATGTTATATGTTATTTAACAAAAAGCCCTTCATTTCCTCAGCCATTTTCTTTCCCACCACATCTCAATACTATCCTCTCTGTCACATGGAAAAACGAATGAATGGTTTTTGGGACTTTTTATGAATCTGTTTCTCCTCCTTGTAACTCCAGTATTAGGCTCACTGCGCATGCATGAGACTTTGATTCACCCGAAGAAGCTTAGAGCATCTTTGTCCCCGTATGTAATGAGGTTTCTACCCAAAAAAGTAGTGCACGGATTCCACCAAAATATAAACCACTGTCCCTTTTGTATGCAAAATAAGACACCCTCTTTCTTTGTTTCTTATACTGTTTTCAGGCTCCACTGACACATGGCGGTCCGTGATTGGTTCTCTTTTTAATTTTTTTTTTAAATCAGACCCAAAAAAAAAAAAAAACCTCAATGTGGGGTCTAGGGTTAAAGATGCTCTTAGTATTGTGGAAACAGTGCATGTCTGACATTTTTAAAAAACTTCATGATGTTCAGCCGGTTCCTATGTCTCTGTCTCTGCTTGGGACTGGGCCATGGAGATGGAACTATTGGATTCTCTCTTTAAGAATGATGGAACTATTGGATTTCGCCACAATGAGTTGAGCATAATGGTGGATGAGGAAACCAAAGCAATAACCACTGGTAACCAACATGAAAGAAGATAGTCCTAAAATTTTAATTATAAAATTGTGCAGCTTAATGGATTAAAAATCTCCTCATCTGTTTATACAACTTGACTTAAAACAAAGCACATGCTGTTTATATAATCTAGAAACAGAGAAATATATAACATCCATTAATCTGCAACTATGAACTCTGACAGCAATGTCCTTCCGGATGACTTTTATAAATCTTGTTCGGGTATGCAGCTCTTGACAAACTTGGCAGGCCACCACAAGAGGAGATGTCTACAGCTACAGTGTAATGACAATGGAACAAGCGACAGGTAGAAGAGCTGTTGATGATGGATAAAAGAGTGTATGGTAGAATGAGAGAGATGAGTAATGACAAGAAACGTGACAGCCAAAGGCTCACCAATCACCAGGGTATGGAGCTCAGAATGATTGAGCTACTAAAGGTCGATGTGTAGTATACCGTGGATCGTCCTCAATCAAGACCAAACATGAAGGAAGTTCTGGCTATGTTGGTTAAGATATGGTAAAGCCAAGCTCTTCAACGGTTTGTCTTCACCAGGTTACAGAGAAATGTAAATCTTTCTTCTTTCTTCACAGAATCTCATTGCTGTTAAGACATATAAAGATAGACAGGTAGTTTTGTTCGTTATGTACAGAACACACAGCTTGAAATTAAAATCTTCTTCTTCTTCTTCTTTTTGTCTAAACTGAGTATAACAACGTTTGACACTATAGTTCATGTTCCTTACAAGTCAAGGGACACAAAGGAACAAAGAGAAAGACAATACAACGAATTAGGCTGAGATCTCTCTGATCAGCCAGTTTAAGCTCGGGAAAGCGAAATAAAGGACTACAAACGACGGAACAGCCAAAGCAATAGTGACAAAGAAATAAACCTCGAGAACTGCAGCACTCACAGGGATCGCATATAGAGCCATCAACAAGAACATGACTACCAAAGGAAACTTAGCCAGCAAATGAGAAACAAGAGCCATTGACTTACATATATAGCCATGAAGCGATCTCCCAGTTCTCAAGTATCCTCTGGTCACATCCGAAGCGGTGTTACTCACTCCATCACACCTCTCTTTCGTATCTCTCTCCCCTGAAGTGACCCTTCTGCTGTCACTGCGAGAGCAGTTCATGGTTTCGACCATCCATAGAAGGTAATAGTTCTTGGAAGGAAACTTGATGGTTCCATTACGTACTAGCCTTAAAGAGAGCATATTGCACCATGGGCAAGTAACGAAGAAGGGGAGGTGGAGAGGAAAACCTGAGGTTTTGATCACAACGGCACGGTGGAAAGCTAAGAGACACTCTTTGCAGATGGTATGACCACACCATAAGACGTAAGGAACATTCTCAAATACGTTGAATGGTTCCCAGCAAATGGGACACTCCAGTCTTTCTTCCTTCGTTCTCTGTTCTGTGACAGCATCTTCTCCTTTTGATGTAAAGCCTTCTTTGATGGATCTTGAAGCTAGCTTCCACATAACAATGGAGGAGGGTGAAATTCCACAAAAGGTTATGACTTTGTTCTTGACAACCCTTCAAAGAAACAAGAAGTATTAGAGAAAACTTAACAGCGATCTTTCAGACATTAGAGAGAGATGGTTAGCGAAAAGACATAGATAATCATATTTCAGACACGAAGTTCACAACCGAACCTACAAAGAGAACAGAGCATACCACGAAGCAAGGAATGTCTCTGTTTTGCAAGAGTTTATCTAGTCAGATGAGATATGGATAATTGCAAAGAAATATCCAAAACTCTGACGTAACGACGCCGTTTCAGTAAGGACGACCACAGAAAGAGACACGCGTAGTAAGACACGGTGACACGGAAACGCCTTTCGAAGTTTGCCGCCGCAACAGATTTCCACACCTTAAATCTGACGCCGCTGGATTCACCACAAAACGCACCGTTTAGAGGTGGGATTTTGACCAATACCGAACCAGCCAAACCAAACGAAAAAAATTGGTATTCGGTTCAACTTTGATACAATTAGGTTCTGTTCGGTAGGCCTAGGACTTATATCCGAGATCCGTTATCTAATCCGGATTTGCTCCGATCCGATCCGAGAAAACGGATATCTGGGGGGTTCCGGATCCGGATCCGGATCCGCCGAATCCGGATAATGAAATTTTAGGTCCGGATATCCGAATCCGGATCCGAATTTACTATTTATATAAAATATTTAAAATTTAATTATATTTATATATGTATGATATATATAATTTTTATATAAAAAATAATGAGTTTTTTAATTTTATTCAATTTCAATAATTTTTAATTTAAAAAAATTAATAGGCTAAATAAATTAAATAAATCATTTTAATTAGCTAGTTTTAATTTAATTTTTAATTTTTTAATTTTTTTTTTAAAAAGGATCCGGATCCGGATATCTGCGAGTATTCGGATTTTAGTCCGGATATCCTAATCCCGGATATCTGGAGAGCCAGAATCCGGATCCGGATAGCAATTTTACAGATCTGGATAGCAATTTTACTGATCCGGATCCGGATATCTAAAATACCCCGGATATCCGATCCGTCCCAGGGCTACTGTTCGGCAATTAGTTAGTTTGGATTTTTTTTTTTAAACAAATCATTATATTTCCAATCGAACCAGTAATCAAACTAACTAAATTTAACTAAGACACTAGAATTTGTAATAAAATTACGACACTCTAAAATTAGATCATAACAAAAAAAATTTATTAACCAAATGTCAACCCAAATCAAACCAAAGTAAAATTTTATTAAGCTCAATTTGACATAATTTTATGTTAACCAAATAGTCCTAGTCTTACATGAAGAAGGGGTTTGTGGGAATTGAAATTAGACAATAATGGTTGATTTTAACATTAAGAATTTAAAAATATATAAACTATTATAATTTAATATTTTTTTAAGATAATTTTTTTTAGTTTATTTTCATAAAAACAACTCTCAAACAGAAAAATGACCGAAAGAAGTTTTATTAAAAAGTAATCATACATTTCTGCCCTAGGGTTAATTAATTTAGAATTAGAGTTTAAAGTTAAAATAATGGAGTTTTGTGGATAGGGTTTCAAATATTTTAATATATATATATATTAAAAATTTCAAAATAAAAAAATTATTTTGGTCATTTTCCTCTTTAAAAGCTATTTTTGTAACAAAAAATTTTAAAATAGCTATTTGAGAAAATAGTCCATTTAAAAATTTAAGGTTATATGTAATATTTTGAAAGTTTTGTTTTATGAATTAAATTGTAACAAATTTAAATTCTAATAATACAAATTTTGATAAAATTATTAAAAATTATAAATTTTGAATGACAATAAATTTTATATATTAACTAACACTCATCAAACCAGTTACCTTTGATTTTCATAAAAATGTTAGAACCTAGTAACTAATAATTATAGAATTTAATTTTTTTTTAACAGTTGTACAAATTTAGCTTCCACTGACATTTCCTAAAACGAAATTGGATGTGATCATACCAGCACTAATGCACTGGATCCCATCAGATGGGTGACCTCCCGGGAAGTCTTCGTATTGCACCTTTTTTATTTTTTATTTTTTTATTATAAAACGAAATTATTTTCATAAAAACCGATTTTAGTAAAAACTAAAAACAATTTAAACTAATAATAATGACATTTGTCGGTGTGAGTGAGCTGTACGCGTATCTTCCCCTTCTGCTTCTGGATCGAGCGAAGCATTTTCCTCCGACAATGTATTTTTAATTAAGACAATGCTTCCGCATTATTGGGTTTAGTTTCTTTTTTTAATTAGGGTTCTTCAGATCGAATATCCTTTCTCATCATGCTAAAGATCTGATCTTTCTTCAGATCCGTAAGTACACACAGAGAGAGAGAGAACTACAAAGACCGTCTTTTCAGACAAAAAAAGGAACAAACTTTAATGGTCGTCGCAACTCTCTAACTGAAAATCTAAACGAGAAAATGGGTTCGCCGGCGCACAAAAGACCCTCCGGAAGCGGCGGCGGAGGACTCCCGACTTCAACGGCACCAAACGGCGGAGGAGGAAGAGGCGGTCGCGGCGTGTTGCCACGTGGCAGACAGATGCAGAAGACGTTCAACAACATCAAGATCACGATCCTCTGCGGGTTCGTCACCATCCTCGTCCTACGCGGCACAATCGGCGTCGGCAACCTCGGAAGCTCAAGCGCCGACGCTGTTAACCAGAACATCATCGAGGAGACTAACCGGATCCTAGCCGAGATCCGGTCCGATTCGGATCCAACCGACTTGGAAGGGCCTCAAGAAACAGAGATGAGTACCAACGAGACGTACGCTCTGGGGCCAAAGATCACGGATTGGGATAGTCAGCGAAAGGTATGGCTCGACAAGAACCCTGAGTTTCCCAGTACTGTTAATGGCAAAGCTCGGATCTTGTTGTTAACAGGGTCTCCTCCTAAGCCATGTGATAACCCTATTGGTGATCATTACCTCTTGAAGTCTGTGAAGAACAAGATTGATTACTGTAGGCTCCATGGGATCGAGATTGTTTATAACATGGCTCATTTGGATAAGGAGCTCGCTGGGTATTGGGCAAAGTTGCCTATGATTAGGAGGTTGATGCTGTCTCATCCGGAAGTTGAGTGGATCTGGTGGATGGATAGTGATGCTTTGTTCACTGACATTCTGTTTCAGATCCCTTTGGTTAGGTACGAGAAGCATAACCTGGTGATTCATGGTTATCCGGATTTGTTGTTTGATCAGAAGTCGTGGATCGCGTTGAACACTGGTAGCTTTTTGCTGAGGAATTGTCAGTGGTCGTTGGATTTGTTGGATGCTTGGGCTCCTATGGGACCTAAAGGACCGATTCGCGATGAGGCCGGGAAGGTGCTGACGGCTTATCTTAAAGGAAGACCGGCTTTCGAGGCGGATGATCAGTCGGCTTTGATCTATCTCCTGCTTTCTCAGAAAGATACATGGATGGAGAAAGTGTTTGTGGAGAATCAGTACTATCTACATGGGTTTTGGGAAGGTTTGGTCGATAAGTATGAGGAGATGATGGAGAAGTATCACCCGGGGTTAGGTGATGAGAGGTGGCCGTTTGTGACGCATTTCGTTGGATGCAAGCCGTGTGGTAGCTACGCTGATTACGCGGTCGAGAGGTGCTTGAAGAGCATGGAGAGGGCTTTTAACTTTGCGGACAATCAAGTGCTGAAGCTGTATGGTTTTGGACATAGGGGATTGTTGAGCCCCAAGATTAAGAGGATCAGGAATGAGACGGTTACTCCGTTGGAGTTTGTAGACAAGTTTGATATCCGCAGAACAACGCAAGTGGAAACCAAACCACAGAACTAGAGGAGCTCTTCATGGACACGTATAGGTAATATATATGACACTTACAAATGCAAAGCAAAATTTGTTTGCCTGTACTTGCTACTTCATTGTTTCTTCTGCTTTTTTTTGTTTTTGTTTGTTGTTGTTTGCAAAATTCTTTTTTTTTTCCATAGATGTTTTTGTTGTGTTTTCTTCAGTCTATATACTTTGTCATTGCTCGTGCAAGTCTGTCACTTGAACTTGTTGGCAACTATTAACTTTGGAAGAAAAGTTATAGAATCCATGATCAGACTGTGGAATCAGAATAACTGTTATATTACAAATTTGTAAAACCAAAACCAACAATTTTAGCTTAATGAGGTTAAAGCGAGTAACCGTTACGCGCCACCTTCATACTTTTTTAACTGTTAAAATTAAAAATCTAAACTTTAGACGCAACGGTAGGGATACGATGGCGTCTATCTTACGTCATCTTTCGTCTGTGGCTTCATCTAGACGAACGATCAACCAATTGAGTTCCTTTCGTCTACTTCATCACCATATGAACTCGCTTAAATCCAATCACACCTTGAAGCATTATCTTGAATCAGGAGAGCCAATCAAAGCTCTCTTAAACTTCAAACAACGATTCAGAGAAAGCCCTAGCTTCATAGACAGTTTCTCTGTCTTGTTCGCCATCAAAGCTTCATCTTCAGCTCATAAAGCTCCCTCCTTTGTGGGCCAACAGATCCACGCTCTCGTAAGAAAACTTGGGTTTCATAGCATAATCCAAATTCAGACATCCCTTGTCGGGTTTTACTCAACCGCAGGTGATATCTCTAGTGCACGCCAGGTGTTCGACGAAACGCCTGAGAAACAAAACGTAGTCTTGTGCACGGCTATGATTACAGCTTACGCTGAGAATGACAAAAGTGTGCAAGCTCTTGAGATGTTTCGACTAATGGAAGAGGAAAGAATCGAGCTTGATGAGGTGATTGTGACGGTGGCTTTGTCGGCTTGTGCTGATCTTGGTGCGGTGCAGATGGGAGAACGGATATATTCGCAGAGCATCAAGAGAAAACGAAGATTGGGTATGGATTTAACTCTGAGAAACTCACTTTTGAACATGTATGTAAAAGCTGGGGATGTTGAGAAAGCGAGGAGAGTCTTTGATGAGACAATGAGAAAAGATGTGACAACTTACACGTCTATGATCGTAGGGTATGCTCTAAACGGTCAAGCTCAAGAATCATTAGAACTCTTCAAGAAAATGAGCCAAGATTCATCTGTATCTCCGAACGATGTGACTTTCATTGGCGTCTTGATGGCTTGTAGTCACGGTGGTTTAGTGGAAGAAGGGAAACGACATTTCAGGAGCATGGTTGAGGACTACAATCTGAAACCTAGAGACGCTCATTACGGATGTATAGTGGATTTGCTTTGTCGTTCAGGGCGTTTGAAGGATGCTCACGATTTCATAAATCAGATGCCTGTAAAGCCGAACGCGGTGATATGGAGAACACTGCTTGGTGCTTGTAGTCTTCAGGGGAATGTTGAGCTCGGGGAAGAAGCTCAGAGACGGATCTTTGAGTTGGATAGTGATCATGTGGGAGATTATGTTGCGTTGTCGAATATCTACGCGGCGAAAGGAATGTGGGATGAGAAATTGAAGATAAGGGATCGTGTGAGGAAGAGAAGGGAGCCTGGGAAAAGCTGGATTGAGATGGGAAACATTATCGCTGAGTTTGTTTCAGGGGGTGGTGATGGTGATGGGAAGCTAATGGTGGGAGAGATTAGTGAGGTTTTGAGGTGTTTAGTTGCTTGTATGACAAGTTATGATTATGTGGTGGAGAATTTTAACTCAAGTTGTTGAGGTATAAAAATGTGCTTTATACAGATTGAAATTCTTATGTTTCAAGTGAAGCCCAATGTTCTTTTTCCAGTATATATTCATCAAAACCCATTCACTTCAACTAAGAAATTTTGGTTCCCTTCTTGTTCAACATTGTTGAATCTAAATTTTAATATAACTTTAATTCATCAGACATGGGTCATGTCTTCTTTTTATTTGATTAGTAAGTTATTCTTGTTCTTTGCTCACTTGTAGGTTGAGCTGAGTGAGCTTACACAAGAGCGTTGACGGGTGCTGTGGCAGGCAGAGCTGCTTAGTATGGAGTCCTCCGTAGGCCTGCACTTGGCGCTATCGCTGGAGCTTTTCTCAGTGTTGGAGGCTTCTCGTGCCTACTGGCTGTATTTAGAGGTATTAGAATCAAGGGGTCCATCATCTATGGTTAGTCTTGAAATAAATCTGAGCAATCTTATACGTTTGTCAAGTATATATGAAGTGGATTTTGGAGTTTTTCTATTGACTTTATGGTCGAGAAGGACAACGATTTTGAGAGAAAAGAAGTTAGCTTTGACATGTTCCTGGTGGGCCATCAAACTTATGGAGTGACATAATGGCTTAGTCGTTTATTTGGTGTGTTTTTTTTTTTAGATACAGGCAGAATTTGTAGAGCAACTGTTTCGTATAAGACTAGTAGATGAACAACTTATGTTGACAATGTTGAATTCACACCACTGGCAGGTTCTATTCTAGTCTCTCTGCTCTCATCTTCTTGTGTATAGTTAGAAACTGTTCTATGAAATTTCACTATTGAGACGACATTAAAAAGTAACTGAAAGCTACATCATATGAACATGGTGCAGACTTCTCAAGTATTTGAAGGGAATTTTGTACGCTTACGCTCCTGTATGATTCCTGTGTTCACTCAACGTTCTGCAATTTCCCCTAGTTAAGAATGTTTACGCATTAAACGTACTACTGTTTTTTCAGATGTAAGCTATGAAGAGCGGGATGATGTGTATGGTGGATTGGAACGCAGAGGCTTATCAGGTGACTCGCTAAGGAAACTATCATGCTATATCATGTCAAGTGAGATGACCAAGAGTCAGATCAATCACTGCACAATCTGTCTGCAGGTTTCAGTCCTGTTTCATTCGTTAATACCAACTGATCAAACTTCTTAGCATGACCCTTTGTTCATCTCACACCCTTTGAATTTAACAGGACTTGAAGGCAGGTGAAATCATACGAAAGCTTACCGAGATGCCATCACACGTTTCACCTGTTGTGTGTTGATAAAGGGTTCAGCAGACAGGCCGTTAGAGATTGAAACACCATTGTTGCCGACCAGTGTACATAGCTAAAACTCAATGTCCTTATGTGTTGTTGTAAGTCTCTTGAACCATTATTTCAATCTCTATTTATTAATATAGCAACTTTAGCATCTCCATAAGGTTTCTACTTTTGAATGTATACTATTGTAGACATGAATAATAATAATAACACCTACAGATATGTTGGAAAAAATATAGAACTTGATCAAGTTATGCATTCATACATTTAGTTAAACTCTTAACGTTCCTTACGTTTCTATTGGGAAACTCAGAGACTCTTGACCTCACAACACCTAGCACAGGAAAAAAAATACTACTCATCTCCTAATGTTTACAGCCATGGGACCTTGGCGTTTGGGAGCAGGGCTCCATTGACCTTGCTCTCGTACAAAAAGAGTCATGATCAGTCCCGTTCAATACCCATGGCTTCAACCCTCCAAGACCATGAGCTACCTCCACAAGCGAGGACCAAGGGCTTGTGACCATCAGCACATCAGAACAACTTAGAAGGTAAATCTCAGTCCACTCTCTCCTGCTCTCCATGTTCCTCTGAGTTTTCTGGTATTCCTTGCGGCTAGGCCTGTGAACACTGAGTATCTCTCCTGTCACCGTCGGGTTTTCCCAGTACACGTCTCTGATACTCTCAAAGTACCCTGGAGAAGAAGAAGATGAGATGAACACTGCCTTTGATTTTCGGCTTATAACTTGGCTTGAAGGGAGATGTCTCTCTTTGTCTACTTCAGGAAGCAGCTCATGTCTAACCCCACAAGCTAGAATCTGTTCTACCAAACGCTGAAACTGATCATTGCTAGCATCAGAGACCTCAATATGGATTCCTATTCTTTTATCAGCTCTAGCAAGATAAGCGTGATAGTATCGTGTGATGAGACCCCAGACTACATTAGTTGGGTGAAAGAGACGCTGACCCAAGAAGTAAAAAACCGTTTCTTTAACCGGGAAGAGCTTTTCAAGTTCCTGCTCAAATGAAGAGATGGAGAAGAGAGAGGGGACAAAGTAACCATCTGCTCTCATGATCAACCACGGTGTTTCGTTAAACAAAGCTTGACTCTCCAGCTTTTGTTGGTCACTGGAATCAAGAACAAGATGGCGAAGAAGAGACTGTTGTTCATTGAGCGGAAACTCTGAGGGAAGAAACCAAGAAGTGCATGGAAACGGCTCGCAGAAAAGATCAGCCATTTCAGCTCCTTGTTCCACTAGTAAAACCCTGTTGGTTAAGAGAGCATAAAGAAAAGCTGAAGCTAGACTGAGCATTCTACTTCCAAGCTCGCCGTCAGAGTGCAACCATATCACATAACTACAACCAGAGGTTCCACCATCAGACCGATCTCCCAACTTGAGTTTGTCAAATGTTGAGCTATAGAAAGTAGTAAACGGTCCACACCGTCTATGAAGATCTTGGTATCTATTGAATCTAGATTCCAGGTAAGAAGATTGCTTAAAAGGCGACTCCTTTCGATATAAACTCGCCTCATACCTGCTCAAGCATGATTCTTTATCGAAACCAGGGACAAGATGGTCCTTCTTCTTGCTTAACCCACCGTCTGATTCATTGGCTGAAACCCAGAAAAGCAACCAAAGAGTGTTTACTAAATGCAACATTCTTGCAAAGAAATGAGAGTGAGAATCTTACCTTGGTAGAATCTGAGCTGAAGAACCCTAGAAGCTGCAACACTCTCCACAACATCATCAGAAGGTGGGTCTCTGAGTACCACCGACAGAGAAAACATAACCGAAGCAACCATAAGAACAGCAAGAAGCAGACCCATCGATTTCATGGAGCTCAGACTTGGTTTCACTGCATCCGCTTCGCTAGACCCGGTTCGAGTGTCTGGGTTGGTCACGGGTTCACCCGCATCCGAGCTCTTCTTGCCCCGCTTCATATGGCGAGACAGAGAGAAAGACGTCAGGTGAAAACCGGGTTGGATTTTAAAGTGAGTATTCGGGTTTAGAAGCAAGACTTGAAAACAGAGTTGGTGGTGGAGTGTGGAGTGTGGAGTGACGACAGAGATCGGATGAAGTCATCATGTGATGTGTTTCAGAGAACAGAGATAAACAATGAGTACGTGGCAGAGACAACGACAACCTTTTGCTACGATTTTACTGAACATTACCATCTAAAATTGGGACAAGTCTCATATACATGATATCTTGCTTATTTGCGTCATGATAAGTACACAACTTAGGTTGAACATTTGAATTCACTCCGGCCTTCGCTACCAATCAATCAAAAGTGACATATATATTATTAATTAAAAAATATTAAATTAAATAAAAAAAACTACAAAAAATAAAAATGTTAATTTTAACGATGCTAACGCTTCTAGTTAAACCCTAAATCTTAAATTCTAAACCCTACATCCTAAATTCTAAACTCAAATCCAAACCCTAGACCCTAAACCCAAATTATATACCATATACCCTATACCGTAAACTCTAGACCCTAAACCCAAATTATATACCCTAAATCCAAAAACTAGGCTATAAACCAAAATTCTATACCTTAAACCCAAGTCCTAGACCATAAAACCAAACCGTAAACCGTAAACCCAAATTATATACCCTAAACCCAAAACCTTAACCATAAGTCCAAACGGTAAATCCTAAACCTAAACCGTAAACCTTAAACTCAAATTATATATCCTAAACCAAAAACCTTAACCATAAGTCCAAACGGTAAATCCTAAACCTAAACCGTAAATCCTAAACCCAAAACCTATACCCTAAACCCAAATCCTAGACCTAAAACCCAAACGGTAAACCCTAAACCCAAACCACAAACTTATATGCTATAGAGTATGGATTAAGGTTTACGGTTTGGGTTTACGGTCTAAAACTTGGGTTTAGGGTATATGGTTTAGGTCACTACAAGAAAACACACCGAATTCCGACGGATCTTCCGACGGACACCAAGGTCGTCGGACATTTGCGACGGAATACTGACAAATTTCCGACCAAATCCAAAAAAATGAAGTCGTCGGAATTCCGTCGGCCATTTCCGACGGAATTCCGACGACATACGGTTCGTCGGAATTTTCCGACGACTTTTCGACGACATTCCGCTAAAAAATGTAACCGTTGTAGTCGTCGGAAGTTCGTCGGTATATTCCGACGAAATTCCGACGACATTCCGATTAATAGCAAAGTCGTCGGAATTCCATCGGTATTGTCCGACGGAATTCCGACGAACCATGTGACCGTTGCCGACAAATACATATGACCGTTGTATAGCCGTTTGGGATTGGACAATTCCGACGGAATTCCGACGAACTTCTTTACATCCGTCGGAATTTCGTCGGAAAGTCGTCGGAGGTCCGTAAGCAATTTCCTATAAATACAACCCCTCCTCATTCAACTCATTCACACTTCATTCTCTCTTCATTCTCTTTAGTCATAACAATTCCGTGAAAATCATGTCTTCAGAAGTTTATTATCGTTCGTGGATGGATAAACCTCATTTGGATCCGAACACCAATTTGCTTACGGAAGAATACGTTCAAGGGATTGGAGAATTCATGAGGCTTGTTCAACAGCAACCGGATGCAAAAAGTGGTATGTTAAGATGTCCCTGCTCTTCTTGCAATAATAATAAGGTTATAAAAGAATTTGATGTTTGGACTCATTTGTATATGAAAGGGTTTTCACGTAATTATAAAGTTTGGTACCTTCATGGGGAAACTGGTTATGAATATGGTAGTACTAGCGAACCTCAGCCTGTTAGTGAACCTCAGCCTGATATTAGGTTAGAAGAATCTAGAACGGATATAGATTATGGTGTAGGTACTGAGCAGATGGTACATGATCATTATAGAGGGGAAGAACCAAACCCCGAGTCTAGGAGATTTTTTGACATGTTGGATGCAGGAAAACAACCTTTGTATCAAAATTGTAGAGATGGTCATTCAGTCTTATCATCTGCAACTAGATTAATGGGTATTAAGACAGACTATAATTTGGCTGAAGAATGTATGGATGCGATTACTGATTTTGTCAAAGGTATTCTACCTGAGGATAACCTTGCACCGGGTTCATACTACGAGGTTCAGAAACTTGTTGCAGGTCTTCAACTACCGTATGAAGTGATAGATGTATGTATTGACAACTGCATGATCTACTGGAGAGCGGATGAGACACGGAATGTATGCAAATTTTGTGGGAAACCTCGTTATCAGGAGACGAGGGGAAGAGTTCCGATCCCATTCAAAAGAATGTGGTATTTGCCTTTGACGGAAAGATTGAAGAGGTTGTATCAGTGTGAGCGCACAGCAAAAGCAATGAGATGGCATGCAGAGCATTCCACAAATGGTGAGATTAGACATCCTTCAGATGCAAAGGCTTGGAAACATTTCCAGTCAACATATCCAGAATTTGCGGAAGAGAGAAGAAATGTTTATCTTGGATTATCTACTGATGGTTTCAGCCCATTTGGAAAGCATGGAAGGCAGTATTCTCTATGGCCAGTTATTGTGACACCGTACAACTTACGGCCGAGCTTGTGCATGCGACGAGAGTTTTTGTTTCTCTCAATTCTAGTCCCCGGGCCAGATCATCCTAAAAGATCACTAGATGTGTTTCTTCAACCACTAATATATGAGTTGCAACAACTATGGGCGCATGGTTTTGAGACATACGATGTTTCGCGCAAAGAAAACTTTCAGATGCGGGCAGTACTTATGTGGACAATAAGTGACTTTCCAGCATATGGTATGTTATCTGGATGGACAACACATGGGAAGCTATCATGTCCATATTGTCAAGATGACACAGATGCTTTCCAACTAAAGAACGGAAGGAAAACGTGTTGGTTTGACTGTCACAGACGATTTCTACCACCTGATCATCCATACCGCAGGAGTAAGACTTCGTTTACGAAGAACAAGCAGGTGTTTGATGGTCCACCTGAGGAAGTTAGTGGGAAAGATTTGTTGAAGCAGTTTAGGTATTTTGATGCAGAAAGGACGCCAGATGTAGGTGGACATGAAAACATTCGAGTCAATGCGGTTGGAGAGCTACATAACTGGCACAAAAAGAGTATTTTCTGGGATCTACCATATTGGGAGAGTCATCTATTGCGGCATAATTTAGATGTCATGCATATTGAGAAGAACTTCTTCGATAATCTGATGAACACAGTCCTTAACATCCAAGGTAAAACGAAGGATAATTTGAAGTCAAGGTTGGATTTAGTCGATATTTGTGATCGTTCTGAACTTCACGTTGATGAGAACGGTACGGCCCCTTTTCCCATTTATCGGCTAGATGGTGCTAGAAAAGAAGAGTTCTTTGATTGGATTACAGAGAAAGTGAAATTTCCTGACGGATATGCATCAAATTTGGGGAACTGCGTTGATAGAAGCGAAGGAAAGTTTACTGGCTTGAAGAGTCATGATTGTCATGTAATTATGCAGCGCCTCCTTCCGTTTGCCTTTTCAGCATTATTGCCACGTAATGTTCATGAAGCAATTGCAGGGATTAGTGTTTTTTTCCGTGACTTATGCAGCAGAGTATTGACTGAAGAGGGTATTAATAATTTGAAGACAAACGCACCAGTCAGCATGTGCAACCTTGAGAAGATATTTCCTCCATCATTCTTTGATGTAATGGAACATCTTGCTATTCATCTCGCAAGAGAATTGGAACTTGGTGGTCCTGTGCAGTACAGATGGATGTATATTTTTGAGCGTTATATGCATCATCTGAAGAAGATGGTCAAAAATCAAAGCAGGGTGGAAGGATCTATAGTGGCACAGGTGATCAATGAAGAAACTGCAATCTTTGCTGAAAATTATTTTCCACCAGAAGTGCAAACAAAACACCGAAGACCTGCTCGGCATGATGATAGAGGGGAGAGAGCAACATATCATGTTACTGTCCCAAGCATGTTCAAGGAAATAGGACGACTTAGTGGAAAATTCACGAAGCGGAGACTTACGGACACTGAGAACGCTCATTTGCAAACATATTTGCTCACCAACTGTGAAGATGTTCTACAATATGAGAGGTAAAAATATTTATTCATTTATTGTTAGATTAATATTCAATAAATTTATTTCATATTGATAATATTTTTGTATATAGTGTATATATGGCGGAGTTGCGTATGACTCACAGGCATGCAACAGAAGATGAGCTTCGACAACTTAGAGATAACGGATTTGCTGCGTGGCTTCGTAGTTATGTGAGTCATATATCCTATTACCCTATGCAAATGATTAGTTTAAATTTAATATATATAAACTAATTAATTTTGCAATCATATATGTTTTTTTTATAGGTGAATGATGGTTTGGCCAGAGGTCTTGTGTTCGATGATTGGGTACGCGAATTTGTGCAGGGACCAAACTATGTGGTCAAATCATATCCTAAATTTTGTACGCGAGGATATGCATTCACAAGGAAAGGTCATTCTAAGACAACATATGATGCTGGTGTTTCATCTTCTTCTGGTGACGATGTCTACTACGGCAACATAAAAGAAATATTGGAAATCCAATTTCCTGGAATGGTTGGATTGCGTTGTGTAGTATTCTATTGTGATTGGTATGACACCACCCCAGATAGAGGAGTGAAGATTGATGCGTTTGGTGTTACATCAGTTCATTCGCGGCGGAAACTTCAATATTATGATCCCTTCATTCTTGGTTCGCAAGCTGATCAGGTATGTCAATATATTCATAATTTTTTACCAATATAATTAATTAATGTTATATATTGAACTAATACTTTGTATAATTGATATGTATAGGTGTGCTACATCAGTTACCCTCGGGTGACGTACAGAGACGATCCATGGGTTACTGTAACGCAAATCAACCCAAGAGGACGAGTGGATGGAACTTCTGATGATGATGAACCATTGCAACCAGAGTCTACCAGCAACGCCCAGGCAGTTGAAGATTTGGAAAATGTTCAACTCGTTGAGAATTTGACTGTGTTTGGACATGATGCTGTCGTACATTCAGAGCCGGAAGCCGAGGTTGGGGAGTTTGATGAAGATTCAGAAGATTCTGATTAGTTTTTTTTTTTTTTTTTTTTTTAATGGTCCGTCGGAAATCCCTCGCAATATACCGACGACATAGCGACGACAACGGGTTTCATTGAAAATTGGAAAGGTCGTCGGTATTTCGTCGGAAAATACCGACGACATTCCGACGAACTCGACAAGTTCGTCGGAATTTCGTCGGTATTTTCCGACGAAATACCGACGACATGTTTTTCTATAAAGTTTCAATCATAAAAATCTATAAATTTAGATGCCAAAACTATGAAAATAACACATAATAAGTGTTTAGTATAGTATTAGATCGCAACCGTTCAAATATAACAACTCATTAAAATATTTATGTATGCATATCATTGTTTTCATAACATCTCATCTTAACATTATGTACTTATACAATCATATTTATATAAGCTTACACTACAAAAAATATTGTTGTGTAAAATCGTGTTATAAAACATTTTTATTGTTAAATCTTTATGCAAATACTATATATATTATCAAAGGTTTGGATTTTGCATTTAGAAACTTGAAAAGAACACCCTAAACACTAAGTCGTCGGAATTCCGTCGGAAAATACCGACGGAATGTGTCCGTCGGAAAATACTGACGGACACGTTCCGTCGGAATTCAATTAGCCCGGGAGAACCAAACCGCTTGAAAATTTTCGCGAATCGGCATTTGGTATATTTTAAATATACCGACGGAATACCGACGAACCCGTGTCCGTCGGAATCCACGGAAATAAAAAACCTTCTCCTTTCTTCTTCGTTATCTCCGCGGCCTCTCCCTCTCTCAAAACTCCGGCGATTTCGGCGATTTCGGCGACTCTCCGGCGATTCCGGCCTCTCTTCACCGGCGAATCCTCTCCTCACCCTCCTATCTCTTCCCCAAACCCCAAATCATGTAAGAATCATCCCAAACCTTTTTTTTTTTCAATTGTTTAGGGTTTTGGAAGTTGATCTCGGATTTTAGGTTGTTTGATTGAACATTTTAGGATTGAATGGATAGTTTAGGATATATAAGTTAGGATTGTTGTTTTAGTTTTTTTGGAACATTTTTTGATTTTTAAAAACGTTTTTTGATTTTTTAAAACGTTTTTTTTTTATTTTTAAAAACGTTTTTTGATTTTTAAAAACGTTTTTTGATTTTTAAAAACGTTTTTTGATTTTTAAAAACGTTTTTTGATTTTTAAAAACGTTTTTTGATTTTTAAAAACGTTTTTTGATTTTTAAAAACGTTTTTTTGAAAAAAATATAAATATTTAACACCATTTTTCTTCATTTATAAATTTTAACAACATTTTTCTATATTTATAAATTTTTTATAATTTTGTATACATATATATATGTAAATCATGTATAGTAAATTTTAAAATTTTTTATATTTTTTTTTAAGTTTCCACTAATAAATATTTAACAACATTTTTTTTTTAAAATATAAATATTTAACAACATTTTTCTTCATTTATAAATTTTTAACAACATTTTTCTATATTTATAAATTTTTTATAATTTTGAATACATATATATATATATATATATAAAAGGTTTAATAGTTTTTTTTAAAACGTTTATAAAACCTTTTGTAAATATATAAATGAAAATATGTTTGATGGGTTAATTTTTTTTTTTTAGGGCCGAGGATGAAGCCCGCCCCGCAGCCCGTCTTCGACGTAGTTCGGTGAGCGGTTCCCGTGCATCGGTATCGTCTCATGACTCGGTTCCGGCATATATTCCCGCTCCAGCTCCCTCTGCCCCTCACGCTGCCCCTCACGCTGCTGCTCAACAGGATCCGGGGGTCATGCCGGTTCATCTATTGGTTCAACAACCAGGTCGAGAGCATCTCCCGTTTCTCCAACCCAACCCACGACGAGGCCATAGCACTTGGTTAGTATTTTTTTTTATTTGTACCGTTATATTTTTTGCTTTAATTAACTTGCTAACTTGTATTTTTTTTTAAAGGTTCACCAAGTCGAAAAATGGCATTAGCCGGAGCATCAACCAGATGATGTACTCCATGCTCCGTTTTGGATATCCAAAGTGGAGTGTGATCCCTTCCGACGAACGAGAGTTGTGGTTTCGTCAGTTTGCGGTATAGTAACCCTTCATTTTTTTTAAGTTTTTACATTTTTTTACATATATTTACTTATTAAATTGTGTTTGTTTTGTAGCAAGAGTTCAACTGGCACTCCGATCTTACGGAAACAGTCCGTAAGAAATTCAACGAAAAGGCCATGGACTCTTACACAAAGCAGATAAACGCGTGGAAGACAGTTTGGCAGAAGAACAAGAAGCCACGGTTCATCAACGGGGGGGTGTGGGAGCAGTTGATAGCTCATTGGGAGAGGGAAGACACTGCAGAGACGTCTTCTAGGAACTCCAGGAACCGGAAGAGCGATCGTGGCGGGAAAGGTATGTATGTGCACAACCTCGGCGCTTGCTCCATGTCTACTAAGGAGGATGAACTTGTAAGTTTTTTATTATTATTTATCTTTATATTTTTTAAATAAATATTTTATATATTTTTTGGCTAATAATGGCGGTTTTTTTAGATCGAAGCAAATGACGGTAATCCCGTTGATCGTCTCCAACTCATTAAGGTGGCTCACACTAACAAGACGACGGGTCAAATTCAGGACCCCGTGATCAGAGGTGTAGTTGATTTGGTGGAAGCTGAGATAGTTTCTCAATCTCAGCCTCTCTCTGATGACGGCGACTCCACGGGAGCTTCAACCAACCTGTCTCTATTGCAAATAAATGAGATGGTTGAAAAGGTAATTTTTTTTATTAATATTTTTTTTATAATGTCGATTACTTACTTGTCCATATTTACTTACTTTAAATATTTTTGTAGGCGGTTCCTAAAAGGAAAGGAGGCCGTTTAGTTGGGTTGGCCCGTCGTGCTTCTTCGTATCCGGCATCTTCTTCGCAAGCTCCGTATGCCGATCCCATGATTCTCGAGGAGCTACATGACAAAGATGAACGGATTGGGGCATTGGAGGAGCAGAACACCACTATCCTTTCGGAGAATGCCACTATCCGTTCGGAGAATGCCACTATCCTTGCTGAGTTGGCATCCCAGAAGAAGTTCAACACCGAGATTATGCAGAAGCTAGATCGTTTGATGTCTTCGAGTTCTTCTTAGTTTATTTCGGCTTTATAAAACTTTCGGAATGTTTTTTTTTTCTATTTCGGTTTGTATGAATTTTAAACTTTATGAATGTTTTTTTCCTATTTCGGTTTTTATGAATTTAAATTTTATAATATTATTAGTTTTAAATTTCCAATTTTTTAAATTTATTAATATCAAAAAATATATAAAAATGCAAAATTAATTTGTAAAAAAAAAGGGTATATACCGACGGACAACGGTCGTCGGAATATACCGACGGACATATATCCGTCGGAATTTACCGACAAACCCATTTCCGTCGGAATATACCGACGAACGTGGTTCGTCGGTATATTCCGACGACCGATGTCCGTCGGTAAATTCCGACGCCTACAGTTCGTCGGAATAAACCGAGGAACCACGTTCGTCGGAATTGTAGTTTTCCGATGAACTCCGGTCTTCTGTAGCCGCATCGTAATATCGTCGGAAGTTCGTCAGAATGACGTTTCTTGGTATTCGTCAGAAAGTCGTCGGAATTTCTGACGAAATTCCGACGAACTTTTTTTTTCCGACGAAACGATACCGACGGACGGGTTCGTCGGAATTTCGTCGGAATATACCGATTCCGACGAATTACCGACGATTTCGGCCATCAGAATCCCCCTGTTTTCTTGTAGTGGGTTTATAGTCTGTTTTTGGGTTTAAGGTATATAATTTGGGTTTAGGATCTAGGATTAGGGTTTAGGATATAGGGTTTGGGTTTAGGGCTTTGGATTTGATTTTAAAATTTAGGGTATAGGGTTTAGAATTTAAGATTTAGGATTTAGGGTTTCGCTGGAAGCGTTAGCGTCATTAAAATTAGCGTTTTTATTTTTTGTAGCTATTTTTTATTTAATTTAATGTTTTTTAATTAATAATCTATCTGTTACTTTGACTGGTTATAAAGGGTGAGGTGAATTTAAAGGTTCACCCTAGGGGGTGAACCTAAGTTTTGTTCTTTTGATAATTCATTCTAGTACATTTTGATCATTTATGATAGCATTTAGATATGTTTAGCTTGCATTGCATTACATACGTCTTTATCAAGGTGAAGATGTCAAATGGTGATTTTGGAGAAATTAAAAATAGATTGGAAGCTAGATTGGTAATTTTCGAGCATGAGGCATGATGACCAAGTTATTCAGCGGTTTAACAACCTCACAGCAGCCTAATGACCTCGTCGACAGGCCGCTGCAAACGTTCAAGCGACAAAACCAAGGAGACTAAGTGTCCCAGCGGCATCTTGCAGCGGTATCCTCATACCGTTTGAAATGGAGCCAAGTGCCAGCCCGATATCGGCCTTATATCAGCGGTGTTGTCAAGCTGTGCAAAGAAAATGAAGTAGCTTGTATGTTCTAAGTGTCCTAACGGTTTCTTGTACTTACCCAGCAGCCAGTTAACGACCCCAGGAAGCCGCTAGAGAGTTTACAGCGGATTGGTGCAGCGGTTTCTTTATGCCGCTGCGACCATTCAGAAAATCAACACTCGAAGTTTGACCAGACATTTTTACCATTGAACCCTCGTTTTTCTAGCTACTATATATACTTCTTAAATATAATCTTGGAAGTTGTCTTGTTTTTATCTCAAAACATATTGCTATTTTAGTGAAATATTCAAACTTTAGTCTCCTTTCATCTTATTCCTTTGTGATTAAACTTGCTTCTGAACATGATTTGTCTTAAATCAACCAATGGTTTAAGGTTTACCATGGTGATTTGTGAGTAAACTTCTTTTGAATCCATGGGTTAGATAGATCTAGGGTTATTATAAGGTTTTAATGTTCAATCTCTTAGTTTCTATGCTTAATAAGTGTTTTTAATGCTTGATTTGACTTGAACATTTTCATATTGATATTAAGTTATTTTATGCACCGAAAGTGTTTGTTAAAAAAATGCTTGACTGAATTTGATATTGCTCTCGCTTGAATAACCAAAGGTATTTGATGTTAGAATTGCTAGATGGTTAGTAGATAGGCCTGGGCATTCGGATAACCGGTTCGGATCCGGGTCGAATTTTTCGGATTTCAGATATTTCGGAACTAGAGAAAATGGTACCGTTCGGATAATTTAAAATTTCGGTTCGGATACGGTTCGGTACTTGTCGGTTCCGGTTCGGATCCGGTTACATCCGAAGTAACCAAACAATTAACGGCTTCAGTTTGGTTCTAGTGTATTAGCAACCCATTTAATCCGATAGAACCAAAAAATCATCTTAAAGAACCGAAATAACCGATAGAACCGTAAACCATATAACAAAAGCCAAAGTTTCAACTCCAAAAAGAAAAAAACAAAGCATCCATCAGATTTGAAACAAACATAGCATGAGACAATGAAACAAACATAGCTTCCGACAATGAAAAAAAACATAGCATCCGACAATGGAAAAAAAACCATAGAATCCGTCCAACAACAAAGCAAGCAACAACATAACTTCAGTCTTCGGACCACCTTCTTCTTCCCCTTCGTCTCCATCTTCCCCGACTTGCATACATTCTTCTAAACTAGGTTGAGAGTATCAAACTCTACAAATATCACAAGAATATGTTACTACTTATCTTAAGACACGTAACTATGAAGCAATATTTAAAAAGAAAGAAGAGAATGTACCTTTCTCTAGCTTGTCATGTAGCTCAACCTCAACTATCATTTGAGCATTGGTAACACGTCTCTCACACATATTGATATCAACCTTCATCCATTGCTCTGTGCACATCAAGACTTCAATCATGTAGTGTGTCAAGCAACTCCTAAACGGATCAATCAGTCGACCACTGGTGCTGAAAGCACTCTCAGATGCAACAGAGGAGACTTGCATTGCAAATAAATCTTTGGCCATCTCTGCTAAGACCATATACTTCTGACAGTTAAGCCTCCACCAAGACAACACATCATACTCTGTTCCAAGAAAGTTTTTGGGATTCTCTACCTTCTTTTCAAATACAGCTCTAGCTCATCCCTTGCTTCTTCAACTCCTGTTTCAGCAACCATTGCAGTATAAGCAAAGTCCATCCTTTCATAACCGAGATCATCAACCAAATCCATTGCTTTTTCAATGTCTTCACCTAACACTTGCTCCTGTTCTTGATCTTCTCCATTTGATGACGATGTTTGAGTAGACTGTGATGATGGTCCAGCAGTTGACTCTCTCCTCAAGCGAAGACTGTATTCTTTGAACATATCAGTCAAGACACTGTAAACCGACCGATACATCTCCTTAGCCGCATGTGTTTCTTTGCCGTAGAGCTTCTCAAAACATAGCTTTGTAAACTGCATTTTCTTGGTAGGATCAAACATAGAAGCAACAATAACCATCTTGTTGACATTCTTCATGCCACCCCAATACTTATCAAACTTTGTCTTCATGCCATCAGCCTTGTTTCTCAACTCATTATCTAGACTCTGACTCAACCGTATCAGGTTCCTATCTATAGTGACTACTCACCATAACACTTGTGAAAATAGACTGATGTGGAAGCGGAGACAACTAATGTAGAGTTGTAGAAGATGATAAGAAACTTCACTAACCTCTCCACTGCATTCCAATCAACAGTAGCAGGAGGTCCAATCCTTTTGTTCCCATTCTCAACTTCGTTAAAGAAGTCATTGTAGAGCCGGTCTTCTTGTTCCATTTTATCAAAAGCAACCTTGTACTTGATAGCTCTCTAAAGCATGAGATAAGTAGAATTCCACCTCGTTTTGATATCCAAAGGTAAACTGCCTGGAGTCATATTCCCGACTCAACTCTCAGCTGAAATGACTTCTGTCTCTGAGTAGAAGACCTCACATACTGCACCGCATTACGTTTCGCCCACGTTCCCATCAATATCCTATAGACCATCTCTCACAACCAAGTTGATAATGTGAGTTGCACACCGCATATGTATGAAGCTGCCATCCAACACCAATGCTTCATCGCTAAGCAAGATGAACTCCCTTTGAAACTTTTGAAGGGCAGATGTGTTAGCTGTTGCATTGTCAACCGTGATGGTGAACACCTTCTCTATAGCCCACTCAGCCAAACACTCAAGAAGAACAGTAGCAATCGTCTGGCCTCTGTGATCACATACATGCTTAAACCCGATGATAAGCTTCCTTAGCTGCCAACTATCATCTACAAAATGAGCAGACACCACCATGTAGCTCGCTCCAGTAGGATTTGATGTCCAAATGTCTGTGGTAAGTGAAACCCTCTGCTTACTGACCTTAAACCAATTCTTCAGAGCCTCCTTCTTTCTCACATACATCTGGACAATGTCCCTGGTTGCAGTCCTTTTTGAATGAGGTTTGTACAGACCAGCCCGATCGCAGAAGTGTCTCCAAGCAACACTTTCAGTGAAAGAAAGTGTCAATTCACCCAACACTAGAAGCTCATTAGTCGCCTCTCTAAACACAGCTTCAGAAACTTTTGCATTTGTCAGACCTCCATCATTCGTAATCACAGTTGAATCAGGAGCTTGGCTCTGTTTCCATGCCAAGTGAGACTTACAGGAGAGTAGATGCTTCCTAAGGTTGGAAGTTCCTTGTGAAGACGCACAGCCGAAGACACGCTGACAATGGTTGCATCTGCACTTGTCACGGTCGTCCTCTGTTCTTGTGTAGTGTTTCCAGACGTCTGATCTTGTGCCTGACTGCTTTTTTGCTGCTGGCCGAGAGCTACCTCTTGAACAAACCTTCCTTTTCCCATTCCTATCACGGCGTGCTATCTCTTCTTGGGTTTCCTGAACTCCATTCTCTGTCTCAGAGTCAATGTTTGCCGGCAATGGTGAAGAATCCATATATAAATAAAAAGAGTAAATAACATCAATAAGAGAAGACCAATTACAATAACATATCAATAAGAACATACAGTATGTTACATACTGATAACAATATTGATTTCAATCTCAACTCTATATAACAAATCGATTTCAATCCCAATTCTAGAAAGAAAAAAAAATCAATTTCAAGCACAACAAATCGACAAAACAATTTCAATCACAACTCAGAACATCGACTAGGCCTGGGAATGCAAATCAATTAACTAACCTAAATCAATTAACGGAAACACAATCAATGATCAAAGACAAAAAATAGATCCTTACTTGAGATATGTTTCTCGATGACTCAGAAGCAAAGAAAGAGAATGAATTTGAGATATGGTTCCGAAATTCATCTATTCTCTTTTAATAAGCAGCTGAAGAGCATCTGAAATCGCAATGGCTGGGTCTGTCGGGAAGAAGAAACGGCTGATACAAGAATCAAGAGAAGGTAGTGTTTTGGAAATCGAAATCGCATAAGGCGTGGGTACTGGGTAGTTTGCATTAACTCGGGTTAGTCTACTAGGGGTAACTTAACTAAGCTTTAACTCGGGTCTAGTCGGATACCTGTATGGATCCCAGATATAACCCGTATCCGACCCAGTACCCGACCAAATTTAAAACATCATCTGATCGGGTATTTTCCTCTACCCGAACCCGATCCAAAACCCGATTTTTCGGGTAAATACCGGTTCGGATCTTCGGATCCAGGAAATATGCCCAGGCCTATTAGTAGACTTGAACATAATGCATGCTTGAACGATTTAAACCAATGGGAATTGATGTTTAACTCATGAGCACATGGATCTCTACCTTAGGAAATGATTGATTTTTATTGGTGTACTAGGCCTATAGGAACTTGTGATTGCTTATTAACACCTTAACTTGGAAACTAATTGACTTGGATCAATTGCCTTAGCCCATGGGTTCTCATTTGAACAATTGATTGAAAGCTTTAGATATTGCCTTGCTCAGATTAAATCTTGTTACTTATCAACTTGAATTCATTCATTGCACTTAGATTGAGTTGTATGGCTTGCATTCTTATTGATTGAAATTACCTAGAGATTAGATTGACCCTAAGGTATTACTACTACTTATGATTAAACTTATTCCATACCAATACTCTTAATAGATAAAAAGTAATCTCGTATACTCTTAATGAATTTACATACTACTCTCGTACCTTTAATGAAATAATAAAAGTATAATTTTACCCTTTCTGTTTTTCCTTCCAAATCAAATTTCAAATTGTATTTTTTTTGCAAATTTCAAATTTTTAGATCTCAATAATCGTCGTAAAGTTTTACAAAGTTCTCAAGTTTTACCAAATTTTAAATTTTTACCTAATTATACAATTTTACAATGTTTTACAGTTTATTGGGTTCTATATACAATGTTTTACTAAGTTGTACTATTGTCGAGGTACAACTTGGTAAAATTTTGTACCTAATTTAACCAAGTTCTACAGCTTTACAAATTTGTACACGAACATTTATACAACTTGGTAAAACTTTATTTTTGGGTTGTAGTTGTACTTTTTCATTTTTCATATATTCGTTTTACAGGACTGAAGCAAAAGGAAAGAAAATCACATAAGTGTTGAAAAGTAAACTTGATTTAGATCAAACATTATTGGGTTAATCATGTGTTGATCCAAAACTTAGCCCAAATTCTAGAAATATCCTCCGCCTCCTTAGAATAAAAATCTATATATTCTCATAGAATAAAAATCTATATATTCTCATAGAATTATCTAGATAAGTATAATAAAAAAATCTTAGATATTATGGTAGAATTCTCTAGATTTAGGATTAAAATATGTAAGATATTTTGTATTTTGGAGGCTATAAATACCTCCACTCCCCTTTCATTTTGTATCACCAAGAAGTATTCAAGTTTGTAACAAGTAATAAAAATCTTCTTCTAAGCTATAAAATCTTTCTTCTTCACAAAGGTTCTTTCTCTTCAAACACTTAAACACTTTCTCCATCTTTATAAAGTTTTTCATTCCAACAAAGTGGTATCAGAGCTACAAGTTCCTTTTGATGATGGCAAACAATGGTGTTCCCTTCCAAGTTCCATTTCTCACTAAGAGCAACTATGACAATTGGAGTCTTAGGCTGATGGCTATCCTAGGAGCACATGATGTGTGGGAGATAGTCGAGAAAGGCTTCAATGAACCGGAGAATGATGGTGGTCTATCTCAAACTCAAAAGGATGGTTTGAGAGATTCAAGGAAGAGGGACAAGAAGGCTCTCTGTCTAATCTATCAAGGATTAGATGAAGATACATTTGATAAGGTTGCTGGTGCAAGGACGTCCAAAGAAGCATGAGAGAAGCTTCAGACATCTTACAAGGGAGCGGAACAAGTTAAGAAGGTACGTCTTCAAACTCTAAGAGGAGAATTTGAAGCATTACAAATGAAGGAAGGAGAACTCATCTCAGATTACTTCTCAAGAGTCTTGACGGTTACTAATAACCTAAAAAGAAATGGTGAGAAGATAGATGAGGTGAGAATCATGGAGAAAGTTCTTAGATCATTGGATTCGAAATTCGAACACATTGTTACCGTGATTGAAGAGACAAAAGACTTGGAGACTATGACAATGGAGCAACTTCTTGGATCACTATAAGCTTATGAAGAAAAGAAGAAGACGAAGAAAGAAGATATTGTGGAGCAAGTTCCCAAGATGAGAATTGATCAAAAGGAAGAAGCTGGCCGAAATCATCCGAGACGTGGTGGTGGTCATTTTCGAGGACGAGGTCGTGGTGTAAATGGACGAGGTTGGAGACCATATGAAGACAACTTCAACCAAAGAGGAGAGAATTCATCAAGAGGTCATGGAAGAGGAAACCCAAAATCAAGGTACGATAAATCAAACATCAAATGCTATAGTTGCGGAAAGTTTGGACATTATGCTTCTGAATGCAAAACTCCAAACAACAATAGAGTTGAAGAGAAGTCCAACTATGTTGAAGAACGGCGTAAGGAAGAAGATATGCTGTTGATGGCGTACAAGAAGGATGAACCAAATGAGGTTCACAAGTGGTACCTTGATAGTGGTGCAAGCAACCACATGTGTGGAAATAAAAGCATGTTTGTGGAGCTTGATGAATCGGTGAAAACCAATGTGGCTTTGGGAGATGAATCGAAGATGGAGGTGAAAGGTAAAGGAAATATTCTCATCCGCTTGAAGAATGGAGATCATCAATTTATTTCCAACGTTTACTATATTCCAACCATGAAGACCAACATCTTGAGCCTAGGACAACTCTTAGAGAAAGGTTATGACATTCGACTAAAAGATAATAGCCTTTCTTTAAGAGATAAAGCAAATAATCTTATCACAAAGGTGCCAATGTCAAACAATAGAATGTTTGTCCTAAACATTCAAAATGACATTGCACGATGTCTTAAGATGTGCTACAAGGAGGAATCTTGGCTTTGGCATCTTCGATTTGGGCATTTCAACTTTGGAAGCTTAGAGCTACTTTCCAATAAAGAAATGGTGAAAGGACTGCCCTGCATCAATCATCCAAATCAAGTGTGTGAAGGTTGCATACTTGGAAAGCAATTCAAGATGAGTTTTCCAAAGGAGTCGGAGACAAGAGCAAGAAAGCCACTAGAACTCATACATACAGATGTATGTGGCCCAATCAAACCAAGTTCACTTGGTAAGAGTAACTACTTCCTTCTCTTTATTGATGACTTTTCAAGAAAAACATGGGTTTACTTTTTGAAACAAAAATCAGAAGTGTTTGAAAATTTCAAAAAGTTCAAAGCCCATGTTGAGAAGGAAAGTGGTCTTAAGATCAAGTCCATGAGATCGGATCAAGGAGGAGAATTCATGTCCAAGGAGTTTCTGAAGTATTGTGAAGATAATGGCATCTGAAGACAGTTGACGGTGCCAAGAACCCCTCAACAAAATGGAGTAGCGGAAAGAAAGAATAGGACAATACTTGAGATGACAAGAAGCATGCTCAAGAGTAAGAAGCTACCAAAGGAGTTGTGGGCAGAAGTAGTTGCTTGTGCGGTTTATATATCAAACCGTTCTCCAACAAAGAGTGTTTTAGAAAAGACACCACAAGAAGCTTGGAGCGGAAGGAAGCCTGGAGTCTCACACCTAAGAGTCTTTGGAAGCATTGCTCATGCTCATGTTCCAGACGAGAAGCGGAGCAAAGTAGATGATAAAAGTGAAAAGTATATCTTCATTGGGTATGACGCTAACTCCAAAGGCTACAAGCTCTACAATCCTGAAACAAATAAGACAATCATTAGTCGGAATGTCATCTTTGACAAAGAAGGAGAATGGGATTGGAGATCAAATAATGAAGACTACAACTTCTTTCCATCCTTTGAAGAAGAGAATGTGGAGCAACCGAGAGAAGAGCCAGCTACACCACCAACTTCACCAACAACAAGTTCTCAAGGAGATGAAAACTCAAGTGAAAGGACTCCGCGTTTTAGAAGTCTACAAGACATCTACGAGGTAACCGAAAATCAAGACAATCTTACTCTATTTTATCTATTTGCGGATTGTGAGCCTATGAAATTTGAAGAAGCCCAAGAAAAGAAGTCATGGAGAAGTGCAATGGATGAGGAAATCAAGTCGATTCAAAAGAATGATACATGGTGTGAAGTGGGTGTACAAGGCAAAGAAGAACTCTAAAGGAGAAGTTGAAAGGTACAAGGCAAGATTGGTGGCAAAAGGCTATAGTCAAAGAGCCGGGATCGACTATGATGAGGTATTTGCTCCAGTTGCTCGCTTAGAAACGGTTAGACTAATCATTTCATTGGCAGCCCAAAAGAGTTGGAGGATACATCAAATGGATGTCAAATCAGCCTTCTTAAATGGAGACCTTGAGGAAGAAGTCTACATTGAGTAACCACAAGACTACATAGTCAAAGGAGAAGAAGACAAAGTCTTAAGGCTAAAGAAGGCGCTTTATGGATTAAAGCAAGCACCAAGAGCGTGGAACACTCGGATTGATAAGTACTTCAAGGAGAAAGGCTTCATCAATTGTCCATATGAGCATGCACTTTATATCAAAACTCAAAACAATGATATATTGATTGCATGCTTATATGTTGATGACTTGATATTCACTGGCAACAATCCGATTATGTTTGAAGATTTCAAGATGGAGATGACAAAGGAGCTCGAGATGACTGACATTGGATTGATGTCATACTACCTTGGACTTGAAGTAAAGCAAGAAGAAAATGGAATCTTCATTACTCAAGAAGGCTATGCTACAGAGGTGCTTAAGAAGTTCAAGATGGATGACTCAAATCCAGTTTGCACGCCAATGGAATGTGGAGTCAAGTTATCAAAGGAAGAAGAAGGAGAGAGTGTGGATCCAACACTCTTTAAGAGTATAGTTAGAAGCTTACGCTATCTAACGTGCACAAGGCCCGACATCCTACACGCAGTTGGAGTGGTTAGTCGATACATGGAGCATCCAACAACAACTCATTTCAAGGCAGCTAAGAGGATCCTACGCTATATCAAAGGTACTATCAACTTTGGCTTGTACTACTCTTTCTCTAAAGATTACAAGCTTGTTGGATATAGCGATAGCGATTGGGGTGGAGATGTAGATGACCGGAAAAGCACAAGTGGCTTCGTGTTTTTCATTGGAGAAACCTCTTTCACATGGATGTCAAAGAAGCAACCAATTGTCACTCTTTCTACTTGTGAAGCGGAGTATGTGGCAGCTACTTCATGTGTTTGCCATGCTATTTGGCTACGAAACTTGCTAAAGGAGCTAAACCTACCACAAGAGGAGCCAATGAAGATCTTTGTGGATAACAAGTCGGCAATAACATTGGCAAAGAATCCAGTCTTCCACGATCGGAGTAAGCACATCGATACTCGTTATCACTACATAAGAGAATGTGTTACCAAGATGGATGTGCAATTGGAGTATGTGAAGACAAATGATCAAGTAGCTGATATCTTCACCAAGCCACTCAAGCGAGAAGACTTCATCAAGATGAGAAGTTTACTCGGAGTAACCAAATCAAGTTTAAGAGGGAGTGTTGAAAAGTAAACTTGATTTGGATCAAACATTATTGGGTTAATCATGTGTTGATCCAAAACTTAGCCCAAATTCTAGAAATATCCTCCACCTCCTTAGAATAAAAATCTAGATATTCTCATAGAATTATCTAGATAATTATAATAAAAAAATCTTAGATATTATGGTAGAATTCTCTAGATTTAGGATTAAAATATGTAAGATATTTTGTATTTTGGAGGCTATAAATACATCCACTCCCCTTTCATTTTGTATCACCAAGAAGTATTCAAGTTTGTAACAAGTAATAAAAATCTTCTTCTAAGTTATAAAATCTTTATTCTTCACAAAGGTTCTTTCTCTTCAAACACTTAAACACTTTCTCCATCTTTATAAAGTTTTTCATTCCAACAATAAGAAGAAGAAAAAATTGACAGATAATCAAAAAAGAAGAAGAAGTTGAAGAGAAAAGGTAAAACCGAAGAGACTGAGAACATATTGTGAAGAAGAAACATATCTGAAAAGGAGAACATATTTCGAAGAAGAAAATGAGATTTGGGACCTGGGAAGGAGAAAAAGAACATATTTCGAAGAAGAAGAAGAAGATATATGGGGAGGAGGAGAAGAGAAGGGGAACAAATTTCGAAGAAGAATAAAAGATCTGAGAAGGAGAAAAAAAGAAGAACAAATTTCGTAGGATGAAGAAAAATCAATGAAGATTCATAGAAAAAGCAGAAGAAATTTCCATAGATTTCAAAGAAGAAGAAGATGAAGAAATTTGAGAGAAAAAAAAAATAGAGAGAAGAAGAGAAAGATGTAAGTTTAGATTTGTGATAGAGAGAATAATGTTAGGTTTAAAATAATAATGGCAGAGTTAGTAAATAGATATATATGTTTTAGGGGTTTTGGTATTTTTGACAAATTAAAAATAAATAAAAAAAATTAAAAAAGGTAGTGCATATGGGATTTTTTTTATCCGGGGAGAGTATATGAGCATTTGATTCCTAAAATTGTCCTACTGATTTTATTATATGAACAATATGTTTTTTGAAGTTCAAAAAAACTATTCACTTTCGTAAAACAAGTTAGTGGACATTTGACATTTTTGTAGTCACAAAAAATATTCGACCCTCTGATATTTACTATCATCTTTAGACTGTTTAAATTTTTGTATCAACTATATGTTTTGTTAAATCAATTTTTAGTGGTGAAAACACCATGGTTTATCTGTCAAGATTTATAGGTTTTTACACAGTGGTTTAATTTTTGGAAGATGTAATTTCATGTATTATAGGATGTAAATTTATCTGAAGTTTCATAGTATCGTAGGTAAAACTGTTTGCTGTAGTTGTATGTTGTAGAGGGAGAATGTACATTTATTGTGGTCGTGTGCTGCATAGAGAGCATCTCTATCAAAGATGTCATACAATTTAAACCGTTTGTCTATCTGAGCGTTATGGGAAGAGTTTTATTGTGAAATTGTCCATAAATTTTTTCATAAATATTGTATATGTTGTAGGTAGAGATTATATAATAATGTACCAATGTTGAAAAAGAAATAGTGGAAATGTTGTTTTGAGCAATTTCACCAACTGTGTCAGACTTGCATAAATATTTTACTTTGTAGTTACCTTTTTTCAAGATAATGAGTTTAGCGTCCGAGAAAAGATTGGTTAAGCAATAGTATATCTCAATCCGAGAATGTGCATACTCATTTTTTTTTTAGATTAGGGCACTTTTGAAATCCAAAAAAAAAAATTCCATTGACTTCCAAGTGGAAGATGCCAACGTATATTAACAAAATTGTAGATTAGCCGGTTATATTGGTACTGCTTCAGTGTACTCCAGCTCAAAATTGAATGTTTTAAATGCAGGTGATTTATGATTCATGTTACGTAAAATCATCACGACTACTATAAATACTTTTATTATTGTTGGAACCCAAATTTTAATTGTCGTGTTTCGTGATTTTCAATTAGGTTAACACAGTTTTACAATTATATGGGGGGAAAATCTAGATTTCCTGGTCAAAGAATTTGTGCAAGCTAGAAATTATTATTTTAAAAGATTAGATGTATATGTTGTACACGTGCAGCTATATCATTTTAATCCATGTTATACGTTGATGGATACACTACAAGAAAACAGCCGCATACTGAAGGAAAAAATCATCAGTATGTCGTCAGAATAACGTTATTCCGATGACATACCAACGAAACAAGTCCTCGGAAATAACTCTTCGGAAATTCATTTTTTATCGGAAAATTCCGACTGAATTCCGAGAAAATGAATTTCTGAGGAAACTCCAAAGACCATTAGTTCGTCGGAAAGGTCCTCGAAATATACCGAGGGAGAACTTCCTCGAGATATTTCGATGAAATTTCCGATGGTCTAATTCTCGGAAATTCCGACGAAATGTTCCTCAGAACTTTCATCGGGAATTTCCGAGGAACGGAGCCCTCGGAAAATTCCGAGGAACATGTCCGTCGGTATATTCCGAGGAAGTTTTCCCTCGGAAAATTCCGAGGAAGCGTTCGTCGGAAATTTCCGAGGGTTCATTTCCTCGGAATTTCAAAATTAATTAATTTTTTTTTAAAAATAAAAATTTTTGAAATTTAAATTCGAAAATATAAAATTAAAATTAAAATAGAAAAAAACATATTAGATAATATTCAAAGTTGTACAAATAAAAGTAAAACATTCCGAGTTTTTGAAAAAAAAAAAAAACTACGGGCCATCCACGTTCGGGAACACCTCGTTCGGGTACATCCTCTGCATCATCTCCATCATTTGCTAGTTCAGCATCTTCTGTGCCTCATAGCCCGCCTGTTGAGTCGTCATCTGGGTCTCCAACAAAGATATGCGATCATCTTTGTCCTTCAACTGAGCCGTATAAGTACTTCTGGATCAACAAAGGGCGGTGGTGCAGAAGAAAGAGGAACCGACCGGGTGCGACGACCCAAACCGAACAAACGTCTCTTCTTCTTTGGAACCGACTGAAATAGAAAATAGCTAAATTTAAATAATATAAAAAGATGATAAAATAAAAATCAAGAAATAAATGAATTGAACTTTAAAAAAAGAACTTACCGATTCAACGATTTCGTTGATTCGAAACCGGGACAAGTTGGTCGAAGCCGTCGAATCGTCATCCTCGGTTTGAAGCTGAGACACTTCGTCTTGCACCTGAGTTTGGACCAGGGTGACCACTTCCCTCACAAGACCGTCATCAATCTGGCCGGTCTTCTTGTTGGTATACGCCTTCTTCATTTGGGCGAGATCATCAACCGGCTCCCCTTCATTTCCTTCCGCCTTGAAAAAAACATAAACTAAACAAACATTAGAAATTCGAAGAAATGCACAAAAAATAAAATTTCAAAACTTAAATAATTGAAGAAAAAGCGGCTGAACTTACCATGCGATCCCCCAGAGTGGCAATAGATTCAGCACCCAAGTTATACTTGAAGATGCCCTTCCCTTTACGGTCGCTTCTGCGGTTGGTAGAGTTGGTGGAAGAAATTTCTTTCGTCTCTTCCTTATTCCAATGCGCACACAATTCCGTCCAGACCGTGTTGTTTATCGATTTTGGGACATTTTAATAAAAAAAAAAGAAAATAGTTTAATAAATAAAAAAATAGTTTAATAAACTTAAAAATTGTTTAATAAATTCAAAACAACCTTGTTGATTTCCCACTTCTTCCTCCACTCGTGATTCCTATAGTAGTCCATAACTTTATGGACGAAGTGGTGATAGATAAAGAGCATCTCATCAGAATTTCAGTTGAATTCTTGCTGAAAAAAAAACACAATTAGTAGAAAATTTATATTAAAGATTAAAAATATAAGTAAAAAATTAGAATAGTTACCGCAAATGACGAAACCACATATGCTGCTTCTCGGCAGGGAAGTCAGTGAAAGTCGGATGTCCCTTGTCGAGGGCCGAGTACATCATACGGTTGATCCATGCGCTGATCCTGTTTCCGGATCGGTTGAACCTAATAAAAAGAACAAATTATTAATAATGAATCAAATTTTAATGAAAAAAATACGTTTAATTACCATGTTTAACCCCGTCCATGTGGATACGAAGTGAGATAGGGAAGATGGTCACGACCGGGCTGTCGAACCAACTCCGCAATACTCATCACTCCCGGAGGACCCGGAGGAGCAGGAGCGGGTGCAACAGCGGGAGCGAGATGAGCAGAAGCGGGAAATGGAGAGGGAGATGTATGGTAGGAGCTGTGGGGCGAAGCGGAATCCTGAATGTGGCTGGAATCCCGAGACTGACTCCCCGTACCACCACGACCACGACGCTGTCGAGGCCGGGTCTCATCATCATTAGACCTGTAAATTAAAAAAAAACATATTTAAAAATTAGTTCTAATAATTTTAATAAATAAAAAAAACATATTTAAAAAATAGTTTTGAATCACAAATAAATAAATAGTTTTTCAAAAAAAAGTTTTATAAATAAAAAATAGTTTAATAATAACAAAACAATAGTTTTAATAAATAAAAAATAGTTTAATAATTACAAAAAATAGTTTTTAATAAATAAAAAATAGTTTAATAATTACAAAAAATAGTTTTAATAATATTAAAAATGTTTAATAATTACAAAAAATAGTTTTAATAAATAAAAAAATAGTTTAATAATTACAAAAAATAGTTTTAATAATATTAAAAATGTTAAATAATTAGAAAAAATAGTTTTAATAAATAAAAAATAGTTTAGAAAATTCCAAAAAATAGTTTTAATAATATTAAAAATGTTAAATAATTACAAAAAATAGTTTTAATAAATAAAAAATAGTTTAATATACAAAAAACGTTTTCATAAAAACTAATAAAAACTAAAAAAAAATCTCAAATCAAGTGAATACCATAATGAAATTCGATTTTACACAATCCTACCATTCACCTTAACAAAAATCTATAAATATCATCCCATAATCATCAAATCTACTTAAAAACCTAACAAATCTAACATATTCTAATCTAATCTAATCTATAAATGTTCATACATGATAAGTCGCGAGAGAGAGAGCGTGAGCCGGAGAGGAGTCGCGAGAGAGAGTCGAGTGTGAGCCGGATAGGAGTCGCGAGAGAGAGAGAGCTTGAGCCGGAGAGGAGTCGCGGGAGAGAGAGAGAGCTTGAGCCGGAGAGGAGTCGCGAGAGAGAGAGAGCTTGGGCGGAGTTGGATTCGGCGGAGAGAGAGGAAGAGAGAAATGGGGAAGAAGATCTGGTTTGACCTAATAATATGAGGCGTCCGACGGAAAATGTCCGTCGGAATTTCCGTAGGAATTTCCTCTGAAACAATTAATTCAATTTTCGCGAAATATTTGGCGGCTTAGTTTACCCGGTGAAAAATCCTTAGTTCCTCGGAATATTCCGAGGGAATTCCGAGGAAACCTTATCTTCCTCGGAATTCCGTCGGAATATTCCGAGTAAATTCCGAGGAAAAAGGGTTTGTGGTTTCAAAACATCGATTTTTTTGTCGTATTTCGTTTCTTATACAATTGTAATGCATACCATTGAGGATTCTTTGTATAGATGATCATAAACCATGAAATAACAAAATTTCAAAAATAATTGTAAGTATTCATTTTACCGTTTATTAAAGTGTATACGTGTTTCTCTTATGTTGTGTGGTTTTCGTTCATGCAATCGTAAAAGTGTTTGTTATTGGGTAAAACA
Organism: Brassica napus; assembly: GCF_020379485.1. Lineage (NCBI taxonomy): Eukaryota > Viridiplantae > Streptophyta > Magnoliopsida > Brassicales > Brassicaceae > Brassica > Brassica napus. The sequence goes on along the minus strand of NC_063449.1, from coordinate 34,009,443 downwards.
CCAAAGTTTGACTTCATAATCTGGTTAAGACACTTAATGAAGGTTATATATGTGTTATTCAATCCGTAAAACGTTGTTTTCGGTTAAAAACCCTTAGTTCTTCGGAATTTCTTCGGAATATACCGAGGGAATTCCGAGGAAACCCTTATCTTCCTCGGAATTCCGTCGGAATTTTCCGAGGAAATTCCGAGGAAATAGACTCTATAATCAAATCCCTAAATCGACAAGGTCTATTCCGAGGAAATTCAGAGGAAAACCTATCTTCCCTCGGAATTTCCTCGGTATTTCTATGAAAAAAAAAGTCGATGCTAGTCTATTCCAAGGAAATTCCGAGGAAACCCTATCTTCCCTCGGAATTTCCTCGGTATTTCTATTATAAAAAAAAAAGTCGATGCTAGTCTGTTTCCGAGTCATCATCACCAGATGAATCTAAATCTGGATCTTGGTGAAATTCTCCAATCACTTGTTCATCCTTTACGTGAACGACGGCTTCCTCTCCGAAGTCGGTTAAATCGACTACAAGGCCAACTCCATCTAAATCTTCTGCTGCACTTAAGTTGCCGGATGTGCTTGGTTGTAGTGGGTCTTCCAGCTCAGAACTTCCCTGAACTCGGTCTCTCGGGTTGAGTTTTGTAACAGTAACCCATGGATCATCTCTGTTCCTTACCCGAGTACTTGATATAACAAACCTGTAACATTAAAAAAATTATTAGTAAAATTATAAATTAATACACATGATGATGAATCATTCTGAATAATTAACATTTAATTACCTGATCGGCCTGAGAAGCAAGGATGAAAGGATCATAATATTGCAGCTTTTGCCTCGAATTTACTGATGTAACACCAAATGCATCTGTTCTCACACCTCGATCTAGAGTGTTGTCGTGCCAATCAAAATAGGAAACAGTACAGCGCAATCCAACCATGCCCAGATACTTGATTTCCAAAATCTCATGTATGTGTCCGTAGTATACATCATCTCCTGATGCAGAAAAAACGCCAGCATCATAAGTCGTACTCGAACGTCTCCTCTTCTGAGTTGTGAATGCATATCCTCGAGTACAAAATCTCGGATATGACTTCACAACAAAGTTTGGTCCAACGACCATCTCGCGTATCCAATCGTCAAATGTTTCACTTCTGGCCAAACCAGCAGACATCTATTAATAGCACATATATATGTTATATCAATAAATGTGAATTAGAATAAATATGTGATAAATGATATTTTAATTTGTTTAAATCACTCACATAAGTAAACATCTATCCAACAAATTCTCTCTGCTTCATTTCTTCTAGTTCGTCCTCTGTGGCGTATCTATATTCGAACCGCTTTTCTGCCATGAAAATCCTGTACATATGATGACAATAATGTAATTAATTAAGATTTAAATTTCAACTTGTTAAAATAAAAATTTGTAAGCTAATTTATTTACCTCTCATATTGAAGAACATCTTCGCAGTTGGTGAGCAAATATGTTTGCAAATGACTGCGCTCCTGCTCAGTAAGTCGACGGTCCTTTGGTTTTCCGCTAAGTCGTCCAACGTCTGTGAAAATGTCTGGAACCGTAACATGATATGTTGCCCGTTCACCTCTATCATCATGCCGAGCAGGTCTTCTGTTTTTGGTCTGAACTTCTGCTGGAAAGTAGTACTCGGCAAAGTTTGAATTTTCTTCATTGATCATCTGTGCGACTATAGAACCTTTCACCCTACTTAAATTTTTCACCATCTTCTTCAAATGGAACATATACCGCTCATACAGATACATCCATCTATACTGTACAGGACCACCAAATTCCAATCTCTTGCCAGGTGAATAACAAGATGCTCCATAACATCAAAAAATGAGGGAGGAAATATCTTCTCAAGGTTGCACTGAATCACAGCAATGTTAGTCTTCAAATTTTCAATACCTTCAAGAGTCACTGATCTCGTGCATAAATCGCGGAAGAAACCACTTATCCCTGCAATTGCTTCATGAACATTTCGTGGTAATAGTTCCTTGAAGGCAAACGGAAGGAGGCGCTGCATCATTACATGGCAATCGTGGCTTTTCAAGCCAGTAAACTTTCCTTCCTTTCTGTCGATACAGTTACACAAATTAGATGCGTAACCGTCTGGAAATTCCACATCGTTTGAAATCCAATCAAAGAACGCATCTTTTCCCTCTGCATCAAGTCGGTATATGGGAAAAGGAGCCCTACCATTCTCATCAACATGAAGTTCTGAACGAGCACATATATCGACTAAATCCAGTCTTGACTTCAAATTATCCTTTGTTTACCTTGAACATTAAGGATCGTGTTCATGAGATTGTCAAAAAAGTTCTTCTCAATATGCATGACATCTAAATTATGCCTTAGCAGATGATCCTCCCAGTATGGCAGATCCCAGAAAATACTTTTTTGTGCCAGTTATGTAGGTCTCCAACAGCATCTATCGGAAAACGCTCATGTCCACCGACGTCTGGCGTCCTTTCTGCACCAAAATCTCTTAGTTGTGTCTTCAAATCTTTCCCACAAATATTCAGAGGTGGACTGTCAAACACCCTCTTGTTCTTCGTAAACAAATTCCTACTCCTACGATATAGATGATCAGGTGGTAGGAATCTCCTGTGACAGTCAAACCAACACGTTTTCCTTCCGTGTTTTAGTTGGAAAGCATCAATGTTATCTTGACAATATGGACATGATAGCCTTCCATGCGTTGTCCATCCAGATAACATACCATATGCTGGAAAATCACTTATTGTCCACATTAGTACTGCCCGCATTTAAAAGTTTTCTTTGCACGAAACATCGTATGTTTCAGCACCTTGAGCCCATAGTTGTTGCAACTCATACATTAGTGGCTGAAGAAACACATCAAGTAATCTCTTAGGATGCTCTGGTCCGGGAACGAGAATCGAGAGAAACAAAAACTCTCGCCGCAAGCACAAGTTTGGGGATAGGTTGTATGGTGTAAGAATGACTGGCCATAGAGAATACTGTCTTCCACTCTTGCCAAACGGGCTGAAACCATCAGTACATAATCTAAGGTAGACATTTCTTCTCTCATACGCAAAGTCGGAATACTTTGATTGGAAATGCTTCCACGCTTTTGCATCTGAAGGATGTCTGATCTCACCATCTGTTGAGTGCTCCGCATGCCATCTCATTGGTTGCGCTGTGCGTTCAGACAGATACAACCTCTGCAACCTTTCCATTAAAGGCAAATACCACATCCTTTTATATGGCACTGGAACTCTTCCACTCGTATCTTTATAACGAGGCTTCCCACAAAATTTGCATGTAACCCGCTGTTCATCCGCCCTCCAATAAATCATGCAGTCGTCGCTGCATACATCTATTACCTGATACGATAAACCAAGACCAGCTACGAGTTTCTGAACCTCGTAGTATGAACCAGGAGCTACATTATCCTCGGGTAGAATACCCTTTACAAAATCAGCAATCGCATCCACACAGTCTTCAGCCAAATTATAATCTGTTTTAATGCCCATCAATCTTGTAGCAGATGATAAGGCTGAATGACCAACTTTGCAACCTTCGTACAATGGTTGCTTTCAAAGCATCCAACATATCATAAAATCTCTCAGCTTCTGCATTGGATAAATCTTCCCCTCTAAAATGATCATTTACCATCTGCTAAGTACCTACACCATAATCTACATCCGTTCTAATTGGTTCTTCTAATCTAACCGCTGGCTGAGGTTCGCTAGTACTACCATGTTCATAATCAGTTTCCCCATGATGATACCAAATTTTATAACTTCGTGTAAACCCACTCAAATATAGATGAGTCCAAACATCCCACTCTTTAATAACCTTTCTATTTTTACAATTAGAGCAAGGACATCTTAACATACCTGTTTTTGCTTCCGGTTGTCGGTGAACTAACCCCATGAATTCGGTTATACCTCGTTGGTATTCTTCCGTAAGCAATCTCGTGTTCGGATCCAAATGAGGTCGATCGATCCAAGAACGAAAATAATTTGAAGAATATATGTTTTTTATGAATCAATTTCGTGTGTAAAGAGAGTAAGAGGGAGGATGAAGATATGGAGTGAATGAAGAGGAAGAGGGGTGCTTGTATTTATAGTTGAAATGCTGCCGACAGACCGAGGAAATTCCGACGGAATTCCGACGCCGAATTCCGACGCCAACGGCTAGTTCGTCGGAATTTCCTCATAATTTTTAAAATCCCCCAACGGCTCTCTAACGGCTATAATATTTCCTCGGAATTCATCGGTTTTTTCCGATGAATACATTTTTCCTCGGTATTCCATAAGAATATTTCGACGAATTGATATTTCCTCGGAATTCCGTCGGTATATTCCGAGGAAATTCCGAGGAACCCAAATTTTGAGTTTCCTCAGAATATCCTCGAAAATTCCTCGGGATATTCCGAAGATTTCATTTTCCGTCGGAATGTCCGTCAGAATACCGCTGATTCAATGGTTGAAGGTGTTAGAAAACGTTCCAACTAGAATGGAAAAACAAAATGATCAGTGATCTATTGAACCATCATTTCCGATACCGAATGAGTAAGGATAAAACATAGAAAAAATCACGTAGTGATTACATAGTTAGATTGCATACTTAGTAGTCTTTATACCTCATAATTAACACATCATCGTCGGATTGAGATCCACGAGCTAAGTGAACCGGGGTAAAAACTTCATTAGTCGTGAAAGAAAAAACTTCATTAGTTGTAGCTAGTTGAAGACGTTAGAAGAACGTGGAGAACTTTAACTTACCCGCTATAAATATCTATGAAATGTTATCTAATGTAAACAACGCATATAAACAACTTATTTAACATTTTACCCAAAAAAAAAACGTATATAAATAACTCTTTTTGAACACCCTTATATAAACAACTATGAAGGTAATTTATAACAGAAAATGTCGAGCGTGGATGATGATGTTAGGAGTTTTCAAGGCTCTTAAGACAAATGATGTAGTATAAAAGATTGTCGAACCAATTCTAAGGGATATCAAAGCATCGAGAATGCAATTACTCACATAATCTAAGTGCAACCAATGATTTAGATGGGTTTTAAAGTACTACTAATACTAGAAAGCAATTATAGAATGATACTTTCTGGACTAAGGGAAAATAGAACTCATGGGCATAGGGATTAGACCTTGGGTGATCAAGTATCGAACTAAAGATGGCAAATGATCAATCAAACTATCGACCTTAAGCCTAGACACAATTCTAAACAAGCTCTATGTCTAGATGAATGCTCATTTGCTAACATATCTCAAACATCAAATGTGTTTGGTTGAATAATGTGAAAGCAATCATTACTAACAAGTCTATTAGTTATCTTAGCACCTTTAACAACAAATATCTTTGGCAAAGTATACTAAAAGCCTAGGAAAGTTGTCTCGGGCATTTCTTCAAACACCTTTTGGGTGGAAAATGCCTATTGATCAACTTTTGAGTGGCCAACTCAGAAGATGCATTATGAATACTCTACTAGCAAGGAACAAGAATGATCTACACTAAAACATCCTAGAACTAACCTAATCACCCTTGATCTCCCTAACCCATGAATTCAAAAGGTGATTACTCACTAATCTCCATGATTCCTCTTAAACCCATATTAGATTTCAGATTAATCATGTAGAGAAATAGATAAGAAATCAACAAGAACACAAGATGAAAGCAATGAAATCTGAATCAAAAGAAGTTTTACTAGTTGTTCTCTAGAAAAGAGATTCTTTTTTTTTTGCCTCCAATGGCTTACAAAAGTACTTAACTTAGGTTTTGACAATGTAAAACGTGCATAATGAAATGACCAAAAGGCCCTTAGAAAACATGAGTTCGACAGGCAAATAGAAGCAGAGCAACCTCGGCATGTCGCTCCGACAAGTTGCTCCGGCCTTCGGGAGCGACCTGAGTGGGTCGCTCTGAGAGGTCGCTCTGGGCTTCGTTTTGTGCCGTCTCGCCATGGTAACGCGAGCGACCTCGGAGCGTCGCTCCGACAAGTCGATTTGGCCTTCGGGAGCGACCTCAGTGGGTCGCTCTGAGAGGTCGCTCCGGGCTTCGTTTTGTGTCGTCTCACCATGGAAACACGAGCGACCTCTCCATGTCGCTCTGGCCAGGTCGCTCCGGGATGTGTGTCACAGCGACTTCACGGCGTCGCTCCGGTGAGGTCGCTCTGGTGTGCTGCTCATCCGTTGATCGCTTTAAACACTTCTTTTGAGCTCCAAATGCACCCAAATGCCTCCAAGAACTCCATGTGGTACTCCAACACTTGATAAAGACTCATGTATGCAAAATGCAACCTAAACATGGCTAAATCCTAGTCTATATGATCAAAATGCACATGGATGAATGGATAAGACAATGGAAATATGCAAGATATCAACTCCCCCAAACTTGTTCTTTTACTTGTCCACAAGTGAACTTTCTAGCACTCATAGGGAGAGAGGTTTTAAGGTGGGGAGCTCATAGCCAAAAGAAACACAACTAGCACTCAACTCAACATCTAATCCAACCTGAGCACACTCTCTTATTACACTCTAGCTTCTCTAGGCCTATCTCAACTCCTTTTGCCCTTATACTCATCATCAAACATCCACACATTCAAATCAACCAACTCTCACATTCATTAAGCATAAAACATTAAGTGAATTCTTGCAAATGGTCAATTGGTCCAAATCATTTGGTTGAGTAAAGGAAGGCTTTTATTCTAGTGGGTCAAGAGGTTCAAAATCCATGATCAAATGGTCAATTGGTCCAAATCATTTGGTTGAGTAAAGGAAGGCTTTTATTAAAAGTGGGTCAAGAGGTTCAAAATCCATGATCTTTTTAAGTGGTTTACTCTCAAAACAAGTAGCCTTGACATTGCACATAATATATCTAAGAAAGTGACCAACTCATGCATACAATGCTCAATCTCCATTGTTCTACCCTTTTCTCAAACATACTAGTTACACAATCACTTCCCAATGTCAAATCCAACTCCCATCTCTCACCAAAAGATCCCAAGAATACTTTGCACATAAAACCCTTTTTCTTTGAAATCTATAAAGGATTTTCTCAACTTCTAAACAAATCTTAGCTCTAAACAACTTTGCCAGCCCCCTTTTCTTCATTTTTTTTTTTTTTTAATATATTTTTTTTCGGGGGCCAAGACTTTTCATAAACTCGAGCTAGACGTTTATCTATTAATTCCAATAAGATTATCCATTTAAACACAAAAAGTATATTCTTTTCCTTCGAACTTTTCATGCTTCCAAACCGTAGTCACCACACTCACCCCCACCTATAGCTACACAATAGAATGTCTAATCTAACAAGACTGAAGGCCAAGCATTGTCGTTCCCGATATTCTCAACTTTATGCACATGTAAGGCTTTCCGAAAAAGGCCTCACTCATCAAATAATCAAAGCTCAAAAGGAGGGAAGGGTTTTGGGAATGGTGTACCACTCGAGTTTGTCAAAAAAGATTGGCATAAAGGATGTGACAACTCAAGTGTGTATATCCATGACTCAGTACACAAGGGACCAGAAGTAAGAAGCATTAAGTTTGTTCAGTTCAAACAAGGTTGTAGTTGGCTTCAAAGGTTGAGTTTCAGCAATCAACAAGTTTCAGGAAGAGTTTTCAAGGCTCGAAGTATACAAGTCTTTTTGAGAGGTGCATAAGCTACTCAGGTGCAAAGTAATGTTCTTTACAAGGCGTTTCAAATCATTGCTCCCAATGCAAGTAAATGCAACATATATGCTCTAGACTCTCCTAGAAATGCAAATGATGCAAACTAAATGATTTTTTTTTTTGTGTTTTTCAAATTTGTTTTATGCAAATAGGTATGCAATGCATGACTCAATGAAACAACATCAAAGAAAACATGATCAAATACTTGGTACCTCCCCCAAACTTAAATGACACAGTCTCTGTGTTGTCAAGGAGAGACAGATACCCAAAAAGAGAAAACTAATATGCAAAAACGAAATGGTATATACAAGGAAAAGTAGTGGGTTACCTTCTATGGGGAATGAGTAGAGGGAGATGCTCCCTCCTCGTCGTCCTCAGGTGGTAACTCTTCAAGGTGCTCATCAGCAGGAGTGCCCATCTCTTCAATGTAGAAAGCTTGCCCGAACACAGTTGGTTTTCTCATTTTCCCCTTGATATCAAAGTGGAGGATGTTCTCTTTACCCAAATGGAGATCAATCGTGTCTTCCTTCACATTAACAATAGCTCCTGCTGTAGCTAAGAATGGCCTTCCTAGAATCAATGGGTCTTGAGGCTCCTCACTCATCTCAAGCACCACAAAATCTGTGGGTATCTCATACCTTCCAATCTTCACAGGGAGGTCCTCTAAGATGCCCACAGGGTACTTCACCGAACGATCAGCTAACACCAGAGAGAGTCTACACTTCTTGTACTGAGTAAATCCAAGCTTCTTTGCAACAGACAAAGGCATCAAACTGACACTAGCTCCCAAATCGTAGAGACATTTCTCAAATACCATAGGTCCAAGATTACAAGGTAGTGTGAAGCATCCTGGAACCTCTAACTTCTCTGGAACATCAAGCCTCTGAATGATGGCACTGCACTCATGGGTAAGAATCATCATGTCTTCCATCTCCTTCTTTTTTGCAGCTACAACATCTTTCAGGCACCTGTTGTATTGAGGAATCAACATGAAAGCATCGATGATGTGCATTGCAACATGAGCTTCACTCATTTGCTTCTCAAACAGAGCTTTGTACTTCTCTAGCAGCTGCCTCTTGAATCTACCAGGGAATGGAAGTTTGGGTTCATACGGACGAGGAACAAAAGAATTTTCACTTGCTGGAGCAACAACTTCACCATCTTTCACTGTTTTCTTCTCTTCCCCAACCTTTCCTTTACCTTTGGCTTCCACAATCCTCTCCAAGATTTCATCATTGATTTTCTCATCAACAATCACCACTTCATCATCTAAGTTGATGGCCACCTCCTCACCTAGTTTCTCAGCATCCCTGGTGAGGGTTGTAGGAGGTAACTGCTTACCACTCAGATTTTCCAGGTAGAGATCCTTGCTGGCGATTCTGGTGAGTGTTCATGGAAGCAAACTGATTCTCTAAATTATTGACTGTAGAAGCAAGATGTGAGAATTTGTTGTTGAGCTCATTGTAGCTCCCATCAATCTTGGAATTTAGGTTCTTCAACTCATAACCAACATGCTTCTCACTTCTAGTCTGAGACTCCAAGATTTGTTTCAGTAAGGTATCAGTGCTGCTCTCTTGAGGAGCAGAGGAACCAGACGAGGGGTTTTGATGAGGCTGATAGTTGCCTTGCTGGTTGTTTCTAGGCGGATAACCACTCTGTTGGTTGTTGGGATAGGATTTCTGTTGGTAGTTGTTGTACTGAAAGTTGGGTTTTTTTGTACCAGCTACCACTGTTGTTGATGAAACACAGCTCTTCCTGACATTCCAAACCCTCAACCTCATGGACAACATGTGGTGTCTCTTGGCTTGGGTTACCAACAAAGTGCAGCTGCTCTTGGGTGGCTTTATCAGCAATGAGGATGTCTATCTTATCCTGTAGAGCTTTCAACTCCTTCCTCGTCTGCTTATCATCTGTTCAACTGCCTCTGTCGTGGTCTCCACTGTAGACTGCATCACTCTTTACCATGTTGTCAACCAGCTCCTCTGCATCTTCCTCAGTTCTCCCCAAGAAGAACCCATTGCTAGCCATATCCAGTCTGGCCATGTACTTAGGAAGAGCACCACTGTAGAATGTGCTCAGCAAGCTCTCCTTAGAGAAACCATGGTGTGGGAATTGAGCTTGGTAGCCCTTGAATCTCTCCCAGGCTTCACTGAAGCCTTCCAAGTTCTTCTGTTGAAAGCTATAAATCTCATTTCTCAGCTTAGCAGTTCTTGAAGTAGAGAAGAACTTCCCCAAGAATGCTTTCTTGCAGTCATCCCAAGTGGTGATAGAGTCACTGGGTAGAGACTTCTCCCACTGGCGTGCCTTATCCCCCAAAGAGAAAGGGAATAGCTTGAGCTTTAAGGCATCTTCAGACACACCATTGGTTTTTGACAACCCACAGTAGCTGTCGAACTTGTCCAAATGATCAAATGGGTCCTCTAGAGCCAAGCCATGATACTTGTTGTTCTCGATCACGTTGAGGAGTCCTGATTTGATCTCAAAGTTTTTGGCTGCCACGGCGGGTGCTCGGATTCCCAATCTATGACCATGAATGTTGGGGCGGTCATAAGTGCCAATGGGTCGAGCTGCTCGCTGTGGTGGAACGTTGTTAGCTCCATTGGCGTTCGGATCATTTTGAGGTATGTCTCCCATATCAATATCCAATCTCTGCAAGTGATGGACCCCTGCTCCGCAAGTTCATACACCTGTAGATGAAAGGGAGGTGAAGAAGGAGAATCAGTAACAAAAGAAAATAAAAATGACTTAGACTCAAGTAAGTGACTAAATCTCAATGTTTAAATCTACTCAGAATTTGGCAACGGCGCCAATTTGATGTTAAGAGTTTTCAAGGCTCCTAAGACAAATGATGTAGTATAAAAGATTGTCGAACCAATTCTAAGGGATATCAAAGCACCGAGAATGCAAGTACTCACTTAATCTAAGTGCAACCAATGATTTAGATGGGTTTTAAAGTACTACTAATACTAGAAAGCAATTACAGAATGATATTTTCTTGACTAAGAGAAAAGAGAACTTATGTGCATAGGGATTAGACCTTGGGTGATCAAGTATCGAACTAAGGATGGCAAATGATCAATCAAACTATTGACCTTAAGCCTAGACACAATTCTAAGCAAGTTCTATGTCTAGATGAATGCTCATTTGCTAACATATCTCAAACATCAAATGTCTTTGGTTGAATAATGTGAAAGCAATCATTACTAACAAGTCTATTAACTATCTTAGCACCTTTAACAACAAATGTCTTTGGCAAAGTATACTAAAAGCCTAGGAGAGTTGTCTCAGGCATTTCATCAAACACCTTTTGGGTGGAAAATGCCTATTGATCAACTTTTGAGTGGCCAACTCAGAAGATGAATTATGAATACTGTACTAGCAAGGAACAAGAATGATCTACACTAAAACATCCTAGAACTAACCTAATCACCCTTGATCTCCCTAACCCATGAATTCAAAAGGTGATTACTCACTAATCTCCATGATTCCTCTTAAACCCATATTGGATTTCAGATTAATCATGTAGAAGAATAGATAAGAAATCAACCAGAACACAAGATGAAAGCAATGAAATCTGAATCAAAAGAAGTTTTACTAGTTGTTCTCTAGAAAAGAGATTTTTTTTTTTTGCCTCCAATGGCTTACAAAAGTACTTAACTTAGGTTTTGGCAATGTAAAACGTGCATATTGAAATGACCAAAAGGCCCTTAGAAAACATGAGTTCGACAGGCAAATAGACGCGGAGCGACCTCGGCATATCGCTCCGGCCTTCGGGAGCGACCTCAGTGGGTCGCCCTGAAAGGTCGCTCCGGGCTTCGTTTTGTGTCGTCTCGCCATGGAAACGTGAGCGACCTCGGAGCGTCGCTCCGACAAGTCGCTCCGGCCTTCGGGAGCGACCTCAGTGGGTCGCTCTGAGAGGTCGCTCCGGGCTTCGTTTTGTGTCGTCTCGCCATGGAAACGCGAGCGAACTCGGAGCGTCGCTCTGGCAAGTCGCTCTGAGAAGGGGTGTCTCACGATAGAAACGCAAGCGACCTCTCCATGACGTCTGGCCAGGTCGCTCCGGGATGTGTGTCACAGTGACTTCACGGCGTCGCTCCGGTGAGGTCGCTCTGGTGCGCTGTTCGTCTGTTGATCGCTTTAAATGCACCCAAATGCCTCCAAGAACTCCATGTGGTACTCCAACACCTGATAAAGTCTCATGTATGCAAAATGCAACCTAAACGTGGCTAAATCCTAGTCTATATGATCAAAATGCACATGAATAAATGAATAAGACAATGAAAATATGCAAGATATCATATGACAAGTTCCTCTCCCTAGCTTTTGATGGTTTGCGATTTTTAACGGGGGCGAAAACTCATTTTTGAGATAGCATATAAATTTATCTTTTGTGGAAACCTAATTAATCATTCCTTCTTTCTTATCCATACATATACACTGTTTGGTTTTAATTGGTAGAATCACTCCCGGTTAATAGGATAACTCCCGGTTACATTTCTAATAACAAATAACATTAGATTATATAATTTCAAAAAGTCAATTGGTAGAATCACTCCCGGTTAATAGGATAACTCCCGGTTACATTTCTAATAACAAATAACATTAGATTATATAATTTCAAAAAGTTTAACAAAAACAAGTAATCTGTTTTAAATCAATTAATGGATGTCCATAACCGGTCCTGTCCATAACCGGTCTATACACTTAGAGAGAGACGGCTCAATCCTAGAAAGAGAGAGAGGCGGCCGTGACCTTAGGAGAGAGAGAGAGGCGGCTTATGCTTTGGAGAAAAGTAAACTCTATTTCCTTTTTCTTGTAATTATTATCTTTCCATTATTATGTATTAGTAGTTTTCCTAATCCTAGTTGGTTTAGGTTTTTTGATACTTTCCTTTTTCTATGAGTTGTAATCCTTATATAAAAGAACCCATGTTATGATTAATAAAACACTACAAGAAAATAAGGGTATTGTTACAAAAAAATTTTGTCACAATAGAAAAAAATTCGTAACAATATCATCATTGTTACGTTTTTGTTACTAATTATTAATGGTTGCAATACGTGTGTCACAAATGTTCTGGAGTAACAAAAATGTCACAATTTCTTGCGAATATTTTTTTTTGTAACAAATCGTCACACATAGTTACGTTGTATATTGGTAATAGAACCGTTACAATTTCTTACTTATTAAATTGTCTCAAACAGTCTTAATTTGTTATTGTTTAATGTCACTTGTAGTGACGGATCTATTATCACAAATTGTCACTAATAGAGACACCATTATAGTCTTTTTACCGTCACCATTTCTGACATTATATATTGTCCCAAACCGTCACTACTCATAACTAATTTAAAGTCTTAATTTTGTAGCCTATTATAACCCAAAAATTAGTCACAAAACGTAATAATCAATGACTAAAGAAAAGATATTTATCCGTCTTTAATATATACTATAAATTCGTTACAAAATCGTTGTATTTTGTAACATTCATTATGTTATTAATTTGTCACTTTTTATTACCAAAGCAATGTCCCAAACTATGACCGTAAAATAGTAACCTCTCAGTTTCAATTGGTTACAATTTTAGAACCCAAATTTTCTTTATTTAAAATCTGTCACATATTTTTTATAATTTGTTATTCAATTATTGGCACATTAGAAATTATAAATAAAAATGAAATCAAATATCAAATTTGCAAATAATATGATGTAAAACTATTTCTCATAAAACTGCTTGGATTTTATTTAAATATTAAATGTAAGAATAAAACAACAATTCATTTAAGAAGTAAACTGAAACTGCTTAGTAAACTAACGAAACTAACGAAAACCAAATGAAAACCAAACTAGAAACACCAAGCTAAAACACCAAACTGAGAAACCACTTCATGCGGGTGTGGTAGTATCTGTTGGAGTCTAACACATTTTCACCAAACGCAGACATCAATATTTTTTCCATTGCTTCAATCCTATTCTGAAACTGAACCTTTTCTTCATTACTCTTTTGCAAGTCTGACTCCAGATCTTTGACTCGGTGAGTTAAAGTACCATCATCTTCAACAGCTTGTGGTGAAACTGAGGAACCATCTAGTGGCATATAAACTCCACACTGTAGTGATCCAAGTCCAAACACCCGACCTTGTTTTGATATTCCAGCAACCTACCAAACATATAACAGTTACATAAACACATATATACAATTAAAATGCAAAGACAACTTTAATTAAGCAAAGCTATGCAAAGAATCAATCGTATCTCCAAATATAAAGAAAAATCAGGAAAAAAAAAACAAATTTGAAATGTGATAGAAGATTACCTTCACATAGATTTCATTTCTTTCCTCGACAGTAAGAGGCTCTGTCAAAACCTCACCATTAGAAGGCTCAACCAGTGACAATCTTTCTTGCACATATGCATCATATTTTTCTGCAACTAAGCGTGCTCTTTCATCAACATATGTTCCATCAGATTTCTAGTGGGTTTTCTTCATCACAGCAATGAAGGAAGAGTCTTCGTTGTTTGCCACCTAAAACATTAACGTAAGCTGTAAACTCATTTTAAAAGTAAAAATAAACTCTTTTGAAGTAAAATAATATGTGCACTACCAGATTATCTTGAACTTTAGCATAGGAATGTGAGCCTGATCTGTGGCTGTGTGGACCCAAACCATCACGGTTAAACATACGAGCCAGACGAGCTTTCTCACTTTTTTCTTTGGCTTTTGGTGTCTTCCAGTAATCAGACATTACTCTCCAATCTTCTGAAAGAATCCAATCAGGTTTCACTCCTTTGGATTTTGCAAGGCTCACCATTCCTTTGAGGCGAGTGGCAGCTAGTTCATCAATGTTAGCTTTCACTAGATCTTCGATGGCAACATTCCACTCATACTTAGTCTACAATCAAAACGATGTGGTTAGAGTTATTAAAAACAAACAAAAAACAAGATATGAATGAAATGTTCATGAAATATAAAACTTTTAATGTGGAAGAAAGGAAATATGCATTTGATGTTAAAAATATGTAGAAACACACCTTAAACGTTGAATACCAAGCATCCTTGTAAAACTGGGGTACCTTTCTCCAGCTGTACCATGGTCCTTTAAAAAATCCTTCAATGATTTTCCTTACACGTGTTGATATTTCAGTGTTGTTCTTGAACCTGTACAGATACAGTTGAGTTTGTTATATATATACTTTGTAAATCAGAGAAGAGTAATTCAGAATATATCACAATACCATTTAGCTCCATTCTTTCTAGATGGATGAAGCACTCGAGAATCTCGTTCAACAGGTACAAATTCTTCCCTTTGTTCACGTGGTTGGGCATTTGCAGCAACTCCTTCCCTCTGTCTTTGGAGACCAACAGATTCAAGAGATGATCTTCCAAACAAGCGACCGCCTATCATCATTGGTGGACGCATCTATAATAGTACAGAATAAATCATAGAAAAAGATGCAGCTCAAAAGTATTAGATCATGACATAACAAACAATAAACAAAAACAAACGATTAACTGCAAAGAAAAAAAGAAAACCAAAGAGATCTGAGACCTCGACGGCTTTGATTCAGTCTAAGATGTAGTTTAGGTTCTTAGGTTTAACGTGAGACGAGGTAACTAATATTACTTCCTTTATATACTAGTTAAATTTTAGGATATTTCTTAATATTCTTACCATGTTTTAAGGGATTTTCCCGGTTTCCACTTAATTTTTAGGTTTTGCCGCTCTAAAGTAAAAATCTAAATATCTCCACAACTTAAAAATGCGCCATTAAGAAGTTAAGGCGCCATTAAGAAAGAGATAGCAAAAAAAAAAAGAAAACAAAATAAATAATCAAAGTATATACCTCGCTAGTCTATTCAACGACGTTGACCTGGCACAAGATAAAAGCAATTCCTTCAGAATCTGCAACAGGCGCCATATAACTTCTTTGAGTCTTTTCCCATGGGAGAGATCATCACCTTGATTAGTATAAGGTCCCCCTATTCCCCCTCACAGATGAAATCATAGCATTTACGTATTCCTGTTAATAACACATGCTATGAGACAAGCTCGACCATAAATTGTAGTCTATACAATTAGAAACTCACAAGACAAGGGAGAAAAGCTTCTCAATTTGAGATCAAACGTCACTCTGATATAATTTCTTCCAAGATAACTAAGAGACCCAAGTATTGTTATGCCCTAACATTTCTATACACAAATCAACCAAATCAAGATTGCCATAATTTTCAACAAGCGCTTAGTTAGAATCTCAAGTACCTGAAGCAAACAAACCAAGATTGACATAATCTTCTCCTTTTGTTAGAAACTCAATCTCCTCTTCGCAAATCTTACAAAACAAAACAAATAGCAAAGCCAAGTTTTTCATTTGAGAATGATTGAAAGGAGAAGATATGATTTAACCAAACATATATATATAGATATAGCAGGACACCTTAATGATATCAGATGAGGCGGCGGCTTAGAAGGATCCACGGGTTTTTGTTTCGGCGAGAAGAACTTCGAAGCGAAGTAGCAGAAGACGGTGATTCTTATGAATCAAAGCTGCTGCATGCCAATAAAAAAAGTGACCTTTTTAAGACTTGTAGTTGTTTCAGAATCAGAGATGAATCCAGAACAAAACAGAGATGAACACTTACTTGAACGAAAACGAAGAGTCCCACAGTGAACCGCCTGGCTTCGGAATTCATGGTTTGATCTCCGACACTGAACCGGCTTCACATGCCAATCTAAGAAGAAATCAAGAAGGAAATTCGATCTCTTCCTCTATTAGTCTCTGGTACAGAAGGTCAAGATTTGGATTGCTTCTTCAAATCTTCTTCTTCCGATCTAAAAAGGGTTAGTCGAAAGAAAAAAAAGAGGAAATGAACAATGCAAGCTGCCTTTCGGTGATATAAACCATCCCCTTCATTAAAAAAAAAACTGATCATAGTTAAAACTTAAAAGAGGTCAAAGATTAAATAAATAAAATAGTTTAAATTTAGTTCCAAAACCAACGCCATAATCATATAAAATATAAAACTATAACACCAAATTTAGTCAGATTCTTTATCTGTTAACTCATAATCATTATTTTCATCATCAGCATCTGATCTTAATCCCGCTTCTTCGTCTTCTACATCTTCAAGATTTTCAGTTTGACCATGTTGATTGACTAATGTCTCGACATGTAGTACATCAGTAGAAACAACCGAATTATCATTGTTCTGTTGCATTGCAGTGGAATCCAAATTTTGATTCATCAATACTTTTCCCCGCGGCTGAATCACGATAGCTGCTTTCCAGTGATGATCTTTCTTATGAGTTACTCGTGGATACGGAACATAACATACTTGATCTGCTTGTGAAGATAAAATAAAGGAATCATATTTTCCATGACGCTTTCCAGTATGAACATCAATAATTCCAGATTTGTTCACACGTATGCCTTTCCCAACGGTTGAATCATATCAATCACATTTAAAAAGCACAATTTTAAGATGAACCGGTCCAGGATAATGGAGCTCACAGATCTCTTGTAATACTCCATAAAAATCAGGTTCTCCGCTTGATCCACGAGATGTTGCGTCTTTAACACAAACTCCATAGTTGGCATTGGTTTTGTCTTTTCCATGGTCATATGTGTGAAATATATATCCCCGACAAAAATATATCGGCCAACAAGTAACTTTTGTCATAGGACCATGTGCCAACGTTTGTAACCACCGAATATTTATCTTATTATTCTCCACCTGTTATGTATTGACAAAACAATAAATTAATATAAAGTTAAATTATCAAAAATGTAATGAATTTGTATAAATTCTTACATGATTCTGTAACCACTTTGCAAATTCTTTTTCTTTAAGCTGATTTAGATCATTTTCACCTATTCCAGGATATGAAGTGGTCATATTATCATCAAATAACCTACAAAAAAAATTAATAAAACTTAAAGTAGTGATTCTTTATTAAATTTTATGTAAATATAAATTAATATATGTATTTATTAATTATATTTACCTTTCAAATGGCCTTATTTGTTCGCAATTTAGTAGAACATAAGTATGCACGATAAGGTAGTCTTTATCTTGAAGCCATATTTCTTTCTCCTTACCACTTCCTCTTTACCACTTCCTCTTCCTTGCTGATGAAAAATATCTGGCACTTCACCGTTCTGGTTTGTATCAATTTGACTACATCCATCATAGTGTCGATCTTCTCTTCGGCTTTTTGTCTTGATATGTGGCTCAAAGTAATAAGTACCAAAAGCAGAAATTTCTTCATTGACATATTGTTCAACAATAGAACCTTCCACTTTTGCTTTATTTTTAACTTTGTTTTTCAGATGTCCCATTTGTCGTTCGAAGACATACATCCATCTAAACTGCACAGGTCCTCCAAGTCTAGCTTCGTGTGCCAGATGAATGGTTAAATGTTCCATAACATCAAAAAAGGATGAAGGGAAATTTTTTCCCAGATTACAAAGAACCACACCAATGTTTTTTTCCAATAATGCAAGATTGCCTTCGTGTAAAGTTTTTGCTCAAATATCACGAAAAAACAAACTAACACCTATAAACAAAGGAATTAAATTTAGATTATGCATTCAAATTTATTTCTAGTAGTAATTTTAAAATTGCAAAGAGAAATACTTACTTGATAGTGCTTCATGAACTGATTTATCCATCAGCTCGGCAAATGCAACTGGAAGTAGCCGTTGCATTAAAATGTGACAATCATGACTTTTCATTCCTGTTAATTTTCCACTTGATAAATCAACACATTTGGATAGACTTGATGCATATCCATCAGAGAATTTCACATCTTTTTCGAGCCATTTTAGAAAAGTTGTTTTCGCATCGTTTTGCAGTCTAAAAATGGGGACTGGTGCCTTTCCATCAGCTGTTAAATGCAGCTCTTTGCGATTACAATACTCTGCCAAATCAAGTCGAGATTGGATCTTATCTTTCGTCTTCCCTTGCACATTCAACAAAGTATTGATAATGTTATCGAAAAAGTTTTTTTCGATATGCATCACATCAAGATTATGACGAAGTTTATGGTCTTTCCAATATGGTAGCTCCCAAAATATACTCTGCTTATGCCAATTGTGAGTTTCACCATATCCTTTTAATTTCCCATGGTTTCCTCCGCAACCAACTGTTTTTGGCAACTGACTGACTTCATTCCTGATTTCCTCGCCTGTAAGTATTTCAGGTGGACCATCAACAACAACCCTTCCTCTTTTGAAGTTCTTCTTTTTCCTCCTATAGCTATGATCAGCCGGTAAAAAACGTCAATGACAATCAAACCAACTTGTTTTTCTACCATTTTTCAACTGAAATGCATCTGTCTGATCCATACAATACGGACATGCCAGTCGACCATGAGTTGTCCACCCAGAAAGCATACTATATGCTGGAAAGTCACTAATTGTCCACATAAGTACTGCCCGTAACTGAAAGTTTTGCTTGGTATAAATATCATATGTCTGAATGCCATTAATCCACAAATCCTTCAACTCTTCAATCAACGGTTGAAGAAAAATATCCAGACTTCTCTTCGGATGATTTGGACCAGGAACAAGAATCGTTAGAAACATAAGTTCTTGTTTCATGCACATCTCTGGTGGTAGATTATAAGGAGTCATGATAACAGGCCACAAAGAATAGTTATTTCCAGACATACCAAATGGACTGAATCCATCTGTGCATAAGCCAAGGTAAACGTTTCTTGGTTCACCAGCAAAAGTAGGAAATACCTTACTAAAATGTTTCCATGCTTCTCCATCTGAGGGATGACACATCTCTCCAGCATTCGATGTGTGTTCTGCATGCCACCTCATATCTTTTGCGGTTTTATCTGATTGATATAGTCTTTGTAGTCTATCAGCTATTGGCAAATAAAACATTTGTTGATATGCAACCTTTTTCTGCCCACTCTTCTGAATAGGTCGAAATTTGTCTTTCCTACAGAATTTGCACATCTCCTCTTTCGCATCATCCTTCCAAAATATCATGCAATTATCTCGACAAACATCAATTTTGTGATAAGGCAAACCCAACGACCGCATAAGCTTCTTTATATCATAATATGAATTAATTGAATTGTTGCCTCCAGGTAAATAATCTTGCATCATCTGAGAAATGGAGTCCATACTGTTTTGAGGCAGATTATAATCTGTCTTCAAGCTCATGAGTCGAGATGCTAGTGACAGTTGCGAAAGACCTTCTTTACATCCATTATATATTGGATGTTTTGCAGCATCTAATATATTATAAAACTTTTTTGCCTCAGCATTCGGCTCTTCTTCCATATGAGGAAAAGCATCAGAAGCCATAGCCACATAAGGATTGACTGGCTCCGTATCAGTTTCAGCTTGCAAGGGATCTTCATGACCAGTATCTATAAAACCATCTGGAACCTCAGAAAAACTATTTAGAATATCATAATCTTCTCCATGAGAAATCCAAACCCAATAATTAGGCATAATTCCTCTATTATATAAATGCTTCGAAACAACTTCTTCTTGTAGTAATTTTCCGTCCTCACACTTCGAACATGGACAAAAAAGCTTCCCACTCTCCATAAAAAGCTGTTGATATTTAGCAAATTGTATGAAGTTTTGTAGTCCTTGATAAAATCCTTCTGAAACTTGATTATTTGTATGATCGATTCTTTCATACAACCACCGTCTTATAAATTTAATATCGTTAGTAGACGACATTTAAACAATCTGAAAACAAAAAAATTATAGTTAGGGTTTGTTTCAACAAAGAATCAAAAACGTAGACATAGAAAAAATATAATCATCAATCATACATCAATAAATCACCGAAAGCTAAAGAATCACGGTTATATCGGTATAAAACTTCAAAAGAATAACACAATGGATTAGTTGCCGCCCTTACCTGGTAATTAGTTCACGACTTAAACTTATAAAAAAAGCTCACGTTTATGAAGATGCTGGATTAGTTCAAGTCCTTACCTATTAATTAAATAATATGTATATATGTAAAATATACTTATTCCTTTTAGTTTTGTACTTATCGTGAAATTCCTTGTCTCAAACAACGTTTCTTTTTTAATAAGGAAAATAATTTATGTTGACAAAAAAAACGAAAACAATTCATCCTTTTTTGGTAATCAAAATTATTTATCCCCACCTGGAGACTTTGGATCAATAACTTCGATCTGATGTGTTATTTTCTTCATCCTTGCCAAGCTTCTTAAAGGTATATTCAAAACTTTTATCGCAACTTTGGTATATGGGTTGGTGAGCCTATGGTCTTGGTTCTACATTTGTGTGGGGTCTGAATCATGGGAGAACCAAACTGAGACTTATTGTAGATGTGGCTAAGGCATTACTTATGGTTTATGAGCACATTCAAGTAGCACCCACTTCAATGCTATCTCCATCACAGAGGTCTCTTAACTCACCAGCATTCTATAGACTTCCTCTGTTCGATCAGAACCTATCGCAAGCTAAAAACAAGTGAACTGTAAGGATTGTGGAATTAGATTAGTCAAGTTGGAGGCTTGGAGGTCATGTGGTGAGACGCGCCGGAGTATCTAGCAGCCATGTTGACGAGTCTGACATGAGTTGTTTGCATTTGGTCTCCATGGTTGAACATGAGATCGTAAGGTTGCCAAGCAGAAGCAAATCGTGGCTTATATTGTCCACGTACGGGAAGGTTGGCTAAAGGTAGACAACAACATATCTCAAACATCTCTGGTGGTGATTGCACTGTAGAAAACAATGTGATTTGTGAGCTTAGTAACACTTGACATGGTGATACATAGGAGAGTGCTTTGAGGATCTTGTGCGTTAAAAACAGATGTTCTCTCTGCTGTTGAGTCCGACGTAATGAAGATTAAGAATCAGAGAAAAAAAAGAGTTGTAGAGAAACAGAGTAGGGAGTTGCAGGGTAATAGCAAAGAAGAAGAGAGAAACAAGACTGCTGAGAAAAAAATTGGGATATACCCTGGCATGCTCATATACCATATTACAACATGGAATTGTTTTATTCATATGTGTATATCACGTTTAAATACAGAGGAAGAAGAAAACTAAATGAGAAAGTATACAATCACAATCACGAGTAATGAGAGAATATACTAAGTTTATGATTCCTAACTTTATCCTTGAAATCTTGAACAAGATGAGATACCATGCCATCAAACGACCCACTTGCATAGTGTAGCGAAACCAGCTATTGTAACGTATTTGCTATATTTTTAAGTCACAACTTACAACAATTTTTTTGTCATTGTTTCGTAGGAATTCGTGACACCCATTTAGTTTTTCTATCGTCATAAACGACGACACAAGATCCAGTCACATATTCGTCATATTGGTAACAGTAAACGTAGTCACCATTTTGTCACGACAATTATTACGTTTATTTTCGTCTTATATATGTCACTAATTGTGACAACATTTTGTTACAAAAAAACCAGTCATGATATTGTGACGAAGAAGGTAATTTTTTGTAACGTAAAATATAAGTAACAAAATAGTTTCTATTATGTCACAAATATGTGACTGAAAATTTTAGTCTCAAAAAATTGTAACAATAGCCCCTTTTTCTTGTAGTGAAACACATAACTATTCAGTCTTCAATCTTCTAATTACAACACATAATCAGCACGATTGTTATCTGCAATCTAAGCTAAAATCGCCAATCCCTTAAACCTAACCTAGCCGGCGACTTTAACCTAATCCCGACGAACCCTAATTCGTCCTAGCTCGCGTTCCAGCTCGTCAGCAACCGATCAGCTCCATCCCTAAGGTGTTCCTGATCCTAGACGACCTCAGCTTCCGTTCGCATCACAGCCAGCTTGTGTTCCCGATCAACCAGCTCACAATCCCGATCAGCTGCTTGCAAACCCGATAGGAAGCAGACGCGTCCCGTCCCGTTAAGCTCGCATCCGACGACAACCAGCTCGCGTCCGTCCGTGTGCAGCTCGAGGTTCATCCGTTCTTTTTGGTGGTCAGGTTTCAACCCTACAAATAAAGGTATACCGATTAATCTAAGAACATAATGATCAAACCATAAAACCCTAATCCATTATTATGGAAATCCAATGTTCTTGATAAACCCTAAAAATTGGTATAACCTAAACCTGATCATCTTATAATCACTAGATTGAAATCGATTCCATTAGAACATGTTGATTGATTGTTCTGATCTGAATTATGAAAACCCTAAATCTTGGAATCGAAAACCCTAAAACCCTAAAGCTTGAAATCGATTTTAAATTTTTCTTGCTTGATTGAGTGATTGATGATCTGAGTTTTAAGATTAATAGATTGATTGAATCTCGAAACTAAAATCTTAAGGCCTTGAAACCCTTAGCCTCATGTTGATAAAATTGGCCACTTAAATGATTAAAACCCTAAATCTCGTTTTAAATTCCTAAAGGCTTTGAAACCTTAAATCTCATATTGCTTAAAATTTGAATGATTGATTTGAGGTTTATGATTGATTATGTATTGCATGAGAGTTAGGTTGCTAGGTTACTCTGATTCTGTAACCCTAAAATCTAGCCGTATATTACCAACCTTGAAATTGGTAAACCCTGATTGATATGCAACTGAATGATAAGATTGAATGCATCTAAATTGATTATCCTTGTTTGCATTATATTCTGTTGTGGCCGTGTGATTTTTCTATGAACCATACCGAACGGCCGTGTGGCCTAACCATTCTGATGCATTGTTCATACTCGCGGCCTTGTGCCCTTGATAGATCACATTGTTTGCATCATGTGATTGAAAGCTGTGTGGCTTAATGCATCATAGCTTGGCTGTGTGGCCTAGAGAGACACCATATCTGAAAGGTCGTGTAACCTTGCTTGCACATCTCATGAACCAATCTCTAGGATCGTTGTATCACATTACATGGCCGTGTGGCCTAAGCATCACATATAGACCTAGCATTCTCGACTTGTTTCGCACCATGATCGAGTAGTAAAGTGTTTTGGTCGAGAAACTTATGAAATCATATGCACTGATTATTTTGAATTGGTTGCATCCTAAATCATGAATTGATTGAAAATATGGTTTCAGATGCCGAGATTTGAGCCCTTGGATTATGTTGTTCTAAATCTCCCTGGAAATAATTATCTAGAATGGGCAATGAACACTTCAGTTGTCCTGAAATCGAGAGGACTCGGTAGGAGCATTATTCAGGGTAATTATGCAACTGAAAGTGAAAAGTATAGGGTCATAACAATTAGGCGCCATCATCTCACTGAGGATCTAAGAAATCAGTACCTAAATATTGAGAATCCTCGTGACCTTTGGACAAAATTAAAATCCAGATACACAATGGTGTTATTACCAAAGGTCAGGCATGAATGGATGAGTCTCAGATTCTAGGACTTTGAGTCTGTGGATGAATATCATTTTGCTTTGTCCAAAATCGTTTACAAACTGAGACTATGTGGTGAAGTGATAACAGAGGAGGATTTACTGGAAAAGACCTTCCTCCCAGCCGATCCAAGAGATCTATTGTTACAACATATCTATAGAGAAAAAGGGTTCACCACCTATAATGATATGCTCTCATGCCTATTACTAACTGAGCAGAATAATCAGTTGCTAAAAAGAAATAGTGAGATGAGACATCTTGAAGCCAATAAGGCTGAAGAAGATAAGAAAGAATCCAAGGAAGCCACGTCTAAAGTAACGGATGGTGTGGCCGGCTTGTCTATTGACTAAGAAAATGAGATTTCGACATACTGATTTTGTGTTAAGTTTTTGATTTATGTTTTGCTTTGACCTTCTTGTCATTTAATAATAGAATTGATTTGAGTTCATTACTATTATATCTTGTCTGATCTTACTTGATAATGTGAATGATTGATAAAGAAATCGCCTAAAGGCATTATGGTACGGTATAGTAGCCTAGTAAGAAATCTATGGCTAAGGCATTGCTTAAAGGGCATTATATACACCCAAGAATGTATGACCCATTGAGTTAATATGGTTTCCAAATAGAAACAATGGGCAAAAGTAAACAAGTTCCTTCAGATTTAAGAAAGAAAGAAAATGCCTAAGACCCTTTAAGAAAGTGGTCAAGACTATACCTATGTAATCTACTGATCAAAACTATGCTATAGATCAGTATGATAAGAGGCAAGAGCCGTGGTGATCATACTGATATATCCCACGAAAATTATACACTTTATGGCAAGACCGGATTAGCCATCCTAGTCTAAACTTGATGCAAAGATTGATATTGAGAAGACACAAAGAGTTATCCCATAAGATCTCACGTTGTGAAACATGTACACAAAGGGAAACTCATTAGGCTTTATTGTCCTAATCATCACGAAATTATAGTTTGTTCATGAGGGGGAGAGAGAATAAACCCGTGATACATGATCAATACTACAAATTCGTGAACAAATTTGTGAACCATGGTCTATGACCATGATATAAACGGCTTGGCCGTGCAGTCCATTACTTATAAGGATCAGACATCCATCCTAAAGCTTAGGGACATCATGGATTTACATGTATATAAAGTAAAAATATATCAGGCCATATATGTGAGCATAGATTTTCCCATCTCAAATTGAATTTGGGTCATAAACCAGACATACACCATTTTAAGACACTTTGAATAAACCACCACAGACATATGTGCCGTCTAAGATGGAACCTCAGAAGAGGATTGAGAATATATGTTGGATAAGAGTATGACTTTCTCACACGACTTCTAAGAGACCTTGAGCCAAATATGGGTTATCAGAAAGTGGCCAGGTGCACGGATTGCATGATCAATGAATCCGACTATCCAACATTAAAAGGAGAAAGCTATAAGCTGGTAAAGAGTAAAGAATGATAAGAAACAGAATGGTATCAACCATCATTGTCTTGGCAAAGATCCCCAGATTAGAATTATAGACGTCTAAAGAAAGAAAAGATTATACATAGCTAGCTAATCGAGATGCCAGACACTGACCCGAAAAAAAAGAAAAGAATGACTAAGTCATAACCAGCTTAGCACCAAACGAAATCTGATGTCCTAGAAAGAGACACAGTCAAGTTGCTACAGAGTCTATACAAGATAGACCAAACTGTTCCATAAGATAAGGAACCTCGGAAAGAAAAAGAGAAAGGTGCATAGAATACAAATCCGAGGTCATAAGGAAACCAGACCAGACATTGAGAAAAGGCGGTGCAGCTAAACATCTAAGGTACCAAACCATGTAGTTTGGGACGCCAAGCTACTAGGTAACAAAGGTCCCGGATAATGAAATCTCAAATCAATTAGATCATGTCTGGAACACAATGGAACCATATTTAAGTATCGACACATAAATATATATTTGTACATAAGAGAGTAGCCCTTGAACATAAAGATATAAACGAGGATCAGAACCCACGAAAGAGTACTCATAAAGAATAAAGATTAGATTGAAAAGATAAACGTGAGGTTTAAAGTATCTATAGAGAAAGATAGGCGTATTGGCCACATACATATATACAGAAACGCCATCTGATATAAACCAGTGAAATAGATGGGCCTTGTGAGGGAAAAGAAATCGTGAGGTATGGTACATGATCACGAGGTCTAAAGGTGTTCATGTTTCCTACTAACAGCATTCGATCATAGCTTGTTACACAAGGATACTCACAAAGACCATGGAACAGATTATAAGGAGATAAACTCCTATGTGGTGGATGCTGCTACACAATTTCGAAATTGACAAAGGTCTGGTCATAAGAAAGAAATTAGATTGACATATAAAGATGTAGTAAGCGGCATATGGATCACTGGATAAAGGACAGCATTGTTCCTAAGCTGTTCATGGACTGAAACAAAGCAGCTGCATATAGTATGTAATACTAGTAAAGAAGTTCTATAAGAACGATCAAATTCAGTCCATATGTAAACTAATAAAGAAATTTGAATTCCTTGTGTTTATACTAAACCAATCTAAAGAGAGGTCAAAAGGTTTATACAGATCTGTGACACTAGCATGGACCGACTAGATTGTAGTACGGGCTAGTGGAAACGAAAGATCGGCCCAAAGAAAGGTAATTCGGATTGCCTCAGCTTGCTACCTCGGATAGTATGTTCTCCGGATAGACCAATCCAACATCAGATCCCTTAGATAAGGATCCGGCATAGCAGAACAGTTTGCTGCTGCTGTGAGGCTGAGAGGAGACATTTAATCTATCTTTCTCGATCGGATACCAATAGGTTGCAGTCCATAAGAATGTGTGATCGAAGTCCATGACCTAATGTATATTCAGTGTGTGATATGATCCACGACAGAGAGGTCATGAGACGACATCAATATAAGGATAGGACTGCAGTAAAAAACGATTATGGCATTGCCTAAGGCAATAGAGATCGATGACCACATGTGAGATTCATGAGTGTATTTGGCCACAGTGCCATAGTTAGATAAGATTGTAAAATTCATTACAACAATGATCATTGACCAAGTCATGATCCTGGACACTCATGAGACAAGTTATGAACATGTATAAAAGAAGTCTATGACTCAACATGGATCGATCAGATTAGTGCATAGTCGATGGTAGTATAGAGAAAACTCATACATACTGTTACCTATCAATCAGCATTTTAACATCGTCATAGGCAGCTAATAGCCAAAGAGAGTATCCGTGAGGATGTTTTTGGTCGAGGACCATAGTCCTACATGTCTGACCAAAGTATAGAGTGGTCGACAGCAAATGTTCACTTCTTAACCATGTACACACGATGTCAGAAGACATGAGAAAAGACCGGAAAAATCAAAATGGTCCAATTACGGCTCAGTAATAAACTTGGCCGATTTGATTACTCCCTTCCTGCACGTCCAGGAAAGATCACGCATCAGATGCGTAGACTAAAGAACCTACACTGAGGTTCACATCAGGGGGAGTAGTACGTATTGTACTCTTTTTCCTTCATCATGGTTTTGTCCCACTGGGTTTTCCTGATAAGGTTTTAATGAGGCAACATTAAGCGTATTACAATCCCTGAATGGTTATGTTATCCAAGGAGAGTGTTATAAATCAATTGATGGATGTCCATAACCGGCCTGGTCCATAACCGGTCCATACATTTAGAGAGAGAGACGGCCCAACCCTAGAGAGAGAGAGAGACGGCCGTGACCTTAGGAGAGAGAGAGAGAGACGACTTATGCTTTGGAGAAAAGGAAACTCTATTTCATTT
Source organism: Brassica napus (assembly GCF_020379485.1). Lineage (NCBI taxonomy): Eukaryota > Viridiplantae > Streptophyta > Magnoliopsida > Brassicales > Brassicaceae > Brassica > Brassica napus. The sequence goes on along the minus strand of NC_063449.1, from coordinate 33,981,577 downwards.
TCCTTGTAATTGTTATATTTCCATTATTATGTATTATTAGTTTTCCTAATCCTAGTTGGTTTAGGTTTTTGGATACTTTCATTTTTTATTGACTTGTAATCTTTATATAAAGGAACTCATGTCATGATTAATAAAACACAGAACTATTCATTCTTCAATCTTCTAATTACAACACACTCCTATTTTTTCTTAAATATTATGTTAAACATTTATCATATATACGGACTTGTCTATAATTCTCAGCCAGATCGGTTCCAACTTCCAAGTGAGTGAAGAAACTACTATTCCCTCTGTTTCATAAAGTAAGATTTTCCAAAGTGTTCACGATTTTAATAACTGTTTATAATTTAATTTTTTTATTTTATTATTCACTTCCCAATAATTTTCACCAATGAAATTTAATCAATTCAAATATTTTTTATTTAATGTTTCTTAAAAGTATAAAAAAATATTTTAAACATATAGAAAATATATCTTTGTGGAACAGGTAAAAAATCTAAAACATTTTATTTTCGGGAACAGAAAAAATTCTATTTTTACGATAAAGAAAAGTACGATCTTGTTTAAGTGTTTAATCTCACCCGATCTGCTTTAATATCTCATTTAATTTCACTGACGGATTACATGGAAAAAGACCGTAGTATCATTGAACATTGATAGTGAAACGTAATAAGTTATTACCTTACGCGTTTTCACATGATGGGTGCCACTCTCCTTGCAGGTTACGTCAGTAATTTAAATATCTGGGACCGGAAAAGTTTAAAATACTTTGTTGCTATGTGAGAATTTTCAATTTATTACAATAAGAAACAAAAAAGAATCCATCTGTTATTCAAAGCGTGTGTTAGGAAACAAGTTATTTAAGCACCTGGGAAATGTAATTAATAAACATGTACCATTTCATTTAAACCAATGTTCGTGTGGGAGTTTGAAACAATATTTTTTGCTTTTCTTCTTTTTTCTAGTCTGTGAAATAGAGATTTTCAGGGGACTTGGATTGACTCTGACTTGTAGAAGCCTTTGATTTAATGGTTAAAAGGTTTAATGCTTTAATATTAGGTTGAAAGTTCATGTTCATATAAAATCTACGAACCACGTCAATACAAAATCCAATAAAAAGAGGTTCACAAATCACAAGTGAGGACTCGAAAGAGGGTCAGTGTATATTTTGGCAGTGAAGGGACCATTTTTCATTCTTGATATTTTCTTTTATTTTGCCAATTTAAAAATTATGAAATTATAATCAAAATTAAAAACAAAATGTGAATGTAATAAATTCATTTTTTGGAATAGTTGCCGCCGCACACCTCACAAAAGAAAGGTTAAAGGTTAACTAGCCCGTAGCCACACATATTATGCTGTTTTCAATAGTTTGTTACTATTATTAGTTTTTTATTTTATTTTTGAAAAGAAAAGAAAAGTGTTACTGTTGTTGATGCTATCTTCATAGATAATGGTAGCATATTTTATATTCCTTCTGTTTTTCAATTTTCATTGACAAATGTTTTAGAGAAAATTTTTTTTTAAATGTTTCATAATTTTCAGTTTTCAAATTGAGTTATTGGTTTAAATAGCGATTAAATAGAAGAATCATTACAAACATTTCTATAAATTTATAAAATCTGAAAGCAGCTATTATTGAAAACAAATGGAGTACTTACCAAATGTGTGCGCATTCACTCGGACGTACTTTATTCCCTGTCGTGCTTGAGCAACTAAACAAGTAAATAGTATGGTATAAAACATAAGAGGCAAGTTCCTTTGAAAATTAGTTGTAAATGTAATAAAATGGTATTTTCTTTTGAATAAATTTAACATATATTCAAAAAAAAAAAATGGTAAATGGTTGTTTCTACAAGTTTTGAATTTTATAAAAATAAGCTGATTTGTCTACCAAGGTGTACGTAAATTGTACACAACAAATAATAGACATGTCACATGTGATAATTTTGGAATATCAATATCGAAGTTATTATACAATTCAGAAAATTTGGTCGAGAACTATAAAAGATTTTGTAAAGGAGATAATCATCGTCATGACCCCTTCAAGTCTAGCTGAAAAATTCCATATTTGAAGGTCTCAATGCATATGAATCTATTATGGGGATCCAACATGGCAGCATATGGCAAGACCCAAGAACTATCAAAATGACACACATGGGTAATGGATCGGTGGAGCTTTGTCCTCAGAAGTTTCCCACCTAGTCACTTCATTCTCCTCTCGTGTATTTGCTATCTCCAAGCTTCTTCTTCTAGCCTAGTCCACTCAAATGTGTTCAAAAAGCTTCTGAGGATAGGCAAGAGAGCTTTGGCTTGTCTAGTAGACGGACATTTGAAGATTGCAGGACTAGTGGTTTTCGCACCCAAGGCAAACCATGTCTACCAATGTGTCGATAAGATAAATTATGGCATGTCGCCAAATACCCGTCAAACATTTTAAAACGAAAACAAAAGGTGAAATTCGAATAGACTATAAGAAATCATGAGAATTTCGTTTGCAGCATGGTATACCTATACTTCTGTTTGGTGAAAACAGCAAAACAATGATAAAACTTTAGAGAAATGGAAAAAACCAAATGAATGAGTTATGTGAAAACGGATTAACGAACATACGCATGGTCTAAGGTTTTGTACCATGTCAGTAGTCGAGTATATAACTACATATATAGACCCCGGTTCTGCGAGCACAACTTTCTTTTCATAGTTAACAATAATATGCATAGCTATATTCTGTGTTTATTTTATCAATTTCTAGAAGTATAAAGTTAAACTTGGATAAGTGTAATGTTTAGCAATTTTTTTATTTCATGTATCTCGAACCTCTAAAGATAAATTCAGTGAGTTACATAGTCTGGATGCTGATATCACGAACAAAACATTTATGATGCTAGGTCGGCTTAGCTTTTCTGAGGCTATTAGACAGAACCGTCAAATTATATTTCGTACCAATATGTTTTTTTTTTTTGCGGTAACCAACTGTTTTGGGATACAACTGTAATCATGATTTTATTCATTATGAATTCGTTTATTGAGGGGTAAATCTTATGCAAATAAAAATAGATATGTGGTAGTCTTGGAATATCAGTTTATATCAAAGTCAATAACAGAGATCAGAAAACTAAAGTATGGTATTAACCGACTTGTGGAAAATAAAGTACAAGTGGTTTAGATGGTACCGCTCAAAATTGAAAGACGATATCAACACCCAAAATATTTATATTAGTCGTCCTTCACACATATTCAGGACGATGGTGAAATTGCAGGACGAGTAAAAGATAATCAAAGGCAGTTCTGTCCTAAATAAATAATCAAAATAAACTAAACAATTTGTTAATCTATTAAATTTTCAGGTACATAGGTAGACTGATCGAAATTTAGAACATCTTCAATGTATTATTCTATATTTTATTCTAAAAATTGTGCAACATCAAAATCGGGTAAAGTTTTACTTCAATATATTACACCATTTTTACTCTAAAAAAATATTTTTAAATAATTCTATTTTATTTAATTAATAATTGTTACTAACACTTTCTACTTGCAACAAAATTATAAATTAACCAACGTTTATAAAACATCCACACAATATAATTTCTTAAATTAAACGTTTCTTATTAGAAGTACAGTAAATCATAAATATATATAAGATAAAATATTTTGGCTCAATAATGAGTATTAGCATATATTTTTTCTTACAAATATTCGACTAATGCATTTCTTTATGAATAATGAGTTTTTTATCCATGATTTTTTTTAAGTGGGAAAGAAATATTTTAAAATCAGACATTTTCATCATTTAGACAATACTTCACCAATCATGGCAGTCTGAAAAATGATTTACAAATTATTAAATCACTTATTTTATGTTATATTTATTTTATATTTTTATGTTTAGTTTGGCATTTTTATTATTTTATGCAATTTTATGTAAAATTATTAAATAATCTCTTATGAAATATCATATTTTTTATTATTATTTTAAAATATTATTTAAATATGAAATAAAAATATTCAAGATTTAAAGTACCATACCATAAAAAAATAAAAAATTTAACTCTAAAATGAAGTAATAGGTAAAAACTACTTCATAAAGGAAGTAATCCTAGTCATTACTTCCATTTTAGAGTTAAAAATAAAATTGGGTTGGAGCTAATTCTATTTCAAAATGATGTTTGAAGTAAAAAATAGATTAAAGTTACAAATGCCATTACGGAGCTATACTTTTTTAAAAAATTTTAGTGGTGAAATAATTTATCCTCTTATATTATTTTATCTCTCGTATATTCCTTAAGTTTTAACAAATACTAAAATAAAAACTGATGTAAATATGTTTGGATTTCTTCAAATTTGAAATACTCTCTTGATAGTTAATTTTTTTTGAAATACTTTTGTAAAAGTATTTCAAATTTATATATTTGTTAACAAATAGATACTGCCATACTGGTAATGAGGAGCGTAGCGTTATTCTTTGGGAATAATGAGGAGCGTAGCGTTATGTGCTTTGAATGCGCTATGTGTGAGTTAACCTCTTGGAAAAATCATGTTTACATATTCCGAATACTTATACTACTTAAAAAGAAAACAACATATCAACGAGTGATAAAATTAAAAAAAAAAAAAAATCGACGAGTGATAAAATTGAAAAAGACATTTCAGCATCAAGATAAAAATATAAGTACTCAACAGTTAAAAATAATTTAAAAGAGCAAAAGCAAAATGAGGGACTATATATACATAGACTCACTCTAGAAAAGACCATTCTACTTCTATATTAAGCGAGAGTGTCATAGAGCCTCACATATATTGTTAAAAGTCTCTTGAATAAATAAATAAATAGTAAGAGTAATCAATAATTCACTTGTTCTCAAGCTCAGTCATCACCATCATCATCTGACTTCACGTTGGGCTCGAATTGATCAGAGAGAAGTGATACGTGACGAGATCTGATTAGTTCACCGGAAATAAAATGGGGAGGACGACTTGGTACGACGACGAGGGTTTGAAAAAAGGAGAGTGGACGGCTGAAGAAGACAGGATGCTCGTCGCTTACATCAACGAATACGGTCTTGGGGACTGGCGTGCTATGCCTAAGAGAGCCGGTATAAATCTATACTTACACTCTATACATATGCATACATATGTTTGTGTCTCTTTCAAAGCTAGGATCTCTAAATTCCAGTTTCTGTCGGACCAAATATTTTCTTTTGAGTATGTTTTGATTATCTTTTGTTGTTGTTGTTTTTTTTTTTTTTTGAGAAAATCTTTTGTTGTTTTTAAATTTTCTCAATCATTGATCATATTCCATCGTCTGAAGATATTTTTTTTTATCAGCTATCCATTTCACTAGAGTAAGGGATTATTAACATAAATCCATATATACATATTTTGAAAGATTTGACAAAAAACATATTTGGAAAGATATATATATATACGGATTTTATTGTTTAAAAATATATATAGATTTTAAAAGTTTTCTATTTATTTTGGAGTGTATCAGTGTGTGAGAGAGAGTACATGAAATTTAATTCACAATAAAGATGTTTGTAAGCCATTTTACAAAATTATTGTGTAGATGAGATTTAGTCGATTATTATATTGATAAACTTGTTGGACCTTCAACCAGATTGTGTCGATGTGATGATATATCACCCATAATGCAATATGTGAAACCATGAGAGCCAAGTATTATCCTGATTACTTTTTATCATGATATATTATTATTATTATTCAGTCTTCACGAGTGTAAAGTAATAGATATTAGAAATATTTCTAGCCTAATTTACAAAATCAGAAAGTTTATGTGATTGCGTTTTCTCCTTTTTTGTCTGATGGATGAAAAAGTTTATATTTTTCTTTTGTAAGTTCTTTTTTGCCACTACATTAAAGTAATAATCCCCCCATCATTTTTCTGATATATATTATTTTCTTTCTCAAAATGAAAAAGGTCTGCAAAGATGTGGAAAGAGTTGTAGATTAAGGTGGTTGAATTATTTGAGGCCTGGAATTAAAAGAGGCAAGTTCACTCCTCAGGAGGAAAAAGATATCATCAAATTTCATTCCCTTCTTGGTAACAGGTGATTTAATTTGTATTAAATGCAAACCAATAGACATTAATCTTGCCAAATTAAATAAATCAATAATCATGTTATATTCATAATCAAACTGAGGATTATGCATTATTTATTTTTTTGCTTAACATAATTTTTTGTGAAAATGACTATGCATATTACATAAGGTGGGCAGCAATAGCAAAGGAAATGCCAAACAGAACAGACAATGACATAAAGAATCATTGGAATTCATGTCTTAAGAAAAGACTCGTTAGAAGTGGAATCGATCCCATGACCCATCAGCCTGTCGTCAACGTGAAAGCTAATTCCTCCTCAACGACGTCCTCTCCAACACTGACCCCTTCTTCTTCTTCTACTACTTCCTCATTTTCATCCACAAGCTCCTCACGTCTACTTAACAGGCTTGCCGCGGAAATCTCCTCAAGAAAACAGGGATTCGATAGGATCAAGAATGTGATATTATCAGAACCAAGACAAGCCGTTAAAGAAGATGCCTTGATGATAAGCAGCAAGGAAGAGGAGGAGGAAGTTAAGGGTTGTTTCATGGAGATTGATAATAATCTGATCAGTACGACGTCGTTATATGAGTTGCTTTCCGAGCCTTACGATATGTACCAATCTGATTTTGGTCTTGAGGTTGATGACCAATTTGACCTTTTCCTCGAAATTCCCTCTCTTGGACAAGATTTATCTTGAATCTCTTTCTTTTGGTATCTGTTTGTTCAGAGTGACGAAAGAGAGAAAGAGACTCCTGAGAAAACCAAGTGCCTTTAGTAGTTTATTACTATAAATGACATGCATGGTCAATAATTGGAGGGGGACTCTCTCGAGAGAGAGAGAGAGAGAGAGATAGAGAGAGAGAGAGAGAGAGAGAGAGAGAGGAGAGAGAGAGAGAGAGAGAGAGAGAGAGAGAGAGAGAGCGAGAGAGAGAGAGAAGAGAGAGAGAGAGAGAGAGAGAGGCGAGATCGAGAGAGAGAGAGAGCTAGAGCGATCTCTAGCTCTATCTCTCGAGCTATCTCTCTCTCTCTAGCTCTATCTCTCTCTCTCTCTCTCTCTCTCTCTCTCTCTCTCTCTCTCTCTCTCTCTCTCTCTCTCTCTCTCTCTCTCTCTCTCTCTCTCTCTCTCTCTCTCTCTCTCTCTCTCTCGCACATGCTTACGAGCCCTACATTCATATCTGAGGAGGGATTTCATGCCATTTGAATGAAAGAAGCCTATGTAGTACTATATTACTCCAGGTATTGACTGTTTTATCAAAATGGTGTGTTGTTGAAACTTTATTATTATGTGTAGACTGTACATGATCCCAAACACACTGTTTTGAAAACGATAATACCATGTGAATCTATCAAAATATCAAACATCTAAACACCAGATCTCATTTGAGTTTCATGGTTAAATATGCTAGTTCAATAATCTAAAAGTTTAAAGTGTAAAATGAGTGTCCTATTGAACGTATATATTATGTTACGTCACTTGACTATAGCCATGTTAAATCTGAAACTGAACTACGCATATTTTTGTTTACTGCCTTGATCAAGGGTAATCAATATTCTTTTTTTATCAAGGGTAATCATTTTCATTTTCATATGATTCAATGTATAGGTTCTTGCATGTTCTGCTTGAATCTTTGAGCTCTGTGTTTTGGTGTTGACACAATTTATGCCAGACTACAAGTACTGCTATATAGTTTCCACTTCTTTGATATGCTAATTGCGGAAAATCTTTATAACGCATGTGGCAAATTTATCATCGTGGGACTAGCTTCCGCGTCGCTGGTCCATATTATTTAATAATTAATATATTTTACCAAACTTCGTATGATCATTTTTCTGTAGACTTAAATGTTATATAGTCTAAACATTGAATCCTGAACAAGAAGAGTGTTGTCCAAAAAAAAAAAGAACAAGAAGAGTAAGTAAGAGGACAAGAAGAAAACACTGTTTTAAAAAAATCTTATGATTGAAGATCTGAATTATCTGTAGACATGGTGATATAATTATGTGTGCTCATTTTCTTGCATTTAGTTTTCCAATTAATAGTTTTTTAATCTCAAATTATTTGATTCCGTGGGCTCTACAATGTCATATCTGGTTTCACATCCTTTCGTAATAGTGGCGACCTAATTTTATTCCCTTGAAATTTTGTTATTTTCAAGCCAAATGTTCTTTTTCGTTTTTTTTCTAGAAAACTTTTCGATTTTTCTACCCTTTTTCTTCTGGTTCAGCTGAAAAAGGCTGAGGTTAGAAATATCACAAAACAGATCAACCCGATACGTCTCGTCGTACTATTCTGACAGTCTCGGTTCATGTTTATAGACGTGGAAGATTCGCTATCTATACAAATCCAATTGTCATGTCCAGAATTCTTTGAAAAAAGATCATACATAGGCTTACACTGCCAGTTAATGGGCCGGGTCTTATAGTAGTTATCACATCTTTGTTCTTACATATAACAAACCAACAATTTAAAAGAGAAAATTGTCATTTAAATCAGGAATTTTTAAATTTGGTTACAAAAAAAACATGAATTTTCTCTTGCACCATTTAAAGCATCAACTTATTTTGACTACCAACTTAAAACCTCAAGTTAATTTGACTAAATCCATTTTAAGACGTCGTTATTTTGGTTAACATATTGAATAGAGAGGGTTAATCTCTGTTTATAATCTCTATTAAACCAAAATGACGTCGTTTTGTAAATTAGAAAACCTCTAATTCTCAAAAGCTAAATCCCTAATTCTCTCAAAATCGAAATCGAAAAGCACAAACTCTCCAACCTTTGTCTCGATTTCATGATGAGTTCTTCTTCAGAGGATTGTAAATTAGAAATTTTGTGCTTAGTCAAATTAACTTGAGGTTTTAAGTTGCTAGTCAAGATAAGTTGGTGCTTTAAATGGTACAAGAGAAAGTTCATGATTTTTTCAACCAAATTTGAAAGTTCGTGATTTAAATGACAATTTTTCCAATTTAAAAATCACACCGACTATAATAAAGCATCCATGATCTTCTTTTCTCTTATGTTTCTTGATTTCATTCTCTATCTTGCAATCAATGTGTGCTTGGACTCCAGGGTATTGCTCGTATCCAATAACAATCCATTGTGATTATCACTTGAACTTCATCAAGAGGCTTTAAAGAATGGGTTTTGATGAATTTGAGAGAAAAGTAAGGGAAGTGTTTCATCGGAATGTCGGAAGCGGAACAGAGGTTCTTGATTCTATTGTAAAAGTACATGGTTAAATGAGGACCGTGACAGGTTTGTTGTCACTTATGTATACTTTTTTAACCAAAGATTATCGGAAGTGTACTTGGATGCTTTTCTCTCATGTGCTAACTTTGTTACTTTGAATTACTATCCGGATCCGGATTCGGGCGCCCCAGATATCTTATTTCCGGAGCGAATCTCGGATTGAATCCGGATCCTGGATAATAATGTCAGGCCTAGTTTATAGAAGTTGAAATATACAGATAGAAAATATACAATATGAATCTATTATGTTCATTGCTTTGACAAAACGTGTACCTTTTTAATTTGAAATATATAAATGATCTTGGGAGGTTGAATTGTTCCAGATTGACTTTCCTTCCGCATCAAAGACAACTAAACTGACTAAGTACAAAATCAAAACTAGAAGGGCCTTCATATGCAGTCAAGAAATCTGATTACACTGTATTACTTTTGGAGCCCAATATATGTTATAGGCTGCAACAAAAACAACCCTTCATATCACCGTTCTTAGATGCAATTTAATGCAGCAGAAAAATAGGTTGAACAGTCAATCAAAGAACTTTAGGGTTCTTAGAGACATGTTCTTGGATCAATCAAGAGTTTCTTTCGATAGCTTATTGAGACCAACTTCCTGCTTGATGAATTTAATCAAATCAAAGACAAGGTATAAAGCAACAACTAATTTATTAATTATCAAAGTTTATCTACAACTTTAGGCTTCAATGTCTATTTATAATAAATTCTTAAATTTAGAAAACCCTAATCATAATTAAAATAGGAAAACCATTAAAATATAGAAAATACAAACAAAATGTAATTATCTAAATTAATATAACTAATAAAATAAATAACAAAATATTTGGAAATATTCCAAATACTTATCTGCATCATTCTCTCCGGGTTGGAGGTTTTTCGTGGCAGAAATCTTCAAATATTTATCTTCAAATCCGAAATTTTCATAAAACCGAAATTTCTGACTTTCCCGAAATTTGCACGGAACTCGTCCTGCATGGGCTTTGCACGGATCTTGTCTCGCCCGAATTTTGCACGAATCTCGTCTTGTCTGATTTTCGCACGGACAAAATTTCAAAAGAATCTTCATAGAAAACAAAGTCGACAACGCGGACATCATCTTCATAGACATCGTAGATCAGATCACCTTAGATCTCTTGATAGATCTCATAGTTTTATTCTCTCTCAACAAATGGACTTTCGTCCTGGATAGGATAGATGTTCGCACTCACCATGACATCCAAAATCGTCTTCGATTAAGAAATCAAAGAAATCTGGCTCTGATACCACCTGATGCAGCGGACAAATAGGTTGAACGATCGATCAAAGAACTTTAGGGTTATTAGAGACATGTTTTTCGATCAATAAAGAGTTTCTTTCGATAGTTTCTTGAGACCAACTTCCTGCTTGATGAATTTATCAAAGCAAAGATAGGGTATAAAGCAACAACTAGTTTATTAATTATCAAAATCTCTCTACAACTTTAGGTTTTAATGCCTATTTATAATAAATCCTTAAATCTAGAAAACCATACACTACAAGAAAACGTGCCCATAACAACGAACATTTACGACGAAAATATTCCGTCGTAAATTTACAAGGGCTTTACAACGAAATTACGAGGAATCTAACTTTCGTCGTAAACGCCATGTAAATTTACGACGAACTGATTTCGTCGTAAACTCCTTGTAAGTTTACGACGAATGTACGTGAAATGAGAAATACGTCGTAATCATTACATCGACATTACAACGAAGCATGTTACCGTTATATTTAGGTGAAAACGTGTATTAAATGTGCTTTAACTTACCTAATTTCGTCGTAAAGTCGTTGTAAATAATATGTTAAAACCATGTAAAATCCATGTAAAATATTCCTTGTAAAATCGTTGTTATATTTCAACTACCCAACTCGAAAATTTCTCTATATATATGTCATTTCCCACAACTCTCTTCCTCACAACACACAAACGGGAGAAAAAAAAATCCAAAAAAAAAATCAGAAAAAAAAGTTTTCAAAAAAAAATCTAAGAAAAAAATGGCCGGTGGCGGTAGTATTTACGAGTTACGAAGTTGGATGTATTTGCACAAAGATTCCGACGGGAGGGTGATGAATGCATTTCTGAGCGGGCTAGAGACATTCATGCACCAGGCGGGCTGTACACCGATCACACAGGAAAGCGGTAAGATGTTCTGCCCCTGTCGGAAATGCAAGAATTCAAAATTTGCACGTAGTGAAACTGTATGGAAGCATTTAGTAAACAGAGGATTTACACTACAGTACTACATTTGGTATCAACATGGAGAGGGTTATGGGGGAAATGAAGCTAGTAGTAGTAATAATAATTTTGAGGATGGTCATCATTGTGAAGAACCGAATCATTTGCATAATGAATATAATTATCATCAAGATCATGATAGGGTTCAAGATATGATTAGTGATGCATTTTTAGAAACAACTACAACAATAGCTGATGGAACTGGAAATGTAGAAGAACCTAATTTGGATGCAAAAAAGTTTTATGAAATGCTAGATGCTGCAAATCAACCAATCTACACTGGTTGTAGAGAAGGTCTCTCTAAATTGCCTCTAGCAGCTAGGATGATGAATATTTTAAACGAATCATAATTTACCTGAGAATTGCATGGATGCATGGGCAGAGTTGTTTAAAGAGTATTTGCCAGAAGACAACGTGTCTGCTGAATCTTATTATGAGATTCAGAAATTGGTTTATAGTCTTGGGTTGCCTTCGGAGATGATTGATGTTTGCATCGACAACTGCATCATCTACTGGAAAGAAGATGACAAGTTAGAAGAGTGTCGATTCTGCAAAAAACCACGATTCAAACCGCAAGGACGTGGGAGGAATAGGGTACCGTACCAAAGGATGTGGTACCTACCAATTACAGACAGATTGAAAAGATTATATCAATCTGAGAGGACTGCTGCGTCGATGAGGTGGCATGCGGAACATGTCCAGAGAGATGGTGAGGTTGCACATCCATCAGACGCAAGAGCGTGGAAACATTTCAACAAGGTACACGCAGATTTTGCTACAAATATTCGGAATGTCTATCTTGGGTTATGCACCGATGGATTTAGTCCATTTGGAATGTCTGGTAGACAATATTCTTTGTGGCCAGTCATTCTTACGCCGTACAATTTACCGCCGGATATGTGCATGGAACAAGAATTTCTATTTTTGACCATATTAATCCCTGGGCCGAAGCATCCAAAACGGTCTCTTGATGTTTTTCTTCAACCGTTGATAGAAGAGCTAAAGCAATTGTGGTCAGAAGGGGTGAGGACGTACGATTGTTCCTTGAAAAACAATTTTACGATGCGAGCAGTTCTGCTGTGGACGATAAGTGATTTCCCTGCTTATGGGATGTTGTCTGGCTGGACAACACATGGAAGATTATCTTGTCCATATTGTCTTGGATCGACGGATGCTTTTCAACTGAAGAATGGTAGGAAGAGTTGTTGGTTTGACTGTCATCGTCGCTTTCTTCCACTTGCCCATCCGTACAGAAGAAATAAGACATTGTTTCGGCACAAAAAAATTGTCAGAGACGGTCCTCCTCCATATCTCACCGGCCAGCAGATCGAAGCAGACATTGATTATTACGGAGCTCAGGAAACAGTTAAAGTTGGAGGAAATTGGCATGTTCCTGGAAATATGCCTGATGGATATGGTGTGTCTCACAATTGGCATAAGAAGAGTATATTTTGGGAGCTACCATATTGGAAGGATCTTCTCTTACGCCACAATCTGGATGTCATGCATATTGAGAAGAACTTTTTTGAGAACATCATGAATACATTACTTAACGTCCCTGGAAAGACAAAAGATAACAAAAAGTCAAGGATGGACTTACCTGATATTTGCTCAAGAAGTGAGTTACATATCAAGAGCAATGGAAACGTTCCTGTTCCCATCTTCCGGTTGTCATCAGAAGCCAAAACAACCTTGTTTGACTGGGTGGCATCAGAAGTTAAGTTTCCTGATGGTTATGTTTCAAATCTGTCAAGATGTGTTGAACGAGGTCAAAAGTTCTCCGGAATGAAGAGTCATGATTGTCATGTGTTTATGCAACGACTACTTCCATTTGCTTTTGCCGAGCTCCTTCCAGCAAATGTCCATGAAGCACTTGCAGGTAATTATAAAACGTTAATATATATACATGTGTTATGAAATGTTATTAATTTGATTATTTTTGCAATATACATCCATCGGCGCTTTTTTCAGAGATCTCAGCACACGTACGTTCAAGGAAGAAGTCATCGAACAACTTCATCATAACATTCCGATCATATTGTGCAACCTGGAGAAGATATTTCCTCCTTCATTTTTTGACGTCATGGAGCATCTAGTTGTCCACCTACCGTATGAAGCATTGCTTCGTGGACCTGTTCACAACTGATGGATATATCCGTATGAGCGACAGATGAAACATTTGAAGGGGAAAGCAAGAAATCTTGCAAAGGTGGAAGGTTCAATAGTTGCGGGAAGTTTGACAGCCGAAACATCTAACTTCACATCATACTACTTTGCTCCAACTGTTCGTACGAGGAAAAGAGTTCCTAGAAGATATGATGATGGTGGAGTACCGACATCATATCCAATTGATGGTGTTCCTGACATTTTCTGCGAAATTGCACGGTTTGGTGGTAAAACGAAAGAAGTATGGTGGTCATGTGAAGAGGATAAACATAGTGCCCACACTTATATTCTGCTCAACTGCGAGGATGCAGTGACCCGTTACTTTGAAAGGTAAATATTTTTGTGAATGTTAATTATATGAATTGCAGTTAATTATGTATGACTTAATTATTTGTTTAATTTGCAGCATGTTTGTATCTCAAGTTGAAGAAACAATACCAGGAATATCTGCAACTGATGTGGACACACGTAAAGATAAGCACTTTGTCAAGTGGTTAAAATCACAGGTACGTAATATATCTCATACATTGATTAATTAAGTAAGTGTTTTGATACTTCAATATTAATTAAGAATAACTGCTTTGGCAGGTTGATTATGACGATCCTTATTATCCCGTATGGTTTCACGAATTGGTTCAAGGTCCAGTTGCAAAGGTCACCACATCACCTATGTATTTCACACGAGGATTTACCTTTCACACATACGAGTATGGGAGACATCGGGCAACGAGTAACTACGGAATATGTGTGAAAGGTGAAACGGACTTTTACGGGATCTTGCAGGAGATTATTGAAGTGGAATTTCCAGGGTTATTGAAGCTAAAATGCGTCCTCTTCAAATGTGAATGGTTCGATCCTGTTGTGAACCGAGGGATTCGGTATAACAAATTTGGTGTTGTGGATGTCAATTTTGGGAGAAGATACAACAAATTTGAGCCTTTCATTTTAGCTTCACAAGCCGAGCAAGTAAGCTTCCTTCCTTATCCTCGGCTTCGAACTTCCGGGATAAACTGGTTAGCTGCTATCAAAATTACACCTCGTGGACGCATTGTCGCTGGAGAAGAACCGCCCTTGCAAGAAGAAGACGCTATCAATGAAGTTGAGGTACCAGAACAACCAACTGATGAAATCCTTTTGATCGACCCGCAAAACTTTCAATATGAAGATATTCCCGAAGATGCGACAGATGAAGCACGTGAAGACGAGTTCGAGAGAAGCGACGATGATGATTGTAATGATAGTGATGAGAACGAAAACGATTTAGAGTGATGTAATATTGATGAGAACGAAAACGATTTAGAGTGATGTAATATATGTCTCTGATGTTGTATTTCTCTATTGTAACGTATGTTTAAAGAAATATTGTTTTTTTACCATCCTAATGTATGTGTAACAAATGTTGTTTTATATAATATGTATTTGTGTTACTTTTAAAAAAATTATTTGGAGTTTTAGGGCTTTAGAGTTTAAGTTGGAGAAAGAGCATAAAGTAGTAGAGAAGAAGATATGATGTTAGATGATATGTGACTTTGGGGTTTAGGGATTTCATTCTCGGTGTTTAGGGTTAAGCGTTGTAAAATCTTCGTAAACCGATGTTTCCACGTAATTTCGTCGTAAATGGAAAAACGCGGGCCTGGTAACTTCGTCGTAAACGTGGGCCTTGTAAATTCGTCGTAAATCGACGTTTCGACGTAATTTCGTCGTAAATCGAAAAACGTGGGCCTGGTAAATTCGTCGTAAATGAAAAAACGCGGGCCTGGTAACTTCGTCGTAATGTTACGTCGCGTTTACGACGAAACATTTTTTATATATTGGGACGCCGAGACGAGGCTGCCTCGTCCATTCCTCATAAACTCCTCTCCTCTCCCTAAGGTACATTCTCTTCCCTCCTTTTTTTCTTTTTTTTAAAGTTAGTTTAGGTTATTAATTAGTTAGGTAATTAGTTTAGGTGATTATTTAGATAATTAGTTTAGGTGATTAGTTAGATGACGGAATCCTATAGTTTAGGTGATTAGTTAGGTAACAGAATAATTTTTTAATTATGTCGTCATAATTGATTAAATTTATTTAAATTTTTTTTAGATGGCTCCTAGAAGGAAACCAGCAGCACCTACTTATGCTCAGTTGTTTGGCGATGGTTCCGGTACATCTTCTTCCGGTCCATCGTCTTCCGATGCAGTTCCAGACTCTCAGACTTCTCAGAGAGTTTTTTCGAGTCCTCCTCTTCCACCGCAGATGCCTCCACCTCCTCCTCCAGCGACTGCACCTGAGCCTGTCCCAGAAGGTGCAGTTCATCCGGATTTGCGTGTGCCTTCATATGCTCCCTTCGCGAGATATACGGTGGAGGATTTGCTTGCCCAGCCTGGACGGGAGGGTTTGGATGTTCTAGACCCCGATAGACTTATTGGTAAGTTATTAATTTTTATTACTTTAAAATTTAATTAATTTTTATTTTGTAACGATTAAATTGTTTTTTTTTCAGGTTTGGGGCTAACAACCGTGTTAGCCGGAGCGTTTCGGCGACGATTAAGGGTTACTACGACGGGGCATACCCGAACTGGAGCAAGACACCAAATCACGTTAAGATCACGTGGTTTAAATGTTTTGCGGTAAGATTTTTAAATTTAATTAAATTTTCACTTTTATATATATATATATATATATATTTAATATTTATTATTAATTGTAATTTTTTCAAAATTTTTATGTTTCAGCAAAAGTGGCATTGGTCTTTGGGAATCACCGAGAGGGTGAAGGCGGAATTCGTTGCAAAGGCAAAGATACGCCTCTGCAACACAGTCTCTGATTGGAAGGACAAGTGGGAGATCTACGGGTATGAGGGAATGCCCACTGAGCTCACGACGGATGTGTGGGATGGCCTCATCGCCTATTGGAAGCACCCCTCTTCGATCCGAAAGGCCAATTCGTGCTCGGCTTCTCGAAGGACGAAGGATAAAGATGGTCATTTGCCCATGCTTCACAGAACCGGACAAAAACCTCATGCAGGAGTCCGTTTAGAAGCTGTAAGTTTTGTTTTAAATATATATTTTAAAATTTTCAATTAATATAATTTTATATTATTTAATTTAATTCTTTTTTTGTAGTTCGAGAAGACGGGAGTCTTACCTTCTCTGTCTGACCTATTCAAGATGACTCACGCCACATCCGACGGAGTTTTTGTGGATCCTGCATCTGAGAAAATCTTCCGAACAGTGGCTGGTCGGATTGAAGAACGGGAGACGCAACTAACCCAGGAGTCTCCCGATGGATTACCAGTCACATTGTCCACCCAAAAGGTCGACAGAATCTTCGAAGAGGTAACTTAAAATTTTAGTTTACATTATTTTAAATATTTTAACATAATTAACTATATTAATATATGTTTTGATTTTATAGGTGGCTCCTAAAAAGAAGGGACGGATAGTCGGTATAGGCTCTGTTAACGAAGTTGCAAGGGCAACTTCGTCATACACTTCGAGACGGGATGAAGAGACTGCTCAGATGAAGGCTCAAATGGATAGCCAGAAGGCTCAAATGGATAGCCAGCAGGTTCGTTTAGACTCTCTTGAGGATTTGCTAGACGTGATGGCCGTGGGAAACCCGGTTATGCAGAGAATGTTGAGTGAGAGACGAGCCGCTCTTGGAATGCCACCACGAGATCCCCAAGAGTCCGATCCAACCCGTCAACAGCCGAGCAACCCCACCAACTACTTCGACAATATGTGGTTTTTTTTTTTCTGTTTGTATTATGAATTTAAATATTATTGTATGACTTTTAAAAATATGTTTTCCAATTTCATTTTGTTTTAAAATTTAAATTATTTTAAATTCTGAATATTAAATATAAATTAAAATGTATTATATACTAATTAATAATAATATAATAAGAAACGATGTAAACTCCTCGTAAACATTACATGGAGTTTACAACGAACATTTACGAGTGATTAACATCGAAATATTTACGAGGATTTTACATCGAAATGTTTACGAGTGATTTACAACGAAAGTATTTACGTGTGCTTTACATCGAAATAATTACGTGGGATTTACGACGAAGTCTTACGTGGCGTTTACGACGAATCCTTTCCCTGCGCTTTACGAGGAATATATTTCGTCGTAAACGTAACGAGTCGTTTACGACGAAACCTCCGTTACGACAGACGTTTAACAACGAAACGTCTTTCGACGTTAATTCGTCGTAACACCCCGTTTACGACGAATTTACAACGAATACTGTCCTAGTAAAAAATATGTTTTCTTGAAGTGATAATATTAATTAAAATAGGAAAATCATTAAAATATAGAAAATACAAATAAAACATAATTATCTAATTAATCTGCATCACAATCACCAGGCTTCATACATAAGAAAGACAAAATCAAAACGAAAAAAAAATAATATGCCTCAGAGGTATTGACGATTGTGATTATATTCAATAGATATACATCATCGGGAGGACGAAGATATCATCAAATTTCATTCTCTTCTTGGAAACAGGTATTCTAATTATTGATTAAATGCAAAACCAACCCACACACCTTGTTTTTTAAAATCAATCAATAAGCTAATGGTTATACATAATTACATAAGGTGGGCAGCGATAGCAAAGCAAATGCCTAACCGAACAGACAGTGACATAAAGAATCATTGGACTTGCTGCTGCTGTTGGAATCTCCTCAAGAAAACAGGGATTCGATAGGATCAAGAATGTGATATTATCAGAACCAAGACAAGCCGTTGAAGAAGATAAGTTGATGATAAGCAGCAAGGAAGAGGAGGAGGAAGTTGATGGTTGTTTCATGGAGATTGATGATAATCTGATCAGTACGACGTCGTTATATGAGTTGCTTTCCGAGCCTTACGATATGTACCAATCTGATTTTGGTCTTGAGGTTGATGACCAATTTGACCTTTTCCTCGAAATTCCCTCTCTTGGACAAGATTTATCTTGAATCTCTTTCTCTTGGTATCCGTTTGTTCAGAGTGACGAAAGAGAGAAAGAGACTCCTGAGAAAACCAAGTGCCTTTAGTAAACCAAGCGCTCGTAGCTTGGTGGTAAAGGAAGTACAGCTATACTGTCCGCCACCCGGGTTCGAACCTTGGCCACAACGGATTTAACATCCCTTCCGTTAGGGCGCTGGATCCCTTTCGGGGATAGTTGGGAATGTGGCTGCCCAGATAACAGAGTTATCAAAAAAAAAAAAAGTGCCTTTAGTAGTTTATTACTATAAATGACATGCATGGTCAATAATTCTGAGTTTGGACTCTCTTTTTTTGTTCGATTACCTCTCTCTATCTCTTGCACATGCTCACGAGCCCTACATGCATATCTGAGGAGGGATTTCATGCCATTTGAATGAAAGAAGCCTATGTATGTAAAAATATAGATTTAGGAACTTGTTTGAGTACGAAGAGTGATGAACATGAAGAACAAGAGAGAGAGATGAGAGTAATGAGAAATTTATTTTCCTTAGATTAATTTAGTGTCTACAATAGTTACATAAATAGATCTAGCAAGGAGAATAAGACAATGAGAATGAATAAACAAATGGAGATGAATAAACTAATGAAGACCAGATTTGGGGAAGTCACTTTCGGATAGTGACAACTATCTTCTCTCTTCCTTCCTTAGCATATCATGTGACTTTGGCTTGTTTCCACACTCCAACAGCTCTATCCAGTTGCCTCCACTTGTTTAAATTCGTCCAAGACTTCAGGCAATATATTTAAATCAGTCTCAAACCTTTCCTTGCTTCAGTTTTCCTGTCCATGATTTTCTTTCCATGATTTCATGTCCATGATTTTCTGTCCATGATTTTCTGTCCATGATCTCCTGTCAATGATCTCCTGTCCATGATCAATCATGTTCTTCATGTCTTTACTCTTGCTCTTTACTATTCATGTCAACACTCCCCCTCAAGCTTGACCATAGGGAAACCATGAAGCATTCCCTCATTAAAACCTTTACTTGGAAAAACCACTTGGGATAAAAACCAAACAAAGAAAAAAGAGTAGAACACTTCATGGCAAGAGGATCAGTGACAAGAGAGGTCTATGAGTCCAAGCTTAGGATGAATGAACTCACAAACCTTGCTGCTAGCTGCCTTGGTGAATATGTCAGCTAGTTGATCTTCACTTCTTGTGTAGCATGGAAGAATCACTTGCTGTTCCACTGCCTGTCTCACCTTGTGGCAGCCCACTTCTATGTGTTTTGTCCTCTCATGAAAGACTGAGTTAGATGCAATGTGTATTGCTGCCTGGTTGTCACAATGCATAGTCATTGGTGTGTTGATCTCAATACCCAAGTCTCTTAGCAGTCCCTTGATCCATATAAGCTCACTTGTGAGCTTCCTCATTGATCTGTACTCTGCCTTAGCACTTGAGCAGGACACCACCTTCTGCTTCTTGCTCTTCCATGTGACCAGGTTTCCTCCAATGAAGGTGCAGTAGCCTGTAGTTGATCTCCTATCAACTCTGTCTCCAGCCCAATCAGCATCGCAATATCCAACAACTTCAGTACTCTTTTTACATGCCATCCATACTCCTTGGCCAGGTGCCTCTCTTAGGTACCTTAAGATCCTCTCCACCATATTCCAATGATGCACCTTAGGAGCTCCCATGTGCTGACTCACTTGATTCACAGCAAAGCACACATCTGGTCTGGTGATGGTTAGATAGATGAGCTTGCCCACCATTCTTCTATACTTCTTGATATCTCCAAATGGTGTAGACTCATACTCCCCCTCTCTCAGCATCTTGTATCCTTCTTCTAATGGAGTCTTGGCCTTTTTACTCCCAAGGTTTCCTGCGTCATTTAAAATATCAAGTGTGTACTTCCTTTGAGATAAGAATAACCCCTGTTTAGAGCGGCATATCTCAATCCCAAGGAAGTACTTCAACTCTCCCAAATCTTTGATATCAAAGGCATTTTTAAGAAAGGTTTTAGTTGAAAGAATATCTTCCTTGTTGCTACCAGTGATGATAATGTCATCCACATAGACTAAGATGACCACAATACCTTGCTTACTAGTTAATGTGAAGAGGGTGTGATCAGCTTCTGACTTTACAAAGCCTCTTCCATTGAGGGTGGTGCTCAACTTATGGTACCAAGCCCTTGGAGATTGCTTCAAGCCATAAATTGCCTTCTTTAATCTGAGAACATTTCCTGGCTTCACCATGTTCTCAAGACCAGGAGGTGGTCTCATGTAGACTTCATCCTCCAATTCTCCTTGAAGAAAGGCATTCTTCACATCCATCTGCCATAAATCCCACTCAAGGTTGACAGCAAGAGACAAGAGAATCCTTATAGTGTGAAGCTTGGCCACTGGTGCAAAAGTGTCTTGATAATCTTCACCATATACTTGAGTATATCCCCTTGCAACCAGTCTTGTTTTCTTTCTTTCTGGTTTTCCATTGGCTTCATACTTGATAGTGTAGAGAAGTCGGGTTGTCACTGCCTTCTTTCCTTTTGGAAGTTCAGTCTCAAACCATGTATCATTCTTGATCATGGCTCCCATCTCATCTCTAACAGATTCTCTCCACTCCTTGTGTTGCATAGCTTCTTCATATGTTCTTGGAATGTATTCCTGATCCAATTCACTGATGAAGACTTGATGCTCTTCTGGATATTGAGCAAGGGAGCATACTGCACTTATTGGGTGAGCTAGAGCTTCAGCATTGAAGTAAACTCTTGTGTTGATCCAGTGTGAAGGTTTCTTGATCCTTGTACTCATTCTCAAAGGTTGTAACTGCTCAGGTTCTGCTTCATTTCCTTCACTTGGCGCCTCTACTTGAGTCTCAGCATCTAATTCTGATGGCATCTCATCTTGATCATGAGCTACTGAGTTTTCTCAAGGTTGTGTTTGTGCTTCAGCCAGTCCATTTCCATTGCCCCCTTCAGGATCAGGATGAGTGACTTCTTCAGCTGCTTGTTCAGTCGCTTGAGCATGAGGCACTTCTCTGACGGTCTCCTTTCCTTTTGACAGACTGATTCCCAGATTCTCCATAATAATTCTCAGATTATTGGCCTTGTCTGTTGCTTGAGACAGATCTTTAAGAGCATCCCAATTCTTCTCAGCATAAAACCCTTTTCCTTCCATAAACTTCACATCTCTAAATACAAGTACTCTCCTTGTTTCAGTATTGTAGCACTTATATCCTTTCTGTGTAGGTGAGTACCCAATGAACATGCACTTCATGCTCTTGGCCTCTAGCTTATTTCTTTGCTCTCCTGGTATCAGCACAAAACAAGTGCATCCAAACACTCTAAGGTGTTGAATAGATGGCCTGGTTTTGTTCGGAACTTCATAAGGAGAGATGTTCTTCAACACCTTGGTGGGAATCCAGTTGATTAAGTAGCATGCTGTCACCACAACATCACTCCAGAATCTCTTAGGCACATTTGCATGGAACATCATTGATCTAGCCACCTCCATTAGATGTCTATTTTTCCTTTCAGCCACTCCATTTTGCTGAGGAGTATAAGGGAAGCTTGTTTGATGAACTATGCCATGTCTAGCCAGATGATTCTTGAAAGAATGACTTGTATACTCTCCTCCATTGTCTGACCTTAGTACCTTCACAGTAGCTTTAAAGTGGTTAGTGACATAAGATTGATAATTCATAAAAGCTTCTAACACACGATCCTTAGAAGGTAGCAGAGTAATCCAAGTGTATTTTGATTTTTCATCTATGAATGTGACAAAATACTTATGGTTATCTCTAGACATACAGGGTGAGGTTCAAACATCAGAGTGAACTAAGTCAAAGCACTTATCATAGATAGTGCCAGATGTTGGAAATACAGATTTGCAATGCTTTCCTAAGATGCATGCTTCACATTCTAGGTGGTTAAATGACATATCAGGCATAATAATCTCTAATGCACGAGAGTGAGGATGACCTAATCTAGCATGCCAAGTAGTGCTATCACACAAAGATGAGTTACTGATCATGCATAAATGAGAAGGAGTAGAGGGTTTAGAGAGCTTAGTCTTTTGGAGATGGTATAAACCATCCTGACTATTTCCTTCACCAATCACCTTCCCTGTCTTAAGGTCCTGAACCTCAACATCATTAGGCCTAAAAACCACCTGACATTTCAGGTCAACCGTGGCCTTTTTCACAGAAAGAAGATTAGAAGCAAAACCAGGCATATAGAAGGCAGTAGATTCTCTATCAAATAGCTTAAGATTCCCTATTCGTTCTATCTTCACCTTATCTCCATTGGCTATTACTACATTCCCTAAGGCAGGTCTAACATCACTAATAAGATTCCTATCACTAATCATATGATGACTAGCTCCTGAATCTATTATGATTGGCCTATAGATAAGGGAATGTGTACCAGATTTCTTTGTGGAGATAATGGCCTTGGCAGCTTTGATCAGTGGCTCAATATCACTCGCTCTGATAGGGCCATCATTGATCACTGCCTTGTTCCAAGTTTCTCCTCCATTGGAATCACTGATAAGAGCTGAGTACATAGATAGAGCTTCAGGCGCCACTTCAAGACTTGGAAAATCTTCTTTCTTGAATTTAATTCCACCAGACTTGAAAGTAAGCACGTTTTGTTGGGTTTTCTTTCTGATATTTCTATTCTTGGCCTTCTTGTGTCTTGGAAACACCATCATCTTTCCACTCTTGCTGTGCACATATTTGAGAACTAGTGTCCTTTCCTTTGTAAAGAGAGTGTGTGAGATTTGTTCTCTCTGAACTTGAGCACACACGCCATCTAAGTTAGGAAGTTTCTCTTGCCTCAAAATATGCTTGATCAAGTGGTGGTAAGATGGACTTAGATTTAGGAGAAGGCTGAAGACCTTGTCTTCTTCATATCTTTCTCTTATGACATCCAGATCAGTAGAGAAGGGCCTTAGGTTATCTAGCTCTGCCCACAAGCTTCTAAACTTTCCAAAATACTGATTGAACTCCACTTCTTCCTGGCTCAAGTTATTGATAATCTTCTTGACTTCAAATACTCTGCTCAGGTTAGAGAGATTCCCATAAACATTTTTAAGACTTTCCCATAGATCTTTGGCGGTTTCACAGTGTGAGTAAGCCTCCAAGATTGCTTCCGAGAGAGAGCTGTGAATGATCTCAAGTGTTCGCTGGTCTTCTTGAACCCACTTGTCTCCATTCTTCAGGCCATGCACCTGCTCTTCCTCCTGAGCCATCCTTTTTGAAGTATCAGCCTTCATGATGTGGCTGTCCCATTCCCAAGGCAACTTTGGCTACTCTTGACCATATCAAGTAGTTAGAACCCTCAAGGGTTACTGGAATTATGCTTTTTTTCTTCATTTCCATGGCTAGTTTTCTTTTTTCCATTGGATAAAACTATAAACTTGAGAAATCCATGAATTTGTGAAAGAACAGAATAGCTATGAATTGAGAGATTAGGAACTGAAATTAGCTGAACTAGAGAGGAAATAAAGTAAAGAACAGAGGAAAAATAGAGTAAAGAACAGAGAAAAAAACAGAGTAAAGAACAGAGTAAACAGAAACAAAATTGTTTTAATTTGCGGAAGTTGGTGAGAATAAGGTTTCAAAAGCTTATGGTTCTGATACCATGTAAAAATATAGAGATTTAGGAACTTGTTTGAGTATGAAGAGTGATGAACATGAAGAACAAGAGAGATAGATGAGAGTAATGAGGAACTTATTTTCCTTAAATTGATTTAGTGTCTACAATAGTTACATAAATCGATCTAACAAGGAGAATAAGACAATGAGAATGAATAAACAAATGGAGATGAATAAACTAATGAAGACCAGATTTGGGGAAATCACTTTCGGATAGTGACAACTCTCTTCTCTCTTCCTTCCTTAGCATATCATGTGACTTTGGCTTGTTTCCACACTCCAACAGCTCATCCAGTTGCCTCCACTTGTTTAAATTCGTCCAAGACTTCAGGCAAGATATTTAAATCAGTCTCACATCTTTCCTTGCTTCAGTTTTCATGTCCATGATTTTCTGTCCATGATTTCATGTCTATGATTTTCTGTCCATGATCTCCTGTCCATGATTTCCTGTCCATGATCAATCATGTTCTTCATGTCTTTACTCTTGCTCTTTATTCTCTTCATGTCAACAATGTAGTACTATATTACTTCAGGTATTGACCGTTTTATCAAAATGGTGTGTTGTTGAAACTTTATAATTATGTGTAGACTGTACATGATCCCAAACACATTTTTTGAAAACGATAATCTGTTATATTATGATGTGTTGCATCACTTGTATATTAGCCATAGTTAATCTGAAATTGAACTACACATATTTTGTTTACTGCGTTGATTTAGTCGGTTTAACGTTTTGCGAAAATATCAACTTCATTGTGATTTTATGTTAACAATAAAAAGTTCAGACATTACAGTGGAGACAATCATTTTCATATGATTCAACGTTTACGTTCTTCAATGTTTTTGCTTTAATCTGTTAGCTATTTGTTTGGTATTGACACAACCAAATACAAGTAATGTTAAATAGTTTCCTCTTTTTGGTTGGCCAATTGAGGAAAATCTAACTCATGTGGCAAATTTATCATCGTGGGACTAGCTTCCGCGTCCTTTGTCGATACCTGTTTTGGACTATTTAATTATTACTATACTTTTCCAAACTTCGTATGATCAGGAAGAGTAAGTGAGAGCCTGAGAGAACCTCCACTGGTTCTTCCCACTAGAGTTCTTAATATATATGTTATGTATATATATATGTATGTATATATTATATATGTATAAGTAATTACGGGGTTCACAATTTTTGTGGAATCCTATAGGTAAAAATTTTTAAAAGAGGATTTTAAAAATCCTTAAAAATCCTTAAAAACCATTATTTATGAGTTTCCACATAATTATGAATTTCACAATTATTTACACATATATAATATATATTTCTATATATTTACATATATATATGTACATAATACATATATTAAGAACTTCAGTGGAAAGAATCCCCATTAGAAATGGTCTTTTGAGAGGACAAGAAGAAATCACTATTACAAAAACCTTACGAATAATGACGATTTAGAGCATCAGCATGATAGCACCATTGTGACGATTTAAACTTTCTTATTGAACTGAGCATTAATCATTAAAAACATGACATGTAGAAACAATTTTTTCATTAGTTTGTTAATCTATCGTTCGAGAGACCATCCTCTTTCTTTTCCTTCTTTATATTTTTTTCTTGACAAACTTCGTGAAAATTAGTAATAATGATGCCCTTATATTATATACTAAGTACTCACTAATAGTTGAAAATAAAAATTCCTGTTATGCATGTTCTTGTGCTCCATATAGTGTCAAACTTATTGTTCTCTCCAATTTTGTTTTTGTAAAATTCTCTAATCCACTGTATATTAATTCTGGAGCATTGGTTAAATGACAACTTTGACAAGCATGCTTACGTGTCAAGATGAGAAAGCTCCTCATCCTTTTTTAAATCGACCGACTTTACTAGGATAGCAAGGACGAAACATGTAATGGATGACTAAAAACTATAATATATCAAACCTTATTCGAATATGTAAATACCTAACCTTATAAATATTTCTGTACATGTTTTATGACTTTTAATGTATTAAAAAACTCTTGCTGATTGTACTAAAACGTGTGAAATTAATAGTTGAAATCAATAGTATATTTGTATTCGTATTGAAGGGGGTAATAACTTGGTGAAAGAGTTTGCATATATTTGAATTTATTACATTGTATTTTTGACTTATAATAACTGTGTAAATCTGTATAAATTAACATATATTAGTTGGGCGAGAAGTTGGTTGAGCTTAATATGGCCACATTAGATCTTATAAATTAACTATTCTTTGCATTTAAGTCATTTAAACCAAACCCCCCTACGTTTTCTAAGGATTTTTATGGTTATTTTGTAAGTTGGTCAATCTAACAACTTTTCAAAAATTTCACTTATGTTTATAGACTTTTGTGGATTGATTCTTTCAGCACATCGTTTTCCTGAAATGGGCCTAAAACAATTTTAATGATTAACTAAACGGGCCGCATACATAATAAAATTTGTTTTCTTTTTAAATTGTTACGTACCCAAAATCAATAAGAACCCAGAAAAAAATCTGAATCCGGAAAACTGAACCAAAAAATTATTACCGAATCTAAATCGAAATTGGTTAGATATTCGAAAAGATTCAAAGTTTTGGTATCTAGAGAACCAAAACCAATCCCGACCCAAACCAAAATATTTCAGGTTTTCAAATCGATATGAATCAGATTTATATACTAAAAATATATAAAAATATCTAAAAATATCCAAAATATATAAGATATTTTTAAGTTTTTCAAAACACTTGAAAATATATACAAATACTTTAAAATACATGTATAAAATAGCTAAACGATATTCAAAATACCAAAGTACTTGAAAATATCTATTGATTTTCTATCTAAATATTTAAGCTAAACTATTTTTATGTTAATTTTAAGTATTATGACATACATTATTTAAATTTGTATGTTATATATTATTTTTATTTTTAGAAATTTAAGAAATTTGGTATAATTTAAAGTATATATATATTATCATTTTAAAAAAAAATAATTTAAATAGGTTATCCAAAATCGAACCGAACT
This sequence comes from Brassica napus, assembly GCF_020379485.1. Lineage (NCBI taxonomy): Eukaryota > Viridiplantae > Streptophyta > Magnoliopsida > Brassicales > Brassicaceae > Brassica > Brassica napus. Next base: position 33,954,216 of record NC_063449.1, on the reverse strand, counting down.
CGCAAGAATCCGAACCCGAATGGTACCCAAATGCACACCCCGAATCAAATGTAAAAAAGGTTATCGATCACAAAATTTGTATTTTTTATAATAATAAAATACAAAGCATTTAAAAAAACTCATTTCGCACAGGGCGCGGGTTATCAGCTAGTTCTTTAATATATTAAATATGTAGTAACCCGCACTATGCACGGAGTGAAATAGTTTATTAGATTATTTATTGTATGATGTACTAAAAGATTTTTTTTATAGCATTAAGGGGGATGAACATTCATATATCCGTTCGGATTCACTTAATTTATTCGGATTTTGGATTTTTAAAGTTGGAAATTTAAATCGGTTTCAGATATTTACAAATTTTGGTTTGGATTTGGTTCAGATACCCATTTTAATTATGTATTATTTAACAAAAAAATCTAAATATACTTAAATCCTCAAAATCTAAAAAAAAATAATATAAAATTTATAATTTGAATAATGTAAGACTAAATATTTAAATTTAAAATAAAATGGAAAATAAATATTTTCAGTATTTTAAACATTTTCTGTTATTTTTAGATATTTACTTGTGACTATGTTGATAATTTTTAGATATTTTCATATTTTTCAAAAAATAATAAAAGTCGCTAAAAAATCACAAAATTTAAAAAATTACAAAAAAATAATCTTTTTTATTAATAAAATAAACATAAAAATACAGAAATATAAAATTATTAAAATTCAAAACTAATCATAAAAAGTCATAAAATTTATTAAAATCAAAAATTCAAAAAAAAATATTATTATATTAAAAAATAAGTATAAAATACATAAAATATAAAAATCACAAAAATTCGCAACAAATTATAAAAAATCACAAAAATCAAGAATAAAATTTTATATTGTTTTATAAAGGTGCTTGAGGAATAGCGTGTATTGAGTGCCATAAACTGGCTACCCTCAAGCTATCATTAGTATCCATTCTTTCTTTTAACAATCCTGAACTTTTCCAAATCCAACCAACACACACACAGAGCATAACATATAAAAAAAATCCAAAATAACAGTTAATGTCTGGTTTACGATCAGATTAGAAAAATTCATTATCTTTAAATGATTCTCGTGAACCAAGTAAAAGCAAAAAAGTTAAATTCCAAGTCTTTTAGTAGCTATTCACAAACTCTATATTAATCTAGCTATAAAAATCCAGAAAACCCCCAACAAAAAACACTAAACCTTGAACTTATTTAACAAGCACTTTTATGAATTTTTGATTTTTGTGAATTTTTATGATTTGTTTTAAATTTTTATGATTTGTTTTAAATTTTTATGTTTTTTATTTTCTGTATTTTATAATTATTTTATTAATAAAATAATATAAATATTTTTGTAATTTTTATGACTTTTTGTGATTTGTTTTATATTTTCTGTATTTTTATATTTATTTTAATAATAAAGTAACTTAAATATTTTTTTAATTTTTTTTATTTTTGTCAAATTTAATGACTTCCTATATTTTTATGAATTTTTATATTTTCTGTAGCTTTATATTTATTTTATTATTAAAATTATTTAAATATTTTATTTTTGAATTTTTGAATTTTTGTCTATAATGACTTTATGATTTGCTTAGAATTTTTTTATGAATTTTTAATATTTTCTGTATTTTTATATTTATTTTATTAATAAAATAATTTGAATTTATTTCTTAAAACAAACCGAAACGTCATTGATTTTAAACAGTACTAGTTACCGTTTTGACTTGATATATAAGTAAATCAGATTAAATTTTTTTTATAAAACAAGTGTCATTTTGAAAGTTTAAAGTGCTTGTTAAATAAGTTTCAAGGTTTAAAGTGTCAGTGTTGTCACATTGAAAAGATTTTTACGCCACTTTTCAGTTAAACATGGATAAGCCTAATGTGAAGTGTATTTTCAGTAGGGGTATCTTAAAACCTTATAAATTCGGTGAGTAACATAGCTGGATTCTGATTATGGACCTAACATTTACTATACCAGGTCGGCTGCGATTTCTGATCTTATTAGACAACTAATCGTCAGAATATATCTCGTACCAAGATTGTATTTATATTGTACTCAAGTAGTTGGGGATACAACTAAACTTGATTTAATAAAATTATTATGAACTGGTTAGTTTCAAAAAAAATAAAACTCGTTCGTTTATTGAGGTGCAATTGTTACGCAAATGAAAAATATTATGTGGTACTCTTGGAATATCAGTTTGATGTTTGTAAAGACTTTTGATGTCAAAGTCAATTAAAAATAACATAAAATCTTAGAGAAACCGGAAACAAAAAAATGAAAACAGATTCAAGTTACAAGTGACCACAAAATTTGGTTGAAGGTTTACTATACCCACCCATATGGATTTTTTTACAAGTTATTTTTCACGATGATTTATTATGTTATTACACTATGAAAAATATTAAATAAGTTTATTAGATAAATCATATTTATATTATTAATTAAAATAATATATTAAGGAAGAAAAAAAAAAGTGAAAAGGATATCTTAGCATCAAGATTAAAAAAAAAGAATCCAACGGTTGAAAATAATTTTTTTAAAGAGCAAAACAAAGAAGGAAGGGACTATATATATACATAGACATCCCCCATTCCTCACTATAGAACAGACCATTCTACTTCTATATTAAATGAGAGTGTCAGAGAGCCTCACACATATAATTGAAAGTCCCTTTAGTAAATAAAATCAATAGTAGAAGAGTTGGTAGCAAAACTGGTTGTTTTCTTTTCCAAAGGAAAAAAAATCGTAAGAGTGATCAATAATTCACTTCTTCTAAGGTCATCATCATCTGACATAAGTGGTGAAATCTGATTGGTTCACCGGAGATAAAATGGAGAGGACGACTTGGTTCGACAACGACGGTTTGAAGAAAGGAAAGTGGAGTGCGGAGGAAGACCGGATACTCGTCGCTTACATCAATGAATACGGTCTAGGAGACTGGCGTACCCTGCCTAAGAGAGCCGGTATAAATATATACTTACACCCTATACATATGCATACATTACGTACGGATCACCTAGGCTTTTGCTCTTTTATTAGAGTTAACTGGGATTGTATAGCTGGTTTAGTATTAAACCGTGTATTTAAACCGGTTCTTTGTAATATATAAACAGAGTAACAGACTCTGTAACTGAATAACAGAATCATTTTTCATCTTCTTCGATTCTTTTATCATGGTATCAGAGCTTCTGAGCTAAAACTCAGTTCTCAATCTTCGTTTCCGCATTTCATACTCTCCGATCTATCAATTGTTCGCTTCTAATCATTCTGTCAAGAACGAATTTCGATATGGTTACTCTTCGATGATCCACTCGACGTAGCACTCGTGTTGCTACACCGGTGACAAAGACGGCGACTGCAACAAGAAGACGATCTATTCCGATGACTTCTGACTCCGATCCACTTATTCCGGTGAATCTACCGCCGACTTCATCTATTCCGGTGAATCTACCGCCAACTTCATCCATTCCGGTGAATCAACCGATGAATCATTCGTTTCCAGGAAGTTCATCAACTGAATTTGCTCCGATGACGCACTTTCCAAGAAACTCAAACACGGAGCCTTTCTCTTTCGATGGAATCCAATACTCACCATACTATCTAACGAATGGCGATAATCCTGGAGCTGCGATCATCTCTGAAACTCTTGATGGTACGAATTACAACACTTGGAATATTGCGATAACTATTGCGTTGGATGCGAAGAACAAATTAGCCTTTGTTGATGGATCACTTCCTCGACCCCGCATTATCGAATTTGGTCTCGTTGCAACAACATGGTTAAATCATGGATCTTGAACTCAGTTACGAAGCCAATCTATGGAAGTATATTGCGATTCAACGATGCTTCCAAGATTTGGAAAGATCTATTGACAAGATTCCGCATCACTAATCTGCCAAGATCGTATCAACTCACTCAACAAATCTGGTCTCTTCATCAAGGCTGTCTAGATCTTTCTACGTATTATACAAAGCTGAAGACTCTTTGGGATGAGCTTGATGGCGCAGATTGTGAGAAGACTTGCTAGAACTGTGATTGCTGCAAATCAACTCATAAGAAGACAGAACATGCTAAGATCATCAAGTTCCTAGCTGGCTTGAACGAATCTTACTCTACTGCTCGTAGTCAGATCTTGCTGAAGTGTACAATCTTCTTGATCAAGACTACAGTCAACGTACCATCAACCCTGTGTCTAATGCTTCAGCGTTCAATATGGTGAATCAAAGTCCTGATGTGTTTCAAGCCGCAGTTAATGCAACACATTCAGCTTCACAACATCGCTCAAGCAGACCTTTGTGCTCACATTGTGGCTACTCTGGTCATACAGTTGATAAATGTTACAAGATACACGGCTATCCTCCTTGGTTTAAGTCCAAGAGACCAAGTTCTGACAAACAGAATGCACCTACGAAGCCTCTAGTTGCTAATATGTCTCTTAATGAAGTTCATACTAATGATTCTCCATTCACAGGTTTGATGAATAACCTTTCCAAGGATCAGATACAAGGAGTTATTGAATACTTCAATGCTCAGATGCAACTGAATGATGCTCCACAAGCTGATATTCCTTCAACATCTGGTGGAACCATTACCACTCTACCTGGTATGGCTTTCTCTTCGAAAACCTTATGTTTTGCTGGAATATTACGAGCTACTGGAAATATCTTGTCCTCTGAATCCTGGATCATAGATAGTGGAGCGACGCATCATGTTTGTCATGATAAGAGTCTATTCTCTTCTTTATCTGATATAGTTAATAGATCAGTGAGTCTACCAACTGGTATAGGGATCAAGATAGTTGGTACTGGTCAAGTGAAGTTGGATGAATCTATGATCTTGAACAATGTTTTATACATTCATGATTTCCGCTTGAATCTTCTCAGCGTCAGTAAGTTGACAAAGGATCTAGGCTACAGAGTTGCTTTTGATGATGCTTCCTGTGTGATTCAGGATCTTACCAAGGGGTTCACGATTGGTCAGGGTGAAGAGATAGCCAATCTTTACGTTTTGGATAAAACATCATTCGGAGAAAGATCTGTTCTACAATCTCATTTTTACACAAATTTTGTTATAGATGCAACTCTTTGGCACCACAGATTGGGTCATCCCTCTGTTCAAAAGCTAGATTCTATAGCCAATGTACTAGGAATTTCTCAAAGAAATAAAATGCCTTCTCATTGCGCTATATGTCCTCTTGCCAAACAAAAGCACTTGCCTTTTGATTCACAAAATAACATGTGTGCTGCAGCCTTTGATCTCCTGCATATCGACACATGGGGACCTTTCTCAGTACCATCAGTAGAAGGTTACCGTTACGTCCTCACGATTGTGGATGATCATACTAGAGTGACATGGTTATATCTCTTGCGAACAAAGGATGAAGTCATCAAAGTGTTTCCAGAGTTCATCACGATGATTGAAACTCAATACAAGACCAAAGTCAAAGGGTTTCGTTCATATAATGCAAAGGAGTTGTTGTTTGTGGAATACTACAAGAAGAAAGGGATTATGGCTTATCATTCATGCCCTGAAACACCACAACAGAACTCCGTGGTGGAAAGGAAGCACCAACATATACTAAACGTTGCTCGTTCTTTGATTTTTCAAGCGCGGTTGTCTTTGGATTTTTGGTCAGATTGTGTACTTACAGCTGTTTTCCTGATCAACAAACTACCTTCACCACTGCTCAAGAAAAAGTCTCCATACCAGATGTTGCATATGAAGAAACCTGATTACTCTGGGATTCGAGTCTTTGGTTGTCTGTGTTATGTATCTACATCATCAAAGAACATACACAAATTCCAACCACGCTCTAAACCATGCTTGTTCTTGGGATATCCAGCTGGCTTCAAAGGGTATAAAGTACTGGATCTTGATACAAATACAACTTCTGTATCACGTCATGTCGTTTTTCATGAAGATATCTTCCCATCTGTGATCAAAGATTCAGATCTTCAGCATGACCTTTATCCGGAGATTGATGATGTGAATAAGACTCACACAGATTCTACTGATGTTCCTGTAGTTGTGAGTGGTGACACTCCTACAGTTGTGAACAAAGATACTGTGGTTGATAATCAAGTTCCTATAATTTCAGAATCTAGTTCTAGAAGACCTTTGAAGCAACCCGCATATCTGGAAGATTACTACTGCAACATGACTGCTACAGACATACCATATCCTCTTGCCGCTCACTTATCATATGAGAAGCTCACCAAGGGATATCGTGATTATGTCTGTGCAGTTACAAAGCATGTTGAACCGACATCCTTCAATCAAGCAAAGAAATTTGATGAATGGATTAAAGCAATGAATGAGGAGTTAATTGCTTTGGAGAGCAATGATACTTGGTCTGTCTGTTCTTTACCACCAGGAAAACATGCTATAGGTTGCCGATGGGTCTACAAGGTGAAACTGAATGCTGATGGCACCTTAGAACGCTATAAGGCTCGTCTGGTTGCTAAAGGCTATACACAGCAGGAGGGGATTGATTTTGTTGATACTTTTTCTCCTGTTGCTAAGATGAATATCGTCAAGACATTGATCGCTGTTTCAGCTGCTAAGAAGTGGAGTCTTACTCAACTTGACATCTCCAATGCTTTCCTCAATGGAGATCTCGATGAAGAGATATATATGTCTCTACCATCGGGTTACACTCCGCGAGAAGGGACAGTTCTGCCACCAAATCCTGTCTGTAGATTGAACAAATCTCCATATGGTCTCAAGCAAGCTTCTCGTCAATGGTTTCTGAAGTTTAGTTCTACCTTGACATCACTGGGATTTCAAACCTCACATTCAGATCATACCTTGTTCATTCGCAATATCAACGGTATCTATATGGCAGTTCTAGTCTATGTAGACGACATTGTTATTGCCAGTAACAATGATGAAGTTGTGGATCAGTTGAAGAATGCTTTGAAACAGAGTTTCAAACTGCGTGATCTTGGTCCTCTTCGGTATTTCCTTGGTCTTGAAATTGCTCGAGCAAGCCATGGAATATCAATTTGTCAAAGGAAGTATATTTTGGAGCTTCTAGATGAAACATGGCTACTTGCTTGTAAACCATCTACAATACCTATGGATCCAAGTATCAAACTCCGAGCGGATAGTAAAGAACCACTACTTTCTGATCCTGGCTTATACAGAAGATTGGTGGGTAAGATGATGTACTTGACAATAACACGCCCTGATATTACCTTTGCTGTCAACAAGTTATGTCAGTTCTCATATGCTCCCACCGCTACTCATCTCAAAGCTGCGTATAAGGTTCTTCACTATCTGAAAGGTACTGTTGGCAAAGGATTGTTCTATTCAGCTACATCTGATTTGGTCTTGAAGGTTTTCACAGATGCAGACTGGGGTTCTTGTGCTGATACTCGACGCTCTACCTCTGGATATTGTATGTTTCTTGGATCATATTTGATCTCGTGGAAGTCCAAGAAACAAAATACAGTATCTCACTCATCGGCTGAATCAGAATATCGTGCTATGGAGTTTGCAGTACGAGAAACAGTATGGGTTGTTAATCTTCTCAAAGAATTCACGGCGCCACAACATCAACCTGTGGCTTTCTTTTGTGATTCAACCACAGCAATTCACATTGCCAACAACACAGTATTTCATGAACGAACTAAGTGTTTGGAGATTGACTGTCATATTGTTCGAGAGAAGGTTTTAAAGGGTTTGATCAAGTCACTACACGTTCGGTCAGATAATCAATCCGCGGATGTGTTCACTAAGCCTTTATATCCTGCTCTTTTTCATAGCTTGTTAAGTAAGATGTCATTCTCTTCGATATGCATGCCATCTTGAGGAGGGGTATTAGAGTTAACCGGGATTGTATAGCTGGTTTAGTATTAAACCGTGTATTTAAACCGGTTCTTTGTAATATATAAACAGAGTAAGAGACTCTGTAACTGAATAACAGGATCATTTTTCATCTTCTTCGATTCTTCTATCATCTTTCAAAGTTTTTTTGTGGATCAAATCTCTCTTTCAAAGCTAGGATCTCTGAAATCCAGTTTCTGTCGGGTCATAGATTTTCTGTTTTGTTGTGTATGTTTTGATTTTTTGTTGATTCTAATTTTTCTTGATCATGTAAAACATTCCATCGTCTGAAGAGATTTATTAACAAATATCTATATATAACCTTTTTGCAGATATATATACAGATTTTTAAAAACTATATCAATTTTGGGAGACACGAAATTACAACAAAGATGTTTAAGCCATTATTTATGCAGTTGATGAGAGTTATCCAATTATTATATTGATCAACTTGCAGAACCTTCGATCATAGTGTGTCGATGTGATGATATATTACCTATAATGCAGTATGTGAACCCATGAAAGACAAGTATCATCCTGATTACTTTTTATCATGATTTATTATTATATATATTCAGTCTTCAAAAGTGTAAAGCAAATTGGAAATATCTTTTAGTAATTTACAAAATCAGAAAATTTACGTGATTGTGTTTTCTCCCTTTTTATCTGATGGAAAAAGGCTATATCTCTCCTTTTTATTTTTGTAAATTCTCTGCTTGCCACTATATTAAAGTAATAATCTCGCCTCACTTTTATTTTCAAAATGAGAAAAGGTCTGCAAAGATGTGGAAAGAGTTGTAGATTAAGGTGGCCGAATTATCTGAGGCCTGGAATTAAAAGAAGCAACTTTACTCCCCAGGAGGAAGAAGATATCATCAGATTTCATTCTCTTCTTGGTAACAGGTAATTAATTATAGACTAAACAATTTATAAATAAATCAGAAATCGTGTTATATATTGACATATTGTGAATGCATGATTAAACTGATGGTTATGCATAATTACATAACGTGGGCAGCAATAGCAAAGATAATGCCAAACCGAACAGACAATGACATAAAGAATCATTGGCACTCATGTCTTAAGAAAAGACTCGTTAGAGGCGGAATCGATCCCATAACCCATGAGCCCATCGTCAAAACCACTTCCTCCTAAACAACGTCGTCGCCGACACTGACCCCTTCTTCTTCCACTACGTCTCCCTCCTTTTCCTCCACAAGCTCTGCACGTCTACTAAACAGGCTAGCTGCTGGAATCTCCTCAAGAAAACATGGACTGGATAGGATCAAGAATGTGATATTATCAGAACCAAGACAAGCCTTTAAAGAAGATAAGTTGATGATAAGCAGCAAGGAAGAGGAGGAGGAAGTTAATGGTTGTTTCATGGAGATTGATGACAATCTGATCAGTATGACTTCGTTAGAAGAGTTACTTTGTGAGTCTACTACTACTACTAGTACGACGACTGGCTTCATGGCTGCTTTTGATGACTGCTCATTAGTTGAGCCCTACGATGTGTACCAGTATGATTTCTATCATGAGGCTGATGACCAACTTGACTTGTTTCTCGAATTTCACTCTCTTGGACAGGAAAATTTATCTTGAATTCCTTTTCTATATCGGTTTGTTCAGAGTGACTAAAAAAAGAAAGAAAGAGGTTTCTGAGGAAACCAAGTGTTTTTAGTGGTTACCACAATAAATGACATGTATGGTCAATGTTTATAAGTTTTGGCTGTAACTTCTTGCACATGCTTATGAGCCCTACAAGCATATCTGAGAAGGGGTTTCATTCCATTTCAATGAAACAAGCCAGTAAAATATTTTATTATTGACTGCTTCGTCATACTGGTGTGTTGTTGAAACTTTATTAGTATGTGTAGGATCCGCGACATATTTAAAAGATAATAATATCATGTGGATCTAGCTATCAAAGTATCAAACATTCAAACACCATAAATCTCATGATCCTTTTTTACCTCAAAAACTCTATTCTCGTTCTTATGAGTTCGTTACCTCAATCAAAAATGACAATGGTCACTGTGTCTGAAATCCTCGATTCAAATTACTACAGGACGGAATTAATATTGCATATTGTGGTTGCTCAAAACCTCTTTGTATTCAACAAAAAAAAAATTCCATTCTTATTGCAATATAAAGACTTGTTCGGTTAGATACTGGGCTAGCCGCCTACCAGATCTCATATATATGGAAATAACGTATATTATATTTGATTAATTCAAAACATAAAGCATATGTTTAAGCCAACGCGACAAGAATGATTTAGTGTCATTTTAGGCCTTGGGTGCTATAAAGCCAGCACGACAGCAATGTGATTCCATAATATTTTCCCCCTGAAAGTCGCATGATTTGGTAAGGAATTGGGGTCATAAGGTGCAGTAAGAGAACTCCAAAGGATGGTGACACTTAGGGGACGTATTCAATTAAACATTTGATTTGATTTGATTTTTAATGGGATTTTAGATGATTTCAAAAAGTTGCAGAGATTTAAGTGATTTTTGTTAAACTATTCTAAAATAACACCTAAAACTATGAAATTTGGGTTTTAATTTTTTTAACTAAAAAATCCTATCCAAACACCCTAAAATCACCCGAAAACTTTAAAACTCCACAACTTCAAATATTTTCAATAACAGTAGATTTCAGAGTACTTTAAGAAATGTCAAATTCAATAACAGTGGATTTTAAATGAGTTTTTTAAAATTCATGTTTCAATAACAGTGGATTTGTCATTTTAATACAAATCACCTGAAACTTTCAGTTGAATACATCCCCCTTAAATTTTTTTTACCATAAATATAACACATTAAAATTAAAATGATCAAAATGTTTCATTAAAGAGAAAAAAATATTTATATCCGTAAAGTTAGCTAATCTAGAGTTAGAATTGAGGTGTGGAATTTGGGAATGGGGAGAGGGGATTAGAATTTTATAAAAATTAATATTTAAAATAAAAAAACTTAAAAATAGTTACAAAAGAAAAAAAATCTGAAAAAGTAGAAAAGTTTGAATAGAAAAATGTAATTTTCAAAAATACAAAAAATAGTTTAACTTTTTATCTTTTATTTTTATTTAAATAGTTATTTATATTTATAAATCTATAAAATAATGGTAGAAGGATCTTTAACATCTTTGATGAAACATGTTTTGGTTATTTTCTCGTTGGTGTGTTATTTTGGTAAAAAAAAATTATTTGAGTATTTTTTTGGGAGAATTGTTCTTTTTCTAACGTATAGAAAATGTTAAATAGTATTAAACTAGGTGCTTTACCCGCACATGCGGGTTTAAACATTTTATAGTTACTTATTAATACATCTATTATTAATTAAAAACTATAATGATAAATCTTATATATATTATATTCATTATTAATATATAAATATTATAACTCACTTAATATTATCTTTTCAATTATATAAAATTAAAGATTTTAGTTGATTAATGTCTAATTATGTATTCTATTTTTAATTTTTAAATTTTTAATTAAAAGATATTTTTTGGATAACAATACAATATATATAAGAATTATATTTTTATTTTAAAATAATTTTTTAGATTTTGGATAATTCTTATTATTATTAATTTATTCAATTATCCAATCACATAATCTAAATTCTTTTTATTTTTAACTAATTTATCAAAATAATTTAAATTCGTTATTAACCACTCTAAATTTTAACGTGAGATCTCGAATACGAAAAAATAATTAATAATATATGTATATTATAAATCACTTAATATTATCTTTTCAATTAGACAAAATTAATGATTTTAGTTGATTAATATTTAGTTATGTATTTTCTATCTCTAAATTTTTAAAGTTTCATTAAAAAATATTTTTCGGATAATAACACAATATATATAAGAATTATATTTTTATTTTAAAATATGTTTTTATATTTTGGATGATTCTTATTATTAATAATTTATTCTATTATCTAATCAAAATAATTTAAATTCGTTTTTATTTTTAAACTAATTTATATATTTTATTTATTAAGGGTATAAATGTTATTAACCGCTCTAACTTTTAACGTGAAAAATTATTTCGGAAATAATAGTATAGATAATTTATGGTAACCAACTAAAAATATTTAAAAATATAATAGATAGATAAGTAAAATTACAAACTAAAAATATTAAAAACATGACAGACAAATAAGTATTAAGCAAAATAAGCAAATAAAAATATTGAAAATATTGATAAATAAGCAAGAAAACCTACAATTGTGATGAAGCCGACACATACGCCCAAATAATAGTATAGATAATTTATGATAATCAACTAAAAATATTTAGAAATATAATAGATTTTTATTTTTTTTGTCATATGATGGATTAATATTTAACTTCAACACGAATTACACCAAGACAGTACACTAAGCCAGCAAAGGACAGATCCCTTCTGGAGCCAACGGCCGACGTAGTAATGCATTACTACCTGCAGACAAAGATGAAGATTTAGAAAGCAACTAACAGTACATAAACTTGGAGGAAACAAGATCACTGAGAACTTATAGAGCTAAAACAAAAATCCATAAAGTGAAGCAAAACGAAAGGGCAGCCACGATGAACGAGAAAGCGTTGAAGGTCGAATTTATTGGGGTGATAGAACAGCTCCAAGATATGATCCACCATTGGACCACGAGCAAACGTCACTCAAACACAAACTTCACCTGAGGAAGTTATGAGAAAACGGATCTCCACTCGAGCAGCTGATTAGGAAGGCGGTTGACAATCAAACTACTCAGACTAAACACAATTGAGCCAAAGCTCCACAGTCCCTTACCAAAGAATCCGGAGAAATCCGTCGATTTTAACCAAGGAACAACATGACACCACAATATCGCAGCTTCACCATGAATCATTCCAACCATTAACTCAAGGGTCGAGCACCACCTTACCGAAGACGGAAATGACGCCACCGAGAGCAGATAACGAAACCTTAGAGCACAGCTGGGAAACACAAACCGAAAACACTAAGAGCCACCAAACGACACTGCCTCAAGACCACCGAACACCATATAGATACATAAATCTTGTTTAACAACCAAAGCTTAACCACTTAACTAAACCTTATATGACCTTCGACAAAGACAGCCAGGGACTGAAGAATGGACAGCCGAGAATGCTGACCCATCGCAAACCCACCTGAAGGAGTCTCACCAAATCCGATGGAAGAAGTAGCTACCCACATCAGAGCCGGTTAAGTACTGCGCCGCGCACCAGAAAACAGATTCGAAACTGGAAGAACACCCCAAGCATAGCGAAAAGGTAAAGCAAACCCGACCCCAATTCTCCGAAAGACCCCAATCCATCAAAGCTTCAAATCACAAAGCAACCCAGACACATAATCTAAAGACAACACACTTACACAGAAACAAACAAACTTAACACCTGAGAATGGTTTCAAGAGGGAGAAACGAAGCCATGCATAACCTTCGGCCTTCAACAGCATCAGAAACTGCCGGATAAGCTCACGATTATCGCACCAAAACCGACAAGCCCAAGACTTGAAAGATTCTCCATCCAATCAATAGCCGAACAAGATCCAACACCATAGACGTAGGATCCCTCCGAAACCAGATCTTTGACCAAACTAAAATCGGTGACAAGTTTCCAAATCAAAGCAAGAGAGACTTAAAGGGAGTAGAAACATGGCCGCTCCTGGTGGCGGTGAGAAGCACCAACCACCAGAGCAGGAGGGGAGATACGGCGGCGGTTGAGTCGACTAGGGTTCGTCGCTGTTTCTCTCTGTTTTATTTTTTTTTAACTGTTTTCCATAGAAATATAATAGATAGATAAATAAAATTACCAACAAAAAATAATTAAAAACATGATAGACAGATAAATATTAAGCAAAATAAGCAAATAAAATTATTGAAATTATTGATAAATAAGCAAAACAACCTAAAATTATGGAGAAACCGACACATAATCCAAATCATTTCATAAATAATAATATAGATCAATCTCTCAAAGCAGATGTAGTATTAATTAGTAATGAGTCAGGCCATTCATAAGAGTAATCACATCATTATGGTTTGATTAAGTAAACAACCATTTTTTATTATTGGAGCTTATGTGGTCATCTTTTTCTCTCCATTCCTTGATTTCATTCTCTTTCTTGCCGTCCAAGCATTCAATCCATTATAAACAATTTAAATAGATTCAAAACATAGAATGATCTTGGGAGGATGAGATGGACTCTCCTTCGGCATCAGGGACAAGTACATCAACATATAACAAAACCGAGTGTAAGAAATAGAATCTAAGTAAACCGGCCTTCATATACAGTCAAGAAAACTTATTACATCGGTTAAAATTTTTGGAGCCCAGTTTAATGTTGAGCAACAACAAAAACAACCCTTCCTATGCAATAACCAGGCTTAAACATATAAGTAACAAAAACGAGAATAATATGCCTCAGAGGTAGTGACAATTGTGATTAAATTCATCACTATAGAATCTGATGAAAACACATCAATAGATATACATCATAGGCACAACTAACAAACCTCAATTAAAACAAAGATTCAAAAACATAAGTGCATCAGAGAGATTCCCATTTAGACGTTAATCATCATTACACTTCTCCCTAAGGAGAATCTGATGTCCCTGTCTTTTTATCGTCACTTGCACTCGCACAAGACCGGCATAAACTAGAAAACTAAACACTTACCGAATATGCAACAAGTACCTTTATAAACAAGAAAACTAAGAATGAAACCCTAAGCTGACGCAGTGGATAAAAAAAGGAGGAATAAGAATAGCCTCAGAGTAGTTTATTTTTTCCTGGAGACTTAGCTCTCAAAGTATATTTAATAGCATCACAGGCATTAAAAAAAATCAAACAACAACAAAGAACAGAGATAAACCTGTACACGAAAACTCATGGAAGACAAAATATCAAATCGTTTACAAATCCCTCGAGTGGACAAGACTAGGGTTTCACGAGAAGTAGCTCTGTTTTGTCCCTATAGAATCCTGATGGCTTTAAATAAAAAAAAGGCAGAGGCAGCGAGAGTTAGATCAAAAAGGAGGTTAACAAATCTGAATGGGCTCCTTGTATAAATGTGAAGATATGCAAGACCCGTTAGAAATTTTGAAGGCCCAAACCAAATATTCTCTTAACCGTGCAAGTGCAGAGATAAAATGTTTTTGAAAAAGAGAGTCAAAATCCACTGATACCAGATAAACATTACAACATTTGAGCTAGCCGCGTGCCATCACCATAATAAATTTTAGAATCCTTACAGAAATATGTTGGTTCATCTAAATATATAATAAGTTTTTTATTAAACTAACCATAAATTAATTATTAATGTTCTCAATTCTTTCTTTAAATAAAAATTACGGAATTGTCTAATATGACTAAAGTATATATGACAATTAATGATTTTGAATAATAAAGATTTGATACAAATTAGTGTATCATCTATCATTTTTGTTTGACTTTAAGTTATTAAAATAAATTAAACAATCACATTAACCATATAATAAAATTTTAGATTTTTCCGTATATGCTATATTTCGAAATTTTTAAAAAGTCTCACAATGAAATTTTTATGATCCATTATTTTTTTTTATGACAAGATACAAATTATTACAAAATCATGTAAGTAGAAAGTCTCATATATATTAATATATTTTAATTAAACTATATACCATATATTTTAATTGAACAATTTTTTTTGATAAAATATTTGACCAAATACTGACAAATTAATATTTAAAATTTGCATTAAATGTTTATAAAAATTATAAATTACTAAAACTTTCAAAAATATTGCACAATGAAATTTGTTATCAGCGATTTAAACTTTTTGTTATAAAAAGATATAAATAAATAGAAAGCATCATTTAAAATATATCCATATTAAAATATTCTATTTATCTATGTATATATTATGTAAATTTAATTATATAAAATAGAAAATAGAAAAAGTGATCGTTTGGATTAATAAAATTTATTTACGTATTCACACCAATTTAATTATATACGTAATAGTTACTGACTTTTTCATTATCTAATATATATATATATATATATATATAATTTTATAATATATAAAAGAACATATGATACATATAATAATTTATATATACGATGTTCATCGGGAGAATTTTACTTTTACACTTTGTTTAGTACCACTATTCATATATACACTTAGAAATAGGACATTTTTCAGAAATACCTAAATCATTAATAGGCAAAAGACAAAAATAACCCTCTCACAATTATAACCTCGTTTCCTATCTCTTTCTCTCTCGAGAGAAAGCTTCGAACGGCAACGCGACGACGGCGACGAGATCGAGCGAAGACGGTGACGAAATCGAGTGTATCCTCTCTCATGCACGAAGCAAACGAGATCGAGTGACGACGACGAGATCGAAAAGAATCACAACTTGTAAGTAATTTTCTCAGATTTTGTTGTTTCGATCTAAGAGAAATAGTTATCTATTAATAGTTGGATCTAATATAAAGATTTCCGATAGTGAACATTAAGTTTTTGAAAATTTATAACTCTTTATAAATCTAAGTTTTAGGACGACGGCGATTCTAACAACGGCGACACTCACGATGGCCACTCTCACGACGACGACGAGAAAAGGTCTTCTCTCTCACTAGTCATGACGTCTCTCTGGAAAGAGCATCCGGTGACGACGAATAACAATAACACTACACGATTGAAAATCTCATCTCAAAAATGTCGTCTTCTCTTCACGATTCTCCTCTTCACGATTCTCATCTTCACGATTCTCTACAAGTAAGTTTCTAAATTTGGGTATCTTTTTGTTTGTTTCAAGTCATTTTTTGAATTTGTTATTTCTCTTATAAGAAAATAGAAGAAGATTGGTTGAGGATTGTCATGTTCCTAGTTAGATCTAAGAGAAAGAGTATCGATAGGGAACATTGAGTTTTTTTGAAAAATTATAAGCCTTTATAGATGTGGGTTTCAAGTAATTATAAGATGCGTGAACTCAAGAAGTGTTGTCCTGTATTGCAGTTGGATAGCAACAAGTTTTGCACAACCTTGAGATTGCCTGGGAGGGTTTATGAAGCTGTAGAACCACCAGATAATCCCAAAGCGATAATCCATCACTCAAAGATTGATTATGTCGAGAAGGTAGAAGATATATTAGGAAAATAAGAGTTCTCTTTGATAGAGAACTCTCACATTGGGAGCATTTTGAAGGTGGTTAAAAGGAATAGGGTTCAATTTTCAGAAGAGTTGTTCCATTTTCTAATGCAGCGAAGAGTATTGACGCAAGGAGAGGATTTCTGGTTTAATTTCTCGGACCAGCCTATGAGGTTTTCACTAAGGGAATTTCATCTGATAACAGGCTTACGTTGTGAGGAAGATCAAACAATAACAGAGCCACAGTTCAAAATAATGAAGAAGCCATACCTTTGGATGCTGGGCAAGAATGATAAGTTTACGGTGAGAACGTTGTATGAAAAGTTTAAAGAGAAAGCACGAAGCATGCCAACACTAGAAAGATTATCCTTTGGAACAACAATAATCACAGAAGCGGTAATTATGGCAGAAAACCCGAGTTCTAAAATCCCGAGAGGAAGGTTGCAGCGTTATATGAACTATCGCTTACCCAAGATGGCTTGGGGGTAAAACTGCTTATAGCATCTTGATGAGAAGTGTAAAAAGTTTGAGTGCAAGTTCCTGGATAGGAGATAGTTATGAAGTGAGTGGTTTTGCGCTAGCCATACATTTGTGGGCAATGTCATCAGTGAATGTGCTTGGTAAATCTTTAGGAAAACCATGCGAGACATCCTCTTCTCCAGATTCGTTGTGTCTACATTGGGACTCAACAAGAACTCCGACAATAACTGAAGTGTTAGAGCTGGAGAAGATAAACAATGTGAGTTTTTATAAACGTCTATAAATATATTCGTATTGTATTGTTTGAAAAGTGAATTTCTAGAGACTCCTTGAAAAGGTCCACAAATCGGTGTCTTGTAGGGATTGTAAATGTTACGTGTGTTTATAAAAGATTGTAAATGTAGTTTTATAGGGGCTTATAAATTAATATATATGAGGTTTACAGAGATTTATTTTATTTATTCTACAGGTTGAGGTTAGCACAATGATAGGATTGGCTGAGGAATACAAACATTTGGTGGAGGCAACACATAGTGACGATGCTGACTTTCACAGTGTTGTGAAACTAGTTCAACAAGGATACAAAATGAGGAGAAGCGACTGGGAGAATGGTTTTGTGGATATGTTTGTTGCAACAGAAGATATAGGTCAACAACGCAAGACAAAAGACGAAGATGCAGAGCATGGTGAAGATCTGAACCATAGTGAAGATGAAGAGGAAAATAAAGATGAAGAAGAAAAGACAGATGCAGAGGAAAATAAAGATGGAGAGGACAAGACAGATGAAGAGGAAAATAAAGATGAAGAGTATCAAAAGGATAAGGAGCATAGAAAAGATAAAGATCATTCCATGTCTAACAGCGAGAAACTTGATAAGCTAATCCAAATGGTTCGTGATTTGGATAAGCGAGTAGTAGTGATCCAAAATGTTTTAGGAGTTAAGGTAACCAATTGAATTTTACCAAGTACTTATCAAATTTCACGTGTTATTCTCTCTAATGCTTTCACTTGTTTTTTGAAGTTTAATGACGGTTCACCAAACAAAGAACATTGTGAGAATATAGCTAGTTCTGGTGATAGAAGAAGTGCAAAAGATTATGAAAATGAAGAAGATACAATTGATGAAGAAGCAAACTCTGGTGATAAAAAAAGTGCACTAGATGATGAAAATGAAGAAGAGATATGTGATGAAGAAGCGAAATCTGGTACAGAGCATCTAAGGGAAGAAGAGAATATTTTTGGGGAAATTTTTTGGGGAAAATGAGACTACACAAAAAATCACTCAAGACGAAGACACAAAAAAACTTAAATCAGAAAGTTGCTTAAAACAAACGTCGCATGTATGAATCTAAAATAGGATATAAAGGTTTATAAATTTTTTGATTTAGTGCTTGGCAAATTGAATTTCTTATTTCTTTTGTAGGTTATTTCGCCTACTCCAACATTCAATACTCCAAACTTTGATACAAGGGTACAAAATTAATATATTTTATAAGGCCTTGTAAAAGTTTAATGTATATAGCATAAACATCTAATTTTCAAATATTTTGTTTGAAGGTTTCATCGCCTACTCCAACATTTACGTCTCCTAAGTTTGATCTCCTTTCCCAAGAAAGTCATAGCGGAAAGGGTACAAATGTGATATTTTATAAAGCTTTATAAACTATTTCATGATCGATAAGGCCTCTTAAACAATTATATAAAAATGATTTGCATGAATCTGGTTCTTATGAGAGATGTTTGTGAGATTCATGTTTTCCAACCTCTAATGAAAATTAAAAAGAGATTGGTACAACAAGACAGCCAGGTTTGTTTTCCAAACTTAATGAGTATTGATTTATTTTATAGACATAATAACCCTTTGTAAAAACTATTTTTTTTGGTCTGTAGGTAAACGAAGATGTTGAGCCTCCACTTCAAAACAAGTTTAAAGCTGATACAGATAATGTTCCACTAAGAAGAAGTGAAAGAGGTCAAATATCATCCATTCATACACAACCACCGTTTACAGGAGTAAGGAAGAAACATCCGATTCTTCATCCCTTTGAGCCAGTTGATAAAACAAGAAAAGAAAAGATGAGAGAATGGAAAATGTCAAACAAAAAAAAGTAAGTTTTATTTTATAATGAGGTGAAACTAGATACCTACGTAAAAAGTATGAGTGTCCAATGTAGGAAACTGAGAATCAATCAAGAGATAGTAACCGCAAAGTGGTTTTCAGATATTAAAACTCCGGGGAAAAAAGCTTTCAGAAACGGTTAGACTATATGTGAACAAAAATTCTTTTTAATCCCTTATAAATTTATATTAATCTTCTTTATAAAACTATATGATCGCTTTTCTGAGTATTTGTTATTTTTGTCTCAGCATATTGAAGCAGGTTTTGAGTTGCTGAAACTGAGACAGATAAACAATCCAGATTTGTTTCTGAACAAAACTGCCTTAGTTGTTGGAGTGAAGTTTCTTGAAGAAATAGATGAGCTTTATGATGAGTTTTTAGATGACAAGAAAGGTTTCCAATTTGGAACAGGCTTTGACAAGTACAACATAGAGAAGACTATCAACTTCCTCTATTCGACTATTGTAGTAGCAGAGAAGTATTTGCTTGGAGTTGTAGTCAACTTGGAAAAGAGAAGTATCACAGCATTCAATTGTGCAGCAATGAAGTTCGCAGATGCGAGTTTGGTTCCTTACGATAATGCATATGCGATGGCTCTCCCATTCATGATTCGCAACTTCTTCAAAGATGTCAGCATGGATACAAACAAGTTATCGATAAAAATTGTATCTGAAGGTTTCCCACAGGTAACATCTTTATAACTGCTTATAACTCTTCATGCTAGATTTGTATCATAGATCAAATGACTTATATTATAACTTATCTGCTATGTTCTTAAGACTAATATATTACTAACACATTTTTGTTTCAGGTTCTTAAAATAGAAGACAGTGGAGTTTATGCCTTGAAGCTGATAGAGTGCCATGCAATGCGTATAGTTGACTTGACAAAGCTGAGTGAAGAAAAAATTGCAATCATCCGAGAAAAGTTGGTGGTTGATATCTTCTCGAAATTACAATGAGTACTAATGTGGGAATGAACAAAAACATTATCACTTGCTTATAGTTATGTGTGAACAACTATCTGTTTTATGTGTGTTTGGTAAACTTTGTTTGTAGAATTCTGAGTATTATGAGTTTATGACTTGGATTTATGGCTTTGCTTTAATTTAGAAAGTTAAATGATAAATTTGTATTTCAGTAGTTTTATAACACATTATTAAAAATAGTTTATAACCTCTTATAAAATCAAAACAAAATGGTTTATTACAAAATTTATATCTTAGTAGCTTTATAAGACCTTATTAAAACTAGTTTTTTACCTCTTGTAAAATCAAATGAGTTTAAGATATATAAAGGAGTGTTTAAAATTTATAAAGATTTATACATCTGTGAAAATTAATTTATAAAGGTCTATAACTAATATAGAAATGCTTATAAATCGTTTTTCAATAGCTCATCAGTTCATAAACAAAAAAGAATTAATGTTTATAAAGTCATATAAACAACCAAAATGATTTATAAATCTGTATAAAATAATTTATAAGGGCGTATAAATTTATATAAGATAAAAAATAAAACTGGTTTTTTACCTCTTGTAAAATCAATCGAGTTTAGGGTATATAAAAGCATATTCAAAAGTTATAAAGACATATAAATCTATAAAAATTAATTTATAAAGGTCTATAACTAAAATAGAAATGCTTATAAATCAGTTTACAATATTTATATACTAAAATAATGATATGTAAACACCAATACTAGAAAACGTGCTAACCGTAACGAGTATGTTATATGGTCTAGTGGTAAGTTGAGGTTACTTTAAATTTCAGTTTAGACGAAATCCCGGGTTCGACCCAGAACCTCAACAATTTATCTGTTTTTTATCATTTACCAAAGGGATGGCAAAACATTAAATTTAACTCTTCTCACGCCACGTCTTCATCCTCTCCACTACGACACGTTTGTTTTGCTTTCTTGTTTTCTATCATTTCTTCATCTTTTTCTATGTCCGTAAATTCCAAGAAGAAGAATCAACACAGCGATCTTCCCCATTTTGAATCATTATCATGGCAAAGGTAATTGAGTTTCATCTTCAATTTTGAATCAACAATCTAAATTGAATTGAATTTTTGTTTGGAACCTAATTGATTGACTTAAAATCTCAATTTGTTTCAGTTTCAGTTCCAATTCAACTTGAATCGATTTTAGCAAAAGTTAATTCAAGTACATTCTCTGTATTCTCTTTTGACTTTTTATATTCAACTTAGATCAAATTGAAATTTCTCTTTGCTTTTGTATATACACTCCAAAATCGAATTGAATTTTTGTATGGAACCTAATTGATTTATCTAAAATCTCAATTTGTTTCAGTTTGTTGGATGCATGTCGTTCATTTGATCTTTATTCACCTTCTTTCTTTCTTTTCTTGATTTTTTTTTTGTGCTCTGCATTTCCGATTCTTTTTCAGGAGTAACCAGTGAAGAAGAATTTGAAGAAAAAATGAAAACTTTTGTCTATTGCCAAAGATTGTGAAGTAGAAGTATCTCTTCAAGAAGATGGGTTCAGAGGTTCTTGGTTTAGAGCTATCCTCGAGCAAAATCCGACGAGAGTGAAAGGAAAAAAGCTTCGGGTTTGTTACAAAACTTTGTTCAACGAAGACGGTGTAAATCCTTGCAAGGAAACTATTGAACGATGTTTTATTCGGCCGGTCCCGCCAGAATATCTGAATGAGGGTGTCGTATTCAAGGAAGGGTCAGTGGTGGATGCTTATTTTAATAATGGTTGGTGGACTGGTCTTATCGTAGTTGAAAGGCCAGATGGTAGTTTTTTGGTTTACTTCGATGATCCACCAGACATAATGAGATTCATCAGAAGCCAACTGAGGCCTCATATTGATTGGATCGGCTCCGAATGGGTCAAAAGCAAAAACAAGGTATTGTTTTCTTTGTATGTTTTAAGTTCTAAAATTTTGAATTGTTGAGGGCTTTAGCTTATATATGATTGTTTTGGAATCGGAGGTATTGAGTCAACACATGTTTAGAAAATGGAAGTTGGTGGAAATGACCCGTGAAATTAGTGAAAGTGAAAAGGAAAAAATTTGGGTCCGAGCAATAGTAATTACAGAGATTCAAAGGGGTGATAGAAGAAATTTTTTGATCAAAAGATGTACAATCTCACAAAATTCGAGTGATGAAGCGGAAGGAAAACATTCAATAGTTGATATTTGCAAAATCAGGTCATCTCCTCCTTGAGATCTTTGTGCAGAGTACAGTCTGAACGACTATGTTGAAGTGGTTGTTACACATGGGTGGCGCAAAGGTCGAGTGACGGAAATTCTCCTTGAAAACAATTACAAAGTGTATTTCGCTGCCACAAAAGAGGATGCGATTTTTAATTATACTGAGATTAGGCTGTCAATAGAGTGGCTAGGTGGTGGTAGTTGGATCAAAGCACATGAGGTATTTTCTCACACATAAGTTGTATTCATTTTTGGGGTATTTTAAAATCTTCCTACATCATTTTTTCAGAGAGAATTTGAAAATAATGCTGCCACACCAATCAGACCCGCTCAAGAGAGCCCTAGTAACACACTTGTTTTAGAATCCAATGAAGATGATACGGTAAATGATGATGCCACCGAAATCAAATCCTCTCGAGAGAGCCATAGTAACACTTCTTTTTTAGAAGCCACTGAGACTGAAACACAAAACCATGAACCCGTAGATGTAAGTTTTAAACTATCACCCCCTTGTGTGTTGTCATAGGCTTCTTTTTCTTATCGTTAAACTATATGTTTTTACTAATGAATGATGTGTAGGGAGTGGAGTTACCATTACCTCATGAATCAGATGATATGATGGATGATGTAGCCACTCCAATCATAGACCCTCAAGAGATACCACGAGGTAAAATGTAAATTAGGATTTATAAAAGCCTATAAATAATTTATGAAGACTTACGAATCTATATATTATAATTTATAAAGTCCAATAAATAATTTATAAGAGCATATAAATAGTTTACAATGGCTTCTAAATCTATATTAAAAATTTGACAATTATTTTGAAGGGCTTATAATGATTTATGAAGATTTATGAAATAAGTTATAAGGTAATATATAAAGGCCTATAAATAATTTAAAAAGATTTATAAATGTGTATAAAAAGATTTACAAATTTTGCCAATAATTAATTTATAAAGACTTATGAATCTATATATAATAATTTATAAAGCCCAATAAATAATTTATAAGAGCATATAAATACTTTACAAGAGCTTGTAAATCTATAATAGTTTATAAAACCATAGTATTATTTTCTAAGTATTAAACCATATATAACTGGACCTTAAACTTTGATAATCAAAATTGGGCCTTAAAAATAAAACCATCACAATTAAGGGTAAAAAGACGAGACCTTTCATCGTCTTCCTCCGTTCGCGTCTGTTCCGATACAAATCCACAACCGCATCTTTTGATCTGTTTTTATATTCCACCGGTCTCCATTTTTTTGATTAAAAAAACCTACTTTTCACTGGTGGTTTTCAATTACCATCGATTTCTCTTAACTCCGGTAATGTTATTGGTTCTTCTTGGCGATTCTTCTTCTCGCTCTGCCTATAATAGATGTGTAATTGATATTAGTGTTATATTTGACTAATTTTGTTAGAGGTTGTGGCCTTTAGGTTTAGTATGTCGTAACTTTGAATAGAGTAGATTAGGTTTTTTTTTTGTCATTTGCGATATATTTCATTGCTAGTTCTTGCATTGTTGATGTGGTTCATCAATTTTAGATTGATCTATTATGATTTACAAGTGTAGATAAACAAAACTTTTATAAGTCATTATAAAACATATCTTTGACATTACCATTTTGAATTGTTTTAGGTGAAACGATGAGTAAATCTGATGACAAGATTGCTTTGCCAAAAAGAATCTCCGAACCTGGTACAAATGGAGGCGTATTGGATAGAATTAACTAGCGCTCCAACCTGAAGTTGGTTGGTACAGTTGAAAACGTTTTGGGCAGAGAATTCAAGAAGCTTGAAGATTCATTCTTGGCTACGGTAATTAAGATGGGAAGGAGGCAGAAGCATATGGTGTTTTCAAGGCATTTGATTCATCACTTACTCTTAAGGAGAATTGATATAGGCAAGAAGGGTTTGTGGTTTTCTTTTGGAGAACAACTAATGAGATTTTCTCTAAGAGAATTCCACTTGGCAACGGGTCTGCCTTGTGTTGTTGACAAAGATGAAGAGGAAGTGGAGACTTCAGCAACAAAAAAACAAGAAGAAAGACCCATGGATGAAGAAGAATCAAACTTTAAACACCTTGCTTAATCTACTTGTGAAAAAGAGTACATAGCTTACTGCTGATCAGAGATTAAGGTAGGGAGCTACAATCCTTGTGGAAGGGATATTAATGGCAAGCAATCCAGTGACAAGTATACCAGAAGAGCGTCTGCTTAGAGCTAGAAATTTCAAAGAGTTTTGCAAGTATCCCTGGGGGAATTTGGTCTTTGATTATTTACGAAAAGAAGTGGAGAGTTTTACCAATACAAAGTTGACGGAGAAAGATCAATATACGATTTGTGGCTTTATATATCCACTTCAGCTATGGGCGTTATCTTCTGTGAATCAACTAGGCACGTTCTTTGGTATTAGGAATGACAGTTTCCCTTGTGCTTGCATTGGATAGAAACCAAATCGCTTACTATTGAAGAGGTTAACAGATTCGACAAAATGGAGAAGGTAACCTTTTATAATGTTTTATAAAACTGTTTTAATATTTGCATTCTTCTTTTATCAATTGTTTGATCATATGCAAACACTTGTCAGGTTGATGTCAAATGTATCCTTGGAGATCCCGAATTGCATAGCGACTTGGTTGAAGATGTTGACTGTGAATTTGGAAGAGTTGTTGATCTTGTCAAAAGAGGATATCGTTTGAAGAGACAAGATTGGCTCAATGGAAGTGTCGACATTTCCGTTGCTGAAGCTGAAGTGGACGAAAATAATTTTGCACCTGGGATTGATGCAACTGATCAAGAAAAGATTGAATTCCTCACTAAGAAGGTAGTGTTTCTTGAAGAAAAAGTGAAGTACCTTGAAGGTCTTTTGAACATTCGTGGAGAAACAGTGAAAGCAAACTATTTTCTATATTTGTTTCGTGTTGTAAATGAAAAGAAAGATTCATATGCTTCTAAATTGTAACAGGAAACTGAGAAGTCAAAAGAAACTGAAGCCGCCACAAAAACCAAGGTTTGTTATCTATAACGTCTCCATATTCTTAATACAATATGTGTGTGCTCACATATAATTTTCAAGGTAAATTGACAGAATGCCGATTATGAACTTGATGAAACAGAAGTTTTACAAGATTATATAGATGCCAAAAGACAGGAAATCGCTAAGGTTATTGTGTTTTTGATATTTTATAAGGCTGTTATTAAATTCGAAATTGCTAAGCTATTTTTTTGTCTTGTAATATTAGGGAAAGAAGAATGTTGTAAGACCTCCACGTGAAGTAGACCATCAAGATGAAGATGATACAGAAGTCGAACACGGGGCTAAAGAAAGTGACACATCAAAAGTCAATGAAGTAAGCTTATTTATAACCTCTTATAAATTGAACAACCGTTTTAGAATTATAAATCATTAAAATATGTAATTTTTTTAAAAAAAAAATTGGAACAGCCACAAGAAGAAGAGGAACAACAAGAAGAAGATGATACATAATTCGATGTGGACGACAGTGATAAAGAGAGTGAAAATTCAGAAACCAATGAAGTAAGCGGATTTATAAATCTTTATAAACTGAACAATCGTTTTAAATTTATAAATCAGTATAAATATGTAATCCTTTTATTGAAATAGGGACATAGACACGAGGAAGAGGAACAACAACAAGAGGATGACACAAAAGTCAATGCAGATGTGGACGTCGGTGCTAAAGAAAGTGAAAATCCAAAAACCAATGAAGTAAGCTGATTTATAAGTCTTTATAAACTAATTGACTTTTTAAATGTTTAATATACTCTGTAACCTTTCTTATTGTGTCATCAAAACTGAAGGATGGGGAAGTAAATGAGGATGCATGTAAAAAGCCCGTGAAGGGTACAAAGAAACGTGGAAGAGGAACTAAGGTAAATATCTCTCTATGTATAATGGTTTATAAAATGTTCTTTCTGATTATCATTTCTGATTTACAAAGGCTGTTATTAAATTCAAAATTGCTAAGTTATTTTTTTTGTCTTGTAATATTAGGGAATGAAGAAAGGTGTAACACCCCCACGTGAAGTACAACAACAAGTAGAAGATGATGCAGAAGTGGACGTGAGTGCTAAAGAAATTAAAAATACAAAAACCAATGAAGTAAGCTGATTTATAAGTCTTTATAAACTGATTGACTTCTTAAATGTTTAATATACTCTGTAACTTTTCTTATTGTGTCATCAAAACTGAAGGATGAAGAAGTAATTGAGGATGCATCTAAAAAGCCCGTGAAGGGTACAAAGAAAAGAGGAACTAAGGTAAATATCTCTCTGTGTATAATGGTTTATAAAATGTTCTTTCTGATTTACAAAGGTTGTTATTAAATTTGAAATTGCTAAGTTATTTTTTTGTCTTGTAATATTAGGGAATAAGGTGTAACACCCCCACGTGAAGTACAACAATAAGTAGAAGATGATAGAGAAGTGGACGTCGGTGCTAAAGAAATTGAAAATCCAGAAACCAATGAAGTAAGCTGATTTACAAGTCTTTATAAACTAATTAACTTTTTAAATGTTTAATATACTCTGTAACTTTTCTTATTGTGTCATCAAAACTGAAAGATGCAGAAGTAAATGAGGATGCATCTAAAAAGCCCGTGAAGGGTACAAAGAAACGTGGAAGAGGAACTAAGGTAAATATCTCTCTGTGTATAATGGTTTATAAAATGTTCTTTCTGATTATCATTTCTGATTTACAAAGGCTGTTATTAAATTCAAAATTGCTAAGTTATTTTTTTGTCTTGTAATATTAGGGAATAAAGAAATGTGTAACACCCCCACGTGAAGTAGAAGAAGATGCAGAAGTCGATGCTAAAGAAAGTGAAAATCCAAAAACCAATGAAGTAAGCTGATTTATAAATCTTTATAAACTGATTGACTTTTTAAATGTTTAATATAGTCTATTTAACTTCACTTATTGTGTCATTAAAATTGAAGGATGGAGAAGTGAATGAGAATGCATCTCAAAAGCACATGAAGTTTACAAAGATAAATATCTCTCTATGTATAATGGTTTATAAAATGTTCTTTCAAATTTCATTGACTACATCCAATTATCATTTCTGATTTTCTTAATTGTTATGCTTATAAAGGAACCTAACGTTGACACCTCCAAATCAAAAAGACAAAAGAAACAAGAAGATTCAGCTACTGATGCGATAGAACTTGTATTGGAAGATCTGAAAAAAACTGATTAGAAGCATCGCGAATTTGAAGAAATGAAGCTCTTTCAGTTTTTAGTGCTTTTAACCCTTGTTCTAAAAGGCGGCCGCCTAGCCGCATAGTCGGCCGAGTAGTCACTCGACGTCAATGAACCGACTCGATTAAGAACAATTCGGTCACATTAATCGGACCACATAGTCGGCCGCCTAACTGATTTACTCGGTTCAAAACCGATTTCTCAGCACGTAACTAGCCGTATTTTTGAACTTTTTGACAAGATATAGGGCTTGATACGAAGCCCATTTTGCAAACTAATTATTTAGCTAGTGCTACGTTTATTTATAGGTGATGTTAGATGTTACTTTTGTTATCATTAGATGATGTGGGATGTTATAATTTCAAGTTTTTTTCATTTCGTATTTCATTTAGTCGTACATTTTATTGGGCCTAGACTGAATCAGACTCGGAATGAGTTTTTTAACATTTCCACAGATTTTATCGACTTAAGTCAGTTGAACAAACATTTAAAATAAATTATGAGATGGTGGTTTCTAATTTATATGTATAAAATGTAGTATTACACGTATAAAGTACAAAAAATTCCTCCCCGCGTACTCCCCGATTTTTTTCCGCTTTTTCAATAAATCGCTAGGCCCACATGTGCCGCACGCGTAGCGCCTAGCGAGTTTCCGAACAAGGCTTTTAACTAATATCAATGAAACTTTTTCAGTTTTAGTGTTATCTTTTGTTGATGTCTTCAATGAGGAACATCTTTTGGCTTGTACCTTAATCCTCCATGATGAGGAAAATATCTTTTGGTTTGTACCTTAATCCTTTGATAAGGAAACATATTTTATTTATGTTCATGAAGGTAAGCTAAGATATCAAAAGAACATATAATTTCTGCAATTAATCTGAATCCTAATGTTTTATAAAGGGTGGTTAATGTAACCACACATTTTGTATAATAAGTAACATAATTTCTATTAGACACCTGTAAACTTTAGAAAGCATTATAAAATGATAAATGTAATAATAAAAGGTTTCCCAAAAGCTATGCGATTCTAATTCTCTCTTATATCATATAAAAATATATCAGTTGCATACAAGTTTTTATATTATTCTGTTATCAAATAGACACTACACAACTACCTTTGTTGTGACCTTTCTGTCCACATCTGCTACATTTGTAAGACTTGGGTGATGGTTTGGATATGGGCCGATATTTTCCATACTCGCACGAACTTGGTATCCTCTTTTTTTTTCCTCCTGCCACTAGGAAAGCGTGTAGATGGAGGGCGACAGAGAAACGAAGCTACATGGGGAGGAATATCCCAATATGCTTTATCGCCAACAGGATATACACTCTCTGAATATGCTAGTGTAAACCTAATAAGAAAATTAAGAGAATTAGATAAAAGTACAACCAAGAAAGAAAAATGAAAAAGAAGTGTTGTAGAACAATATTTATAAAACCTTATAAATTCGATCAATTATATAAACATTTATAAACGTGGTAATGTATTACCACAATGACTGAAAAATGCACCTTTCATTGGAGAAAAACTCATCGACATAATCATTTTCATGCTTGTTTCCAGCAGCAATTGCATGAGTACAAGGAAACTTCTCAACATCAAACACAAAGCATGAACAATGCCTTGTTTGAAAATTCACCACTTGATCTCTTGTATCTCCCTTAACCTCAAACTCTGAATCATTGATTTTGGAAACTTCGAGAAAGCGAGACGTAAAATCATATAGCTCCTTCATCTTGTTCCCCACATCGAACGTGACAGGGTGCATGTGACGAACTCCTTACTCACGTCGTTCAGTGAACCACCTAGTCATTATCATCCTAATAGTGTCAAAAAGACAGACTATTGGATACTCACGACTCACTTTCAGCAAAGAATTTATAGATTCGGCCAAGTTTGACGTCATGATATTGAAGCGATTAGTAGAAGAATAAGCTCGGGACCACTTCCTGAAGTCTGCTTTACGAAGATAATCTGCTAATACAATGCGGACGCCTCAATCTCATGAAAATAGCAATCAAAATCATCCTTGGTGTAGGCATAAACAGCTTCAACAACCAAAGGGACAAGTGTTGAACACTTGAAATTGTCCTGGACATTCTTTTCAAAGTGAAAGACGCAGATTCCATGGTTAGCAAACGTATAGTGTTGTAAAAGAGCGTTTTCAATAGAGGTTGCACGATCAGAGACAAAAACCAAATCCTCTTCATCAGGAATGATGGTTTTCAGACATTTCATAAACCAACTCCATGAGGCATCATTCTCAGAATCAACTATAGCAAAAGCTATAGGATACAAGTGAAAATTACCATCTTGTGTTGTAGCAGCTGATGTTAGGAGTTTTCAAGGCTCCTAAGACAAATGTTGTAGTATAGTGAATGTCGAACCAGTTCTGAGGGATATCAAAGCACTGAGAATGCAAGTACTCACTTAATCTAAGTGCAACCAATGATTTAGATGGGTTTTAAACTACTACTAATACTAGAAAGCAATAACAAAATGATACTTTCTTGACTAAGGGAAAAGAGAACTCATGGGCATAGGGATTAGACCTTGGGTGATCAAGTATCGAACTAAGGATGGCAAATGATCAATCAAACTATCAACCTTAAGCCTAGACACAATTCTAAGCAACCTCTATGTCTAGATAAATGCTCATTTGCTAACATATCTCAAACATCAAAATGTCTTTGGTTGAATAATATGAAAGCAATCATTACTAACAAGTCTATTAGCTATCTTAGCACCTTTAACAACAAATGTCTTTGGCAAAGTATACTAAAAGCCTAGGAGAGTTGTCTCAGGCATTTCATCAAACACCTTTCGGGTAGGAAATGCCTATTGATCAACTTTTGAGTGGCCAACTCAGAAGATGCATTAAGAATACTCTACTAGCAAGGAACAAGAATGATCTACACTAAAACATCCTAGAACTAACCTAATCACTCTTAATCTCCCTAACCCATGAATTCAAAAGGTGATTACTCACTAATATCCATGATTCCTCTTAAACCCATATTCGATTTCAGATTAATCATGTAGAGAAAAAAGATAAGAAATCAACAAGAACACAAGAACATAACAATGAGATGAACTTCTCAAGAGAATTTTTGTGTCTTTCTCAATAGATCCAAGCTCCTCTGCCTGCCGGCTACAAAAGGTCTTTAAAACATAGGTTTTTCCAAGTGCAAAACATCCAAAATAAATTGCAAAAAAGGTCCTCGGGAAATCATGATTTTCGGCAGCCAAGTAACGCGGAGCGACCTCGGTACGTCGCTGCGAGAGGTCGCTCCCGGGTCGTTTCTTCGGAGCGACCTGGCTGTGTCGCTCTGAAGACGTCGCTCCCGGGTCGTCTCGCCATGGAACGCGAGTGACTTCGGTACGTCGCTGCGAGAGGTCGCTCCTGGGTCGTTTCTTCACGAGCAACCTGGCTGTGTCGCTCCGAAGACGTCGCTCCCGGGTCGTCTCGCCATGGAACGCGAGCGACTTGAGTTGGTCGCCCTGAGAGGTCGCTCCAGGATGCTCGACTTTGGTGTCTCCGGGCGAGAGGACGCGAGCGACCTTGGTGTGTCGCTCCAACAGGTCGCTCCGGACTTCGGGAGCGACCTCAGTGGGTCGCTCTGAGAGGTCGCTCCGGGCTTCGTTTTGTGCTTCCACCGGGATGAAATGGCGAGCGACTTCCCCGTATCACTCTGGTAAGGTCGCCCTAATAAGGCAGGTCAGAGCGACTTGCTGGTGTCGCTCCGGGAAGTCGCTCCCAACGCTCTGCTCGTCCAATGATCGTCTTTACACCTCTTTCGAGCTCCAAACATCCTCAAGAACTCCATGTGGCACTCCAGTACCTAATAGAGACTCATGTATGCAAAATGCAACCTAAACATGTCTAAATCCTAATCTCTATGATGAAAATGTTTATGAATGAATGGATAAAAACAATGCAAATATGCAAGATATCAACTCCCCCAAACTTGTTCTTTTACTTGTCCACGAGTGAACTTTCTAGAACTCATAGGGAGAGAGAGATTTGAAGATGGGAGCTCTTAGCCAAAAGAAACACAACTAACACTCGATTCAACATCTAATCCAGCATGAGCACACTCTCTTATTACACTCTAGCTTCTCTAGGCCTATCTCAACTCTTTCTGCCCTTACACTCATCATCAAGCATCCACATATTCAAATCAACCAACTCTCACATTTATTAAGCACAAAACATCAGGTGAATTCTTGCAAATGGTCAGTTGGTCCAAGTCATTTGGTTGGGTGAGGGAAGGCTTTTATTCGAGTGATTCAAGAGGTTCGAAACATAAAATCTTTAGGGTGGTTTACTCTCAAAACAAGTAGCCTTGACATTGCACATATTATATCTAAGAAAGGGATCAACTCATGCATACAATGCTCAATCTCCATTGTTCTACCCTTTTCCCAAACATACAATTACACAATCATTCTCAAATGTCAAACCCAACTCAGATCTCTCACCAAAATATCCTAAGAACATTAACTCCTTCTCTTTGAAATCTACAAGGGATTTTTCACAACCTCAAAACATTACTTAGCTCCTAACAACTTTGCTAGCCCCCTTTTTCTTTCTTTTTCTTTTCTTTTCATATTTTCTTTCTTTTTTTTTTTTCTTTTTAGATGGGGGCCAAGACTTTTCATAACTTGAGCTAGAGGTTTTTCTACTTATCCCAATAAGACAATTCACTTAAACACAAAGAGTCATTTCTTTTCCTTTTTCATTGCTCCCAAATCATAATCACAACTCTCACCCCCCCCCCCCACCTATAGCTAGACAATAGAGTGCCCAATCTAGCAAGAATGAAGATCAAGCATTGTCGTTCCCGATACTCTCAATATTATGCACATGTAAGACTTTACGAAGAAGGCCTCACTCATCAAACAATGAAAGCTTAAAAGGAGGGAAAGGTTTTGGGAGTGGTCTACCACTAGAGTTTGTCAAAATAAGATTGGCATAAAGGATGTGACAATTCAGGTGTGTATAGCCATGACTCAGTACACAAGGGACCATGAGCAAGAAGCATTAAGTTCATTCAGTTCAAATAGGGTTTGTAGTTGGCTTCAAAGACTGAGTTTCAGGAATCAACAAGTTTCAGGAAGAGTTTTCAAGGCTCGAAACATACAAGTATTTTTGAGAGGTGCAAAAAGCTACTCAGGTGCAACGTAGTGTTCTTTACAAGGTGTTTAAAATCATTTCTCCCAATGCAAGTGAATGCAACCTATATGCTCTAGACTCTCCTAAAAATGCAAGTGATGCAATCTATATGATTTGTTTTTTTGTTTTTTTTTTTTTAATATGCAAATAGGTATGCAATGCATGACTCAATGAACAACATCAAAGCAAACATGATCAAATACTTGGTACCTCCCCCAAACTTAAATGACACAGTCTCTGTGTTGTCAAGTAGAGAGAGATACCCAAAAAGAGAAAGCTAATATGCAAAAAGGAAATGGTATATACAAGGGAAAGTAGAGAAGTACCTCAAGTGGAAAGTTGAGAAGGAGGATCCTTCTCAATGTAGGGATCTCCACAAGTGATGGTTCCACAATACTCAATATCCAGTGGAGACTGAATTGGGTAAGAGACAGCTTTGTTGACATTGAGGAGTGTGACCTTCTTGTTGGCAAAATCGATGCAAGCACCCACAGTGTTAAGGAATGGTGTGCCCAGGATTAATGGAACTCTCTTCTCAGTTGCCATCTTCAAGACAGTGAGGTCTATAGGGATGGTGCAAGATCCAATCTTCAAAGGAAAGTCCTTGATGAGACCAATAGGAGTAGTAGAAGAAGAATCCCCAAACGTGAGAGAGGAAGTATCTGGCTCCATGTGTTCAATCTCAAGACTCTTCATCATCTCCATTGAGATTACATTCACAGTTGCACCAGAATCAACAAGAGCATCATCAAAGGTGAGCTTACCAAGGGAGCAAGATAAGGTGAACTTCCCTTGGGATTCTAGTTTAGGGAGAGACTTTGGTGTGACTGGTGGATCAAGTTTCATAGTGGAGATGTTGAGAAGCTCTGCTACTTCTGCTTGGTGGTCTACAATGTCCTTGATGAGCATCATTTGGACATGAGCCTCACGCATACCCGAGATCTCTGGAAGCTTAACTCCAATATCACTTAAGTCTTTTCTGAACTTGGAAATTACCTTCTTTTGAGCTTTGGTGAGGACCCTTTGTGGAAATGGGAGCTTGTCATAGGGTGACTGCTCAACCTCAATGGTGACCTCCAGCTTGACTTCTTTCAGCTTCTGGTTAGCTCTCTTCGCAACTGGTTTCTCAGCCATGGGTGCATCTCCCTCCAAAATCTTTACTTCAACCATTTTGTCAGCTTCCTTCACAATCTTTGCTTCAGCCGTTGCTACAATCAGATGCTGAACCTGTTCAATCTCAGTTCCAAACACCAATCTTTCAATTTCATCTACCTCTTTCTTGTGGTTACTCAATTCAATCCCTGAAGAAGTGGTAGAGAGGACAACATTGCAATACTCCTTGGGTTTTTGCTCAGATTTTCCAGGTAGAGACCCTTGCTGGCGATTCTGGTGAGTGGTCATGGAAGCAAACTGGTTTTCCAAAGCCCTGAACTTGTTGTTGAGCTCATTGTAACTTCCATCAATCTTGGAGTGAAGGTTCTTCAACTCATAACCAACCTGCTTTTCACTTCTAGTCTGAGACTCCAAGATCTGTTGCAGTAGAACATCAGTGCTGCTTTCCTGAGGAGTAGAGGTAGAAGGATTAACTTGTTGTTGAGAAGACTGGTTCCCTTTGCTGGAGAAACCAGGAGGAGGGTTTTGCTGAGGCTGATAGTTGCCTTGCTGGTTGTTCCTAGGCGGATAACCACTATGTTGGTTGTTAGGATATGATTTTTGTTGGTAGTTGTTGTACTGAAAGTTGGGCTCTTTCTTGTACCAGCTACCATTGTTGTTGATGAAACACAACTCTTCTTGCCCTTCCAAACCCTCAACCTCATGGACAACAGGTGGTGTCTCTTGGCTTGTGTTACCAACAAAGTGCAGCTGCTCTTGTGTGGCTTTATCAGCAAGGAGGATGTCTATCTTATCCTGGAGAGCTTTGATCTCTTTCCTCGTCTGCTTATCATCACCCCTACTGCCCCTGTCGTGGTCTCCACTGTATACTGCATCACTCTTTACCATGTTGTCAACCAGCTCTTCTGCATCATCTTCAGTTCTTCCCAAGAAGAACCCATTGCTAGCTTTATCCAGTCTGGCTCTGTACTTAGGAAGAGCACCACGGAAGAATGTGCTCAGCAAGCTTTCTTTAGAGAAACCATGGTGAGGGCATTGAGCTTGGTAGCCCTTGAATCTCTCCCAGGCTTCACTGAATCCTTCCAAGCCCTTCTGTTGAAAGCTGGAGATCTCATTTCTCAGCTTAGCAGTTCTTGAGGATGAGAAGAATTTCTCCAAGAATGCTCTCTTGCACTCATCCCAAGTGGTGATAGAGTCGCTGGGTAGAGACTTCTCCCACTGACGTGCCTTATCCCCCAAAGAGAAAGGGAATAGCTTGAGCTTGAAAGCATCTTCGGACACACCATTGGTTTTTGACAACCCGCAGTAGCTGTCGAACCTGTCCAAGTGATCAAATGGGTCCTCCAGAGCCAAGCCATGATACTTGTTGTTCTCGATCACGTTGAGGAGTCCTGACTTGACCTCAAAGTTGTTGGCTGCCACAGCTGGTGCTCGGATTCCGAATCTATGACCATGTATGTTGGGGCGGTCGTAAGTGCCAATGGGTCGAGCTGCCCGCGGTTGGTGTTCTGCCCCTTGCGGTGGATCTGCCATATCAATATCCAAGTGGGCCTGGTGTTCTTCTTCTCTTCTAGCTCTAGCACACTCCCTCTCAAAAGCTCTGATGTCTGCTACTATTGGAACTAGGTTTGATGGACCCCTGCTCCTCAAGTTCATACACCTGAAAGTGAAAAGTAAGTGAAGAAGAAGAATCAGTAACAAAACAAAATTAAAATGACTTAGTCTCAAGCAAGTGACTAAATCTCAATGGTTAAATGTACTCAGAATTTGGCAACGGCGCCAATTTGGTGTTGGGAGTTTTCAAGGCTCCTAAGACAAATGTTGTAGTATAGTGAATGTCGAACCAGTTCTGAGGGATATCAAAGCACTGAGAATGCAAGTACTCACTTAATCTAAGTGCAACCAATGATTTAGATGGGTTTTAAACTACTACTAATACTAGAAAGCAATAACAAAAATGATACTTTCTTGACTAAGGGAAAAGAGAACTCATGGGCATAGGGATTAGACCTTGGGTGATCAAGTATCGAACTAAGGATGGCAAATGATCAATCAAACTATCAACCTTAAGCCTAGACACAATTCTAAGCAACCTCTATGTCTAGATAAATGCTCATTTGCTAACATATCTCAAACATCAAATGTCTTTGGTTGAATAATATGAAAGCAATCATTACTAACAAGTCTATTAGCTATCTTAGCACCCTTTAACAACAAATGTCTTTGGCAAAGTATACTAAAAGCCTAGGAGAGTTGTCTCAGGTATTTCATCAAACACCTTTCCGGTTGGAAATGCCTATTGATCAACTTTTGAGTGGCCAACTCAGAAGATGCATTAAGAATACTCTACTAGCAAGGAACAAGAATGATATACACTAAAACATCCTAGAACTAACCTAATCACCCTTAATCTCCCTAACCCATGAATTCAAAAGGTGATTACTCACTAATCTCCATGATTCCTCTTAAACCCATATTCGATTTCAGATTAATCATGTAGAGAAAAAGATAAGAAATCAACAAGAACACAAGAACATAACAATGAGATGAACTTCTCAAGAGAGTTTTTGTGTCTTTCTCAATAGATCCAAGCTCCTCTGCCTGCCGGCTACAAAAAGTCTTTAAAACATAGTTTTTTCCAAGTGCAAAACGTCCAAAATAAATTGCAAAAAAGGTCCTCGGGAAATCATGATTTTCGGCAGCCAAGTAACGCGGAGCGACCTCGGTACGTCGCTGCGAGAGGTCGCTCCCGGGTCGTTTCTTTGGAGCGACCTGGCTGTGTCGCTCCGAAGACGTCGCTCCCGGGTCGTCTCGCCATGGAACGCGAGCGACTTCGGTACATCGCTGCGAGAGGTCGCTCCTGGGTCGTTTCTTCGCGAGCGACCTGGCTGTGTCGCTCCGAAGACGTCGCTCCCGGGTCATCTCACCATGGAACGCGAGCGACTTGAGCTGGTCGCTCTGAGAGGTCGCTCCAGGATGCTCGACTTTGGTGTCTCCGGGCGAGAGGACGCGAGCGACCTTGGTGTGTCGCTCCAACAGGTCGCTCCGGACTTCGGGAGCGACCTCAGTGGGTCGCTCTGAGAGGTCGCTCCGGGCTTCGTTTTGTGCTTCCACCGGGATGAAATGGCGAGCGACTTCCCCGTATCACTCTGGTAAGGTCGCTCTGATAAGGCAGGTCAGAGCGACTTGCTGGTGTCGCTCCGGGAAGTCGCTCCCAACGCTCTGCTCGTCCAATGATCATCTTTACACCTCTTTCGAGCTCCAAACATCCCCAAAAACTCCATGTGGCACTCCAGTACCTAATAGAGACTCATGTATGCAAAATGCAACCTAAACATGTCTAAATCCTAATCTCTATGATGAAAATGTTTATGAATGAATGGATAAAACAATGCAAATATGCAAGATATCAGCAGCAAGTAGAGTCCCTTTATACTTTGCTTTCAGATGGGCACCATCAACAGAAAGTACCTTCCTCATTAACTTAAACCCTCTGATAGATGGACCAAGCGACAAAAATGCGTATTTGAATTTCCCAACAGATCAACTTCGATAAAAATCACAGAACCCTGATTCTTTTCTTTTATCATGTGAAACCAGCTGGGCAAAGTTTCATAACTGTCATAAGGAGTACCCCTAGCTATATCTTGGCCGTGCTCTTGAGACCTCCAAGCCTTTGAATATGAAATCACAACACCATGATCTTTTCTAGCTTTTTTCATGATCTGTTTAGGTTTCAGCCCAATCTTTCCTCCATCATAATGATTGATGACCATAGTTCCCAACAGTTTCACAGTAGCTTGCCGATGACTAACACTTCTCAGAGAAGTGTCACAAGTATGTTTAGATACATAATGGCGAACAAAAAAACTCTGAGATCCTTTAACTGATTTTGCACGTAAACTCCAACTGCATATTTCATCCACACAACTAAGAACATAACGCGTTTTGTCTGAATATTCTGTGTGGAACTCAAAGCTTTTGCTAACTGCATGCAACCTCAACTTTCTGCTCATTTCCTTTTATCCTTGAAAAACTTCCCGCATAACAAATCATCATCATCATCATCACATTGATTTGTTAAACAAATTGGAGACAAGATATCTGAATGGGAATGTGAATCTTCTCTCATGCTTTCTCTACCACGTCTACTAGAAAAAAATGTCAATTTTGACTTTCCAGACCCATATACAACAAGTCCAATCGAGTCAAATCCTCTCTAAGATAAAAACATGAAACATGTACATTAAAAATAGAATTTATAACCTATTATATGACATTGATTAAACTCTTATATATTTATATTTAACAAAGAAAAAAATTATATGTACTTTATTGCTAACAAGACCACTTGAAGGAGAAATAAGACTGTCTCTAATACGAGTATGTTGTATACCAGAGACTTCGTCAACTCTCTGAATGTTGTTCCATTCAGTCTCCGGGTGTGTTTTTGTTCCTCTCTAGAAAATTAAACATGTATATATTACCTTTATAAGACATTATAAAATAAAACCTTATTTACAAAGTTTTAATAAGTACGTCACAACCAATAATAGATCAATAAGAGCCAATATTGCCAAAAGTAACGATATTATTGTAGAACTCCATAAAGTCTAATTTCTAAAACAATTTATAGAACTTTATAATTATGAATGTTAAGGTAAGAGTTTTGAAAAGTACCTCAAATACATTACTACTTCCAGCAATAGGCAAATCATGAGTACTGGAAATTTTATCTTGTGTCTGCATCATGTTTGACATAATCAATCATGATTTTTGTGTTCCTCTTTGAAACATTAAAACATAAAGCTAGTAATGAATCTTGTACCTTGTATTTTATAAGGTTCTTATAAACTTTAAAGGTGTCATAAGGTGTCATAAACAGAAATTTCTACTACCAGCAATAGGCAAATCATTAGTAATTAACACTTCATCCTGTGTCTGAACCATATTTGACACAATCATTGGTGATATTTGTGTTTCCCTCTGAAACATAAAAAGATAAAGCTAAATATAGAATCATTTATAATGTTTTTATAAGGCCTTATAAATATAAGAGTTGTAATAAATACCTCAAGCGAATTACTATTTTTAGCAATAGTCAAATCATGATTAATTAAAACTTCACCCCGTGACTAGATCATATTTGACACAATCATTGGTGATAATTGAGTTCTTCTCTGAAACATTAAAAAAAAAACATAAAAGCTAATAGTTAAAATATATGTGGTAATGATCCTCCAAAATGCACAATTATTATTATAAGGTCTTATAAATGTAAAAGTTTGTAATAGATACTGCTATGGCATACTTCCTCAAGCAATGAGCAAATCATTAGTACTACATACTACCTTATAAAATAACTGATAACTCTAATAAACAAACAAGTTAACAAAAGAGTTTCATGCAGTTAC
The DNA here is from genome assembly GCF_020379485.1 of Brassica napus. Classification (NCBI taxonomy): domain Eukaryota; kingdom Viridiplantae; phylum Streptophyta; class Magnoliopsida; order Brassicales; family Brassicaceae; genus Brassica; species Brassica napus. Next base: position 33,914,489 of record NC_063449.1, on the reverse strand, counting down.
CTTAATGGTTACACATAGATGAAAGTCTCCATTCTCTTTAAGTTTGTTCAGAGAAGATGTTACTTGACGATCATTCCTAATAAATGCTGGAGGAAGCTCTTTTGTACCAAAGTTTAATTTTGAAGGTGAGGCATAGCTAAGATTTACACTGTTTCTGTTGCCATCAATTCCAAAATCTTCTAAAACAGCCACAATCAAATCATTGTAGCTGATATCTTCATGAATCATACTAAGAGAGGATCCTCGTTGATCATCCACTATGAAATCCCAGTGAATTCCATTTATTAGTTTCCATTCTCCACATATTGAACATATTTCGATCATCATAACCTGATTATAAGAACATGAGGATTAAAGAAGGAATGATCAACAAGATATATCAAAAAGAAAAATACATAACACTATGTTCCTCATAATAAAAATTTATAAGGGTTTTATAAATCTGAGATTTGAAAACTTCATGAGAAAAACTTCGTCTCCTTTCCAGAAACCGATCGATTTTGAGAAACCAAGCAAAAATTACAGAAAAGAGACGAAAATCACTATCTATTATCCTCTGACCTTTGTTACGCGTTCGTGAAGAGAGATTGTTCTATTCGTTTAAGCTTGTAGTCTTCGCTAAATCTCGTCGGACGTCAACGTCGTCGGAATAATCAAATCTCGTCAGGAAAATCGCCGGAGTCGTCGAATCTCTCGCCGGAATCGTCGAATCTCTCGCCGGAATCGTCGAATCTCTCGTCGGAATCGTTGAATCTCTCGCCGAAATCGTCGAAGCCGGAATCGTCTAATTTCTCTCGCTGGATTCGTCGATCGATTTGGAGAATTTGAAAATTCTTGTTGGAAAAGACATAGGTTTATGTTTGATTAGATAATGGTATAATGGTACATTACCCATTAAAATTTTAATGGTAAAGTTGAAAAGTGTAAAGTTGAAAAGTGGTATTAGAAAAGTGGTATTAGTGGCAATTCTCCATGTTCATCTCATGCAAAAAGCGGATCTTAATCTAGTGTTTCTCACCAACCAGAATAACTCGAAAGAGGCCATTTAGTATGTTCTGATCAGACATTAATTTGAATCACTGTAGCAATACATACAAGTTTATGTATACACATGTCTAGGTATGTTGTGTGTACATACATGATATTCAGCAGATCTGTATATATTCTTGTGTGTCAGTGTGAGTATTGTATAATACAACACTAGTACTTAAAATAAGAAGAGCTTTTATTTTGATGAGCATCATGTGATGTCTCCAACACAAAAGGCTTGTTTCCACAATCAACGGTAGATATCAAAAGAAAGTGATAAAATTTCCACAATCTCCTCTACTTTAATATCTATATCTTCTTCCACGATAAACCCTGATCTTTAAAGAAAGATCACATATGCTTGTTATATATATCGGACAAAGATTTGCTTGAAGAAACAGAGCAGAAACAGAACACGTCTTCGGTTTTTTAAGATGGCGAGAAGACAACTCTTAAAACTTCGAACATTCTTGGTTTTAGCTGTTCTGTCTCTTGTGATCGTATTGAAGCCTGTCCTAGTTACTCCAAGTCTGTAATATTTCTCTTTTAGTCTCTCTAACCTCCTCAAGTTTCTTTCTTGCTTTAACTTCTTGCTTATTACAGAAACTGAGACACAGATCGGCTATGGAACCAAAGGACAAGAATTGAATGAGACTACCCACCTGGTAAGAAACCACTCCACACATATACACGAACGCATACAAAGACCGTATCTCTTCTGTGTTTTGACTCTTGTTCTTGATTTTTTGTTTGTTTGTCTGAATGGTTTCATTAGAGACGAATTGAGATCGATCCCAAGAGAAGAACAAGGACACGGAGGTTGATGGATGTTGAGGAGATTAACGATTATCCAGGGTCAGGTGCTAATAACCGTCACACTCCAAGATCACATTGCCCTGACTGCTAATTTATTATAATGTAGAGCACCTACAAAAATTGTACTAATAATCACAATTTTATATGCTACGTATCAAAGATTTAACATTATGGAATCCTAATCTAAAAGGCTATGCGAAGATATCAAATATTCTTTTAAGACTCCAACTTTATGAACCCATGTCTAGAAAGGTCACTTTTCGGTTTATGTAATTAAACAATTTGGCAATTAACTTTTAGCTAACGTTATGTCATCCACTGAGCTACTGTTGTTTTAGTTTTATTTGGTGGAGATTGGAGTGGAGGACACAACAACCACCTCAACGCATGATGATATCTTTACTATTATAAGACACACAACAGAATATGAAGATATTACAGAAACAGAACATTATTTTACCCAACAAAAATGGTAATTAAAAATTTAGGACAAACGAGATTCTCCACAACATGATCAACAAAATATACATAAACCGAAAATCATTATATATAATTAAGACATCAATCAGTTAGTTATCGTCGGGAGAAGGAGCAAGATCCGGGGCGGGAGAAGGAGAGTCGGAAGGACCGTCGTCAGCACGCATGAAATCAAACCTTTTGATGAGAATATTAGCAACGAGCTCGTTCGCCTTATCGGTGGGATGATACTCATCCCAAAACACATACTTGCTTCTGTCTTTACACAACGTCGACGCCGGAATACATGTCAGCGCCGGCCGGATTCTGTAGAACGAGCAACACGGCGAATCCGAGTTATCGAATCCTGTGTATACATTGCATACACACAAAACGTATAAATAAGTTAATTAACCCGATCATTGTAGAAATGAACTAAGAGAAAAGGTAATATATATGCAATTAAGTTATCACAACTAGTACTACATTTACTTCTATTAACCAGATTGATTTTTTTATTTTTTTTTTGCATTTTATGATCATAATATATAATCTTTCAAATTATTTTGGTACAACCGTAGAAACTAAATTGTGTGTGTGAATACTGAGATATTTTAAATAAATAACGGTCATGACTTGTATATTGTTTTTCACATCTCAATTGGGTCCCTTAAGCATTCATTACATTTACCAAGTATTCATATTTAGATTAATTAATTATTTAAATTAACGTTATAAATAGTGGTCATGAATTTTATATTTTATTTTGGTTATATATATACATACCGTATTTTTGTGGGTTAGTGATGACGTCGTTGACAAGGTCATAGGCTTCACCAAACTTGTAACTTGCATTTGGGAGCTTGGTTTCGAGATCTTGGAGCATTGTGGCTGCAGCTTTGTTGAATCTCTTAGCAAGATTACTAGCCTTGTTTTGACATTGACCATCGAAGCTTAAAGCTCTTTGAAGTGGGATACAACCCATTGGTCCTAACCCAAACACCATTAGCTTCCTCGCTCCCAAACTATGCAACACCTAAAACACCATATCACAAAGAATATGTATCGGTCGATTTATAAAAATAAAAGTATGTAATAAAGTCTTTGTTTAAATACTAACCCTGAGTTGAGAATCAAGTGTTTCCATCAAGTAGTCGACGAATGTTTGATCATTGTACTTCCAAGAATCGCCATAGACAGGCATCAAGTAGTTGTTAATAAAGTCATTGCTGCCTAAAGCGACGACGTATCGAGCTTGTTGGAAGAATTTGTCTGCTTCTTTTTTCCCTATCTTTGCCACAATTACATCTTGTGTCCCTTGGAATAATTCTATTTGCTTCCATAGAGAAAATCTTTGGATCTTCACAATGAAAGCAACAACACAATAAAAAATCATTTCTTTGAAACTTATTCATTTATTTATGCAAATAAAAATAATAATGAGACTTACGAAATAGCCACCAGTTTCATTCAAGATTCCACCACCTCCTGAAGCATAGTTCACTCCATTTTCAAGTATAACATCTTCATTCATTGATGGATCCAAAAAGGCTACTGGTCTTGGTAACCCAATTTTATCACCTGAAAATTCAAATAAAACCGCTATATAAGAAAGTAATGCACATGATATACCACGTTCGTTATATAACATGCACACATGACTTACCTATAATGTCTGAAACAGTTCGGCCATTAGTGAACCTTCCATTAGGCAAACCATTGCCAAAATCTATACCGTAAAAGGGCAGATTCGCCTGCGCTAAGCTCCTCGGTAGGTTCCTATTGTTGCCTACATCAGACAACGAGTCCCCAAATATAAACTGGACGATCTTGCAATCGTAGCCGTCAGAAGCATTGAGTCCAAGAACGATGAGCAACACGAATATAGCGCAGAAGTACTTCATGTCGCACAACAAAATCAAAATGTGTGTTGATTGAGAACGATTTGTTTGGTGGTTTATAAAAGGGGGTTTGGAGGTGAAATATAAGACAAGTAAGAAAAGTGAAGGTAGATTTTGAGTTGATGAACCAACTGATTTTGTATATTATTTTTTGTTTTATGTTTTATTCAAACCTACTTTCAACTACTCTTTCCTCGTGTTGGTCTCATAAGTTGTAACCGTTTCTTGTCCGTAAATTCGTAATTTTGTTTCTCTTGGGAACTGTTTTGTTTTCGTGGGGGTAAATAACTTCAAAGCTTTTGTGACAACATAATAATTTCAAAGTCTAGTTTGTGAACTCCATAGAGAAAAGCTATTCCGAGTATTTTCTAGAATTTCAATGTTTGGTTCGTCTGTAATTTCTTCTTTTAAGCTACTACTAGATCTTGATCCGCGCTTAGCAAGCGCGGATTATTTTATGACGAAAAATTTCACTAATAAGTTAACAAATATTTTATTAATTTGTAAGAATTTTGTGTATTTATAGTATTTTTGCATTTAAATCAATGCTTTTGAATTCGACCCAAAACTCGCGGTTTAACTGGTTAATCCGGTGATCCGACAATTCGATTTAGATTTGTAAAAATATTCATATTTAAAAAATCACTAAAACCCGAGACTAATCAATTGAAATGATGGATGACCAATATATAATCCAACTTGATTTAAATTGTTATAGTTTCATAATTTGTCACCTTTTAATCCAAATTTTAAAGTTCCTTATTTTGTAATTTTATGAAATTATGATTTCTACAAAATTTTGATAGAGAAAAATGATAGAGATAAAGTAATTAACAACTATAAATATGTCTTGATCATATTGCTCCTTTTACATAGCTTAATTAATTTTATAATGATTGTTTTGTGTAATTTATCTTGGTAATAATTTATATTATAATCGGTTTAAATTGCTGTTAACAATTAGTGTTAAGCATTTTTATTTAGATAACATATATTTTGAACATTTTTCATATTTTTTTTTGTTATTATATTTATTGTACATTGTATAATGTTTATATATATATATATATATATATATATATATATATATATATATATATATGTATATATATATATATAAATGTAATGGCTATTATTGAATTGTTATGTTACTTAAATCAATGATATAACCATTATTTAGTAATTATAAATAATTTATATTATAATCGGTTTTGTGTAATTTATCTTGTTAATAATTTATCTTGTTAATAATTTATTTTTTAATCGGTTTAAATTGCTGTTAACAATTAGTGTTAAGCATTTTTATTTAGATAACATATATTTTGAACATTTTTCATAATTTTTTTTTGTTATTATATTTATTGTACAATGTATAATGTTTATATATATATATATATATATATATATATATATAAATGTAATGGCTATTATTGAATTGTTATGTTACTTAAATCAATCATATAACCATTATTTAGTAATTAGAAATAATTTATATTATAATCGGTTTTGTGTAATTTATCTTGTTAATAATTTATCTTGTTAATAATTTATATTTTAATCGGTTTAAATTGCTGTTAACAATTAGTGTTAAGCATTTTTATTTAGATAACATATATTTTGAACATTTTCATAATTTTTTTTTGTTATTATATTTATTGTACAATGTATAATGTTTATATATATATATATACACACATAAATGTAATGGCTATTATTGAATTGTTATGTTACTTAAATCAATGATATAACCATTATTTAGTAATTATAAATAAAATAATATGTTAATTTAATTAATTTATTATTGATTGAAATGTTTTTGTAGTATTTAAACCTTTAAAAATAAGTTCTATTTATTTTTCGTTGTTTTATAAATTATTTGAATTTTTTTAATTATTTAATCTATCTAAATTATTTGAAAGAAAATTGTTTGAAATATTAAAAATATGAATTCTAATATTTTATATTGTTTGGACATAATATTAATTATAATGTTGTTTGGAAACATGGATAGTAGTATAAAGAAATGAGTATATTGTTTGGAAACATTAATAGTAGTATAAAGAAAGTATTATTAGTGATTTAATGTACGTTTAACTATAAAGTAAGAAGATGCATTTAATTTAAAAACTTACAAAATAAAGTTGAGGTCCACCACAATTTTTCCGTTTTAATAATATAGATTAAATCATGGATCTAATCAAGCCCAATGGACCGAAGATAATACTCTGGCTCAAAGATATTAAGGTTAACCGTTGGACAACTAGAGAAATGTTGGTAAGTTTAGGCTGTTTCCAACCAAAACAGAGTAAACACAAAGGAACTCTCAGTCATACTCTAAAATCAAATGAAAACGAAATAAAGAGTCAATTTTTTGTTTGTTTTGAAATAACCAAATGTCATTAGCTCAATTACACAAGTAAAATCTTAAGACAAAACTTAAAAAAATAAAGAAGACAAAACTAACATTATTATGTTATGGTTTCAGCCTTTTAGGCATTGAAGATTACAAATTTACTCTGACTCTCTGAGAACCTCCTAATAATTTAAATGAACTGAAATATCTTTTGGACCTTTGATATATCAATGCAATCACTTTGAGTAAAAAGTAGTACTAATACAATACACATATGTATATGTTCATAACTTCATATATAAGGATGAAACTTTATTATAAATCATGGGAATCTTTTTATTTATGTTTTCCGAATTGATTATAAGCTATTAGTGAGCTACAAAAAAAAAGCTATAGCCCACCAAAAAACGATCCAAAACAAGCAAATACATAGTGTGTCTGACACGGATTATATATAATGTGGTTGAAGATTTTTTATTCAGTGCGTCTGAGAAACCGTTTTAAAGACAGAAGAAGAGTTGGTAGCAAAACCTTTGCTTCTACTCTTTCTATGTCTTGGATTCGGTACTTTCTCAAGAAGAGACAAAACCTCAGGCATGGATGGTCTAACCTTAACCTCTCCGATACATTGTAAGGCCAAGAAAGACATCATGAAAGCTGCTTTCTGAGGGTATTGACCCACAAGCTTAGTGTCCATTATCCTAAAAACTTTTCGCTTGTCCCGCAAGTAAGGTTTCGCCCATTCCACTAGGTTTTCTTCTTCTCTAGCCCTGCTTTTGTCTATGGCTCTACGTCCTGAGAGTATCTCTAGCAAGACTACACCGAAACTGTAGACGTCGCATCTCGTAGTTAGATGACCTGACGGGGAACAGAACAGAAGCAAACCAAAGTGTTTTAGAAATTTTTGTGTTGTGTTTATTTGTACGTACATGGAATCAGTGAGTAAATAGAAACCTGTAGCTAGATACTCTGGAGCTGCGTAACCTTGTGTACCAATGACTTCAGTTGTCACGTGTGAACGGTCATCTTTTGGACCTTCTCTGGCCAATCCGAAGTCTGAGAGTTTGGCGTTGAATCCTGAATCGAGAAGGATATTTGATGCTTTGAAGTCTCTGTAAATGACTTGGTCCTTAGCATCATGCAAGAAACATAGTCCTCGAGCAGCACCAATCGCGATTTTCATACGTAGTGACCAAGAAAGCACATTGGAACCTCCTAGAAGGAGCATAACTCAGGCCATGAGTAATGAAAAGAAAAAAAAAACATAAGTTTTGGATTTAGAAAAGAGTTTCTTTACTTACTTTCAAACAAATGATTTTCCAAGCTTCCATTAGGCATATACTCATAGATAAGAAGACGGTTCTCGTCTTCCAAGGAGTAGCCAATCAATTTCACCAGATTTGGATGATGCAATCTCCCAAGATAATTCACTTCCCTCTTTTGGAGAAAACAATATAAAAGTAAAACATTTTCAATATATTAGCCAGATAAAATCCAGGGCCGGTCCTATACACACACCATATGATCTCCAAATTGTCGAATTTTTTTGAAGATTAGCCTAAAAATGTTTATAGCCTCCTTAAATTTCAGATCCGGCTCTAAGAAATCATAACAAAATATTGAAAATAAGCTTACCTGCCACTCCTTGTGGCCCTGAAACCCTTCAATTTTAAGCTTCTTAACAGCAACAGCGAGGTCGATTCGAGGTCCACCATTAATACAACCCTTGTAAACAAACCCGAACCCTCCTTCTCCAATGAGACTCTCTGGACAGAAGTTTCCTGTAGCATTCCTTAGCTCATCTAACGTAAAGGACTTCAAATGTTGGGGATGCATTACGTCTCCTTCTCTGCTCGGTGCATGTAGAGCGCTGCTAGCTTCACTCTTTCTTGTAATCAGAGGTTTTAAACTCCATGGATACGAAAGATTCGAGATTCTTTCAGAATCACTATCACCTTCTGAACCATGACAGTGCCACATTCTTACATCAAAATGGGAAATTATGAACAGAAAAGTTAACTACTTCAAGAACATGGTGTCATGGCAAATTAATTAGAGTATAGGCAAAAGAAACATTGGCATATGAGTTAATATACATAAACATAGAGTTCCCAAATTGGTAAAACCAAAATCTTATTTAAATTTGTACTAAATGTTATAGTTCTCAAAATCTCATCACTGATCCTGCATGGGGAATCGAGCTTTGTCTTCTTCTATCATCGTCGAATCCAAAAACTACACATAAACCTAATCCCCTAAATAACCTAAGAAATGCATTAACTCACAAGATTCAGAGAAACCCTAGAAGATTCCAGTATGAATATAGTTAATTGAAGAAGGAGATATATCAAAAGGTTGAGAAGAGCTTACGTGAAAAAGGTTTCAACTTCACTGAGGAGTCAACGTTTTCACTCTTATTATCATTCTTCTTTGAGCAAGATTCAAAGCAATTCCCCATGTTAATCCTATGGTCTAATTATATAAAACCCTTGGACAAATGTAAAACGCTATAGATCGATCTTTCGCACCGTCGTCTTCACCGACGTTCTTCCTCCGGCGAAAGGAAGAACGTGGAGATTAGAGTTGGTGGGATCGAAATGTGTTTGGATTCCAAATTGATACAGAGTGCTTGAAATATTTTGGGCTGGGAGATTAGAGAAGCAAAGAAAATTGGGAAAATTTAATTAAAATTGGATAAACTATAATTAGAGAGAATGCATAGGGAGTTTCCGTGTATTAACTTCCTGTCAGAGTAACCTATTAATTACCAGTTGACTAATCCTTTGTCACGTGCAACTCCCGTGCCCTGACTCTTCCCATGGATTTTCAATATTTTGTTGTTTTGAGTTTACCAAATTATCAACTTCCCTTTAGTTAAAGAACTAAATTATTTATATTGTGATGTAAATCATACATGTGTAACCTATTGCTTTTTTTGGCTCAAACATATTTCTTAAAATTGAAAAAGGCCTCGGGCCCAAAGTTTACCCTACTAATGGGCTTAATGCAGAAACATCCATTAGGACTCGTTTAGCCAAAATATCGACCTCAACATTTTTATCACGATGGTAGCGACGAACGCAGAGGCGATCCGTTGGATGTCATGGAAGATTCCGTAGATTTCTTTAGTTTGCATGTCGTTGTTGATTGCTCGGCTGAGCATTAGATTGTCAGAAAATATGTGTAACCTTTTTCTTCATTTCGTTATATTTTTTGTTATCTTGTAATATATGATAAACGAGTATAGCTATAAATAAAATTAGATAGGCCACGGGCCCACAGTTTAACGTCCATTACTATTTTGTATTCATTCCGTTTCATTAAGCTAGATGTTTTAGAAAAAAAATTTGTTTCACAAAAATAGTCTTTTGTATTTTCTATGAAAAAAAAATATGATGTTCAAGAAAATAAATTGACTTTATTGAATTACTATTGGTTAAAAATTATTGTAAAATTAAAAATTACAAAAAATGATAAATTTATTATAGTGATTTAATGTGTTTCTTTAATATGTGTGAAAACACTAAAAATCTATCTTTGTAAAACAGAGAGAGTAATATGTTATGGAAGATTTTCATGTTTGAAGAGAAATATAATCCAAAATTTTATTATATAAGCTATTTAATTATGGGGCAATATAATTATTGGCTAACTCTTTGACCAAGATAATTTGGACACCAAATACTAAATTAATACAAAATTTTTTTTTATCAAAATTTGTAATTTTCAATCTGTATTAATAGTGTAGTTTAGTCTCGTAACATAAGAAAGAACAACTTTAAAAAGGGATTAGCAAAAAGACCATAAATACAGGATAGTTCTGCAAAAAATACATTCTCTTCGTGCTCATTCAAAAATACAACTAGTTTAAATACAATTTTCAAAATTAAATAAGTATCGTTTTTAATAATGTTGAAAATTTTCACTCTAAAAAATGAGCGTTAATTAAAAAAAAAAAAAGCGTTAATCACTTAAGTTTCAGTATATTACTATAAGGATGATTGATTGCGTTGTAGATACCTACTTTAGTTTTAGTTTTTATCTAATGTCTTTAAAAATAACAATCACAATTTAAATCAATTTCTAAAATTACAGTAAAAAAATAATAAAAATGGTTGTAAAACTTTTATTTTCTAAAATAATATTTTATAGGTTGTAGTAAAAATGTAAAAGCTACAGCAGATACATCTGCAACAAAAATTACACAGCCAATTTTTTATAAATCACGCCCTACGTTGAAGTAGCACTGTAGCAGTCTCTTTTATTAGATTCAGTTTGCCTTGGTGTTAATATTGTCTTTGAAAAGCAGTGCACCAAAATGGCATTTCATGAAACCTCTAACTAAAAAATGCTTATGGGCTACCGTCAAGGACTAATGGGAAAGTGGGTAATAATATACTAGGATTTTTACAACTCGAGAAAAACAATATGAAAGCCACTTACAAGGAAAGAAAAACAATATGAAAGATGAAGTAGGTGTTCTTTCATATGCATGTAATTTTTTTGTTAAATCCTCTCATTTGTAATGTAATTTATTAATATTCAAAAATATCTTGTAAAAAAAAGGATACATATTCGGTGGGAAGGAAATAAGACTACAAAAGTAAAATATATATAACAAGATTGGCAAAAATGAATTAATTAGGTCATGTCATAAAATTTGCAGCTTTTTTTCCTTTTTTTGAGTGCATAGCCTCAAATTCACCCCATACTTTGTTGTCCATAAACATATAATCTTCCAATCCTTCAAGATGCTAATACGCGGATATGACATTGTTTTATCGATGCCTCGATCGGTCCCAAACTAATTAATTACTTTATTAATTAATTACCCCATAAACTCATAATGGTACTATTCTGTCCCCAAAGGTTATGGCATTCGACAATATATGTCGTCAACACCAAAAACTAGCTAGTGGACTAGATTCAATATGTTCTTTAAAAAAATTGGAAATGAATCAAAGTCATTTAGTCGGTATTATGTATCTTAAATTTCTGAATATTTCTTGGTTTTGAAATAAGAATTCGTTAATATTTTCGAAGAATTGTAAGGCTTCCACTCTATTTTTGAACAATTGTAAGGCTTCCTCTTATCGCAGTATAATATAACATGAAATTGTTAGAGTAGTATGTTTATGTTACAAATTCGTCGTTTTATGTAAGATCTGTTGTTAGGACTTGCTTTAAATGACTAAAAGATAACTAAAGGTAGGAATGAAGCCAAGTCTATGGGTGAACAAAACCCTAACAGAATTCGAGAAAGAGACAAACAAATTAACCGAAAATGGGGCAAAGGTTGTATATAGGAAACAAGCGAATATTTATGACCGACACAGAAGTGACTAACTCATAACATCAAAATCTATAAGGTCATATCATCTATAGAAAAACAAATCCACATACTATTATTATTATTATTATTATTATTAGTAGAAAAGAAGAAGAAGAAGAAGATATGAATTATAGGGTAAGTAAGCTTCTGATTAAAGCAGCTTGAGCAGTGTCTGTATTTGCAAGTAACTCAGATAGCCTCTCACTTAGATCATCAACCTCTCTGTGCAGATTCCTTATGTAGTTGCACGTCTCTTGTAACACTCTCGCTGCTGAAACCTGTCAAGATATAATCTATATTTCATCATTTTCATGCCATATATACATATAACGTATATCAAGTAAAATTCTTATATTTAGCCTACCTTGTCGGAGCGACGACTGTCCCTGAGCTCAGGAAGAAGCTGCTGCAACTTGATAATGAGATCATTGATCTGTTCTTCTGAGATCCTTGAAGTTCCTGATACTTGCCTCGAACGTGATCTTCTTCCCGACATTTTCTTTTTTTTAGTTTGAATATAATTCGAAACTAGTAAGAGTAATAGGTACTGAAGCAAACTATACTTTATGGATGAAACAGGTTATGGACTTTAGGACCACGCACAAGTTATGCCGGGAAAAGGAGAGAAAAAGAGAGAGTAAGTCAGTAAAGATGAGAGTATGAAGGAAAAAAGTGAAGTGACGGTAGTATTTATGTAGGCTTTTAAAATATTTGTTAATGAAAAATATAAACAAGCAATGAAATTAGCCTTTTTTATTTTAATTTGAAATATATATGCGAATCTTGTTTTTCAAATATTGAATTATATCCGTCCTGACAACTTTTGTTTATTATATATCGATTTCAGAGAATCTCATAATTTTAATATGTGTATATATATATATATATATATATCTAAGTTTGACATAATGATATATGTGAGCCTAGCCCAAAATTTCCTTAAATTGTAAACTTATTGAAATGTTTTCAGTTTGGAATTCGACACTTGCGTTACAGTTCGTATATATGTTAGATTTTCTAAAGGTATGTTTCAACTAACTAAACTAATTATACTTTAATGGACATAAAATTTTCCAAAGGCTTGTAAACGACAGTCAATACGTTGTATTTCCTAAAGTTATACTTAAGAGTTTTTATTAACTAAAATAATTAATCTTAATTCTCTAAACATAATAAAGGTTTGGCAACGCCATAAAATAATACTTTATTTTTATATACATGATGTTTAAAATTTTTTTATTGTTTCACAATATATAATGTTTGCACAAAATTATTTAACTTTAACTTTATTAAAAACAGTATAACCAGTTGTATTTATATTATTTATTTATACTTAGTTAAATTAATTTTAAATTATACTTCAATGTTATATTTTGATAACTGTAGTGTTTCAAATATTTATGCATTATGATAAAACATTATCTAATATAAAATAGATGGAGTATTAGTTAGTGAAATATGTATTTGGTAATCTCCTTTACAAGAGCAGACAGACCCCGTCTATGATAAATATGTTGTTATATCTACGGTAAAAATGTTAAACTAAAAGAAGATAAATTTTTTTTCTGGGATAGTTTTTTTTTAGTTTTTGTCACAAAATATATTTCAATGAGAAAAATAACCAAAAAAATTTTATTAAAAGGCAAAAATATATTTTAATTTTAGGGTTAACTAATCTAGACTTAGAGTTTATAGTTAAGGGGTGAGTTTTGGGGATAGAGTTTCAAATTTTTTAAAAATAAAAAATTAAAATTAAAATTTTCAAAGTAAAAAAGACTATTTTGATCATTTTTTTAGGGCTATTTTTTTAACAAAAACTTAAAAAAAAAGATATCTGAGAGAATTGCCCAAAAAGATACGTAATTGAATTTTGTGCGCTTATCAAGAGAAAAAACTATATTTTCTTAACTATAATAAGCATATCCATTCCTCGATCTCTAAATCTACATTTTCGATATTTTGGGTTTCGTCCACCCGTGTATTTTTATTCAATTATTATATTTCCTCTGTTTCATTAAGATATATTTTTTAGAAAAAAAGTTTGTATACATTTTTGTGTTTTCTGTGAAAAAATTGTAAACTTCAAAAAATTAATTAATTTTATTGAATTATTATTGATTAAAAGTTGTTAAAATTTAAAAATTACAGAAAACAATACATTTATTATGGTAGTTTAATGTGCTTTTTTTAATATGTGTGAAAATATTAAAAAATCTATCTTTGAAAACAGCGGAAAGTATTGATTTCGCTTTTTATTAAAAAAATCAAAGGATTATTCTGGAAAATGACATTTTTCTCCACTTTAAATCGAAATGTTGACAGCAAAACCGTATTAATTGTCAACAAAACAAAAAAAACCGTATTAATTATTATTTTATTTTATTATTGACTCAGAAATGTATCTCTAAAACCTTTTTTCTACGTTACTGTCTTAATTAGTTTCGGGTTATTACTTAGTTAGTTTACATCAAAAATATAAAGTTAAAAATATTAATTCAAAAACATGACACAAAATATCTAACAAAGGAAACTTTAGTATTTCTTTTTAAGAATATTATAACATATAAAGTTATGTCATCTAGTCAAGACCTGATTTGAGAATTTTAAACTCTTACACATTTATTATAAAATTTTATAACTTCTTTTAAATAATTTGAACATCTGTTTTTATGTTAAAAGCATACAAAAGTTTTAGAAATCAATACTAATGTTTCATTGATCTTGGTCTAAAAATCCGGCCGTGCATGTAGTTTAGTGGCATCACAAGCTTTGGAAATTACTTTAGACTTTGATCATGATTTTTAAGTTATATTTAAGAAAATATGGAGATCCTTTGAAACACTATAATACTCACTAGTCACTAGCCATGGTTTTCTTTTGACGTCTACGTAGACACAGATGCAACTGTGTAAGCAAGACTCTAAGGAAAGGGGCAAAGTGTGAGTTGTTTGACTGGTCAAAGCGTTTACACACTCAAACGCACGCACACGCCCATGTTCTTTGATTAACAACACACACGTTGCATTTCGGGAGGTGCGTACACTTTCACCAACCGAGGTGAACACTTAAAAAGTTTAAATTCATAAAGATTTTTTTTTCTTTTTGGTTTAACCTCGAAGCTATCCCAAAAGACTCATACTAATCGGATATGGTACGGTTCACAGATAGACTTTCTCACTCTAAATACTTGAATAAAAACTAAAACATGGATACATAATTACGTAGCCACAGAGTAAAATGTAATGTAATGTATTCGAATCTGGATTGCTTAGCATTCCAGAATCCGTCTAAAGACCACGCACGACCTTGTAGTTAATTTATATGAGTTCATTATTAATTTATTCATGTATGCACTAATCTGTTGCAGCACAAAAACTCGTATCAAATCCTTTTTTTTTATCACGATTCATATCAAATCACCAAAACACAGAAAATCGTGTAATTTTGCTTTTGTTATCAACTCCATGTACCTACAGTTTTCTCTTTGTATATTGATATTACGCTAGCGCAAAAAGTTTACGGACAAACTTTTTCTGCCAACTTTGTGTTTCTTACACGCTTCATGTCTACATGGCTACATGTATATGCTATTAACTTGATACATTCCTCCTAGTTCCGAACCTGAAGAATACAGTTTCTCCTTTTTACCATATACATTTTTTCAGTCCAACATAAGCGAAGAAATTAAGGAAATATGTTTTGAAAAGATAGAGTAGAAACAAGAAGAATCTATGAAAACTCGAAGTGTGAGCTGTGGGGAGCAAAACAACAAATCTCAGATTTTAATACATTGGAGAAATATATGGCAATATACTTTTGATTCATTAGATGCAAATTCCTTGTATCTTGAAGCGAGCCTTAGGTAAAAGTCTTTTAGAATAATTGTAAAATCTATTTTTAAAAAAACTTAATTGATACTGCTTTATGTACAAACTGAACTCCGTTATTAATCATTAGAACAGTAGAAAGCCGATAAGAAAATATGGTGAAAAGGTAATAACTATATACGCTATTATAGTGGTATATAAAAATGTACTGCTTATATACATTATTGAAAAATATATTTCGTTTCAATTTTTTTCTGTTTTACAAAAGTATTATTTTATCATATCCTCTATAATTTATTAATAAGAGATAAAATATTAAAGAATATTACTTGTGTATTGATAAACACTGTATTAGATTTCTTTTGATATGGTCTTGAACTTCAATCTCAAAACATGGCTAACAGTATATTGAAGAAGAATTCAACCTCTAGTCCTCTAATCCAAAACGAAGATAATGAAATTGATGGTATATTACACGTCTTTCATTTTTAAATGAATGGTCATGTCCCCGTGAGACTCAGATTAACCTGCTAGGTTTCTGATCCAACTGCAGGGTCGGATCTACTTGTTATAGGAAGGAGGCAGTTGCCACCAGTAAAATTGTTAGATTAATGCAAAGTATAAAGGTTTTCAACTGATGCCCCCACTCATAATCTTTGTTATGCCCCCACGTATCTTGAAGCCAGATTATTTCTGGAAAACTGAAGTTTAATGTCCAGAAACGCTTTTGGTATTAACCATTTAATTTGTAAAGTTATGTCAAATGTTGAATGTTTTTTATATAATAGTTTCCTTAGTCTTTTCTTCAAATCATTTTTAAATTGGTAATCTTTCATTCTATTCTTAATTAGGATATACATTTATGAATTTCCATTTAATATACACTTTTTATTTCTGTTTATTGTTTAAAACTTTAATGTTTTAGCACATCTTACATAGACAATATATACATAGATACCATTTATAGCTTTACTCATCTTACTATCAAAAATGTTATAATATATAATAGATTTAATACTAATTATATTTATTAGTTTTTATATGTTATGTTTGTATTTAAATGTTAGATTGCATCTACAAATATAGGTTATTGTTAAGTTAATTTTCATATATTTACTCTATTTAATAGATTGCATCTACAAATATAGGTTATTGTTAAGTTAATTTTCATATATTTACTCTATTTAATATAAGCAAGAAACATACACAAATACTAAAAATTAAAATTAAAATATAATAATAACATGAACATTCAATTTTTATATTGTTATATATAATATAATTTGTTAAAAATATTTTTGCCCCCAGTAAAATTTGATTATGGATCCGCCACTGATCCAACTACTTGGTTCACTCATTTATATTCTTACGTGTCTTATCAAGTTTTCATCTTCTAGATTTGGGAACGTCATATCCGTCATAAGTTCAAGGGTATATATAAATTCATCTGTTTTATTTTGAATATTGATAATAATGGATAGCAAAATTATAAATAAAAATATCGCAGCTAGGGATATTTATATAAATAATGTAGAACATACACCTGCTTTTAATAAATATGATATTTGTTATATTTCATAACACATTATTTTACATATATCACACTTTTAAAAATCATACGTAAAAATATACGCAATTATTTTAGTCGATAACTTACTTCAAATAGTATTAAAACATATTTTGTTTCCAAACTAGTACACAAGAATCAAAATAACCAAATTAAGTTATATTTAAAAGATAAATGGTAATTTTATCTTTTTCAGAGATATATAAAAATAAATAAAATATTTAAAATCAAAAAGTTGATTTTGTAACTTTTTGATTTTTTTCTCAAATATTTTTAATTTAATGCAGAATAATTTTCTTAAAAAAGTTTAGAAAGATCTTTTCCTGTGTGTATATATCATATTTTCTTAAACTGAATTACATGCATATTTAAAAAAATTACTAAAATATGTATATATCTTCCAAAACTTTAGAAATATATTGATATATATGCGTGATATCTTCATAAACTTTAGAAATTTGTTCATATATGTGTATTTAAAAGTACATTCATAAACCTTCACTAATATATATTATGAATACCTTACTAAATCTGAATTATATGGACACTTACCAATATATGCTTGAATATATGTAATATCTCTCTGAATTTTTAAGATGATATTAATGTATTTAATATCTAAATTTTATAACGATATTATAAATATTTAAAAATATCATCGTAAAATTTTAGAAATTTTTTTTATATTCAGTAATATTTTTTAAATATGCATTTAAATCAATATGTCCAGTTACACGTTTTTGAAGGCATTGATGAATGAAAGAAACAAACTGAAAATATATTTCTGAAAAAAAAAATCAATTTTAGTATTTTAACTTTTAATATTTATTTATTATATATTAAATAATTAAGTAAAATTGTGATTAAATATATAATTGTATTTTTATCCACTACTGAAAGTTATTTTTGAAAACTTTTGTCCTTGAAAGCTATTTAGAGAACAAAAACTAAATACTATATAGGAAAATATTTTTATTTGCAAATTGATTTTTTGACCTGAACTCTTTTTGACCCAAAATTTCACGATAAAAGCCAGGGCTCTTAAAATCGTTAGGATCCTTAATAGATTATTATATATATAATTCATTACACAATTAAAAGAATTGTATATTAACATAATAAATTTTCATTGACTAACTTAATGATTATATCTATAAGAGTAACCAATTTTATTATGTATTTTATTTTTAGCTTTGTACATTTATCGAAACATATACAGTAGAAACTCTATAAGTTAATACTCGATAAATTAATAAATTTTTTCAGTCCCAAGTTGGACCGGTTTAAATATGGCACAAATCAATAAGATAATATTTTATTTTAGTTTATCATATGAAAATAATTTATAGAATTTTTTTCTAAAATAACAATTTTTAGATTTTTCACCAAAAGAGTTGTCAATAAAGAAAATGACCAAAATAAGTTTCATTAAAAGATAAATAGACAGGAATACCCCTATGGTTAACAAATATAGATTAAATGTTTTGATTTGAGGGGTTGGGCTTCGGGAGTGGGATTTAGAATTAAAAATAAGATAATAAGTATTAAAATTAAAAAAATAATATTTTTAAAATAGTTTCCATAATAATTTTTCGGCTTTCTAAATAATTTTTAATATTTTTGGAAAAAATTGAAAAATGTTTGAATTCAAAATTATATTATTTGAAAAAAAATTATTATTATTATTATTTAGATAATTATGTATATTTAAATATCTATATTGTAAGGGTACAGTAGTCTTTTACCTCTGAAATGAAACATCTTTTAATCATTTTTTTCTCTTTGGAAGTTTTTTTGGTGATTTTTTAAAAATTTTATTTGAGAGAATACCCTGAATTTATATGTATATTACAATTTATATAAAAACATTGTGTGATAGATTTTAATATATTTTTATGATATTTAGTAGAATTATATCTAAAACTACATTTAAATTCTATGAAACATATTTTATATACACCAAATCATATGATAAAAGTTATATGAAGGTCGCATTTCAAAAATTTAATAGTGCATATATAGTAAAATCAAATATATTTTTTATTTTATGAAATTATATGTTATAAATTTATAAAATATTATACTTTCAACATTATTAATTTATAGAATTTTTACTGTATCTCTATATTCAATATGTGTTCAATTTTATACATTTAGATATTTTAATATATACTACTTTAATTGAGAGTGAAATTATCACGAAATGGTTCATATATCGAAATTAGGTGCATGTGACTCATTCAAATGTGTACTTTTAAATCAAATAATGTTTGGTTTATTTTATCAATTGCTGCTACACCACCACTTAATCCTCACTCGGGAGCTGACATGGTACTGTGAAAACCGATCATGACGAATTAAAGCCCGGTTTCTCTTCACTTCATACTTGGAACTATTTCAAAACAACGATAGTGCCTAGACATTTCTTAATGGCATAGCTTGCTTTTCTTACTCGCTTATCAACTGGTGACAGAATGAGAACATGGGGATCAAGACTGCATGCTCGGTGGGAGGATAAATGAAACTAGAGACCACTTGTTTTTTTTGTGCCCCTATTCTTTTACCGTCTGAATGAACACAACATGAGGATTAATTGGAGAAGTCATCACACCTGATTGGGATGACACGGTTGCTGCACTCATGATTCCAGCTCGGTCTCATATTGACACAATTCTCATGAGGATGGCCTTCCAGACTGTGCTATATGCTATCTAGAGAGAAATCAATTTAAGACGTCATGGTGGAGCTTGGATTTCGGAAGATAAGCTCAGCAGAAGCACTGAGAAGATGATCCGCAATCTTATCTTCTTACTG
Organism: Brassica napus; assembly: GCF_020379485.1. NCBI lineage: Eukaryota > Viridiplantae > Streptophyta > Magnoliopsida > Brassicales > Brassicaceae > Brassica > Brassica napus. The sequence continues at coordinate 33,894,394 of NC_063449.1, read as the reverse complement.
CACTACGCCGTGAATCATCCCATTGTTTGAAGTTAACTTAGTATGAGTTTTCACATTGTTTCATTCTTTTCTTCATAAGTTATCTGTTGCCCTCATATTTTTGTAAATGTGCAATAATCTTTTGATCAATAAATTTGGTATTACTAAAAAACATATACGAAAAATGATGTCTGCATGTGCGGATAAACAATCTAGTATATACTATTAAAAATTATGTAGCAAATTAATTTTAGTTCTATAATTTTTTCATAGTATTATTGTTTTCAAAATAAAATAAATTTTATGTGTATATTAGGAAAGATAGTAAAAGATATTAGAGACATCTTCTCGATTATCTTTTTTTTTTGACAGCTCTTCTCGATTATTCTATATCAAAACATCCAACAAATATGATATTTATTGTGTTAGGATTGAACATGATAAGAGAATTTTGAGTATCTAAAGATAATTTTTTAAGTAGGAATTAAATAGCAGACGAGTATAAATATATATACAAGGTCAACCAAAGTAATCAATCGCAAAATTTATTGACTACGAAAAGTTAAATATATTTAGAACTGACTACTTTTGAGAGAAGATCTAATTGTACATTTTTATTAAAAAAAGAAAAATCGATTTCTGTTTATATTTAAAAATAAAACAAAGAGAGCTCAGATGAGTTAAATGGAGGTCAGCGTGTCTCTCGGGGCACATGATCTTTAACTCACAGCGAAGATTAAGCTTAACTTCACGAGCATTCCATTCTTGCACACAGGGCCGGCCCCGAGATTTCGGGGGGCCTTAGGCGATATTCGTAAAGATTTCATTGAAAAAAAAATTTAAGAAAATTCGGGAGCTTTTTAAAAAAATTTAGAGACTTATGTTTATGTAGTTTTTTTCAAAAAATTTGGGGGTCCTAGGCAAATGTTTCATACGGATTTGCTCAGGACCGGCCCTGCTTGCGCAATCTTTCTTTTTAGTTAAAAACTTAAAATCTTTTTTGATTTTTTCGTTTTAACGCTTGTTTAGGTTCGTCTTGTTCCCTCGTTTTTTACGTTAGACAAGAAATTAATGCATGATATTGAATTGAGTATAATTTATATGTTTTATAATAAACATATATATATATATATATATATATATATATATATATATATATGAATCCATTAATTTTTATTGTATTTCGACATTTTGTTGTTTCTGACAGATTTGGTTATATAGACAATAGATATAGTTATAAAAGTTTTTTTTTTTTTGGTGGAAACTATATTAATACCTCTAAATTATTGATGGGAACTAACTCCAGAAAAAAAATGACGGATTTGGAGAGGTTCTAAACACTTTGAATTAAAAATCTAGTATCTCACATATTTGTTTATGTGCTCAGACGGTATGAATATTCTATTTCTACAGCAAAACTGGGTCTATCTAACGTTTATAGACAAATCTAAAAAAATGTAGTTGGACCACGGCTCGGCAGACATCTTCAGATTATCAAATTTTTTAAAAATATTTTTATAGTACATAGAAATTATTTTGGTTATAAAATTATTCGTCGATGTTTCTAATTAAGTAATCAGAACATTTTATTGTTTTCTCTTAAATAAAATTTTCATCTGTAGTAAAATATAAATTAAATCAACATTTCCTAAACTAATGATTTTTTAAATTATAAAATAAATATATATATGTATAAATTTAATATAAAATATGATTTAATACATGCTAGTTAGAACCAACAAATTAAATTATTTTATGTCCTTAGTTTAGAAAATATGTTTTTCTTACTACAATATATATAATTTAAGTAAGACTTTTGTCAGAAATTTTGAATCTCATATTCTGAATGCAAAGATGCTTAAATGGTAAATATGATTTGATCTGCATTTAACTCTTAACTAAGCTCGGGTGTCCTGTATCTGCTCTTTGACACCGACCAAAACAAGCTTAATCGTATAGTATTGTTACAAAAACGTGATCCAGCTATATATATTTGCTCGTACTCGAACCATATTATTAAAGTAAACCATTTTTAAACATAACAATTATCATCTAACAGCATATTTTATACTCTGTACTGTTTTCTTTTGCTTAATACTATTTGTCGATCAATAATAAAAACTGTACTGTAATGTGGCGAATAGTTTGAAGGTTGAAAAGGGCAACCAGCAAACTCCTTGTTATGCAAAAGAACTGGCAGACTCCATTTATAGGATGCGGTTAATTATAAGTTTATGACTTAGGATGAGTCCCAAAAGCCTATCTACTCTGAATTTGCACATGGAGTTAATCAACCAACAAAATCATTTTTTTTTTCCAATGCGTTTACGACGAAGAAGGCAAAACAAAACAAGACACTTTCATCATATAGAGAAGGAATTTCAATATGACATCTTGTATTCTAGGAATTGTGTGTGTGCTTTAGTATTAGTGGAGTTTGTGTTTCTGAATTAACCAATCGTAAATCATGGGTTACAATATCATGACATACTTAACAAAAGCGTCAGTGACTCAGTTCACAATCTAGCGGTACTAAATTTGATAAGATGTGTTTTTTTTTTCTCTCTGTCAAATCCGATAGAGCGGAGAGTTGAAACTGTTATTTGCTTATATGTAGCTGCCTAAATAGTGATCTCTCTATGCTACTTCAGTATATAAGTATTGTGCTTTGCAGTAATTAATAATTAATAACTAAAGTATATATATATTTTACTCTCCGCCTAAATAGAGGCAATTTCTCTCTCGTTCTTCTCTCCGCCCAAGCCTCTCCTCCTCGGCCCTTCTCCTCCGATTCCTTCTGGTGGTCGGCGGTGGGTCGATTCCCGTTGGTCCGCCACCCCTAATCTCCCCGCTGATCGAATTCCTTTCCCTGTTATACTAAGGGCTTCTCACTTCTTCCTTGCTCTTCCTCCTCTGGTTCTTGCTGGATTGTGGCCAGATCCAGTGACCAAATTGATGACTGGTTGTGTACCTAGTGGCTGTGGAGAGAGAGCGAGGTTGTGGCAGTCTGTTTGTTTGCAGGAGGCGCCGTCGATTGGGTAAATCTAGGGTTTGTCTTGTGCTGGTTCTGGGTCAGTTCCGGCGCGGAGGCTCACCGGTTTGAAGTGCGTCTCTGCCTCTTCTCTCCCGGTCTTCAGCCTCCTCTGCTCTCCCCTATCTCCTGCTTTGGTCGCAACTCTTAGAGCTTCCCCGTCTAGTTCCCATGGTCTGAGACGAAGCGACGAGACTGAATAGCTCGTTGGGGACCTCTCACTTAGTTCAAGACACAACAACCATGGCTTCCTTCGGTGATGTGTTCGTCTCCTCCTCTTTGCTACCGACGTCGTCTGCGAGGGTTTGAGGACAACCCGATGTGGTGACTCACTTGCTCTTAGGCGGAGTTCTCTATCGTTTCTAGGCTGCCTGTTTTCAAGACGCGTTATGCCTCCTTCTGTGCTTCATGCCCTAGTGTTCATAGCTCCGACGAGTTGACTTAGTGTTCCTTCGGGTTTATGCTGTATCTTATGTGTCGTGTGGGTGGTGTTGGAGCCTGTTGTACCGCCTATGCTTGCCCGTAACTCGAGCTTCCGCGTAAGCAGTGTTGATACGACTGAACTTTTGTCTCTCCGTCGAGATTGCTAGGATTTGTTGGTCGAGGCCCTCCTCCAGCGAGGCTCCGGGGCGTAAGCCAGGTGCTTCCGTTGATGCCTGCTCGGAGCTACTTTGGTGAGTTCTCGACCAAACTTTCTCTAGACATTCTCTTGTTTCATCTGGTTAGTTTCAGGTACGGTAAGAAGCGCTTTGAATAGGGTGATTATACTGTTATTCTGCTTGATCTTCTGTCTATTACTTTCAAGTTTTGTGTGTTTGAAGCTTGGAATTAATCCTTATGTATCCTAGTGGTTTTTTTTTTCGCGGTCACTATCAACTATTTCAGATTGTGGTTTCAATTAATCTTGTAACCAAACTTTCATTTTCATTAATGAGATTTACCATTTTTTTGTCGATTGTATTATTAAGCCTTATAGGCAAAAAATTCTAAACAATGAGAATTAGCCAAACAAATATAGAAAAATGATACACCAGTAGGGATCGAAAGTAAACTAACAAAAATCTATCTTGCGTGTGAATGACTAAAGATTTTTCATATGAAAGCTCTATATTTGCTTTTGGAATAGTTGAATCTCAAGGGAGATAATCTTCATATTAATCCAAAACCACCACGTTTCAAACTGAATTGGGAACGACTGCCACTCTCTTTTTAATACTCCAGTAGGACTCACAGAGACGAGACAAATTTTTATATTGCTCTATTGAAAATAACAGAGTCCAAGAGATTACAATTCCATAGAATTTTGTGATGCCTTTCGAAGTAACCATAGTTTGCAACAAGAATTCAATCACCATCAAATGAAGAACCATCAACGATTGAAGCCGGTAAGACCCGTCGTCACCATCCGCAGTAAATCTGTCAATTACCTTTTCTAAACGGTTCAATTGAACCGAAGTTTTTGTCTTACTAAATCCATTGGAAGAAACATATAAAAGAACAATAAAAAACTTTGTCAGATTTAAAATAAATTGACAATCAAACAAATCAAGTGATAGAAAGTAAAACAAACCAAAGAAAAAAAAGCAAAGTGAATTAAACGCCGATGTTGGAGCTATAGAAGCCTCCGGCCATCGGCTTGAAACTAAAAAAAATCTCTCACTTTTTCTCTTGACGGCTAGCCTTTTTAAATATTTAGTTATAACATCTTATATTTAGCAAAAAAAATATATAATATAAGACTAGTCGTGTTAATTCCGTAATAACTCTAAAACTAGGAAAAAACTCTAAGACTAGGTGTCTAGCATATAGCCATATAGTGATTCAGTTATTTGACATGAATATATATGTGCTCTACCGAAACAAATCATTAGCATATATGTGAATAGAATGAAGAATCATGTATTAGAAACGATTATGCTGATTTGTAAAACTTAAAAATGTAAAAAAATTGACCGAAAATAAAGTCTAGACTGCTTCCAAACGTAATTTATGTGTTTATGTTTGTGTTTATATGAAAATATTTGATAATTTTTTCACATTGTTGGAATAGGTTTTCATATTGCTGTATAACATGTAAAACGCCAAATACTAAAATTATACTTTCTCTCGGCTTGTATTTGGAGTAAACGTTTAAAACTAACAAATGAATTTACCCAAAAACTGCCAGGCGAACGAGGTGAAAAACGCTACAAAACTCAATGCATGCACATTTTGTAAAAGAGAGTGTCGAAAAATATTCTAAATGTTCACGAAATTTAATTTATGTTTTTGAGCATTATGTATTCACGAACGTTATGGTATCATGCGTTGTAATTCATAACTTCCCCTAAATGCTACACTTCTTGACATTCTAATTGGTCACCATTCATAAATCATAATAAACAATTAAGACAGTAGGTTACTGGTTTTAATGTGTTTGATCTAAACAACACAAATCAAAACGCGGTCGCTCTACGTCATGCAGATTCTCATTCATAAATCATAAACAACCAAAATTAAGACAGTAGGTTACTGGTTTTAATGTGTTTGATCTAAACAACACAAATCAAATCTCGGTCCCTCTACGTCATGCAGATTCGTTTTCTATGTTACAACTTGGTATTTCTTTTTTTTTGAAAATAAGAAGGTTAAATTCGGATCTATTAAAAACACATATCTAATCCTCAGGTAAGAGGTGTAGCCCACAGATAGACCCTCTTCCGGATATTCAAATGGGCTAAAATACAGTAACCCATATCCGTGTAGGATGATCATGAAAATGTGACTTAGTTTCGTAACGAAACTAAAATGCGGTGAAATCCCGAATTACCACTTGACCACACGTTTCCTGTCTACAACTTGGTAACCCCAAGTTGCCATCATTTTAATATTAATATGATCGACAACGTCCACCATCGTCTAAGGTTCTTTCTTTTCACAATTTGCAATTTTTTAGATTACATTAATCAATAATTAATCTCCTCGATTATGTTTAAATGATTGTAACGAGACAAAAGAAAAAGAGTCCTAAAGCAAAGTAGTTGCACAGGGTTCCATGTACTCGTGGGGGTAAATATTTATTGTGACTTAATCTATAGTCTCGTTCGTTTTAGTTAAAGAAACAAGATTTTGTCGCGGATTGGTCATATTTATTACAAAAGTAATGCGGTGTTTAGAAGATGGAGGTGTAGTCCTAGCTCAAGTCATCAGAAGTAAAATTAAGTGGTAGGTCAAATAACATAGCATAATAATCTTTCTTTGCTACATAAAAAAGCAGAAAAGATGCTATACCTTGCAGAATATTCTCAGTTAACAACATATAGGCTATTGCAACCTGCATCTCTAGACTTTAGATTTAAGTGGAAATAAATTAAAGCACTATTGCCTATTAGTAGTGCGTCATCAGGGGTGTCAATTCGGGCTGGTCCAGTCTAGTCCAAACCTGCTAAACCCGTAGGCCGGAGGGGTTTATTGCACAAAAACGCCGGGACGCAGGCTCCCGAAGAGGGAAGCCCATTCCACCTCTTAGAAAAAAAAGAACTTAAATCAAAATACTTAATAGCATGGCAATACATTTATACAAAACTTCTATTCCGAGCACACGCAATGGAGCCGTAGACAGTCAAGTGAAATCCAATCCACAAAATAACTTGATTTTGAGTCCAGCCCGGCCTGGTCCAAAAATATTTGGGCCTAGAATTCAAAGTCCAGCCCGACTTTTATAGGGCTATAGGATTTTTCGTGTTTTTTTTTTTATTTTTCGAAAAATAATTTGTCATTGTCACATTCATCATTTTAATACATGTGAATTTTCATAAAAAAATAGTTTCATCTTTTTATTTTAAAATATAAAGCGAGTTTAAACTTTTCTTCTTTATCAATTTTTTTTTTAATTTTTCGTATGCTTAAAAAACATATTATAAACAAACTAAATCTAATAAGATTTAAATAATCAAATATAAATTAAAACTAAATATATAAGAGAATAAAATTTCTGATAAACATGACAAACTTTTCATACTTTGTATTTTGAAATAAAAAAAACATTTTGTACATAAAAGAAGAAAATACATTTGCAAAATTTAAAATGTGACACTTCTAATGATCAAACAATAAGTGTGAGGGACATGAGACGGACACGTGGCAACACATGACTAGTCTGGACCACTTATGTGGTGCAAGAATACCCCTGTATAATTAAAAAAAAAATGATCAAACAAAAAAGTGCATTAACAAATTTTATATTTGCTTTATTAGAATTTGGACAAAAATATTAAAATAATATGTCAATACTAATAATGGTTTTGATTGTACAATAATATTTAAGATAAAGTATAAAGTTTCGGATATTTGGACTGACCCTATCCCAAACGGGTTTAGACCCAAAATACACAAAGCCCAAATGTACTTACCCCGAAAAGCTCAATTTTTTGGGTTTATAAAACTAAGCTCAACCTCAATTTTTTGGGTTGGACGGCTCGGGTTACGGGTTTCGGTCTAATTGAGATGTCTACAAGCTAATAAGAAGTCATGATTTGTTTTTCACTTGATTTAAATATTGTTTTGAAAATTACGGCAAAACTGATGAGATAATAAACGGGCTAAAGCCTAAGAATAGATCCAGCCCGTTAAAAGAGCTAGCAGGATAGGGTCATAAATGGGCTGTAAGACCTAAGTTGGTTTCATATTCTGATCTCAAACTCCTGATTGGTTCAATCCAATCCAAAAGACCGAAACTCAAAATCAATTATGAAGAACCAAACATTTTATATATATAGATTTATGCTTTGTTTTTTTTGGTCAAGTGATAGGGATTCTCTTTGCAAATTCAGTAATATGTATAAAAATAAAAACAATCAGTATTATTTTCTGTTAATGAGATGATTTCATGATAAAATTAAGAAAATCTAGTTTTTATATATATCTTTTTGTTTATCCAAATGTTAATTGTTAGAAGAGAAGAGAAGAGAAGAGAAGAGAAGAGGAAACAAAATAGGATTAGGACAAAATCCAAAACAAAACATTGACGTGAAAAAAGCAAAAAGGAAGAGCTTTAGTTGTCCGAAGCAGAAACACGTGTAACAATCCGCCGTTAACGCCCACTACCAACGGCGTCGTCAAACTTTTATCGTAAATACCGAAACTACCCTTATTCACATTACTCCTTGTCATCTTGGTATAGAAAAAGTAGTAAAGAATATAAATTCATCAGCTTTATTGTTGATTTAATATTGTAGAAATCACCCCACTGGTTCATTCGTGCATCTTTTTATAACCCCCAAAATTATATATAATAAAATAAATAAAAATGTAAATCACAGCTCAAATAAGCTACCAATTCAGCTAAAATGTGGCCGTGAATACAAAGATGATGAATGAAAATCATCCCTAGCCACTCAGAAGCTGCTGCATCCACACAAGTTTGTTTTTTTATTCTTTCTTTCTTCTTATTTTATGTGTCTGCTCGATTTGTTGAAAACCATCGGATCTAAAGTGGGGTTTTGTCTGAATATTTCAGATCTTCAATCGACTTTGATTGCAAGACGAAACGGAGGGTTATTCTCAGGTGAGCTTTGATTTTTTGTGGATGACCCTTTGTAAAAGTTCAGATCTTTTTTAGATTTAGTAAGTGGGTTTTAGAATTCGAGATCCGAGGAAATGATTGTTCTTTGATTCCATTGGTGAATTGCTTCTGATCTGATCGTATTGCTTGGTTTAGATCTTGTCTTGTGGATTGTTAATGATTGCCTTTTTTTTCTGATGATGTCAGAGCTAATCTTTCACTGGTCAAGAACTGTACTTTTTCATCTTACTGGTCTCACTCAAACGTTACTATCATCTCTACAGTTAAATGAATTTTCATTGGATCATTGATTTAAAGAAACAAGATTAATTAGATTATAAATCATCTCTTTTCTTTGTTTCTTGGATGATTAGATTGATGGTTCTTTGATTGTCTTTCTTAGCGTCGTCTCATCATGTTGGAGGCTCCGAGTTATCTGGTCTCAAGGGACTTACCCTCTTCATGCGAGGAAGAGAGCAAATGGATATACAACGCACACTGCGTGCTTCAGCTCTCCTTTAAGAAGCGTTTGTTGGATGATACAGAAGGAAGTTACAGGAGCAAAATGCTACGCGTTGATGAAACCTATCAGAGGTCTAACCAAAGTCAGCAAGGTGGTGGTGATCAACAGATTCCACCAGTAACTACGCTTGACCAAAACGCTCTGCTCAACTGCCTAGCACACTGCTCCTTATCCGACTTCCGCTCCATCGCCTCAACGAACAGAACCTTCCGCTCGCTCATCAAGAACAGCGAGATCTACAGGCTGAGACGAGCAAAGGGCATTGTTGAGCATTGGATATACTTCTCATGCGTGCTCTTGGAATGGGAAGCTTATGATCCAAACGGAGACAGATGGCTGCGTGTGCCCAAAATGACAGTCAACGAATGTTTCAAGAGCTCAGACAAAGAATCTCTTGCTGTCGGCACAGAGCTTCTTGTCTTCGGTAAAGAGATCTTGTCCCATGTGATTTACAAGTACAGCATCTTGACCAATACGTGGACGTCAGGTATGCAAATGAATGCTCCTAGGTGCTTGTTTGGATCAGCGAGTCTAGGTGAGATCGCTGTTGTAGCTGGAGGATGCGGCCCTCGTGGGCAGATACTGAACTCTGCTGAGGTTTATAACTCGGAGACTGGGGAATGGACCGTGATTCCAAGCATGAACAAGGCGAGGAAGATGTGCTCGAGTGTGTTCATGGATGGGAACTTTTATGTTCTTGGAGGTATCGGAGAGGGGAACACAAAGATGCTTATGTGTGGTGAGGTCTATGATCTGAAGAAGAGGACATGGACAGTGATACCTAACATGTTACAGGGAAGCAACGGGGGAGGAGGCGGAGGAGATTCCTCTGCAGCTGCGGTGTCAGGGGCGCCACCGCTTCTGGCGGTTGTGAAGGACGAGCTTTATGCAGCCAACTATGCGCAGCAAGAGGTGAGGAAGTATGATAAAAGGTGTAACGTGTGGAATAGAGTTGGGAGCTTGCCTGAGAGGGCTTCTTCGATGAACGGTTGGGGAATGGCGTTTAGGGCCTGTGGAGATCAGCTGGTGGTGGTTGGAGGGCCTAGGGCACTTGGTGGAGGGTTCATAGAGATCAATGCTTGTGTCCCAAGGGAAGGTGAGGCGCTGCATTGGAGAGTTCTTGCTTCAAAGCCATCAGAAAGCTTTGTGTATAATTGTGCTGTTATGGGATGTTGATGAAAACTTGAGAGCCCATTTCAAAAGTTGTTGACTTCTTTATTTAGGGGTTCTTACATGTTATTTTAAACACTTTTGTTTTGTCTTTCTTCTTTGTTTTTGTGGGGTTATTGTTGTTAAGGCATAATCTTTGAACTGAACATGTTTCAATAAAATTTGAAGAAGATTTAAGAAGAAACTTCATGTTGTCTTTATCTCTCAACATTGTAAATTTGGTTCCATTATTAGTACTTCATGTGGTGAGATGTTTAGGTTAACTAGTTTTACTATTAAAACAAAAATTTAATTTGACCATACACAAAAATAACAAGTTTTCCATCTCTTATCTTTAGATTTCTCTCAATATGTTTTATATAATGTTAAATAAGAAAATTAGTATACAGAAATATTATACTAGTAGACTAAAACAACTTGGACTTTTATAGAACATGAAGCCATAAATAAGAAGATTATAATTTAAATTCAAATATTTATTTTAAAAGACGAAGATCATATCATTTTTTAGGAGTTAAACACGATAGAAATCCCGTTTTGGGTGAAAGAAGAATCTTATCCATCTTTCTCTTCATTTCTTCCTCATTTAGTCCTTCTCCTTGCACGATAAGTATGCTGTTTTCTAATTCTACAGATTTAACTCCTAATTAACAAAATGAGAAATTCATTAGGATACATTAATGTGTCAATATTTTGGCTTAAACTTAATCATTAAATTGTGTTAGTGTACCTTTGTAATCAAAGATATAATCTAGAGCTTTCTTCCTGGCTTTTTGACAATCAGAATTAAACTGGAATCTCACTTCTTCCTGCAAGTAATGAAATTACAATTAAAACTTTGAAGAACTTTTTATATATAACCAATACTGGTTCTGAATGTGTAAACTATATGTATATGATTTTTATACTACCCTCCTCACAAATTAACTAACCATTTTTGAGAACTTTGAAAGTTTGAAATTTGAATAGAAATGATAAAGAACAATGTGAATTTAACTTAATTGGCAGCGTGTTTATGCCATCTATTTATATAGCACTATTAAACTGAACAATTTTGATATATTTATGTAGTATTGCATGAATGTGATACATGCTAATACATTAATTTAGCTTCTGATATTACTAGATCCCCAAAACTTATGTAGTCTTGCATGAATGTGGCACATGCTAATACATTAATGTAGGATCTGAAACATAACAGCTTTAGTTATTACTGCCACGAATATCTAGCACAAAGATAAACAACCTTCCAACTAACTATCTACTTCATAATTCATATACAATCTTTGATAAAGCTTATAAAATAAAATCTAAAAGGAAATGAATGTATACAATACATAACAAAGGTACAAGATCCCAAAATCAAGCATTTGTCTTTGCATCACATATTCACGTTAACATGTTCTACATTTAAAGTTTCGAGAAACATATAAGATTAGACGCTTGCTTTTAATCAACAAGAAACATGTTATAGTGTTCCTTAAGCATGGGATAAATAATGGTGATTTAAGTACCTATTTGATCGCTAAACATCAAATAGCTACTTAACCATTTTAATTATGAAACAACTTTTATCCTCAACTTCACATTTTTATTCTCAATTCTTATTATAAAGTCACCATAATTATGAAATAGTCTTTATCTTTCATAAAGAAAATTATCTTGACCATATTTTTGTTACAAAGGAATATCACTTATAATTCAAATGCAATTTGTACCTATTTTAAGATTAAAATTAGTTGTATAATGCTGTGATCTTATAAGTGATTTTATTTATCTCAAAAACTACTAGTTAAATAGATGTAATTATTAATCTTTTTTTTTTTAATTTGTGTGAAAATGCCAAAATGATACTCCTCATAAAACCAAGGGCATAATTAATTTTCTACATACATATTTATGTAATGTAATCAAACAAGGTAGATATGTGACAAAGCATCTGCCATCTAGCATGCTGGGTTTCACTAGTCTTGTTGATGTGTTGTATCATTCGGATTTAAACTCGCTAAAACGCATTTTGTTGATATAAATCACCAAATTGACAATGCAAAGAGTGTGAGAGTATAAAATGCATGTTTCATGCGCATGTCAAAGTTGTGTGTTGCTATCTAAAACAAACGTACGCAAAAATGCTAACATAATATATAGTTTCTGAAAAAAAAATATTTTATAATGTGTATAAATAAATCTTCAGCGTGAGGTAAATGTTATAATCTATCAAACTTGTATATTTTCTTCCACTCATAAATAGAAAATGGTTCTATATCTAATTATATCTGTAATCACCATCATCATCACCACTAACATGCTTTATCAAAGGTGGTGGGCATCCAACATACCTCCAGGACCAAAGCCACGGTTTCTGCTCGGAAACATTCATCAACTGAAACCACATTGGACTCATTCTTTCTCCGAATGGTCAGAAACTTATGGTCCCATCATATCTGTATGGTTTGGAACAAACCTCTCTGTCGTTGTCTCTAGCTCTGATTTAGCCAAACAAGTGTTGAAAGACAACGACCATCATTTATGTAATCGAGAAAGGGTCGCAAAGATGACTCAGTCAGGTCATGATCTTGTTTGGTCTGACTACAGTCCACATTACGTGAAGCTGAGGAAACTATGCACGTTGGAGCTTTTCTCTTTGAAGAGCATTGAGAGTTTCAGATCGTTGAGAGAGATGGAAACAAGGTCCATGGTCGAGTCGGTTTACAAGGACGTGATGATAGATTCAACAGATGATCAGACAAGAAAGCCAGTGGTAGTGAGGAAGTATCTAGCTGCTGTTGTTTTGAACACAATCTCAAAGTTAATGATTGGGAAAGAGTTCAGCACCGAGGAAGGTAAAGAGTTCAAAGAGATTGTCCACAAAGAACATTATCTTAGTGGCTCAGGGAGCTTGTTAGATGTCATCTGGTGGCTCAAATGGGTTTCGAAGTGGCTCGTTAGCGACAAGGACTTCTTGGCGCACATGGATAGGAGGACAAAGTGGTTTAGAGGAGCTATAATGGTGGAAGAAGATGTAGCAGTAGAGGATCACGAGGGGTTTGTTAGGAAACTGTTGGTGTTGAAAGAGAATAAAGAGCTGAGTGAAGAGACGGTTCACGGATTGATCTGGAACATGTTCACCGCAGGCTCAGACACAACAGCTGTTGTCCTAGAATGGGCTATGGCAGAGATGATCAGATGCCCTAACGTTCAAAGAAAGGCTCAGCAAGAGCTTGATGCCGTGGTTGGATCAGAAAGGCTAATGACTGAAGCAGACATACCAAAGCTGCCGTATCTACAATGTGTTGTCAAAGAAGCACTGAGACTTCACCCGTCAACACCAACAATGCTTCCACACAAAGCAAGTGAAACGGTCTGGTTAGGTGGGTATACGGTTCCTAAAGGAACCACGGTTTATGTCCACGTGAAGGAGATTGGTCGGGATCCAGTGAACTGGATAAACCCTGAGGAGTTTAGACCAGAGCGGTTTCTCCTAGAGGACACTGATGTCAAAGGTCGAGACTTCAGGGTTCTTCCGTTTGGCTCGGGGAGAAGGGTGTGTCCAGCTGCACAGCTCAGCATGAACTTGATGGCATTGGTGATGGGGAACTTGTTGCAATGCTTCTCGTGGAGTTCTCCTATTCCTCCGGAGACTATTGACATGAGCGAGATTCCTGGATTACTTTGTGTCATGAAGACTCCAGTGGAAGCACTAGCTTCGCCGAGAGCTGCCACAAGAGCTATATCTTTAAATATGGGTTGAAAAATGGAAACTCACCATGATGACTCTCATTAGGGAGAAGAAGATGAAGTCATGTCAAAAACACTAGAGGCATGGCAAAGTTTACTACATTTTTTTTTCTTTTTTTACTACATAGTTGAAACTGGTTTCATAAAATAAAAATGTAGCTGATGTATATGGAAAATAAAAGTATAACTTACCTCATTATAACAGTATCCAGACTGTGGAGATTGACACACCATAGAAAAGAGAATAACATGATAAGACTGAAAATGAGCTAATAAATAGGTGAGATGATTGGACCAAAAGATATATATGCTTGCTACAAAAAAGGAAATTTAGAAAGTTGAGGGGCATGTACCAAGCCGCTGGGTTTCATCTTGGTTCACTAGTGACAAGGTGTCCATGAAAGCATATGGCTGGGAGAATACATTGGTTTAGACGAGCTGTTATGGAGAAATAGGTAGATGAGAAACTAAAAGAGAAGAATGACGTGAGCGAGGAGACAGTGATGGGACTGGTTTAGATCATGTTAACCGCAGTTGCCGACGCTATCAAAAGAGCAATGGCAGAGATGATCAAACGCCTGAGCAGAAAATTACCATTCTTGACATGTATCTCTATTATTCTTCTTATTTTTTTAGTTTTTTTTTTCTTTTTTTTTTTTTGATTAACTAGGAGGAGTTTCGGATCTTAGGCCTGACTAATTTCATTAGGTCAGGTGCGGTTTTTGGCGATATCCGATGATATAGACGTTATTCTAAACTCTAAATTACTATCCCAATACATCGTTGGTAGTCTGTTTTTCCCTATTTTACATGGAAACAGAAGAGAGTACGTGGAAGCGGAAGCGTAAGGAAGCGCAGAAGCGAGATTTTTTAAAATATTAGGAAGCGGATACGTATTGAAAGCGTATATCCATATATATATATATATATATATATAATTTTTTTAAAAAAAATTAGGACTAAAAGTTATATGATTTAAATTTGAAATAAAGCATTTATTCATTTATAATAATTTTGAAATGATTTTATATTAAAACTGTAAAAATACACATAAATTAAGTATACAAAAAATATTATATTAATTATTTTTAATATTCATAAATAATTGACACAATATATTTTAATATGTGCTATATCTTTAATAAAAATTCTCAAAGCATAAAGATAATTTATAGTATTATTTTTAATATTTATATATTTATAACTCAATATTCATTACTATTAATTTTTTTAATTTTATATAGATTAAAACTATGGTTTTATATTTTATTGATATACATTGCATTTTTTTTTAAAAACGGAAGCGTGATTCTAAAACGGAATCGTAAGCTTCCAATAGGTTTTTAAAGAGAATATTTTAGAAACGTTTTGCAAGCGAGATTCCGCAAGCTTCCACAAAGTTACGATTCCAGTTCCGAATCGGGAAGCGGACGTCATGAAGCTTCCGTACAACGTAGGTTTTTCCTTTTCTCTAGTATAAATAATCAAATAACTGTATTTTATGGAGTTTATAACAATGTTTTAAATTCAAGTTTTTTTTAAGATAAAGAGCTATAAAGGTTATACGTACTTAAAAACATTATTACTAACCATATTAATGTTGATCCCACTGATTTTTTTTTTTGAGCTCCCCCACTGTTTATGAGTACATGTACATCCATCATTAGCCGATTACTGTTTCAAACACATCCAATTAAAGAAAAGTTAATACTTATGTATGCATGAATCTTTTACCTTTCCAATTTACTAAATTACCATTCCTACTTCGAGTATAAATAGGAAATAACATTCTTCGATATAAAACCATTTCATTGAGCTCTCTTCTTCTTATGTTGGTCTCCTCCTCATATAATAACCTCTCTCCATTAAACAACGAGTTCAGCCATGACGGAGTACACTGATTTTGAGTATAGTGTCTCTCCTCGCCGGCGCCCGGCAGTCAAGTACCACTCCACTTACTGTCAAGCTAAAGTGCACCGAAGTCCGCCGCAGAAAAATCCGTTACCGCAACGGTGTAATAACCTCATCACCGTCTCTTCCCGACAAAAGCACCGTCCATCAGTCCGATTTTATTCGCTTAAAACAATCCAACGACGACGTCGCTGTTGAAATTGCTCGTGGTCCTAACGAAACCACCGTTACGTCCAACTCAAGCGAACCCACTATTAAATACTCGCTAGACTGCGCTAAGATTATTTTGCAAATCTTGCGCCGATTCGACATCACCAAATAAGTTAGACAAATATCATTATCTTCCTCCATGGGTGTAATCATCAATGATGTAAAACTCAGTTAGATTAATATCAACTTGAATAACGATGCAACCAATACGAGGAACAGAAAAAGAAACCACCTTGCATTTTCTTCAATAACACTCATGAGTTTAAACAAAACAAATTGAGTTGAACAAAAAAAAAATCAAAACAAATTGCTTCAAGAACACATATACTGTGATCAGTCAATGGGAAACAGCTAAACAATGAAGAAAACGAAACATATATGAGACTGTAGCCACAGTACCAGACCAATCGATTGTCCTACAAATCTTTTCTCCAGCTCTGTCCAGTGAGACAAACATACACCGAACACTCTTGAGTAACGGGGACATCAAATATATCTTCATCCCCCCATATACAAAACCACAAGCCTTCCCTCGTATTCCGCCATGGCACCCGCATCTAAGATAAACGTTAGTTCCTTCCCATCACGACCAAACAAAGTTCTCCACACATTAAGCGTTGTATCGAACCACATCAAACCAGTTTTGTTAAAGAAAGCAAAGAGAACATCCTCCACCACACACACCCAATGCGCCATGTCATTTAACTTATCCTTGCTTCCACCACCTTCCGAGAGTCTCTGGCTTACCATCTGAACCAACCGTTCTCCTCCTCCACCTCCTCTCGGATTGTGTACACACTTGTCTTCTCGTAATCCACCATGTACACCTTCTCCTCCACCGTGGCACTACAGTTTGAAATCTTACGCGCGTCCTCTATCCCCGCAACCTCCCAAGTTTTCGATTCTGGATCAAAAACTTCGACTTGATGAAACAACCATCCGTCGATGTATGGTTCGCCTCCGAGTACGTAAATCTTCCTGTTGATCACTTCCACAGCTGCGTTGCGCTGTCTTCGAGGCACGCTCATGCTTGGTCCTTGTGTGTGTTAGTTAGGATATGAATATCCAATCTTTAGAGAATCAGAATATTCTATGTATAGTTGTGATACGTAGATATGATTACGTTGTATATATATTCTCTTGTGATCAATGAGAAAGGTATCGAGTCTTATACACTTTTATGGTATCAGAAGCTTTTCGATCCTAGCTTCCCGATCTCTGCGATATCTCATCTCCTTTTCTCCTTTTCTTCTCTCCACCTATTTCT
This sequence comes from Brassica napus, assembly GCF_020379485.1. Classification (NCBI taxonomy): domain Eukaryota; kingdom Viridiplantae; phylum Streptophyta; class Magnoliopsida; order Brassicales; family Brassicaceae; genus Brassica; species Brassica napus. Next base: position 33,877,023 of record NC_063449.1, on the reverse strand, counting down.
CTCTCGCAGATCTCTCGATGGCCAACACCACACCCGCTGCAGATCCATTTGAAAAGCCTTTGGGCATTAGTCAGATTAGAGCTTACATTCCTATCAGGCTCGATCTTGACAAGATGAATTACGACGTGTGGAGGGAACTTTTCGAAACCCACTGTCTCACCTTTGGGGTTGACGATCACCTTGACGGATCGTCTGTCGCCACTCCAGCAACGGAGAAAACATGGAAGGAACGTGATGGTCTGGTTAAGATGTGGATTTACGGTACGATTACTGACTCGCTCGTCGAGACAATCCTCACACCAAAAAGCACCGCACGCGATCTCTGGAATACGCTGGAGAATTTGTTTCGCGACAACAAGGAAAACCGAGCTCTTCAACTAGAGAACGAGCTCCGTACAATCACTATCGGTGATCTCTCTGTCCAAGAGTACTGCCGTAAACGGAAGTCTCTCTCAGACCTTCTCGCCAATGTCGACTCTCCAGTCACAGATCGACAATTATTCATGCACTGTCTTAACGGCCTCAATGACAAGTTCGATGGCATTCATAATGTCATTCGCCATCGTAGCCCATTCCCATCATTCCACACAGCTCGGTCGATGCTACTTGCTGAAGAAGAGCGCCTCAACAAGCATGTCAAACCTGCGATAGCACACAGTGATACAACTTCATCGCCAAATGTGCTGCTTGTTGACACCAACTCCAACTCCTCTAGGTCTCAGAATCAATCATACAACAACAACAACAATAGAGGATCTCACAACCGCAACAACCGCAACCGTGGGGGACGTAACAACAATCGTGGACGGGGCCGACACAACAACGCTCCTTACAACTCTGCTCCACGTAACTATGGATATCCACCGTTGCAATTTCCTCAACCACAGTGGCCATATTCGTACTATCCAAGTGGACCCAAAATGGCTCAATATCCACCACAGTTTGCTCCCATCTCCCCGAATGCAACACCTCAACGACCAAACATCATTCTTGGACCGTATACATCGCTAGAGTCCCATGTTGCTCAGACTGTTGCGGCTCCTGCATACATTCCGACGATGATACCTCAGGCTCTTGCGTCAGCGTTCAATACAATGAACCTGCAGGACCCGACTACATCTCAGTGGTATATGGACAGTGGGGCTACCAACCATATCACTGCTGATCAAGGTACTCTCACTTCCGTTTTTAGTACGAGCATGACTCCTTCTGTTCTTGTAGGTGATGGTTCTCTTGCGCCTGTTACCAAAATCGGTACCTCAGCCATTTCTTCACCTACCAAAACTCTCTCTCTTAAAAATGTTCTTGTTTGCCCATCTATTATCAAAAACCTTATATCTGTCCGTCAATTTGTTACCGATAATAGATGTTCTGTTGAATTTGATCCTTTTGGTTTTTCTATTAAGGATCTGCTCACCCTCCGATGTGACAGCCCCGGACCTCTCTACTCAGTGACTTGATATACCATGGATTTGACCCATTTTTACCCATGGTATATAAGTATTTTACTATCTATATACTATATATTCTATCCTATTAGGTATGTTTTCAGGTTTATAAGTATCTTGGAGTAAAATGATGATTATGGAGCATTTAGGAGCTTAAAATAGATTTCATCCGAACTGACCATCAGAGGTTGATACGAAGAAGAAACAATCAATCGATGCACATCCAGTGACGTTACAGAAGAGAAGCCTCGATTGAAGATTATGATCAATTGATGTACATCCTGTACCATCGATCGATGCCGAGACGCGGAAGCACGACTTGGTTTCAGCCGACTTTAAACCCAAGACTTCACCAAATTACAAGATTACCCCTGACGAGTTTTTAACCTAATAGTTATATACTTGCCTAAGTGTTAGGAGGCAAGGGAGCTTTTGGCCACCTTTGTATTCTTATTTTCAGCAAAGAGTTTTAGGAGAGAAGATCATAGAGAGATTTGTGATTGGAACTCCATTGATTCATCTATTCTATTCTATGCAGTTTTTATTTATATTTTGTGTCATGAATAACTTAGCTATGTCTGAGTAGTTTACTTGTTAGATTCAGGGTTCAAATAGGTTAGAGGGATTAGCCCCAACTATAGATTGCTAAGTTGTGGTATTCATTGATTGATTGTTCTTAATGCTTGTTCTAGATTAGCTAACTAGAATATTGAACCTAGGAATCTGCATGAGTCAAGCATCCTTGACCATCCATTCCTGAAACTAATCTGTCATACTAGAACAACTAGAAAAAAAGGCTACCGCTGAACTAGACAGCTAGTGAGCATTATCAACATGCGCCTAGGGCTTAACTTGAAGCATCAATCGATATTGTTTTCTGACAATCGATCGATATTTGTGAAAGGTGTATCGATCGATATCCCTATAGGACCATCGATCAACACTTTCTTGTGATCAACAGACGACAGTTGAGATCCAAGATCTAGTTAGTTAACCAGTGAAGCATTGCCATCGCTGATCACTGTGTTCAAGGGGTTGAGCTCTAATATATCATGCATGCAACTGATAGGCATCTATAGGATTATAATCTCCAACACTTGAATAGAAACCCTGCATCTAATACCTTTCCAATAAGATACACCCCCAATCATCTTATTAGTCGAGCAATAGAGTTGCTCAATTAGGATTGCTATTTAAATTTAAACCATAAAATAACAAACACTTAAAATTAATAAATTACTTGATTTAATAGGTTCCCTAGCACCTTGTTGATTCGATCCCTAAGTACTACAATTGAACCTCTTATTTGAGAGGGTAATTCACTCCTTAGGGTAATTTGAGTGGTATCAAATTTGGCGTCGTTGCCGGGGAGCTTTGATCGCCTTTAGATTTAGTGTTATTGATTCTTATTCTTTTCTTTACCCCCATTCTGACCCAACATTTTTTTTCTTGTCTTTTCAGGTACATGTCCAGCAGTAGCAGAAGCAACAAGGAAACACACATGCTATTCTCAGAAGATCCTGCTTACTTGGAACGCTCGATCTGCAAAGACCAACGTTCCACATCGCTCGATGCAGCAGCTTTCACGCCGACTGATTCTCGCACCCACCCATCGACCGACACCCGACCTTCATCGTCGACCGATCCACATTGTTCGACATCGATCGATACTACACCACTTACATCAACCGATCCTAAGTCGCGAAACATGGTTGCGATTGTTATTCTCAGACAGGATGAGAATTGAAGCCTGTATGACCAGGATGGTCATCTGCGTAATGCAACAGGTCAGAAACTAGACACTCAGGGGAATGTAATCCCTGATGCTGATGCTACAGGAGCTACTCAACCTGTAGAAGAGGCTGCTCAACCAAAGGCACTGGCCGACTACAATCGTCCAGACGAGTACTACACCAACATATCAGCTATTCGCCTTCCAGAGATTTAGAAGGAGAATTTTGAGCTGAAGCCTCAGTACTACACACTCGTGTCGCAGCTACCCTACTATGGGTTACTGCACGAGCATCCTATGGACCATCTGGAGAGGTTCGAGGATCTTATCGCTGCTATTCGTATGGATGGAGTCCCTGAGGACTACCTATTGTGCAAGCTCTTCAAGTATACTCTGACTGGAAAAGCGATGCATTGGCTTAAGCAGCTACCCACATGATCTCTAACATCCTGGGCCGACATCAAGAATGCTTTCTTACGAAACTTCTTTGATGATGCACGCGCTGAAGACTTGAGGAGCAAAATTGCCACATTTGCGCAGGAGACTGGAGAGTCTTTCAAAGATGCGTGGATCAGATTCAAGTTCTTCCAGCGAGACTGTCCACACCACAGATTCAATGAAGTGCAATTGCTGAGCACTTTCTTCAGAGGTATCGCCTTGAGGTATCAGATGGCTCTTGATACAGCTAGTGAGGAAAACTTCAACAATCCGGTGGAGGCTATGAGACTGATAGAAAATCTAGAAAATAGCAGCAACACCAAGAACACTGACTTCGAAAGGAAGAAATCTGTTGCATCCTTAGGAAAGGAACAGATGGACGAAGTTAGAGCAAAGTTAGATGTAGTTCATGAGCTTCTTAGGAAGCAGGTCTGCTCAGCTGAAGGAGAAGTAGCTGTAGACATGGAAGGAGAAGAAGATGTGAACTACATTGGAGGTACTGGATTTCAGAGGTCTGGAAACCAGGGTGGAAACATAAACTACTTTGGCAATGGTCAGAGGAGTAACCAGAGTTCACAGTTCCAGAAACCTTTCAGCAATAACAACAGAGGCTATGGAAACTCATACTACCAAAATCCACCACCACAGACTCAGGAAAGCAAGATTGAAGCAATGCTTGACAGAGTTCTGGAAGGACAACAACAACTCACTGTGGATTTCAATGGGAAGATAGATTCAGCCTACAACAATCTGAACACAAGGATTGAGACCTTAGGGATTCAAGTGAGAAAGCTTGAAATGCAAGTGGCTCAGACTGGAGACACTGTAAAGAGGCAAGAAGCCTTGGCTAGAGAGAAGCAAAACACCACGTGAATGCCATCCTAGATGATGATTCCTGGCAAGTGGTGAAGCATCAGAAGCTTGGAGAAGGAGATTTCGAAGTTAAAAGCTCCATGAGTTTCGGCGGATCACAATGGTGTCGACCGATGTCAATGGATGCACATCGCTCGACAGACCAGGACGAAGATCGATCGACAGATTACTCTGGACATCGATCGACGTCATCTGCTGAATCGACTGCGGATTGTAGTGCAGTTCGAATCATTACTCATGAGGAATTCGCAGAAAAACATCTTCACCCAGCCTCCCCTTTCTACGCCAAAATCGATCGACCGCATGAGCCAGCCATCGATCGACAAAGAAAGACCGACATCGATCGACCCCCCTCACCTCACATGGATCGACGGGCACCTCTCACCAACCGAGTGCGGTTACCATCTATTGATAGTAACCGAATCAACGCACTCAGACCACCACCTAAACCTTTAGCAAACCCACCAGAACCTACAACCAACCCTTCAGACACTATGCCAGAGCCTATGCAAGTTGATGAGGCAACTGAGGGAAGAGTGTTAAGGAAAAGGAAGGAGAAGATTCCTAAGAACCTTAAGAGGGAAGCTAATGAGAAGGAGATGGATGGTTTCACTAAGAGAGTCCTCAGAATCCCAGTGGAGAAACATTTTGATGAAGTTTATTACACACACCGGTTGTGTATGTTCTTCAGGGAGACTAAGGAAACTGAGGAGGACATTAGGAGAATTTTTCATCATGTCAGGGAAATGATGAAACTAAGGATCACATTGAAGAAGAAGAGTGATCCTGAGAAGTTTACAATACCATGTATGGTAAAATGTATTGAATTTCCCCATGCACTTTGTGACACAGGAGCATCAGTCAGTATATTATCTAAGGTTATGGCAGACCAACTGGGTCTGAAAATAGAGCCCTCATCAGAATCTTTCACCTTCGCGGATCTTTCAGAAAGGAGCTCAGGAGGCATCATAAGAGACCTTGAAGTACATATTGGTAATGCCCTTGTCCCAGTAGATTTTCATGTCCTGGACATTAAACTCAACTGGAACTCTTCACTTCTGCTTGGAAGAGCTTTCTTAGCTACAGTAGGAGCAGTATGTGACATGAACACCAACAGATTGTGTCTGACATTGATTTCCAGACGTCCACTATGACCTAGTTCGAGTTGTGAGACAACAGGTCAACGTCGTGGAGCTTGGAAATGATCTTTGCTACATTGCAGCATGCCATTGTGGAGCAGAGTACGAAATGGAGTACTCGGAATCGATCGACACTCACACTGTCACATCGATTGATTCCAATGAGTCACCGACGACTGATGAACGCTATTCCACGTCGCTCGACGGGAATCAACCAATAGACCACTCCACATCAACAGATCAGTATTATCCAGACTTTGTCTTTCAACAACCCAACAAGAAAGAACGAGATGACTATTCCATAGGCAGTTGGGCAGATAATGGATTCCATGAAAGTTTTGCAGTGGAGACTGTGATTTTTTCATCCAATGAGGATCCTACTGAGGAGTATGATGAGGATTACTGGAAGGAAATAACTACAAAGATTGCTATGCAGGATCAAAGATATTCAACTCATTCATTCAACAACACGCCTCCACCATCGATCGACAGCGTATACTCAGCATCGGTCGATACCCACCCTCATCCAGCAAAACGATTTTCTGCATCGATCGATACCACACCTGGTACGTCGATCGATATTAAGGCCGCCGCCTTAGAAAAGGAAAAAGGGAATATTCCAATTCCAAGTAGGTTTACCAATACCTACATAAGGAGTTTTGCACCCCAGATTACTTCTCACGAAACATAAGCAGAAAAGATGAATGCTCCCACAAATCAATTAGAAGGAACATCCAGAAAGAGCATTCGATCCAAAAACCCTAATTCAGCAGACAAACATCTACCATCGATCGATACACCAGTATCAACATCGATCGATTCTCATTCTAAACCTAAACTTTCTTTATCTACTAAGAAGAATATGAGTATTGATTACGACTTTCTATTGCCTGATGAATTTGGTATTTTCAAGGACCAAGATGGCCATGCAAGAGCTATGGATGGAAGGATTCTACAAGTATCCAGAGAGGACATAGCAGATATTCTTCAGTTGGCCAATGGATCAAACAACTTGTTTATGCAGCAACGCAGCATTCCAGACAACAATCCCGCTGTTCCAGACGAATATCCAAGGGCCACCACAACAGGAATTGGTTCACACCAATCGTGCAGACCTGTTGGCCAAGCATCGATCGACGAGGTTGCTTCTACATCATTTGACATAGTAACACCAACATCGATCGATAAGGCACCTTCACTGTCGATCGATAGACGTTACGAATGTGGACGTCGCGCTTATGACAGCTATGGAGCCAGAAAGTTCAGATGGGAACAGAAGGACGAATATGGTGTCTACAGAGATGAGTCTGGATATGCAAGAAGCATAGCTGGTGAGATGATCCCTGTTACCAAGGACAACATCGGAAAAATTCTGGAGAGAGCATTCCTATTTGAAGAAAGTCACATATGTCTTCCAGAACATGCCACTTCCTTCACACCTACAAAACTGGCACCAGAGATCTACACCAAGGATGAGATCAATGAGATGGTGACTGGTCTTTGTGGAGCTCAGGAAAAGCTAGGAGATGAACTCAAGACATTGGTAGATGACACTTATCAGCCTTTGGACAGAGGTTACAATGGGCTTTTCAGAAGTATGGCAGAGATGAGGACAGAGATTGAGAGTATGCAGCACCGCCATGAGAAGGAAGCTACGACATCACCATCGATCGACACCAACAAAGCAACATCGATCGACATCAAGCCACACACATCCCAGATTCCTGCAGAACTGAAAAGTTTGGCAGAGAAGAAGGATGAATGGGATATCACATACATCAACACGAGGATTAACGACGTATACAACCCTCTCAACAACAACGTGGACTGGTTGAGCACGAGAATTGATCTGCTACAGCAAGAGCTGGACACCATTCGCATGAATGATCCACAACCAGCCACATCGATCGATATTTGCAACATCACATCGATAGACACAAGGTTCGCAGCCATGGAGGATATGTTAAAATCTTATGAGGATATGCACGACCGCTTCACCTCACCTATCATGCGATACTTGGACACCTTGTCTACACAGATGATGAATGTCCAGAAGGACATTGGTAAGGTTAATAATCAACATGATTTTCAGGAAGAAGGTTCAACATCGATCGATAGGTTCCGAAGGACATCGCTCGATGGAACCTACAGAACATCTTCCCTACACAGCAGCAGAAGTTGATCAGATCACATCAAAGCTTTACACAGCTATAGACACCTTGGAGGAACGACTTGAGAAGCGATGTGATGACATCTACTTTCCATTCAACGTCAAACTCAATGGACTGGATAGCCAAGCAGAATGGCTACAAAAGGAAGTCAAAGCCATTCAGAGGCAACGCGTATCTCAACACCAGATATCTGCATCGATCAATAGAGCACACTCCAAATCGATCGACAGTAAAGCACCAGCAACGATCGACATACACTTGATCGCATCGATCGACACACACTTGGTCGCATCAATCGACACCACGTCTACACCAGACGACGAGCAGCTGATACAAAACAACATGGAGTCAATGGTGGAGCAACTGAACGAGCTATCAGCATACGCCTACAGCAAGATAGGATGGCATCAGTTCAGCATTGACGACATCCTAGAAATGCTACAGAACATCTCAAATGCAGTACAAAAGATGGATGAGAGATGGACCAGAAATGATGAGGCCACAAGAAGTTTCATTGCAGCTTGGTCCCGAATGTGCAGAGATGAAGTGGATGCTTGTTTCCCAACAAGTAGCTGTTTTTCCACCAACTAGTCACATACCTCCAAAGTCAAGCTAATGACTATAACAAAGCGCTGAGTGGGAGACAACCCACTATTAGGTAATTTTAATTGGTTTTCTTAGTCATTAGTATTTATGTTCGTTTTTATTCTTTCAGATTTATTGCAAGACCCAAGTAGGATGATTACCAACATATCGACCGTGGACGAGACGTCGACATCGATCGACGTACACACACACGACGATCGATGCATACCTATGCACATCGATCGATTCTCACTCCGGACAGGTTTATCTTCCTAACTTGTTACATTTGTACTTATGATTTATTTCCACCGTAACTCCGACTATGTTACACTGGGACAGTGTAATTTAAGTCTGGGGGGAGGTTTACTGATATAGTTTATTCTGATTCTAAAAATAAAGATTTTAATAAATTATGCTTAGCTATGTGAAAGGGACTATGACCTTACTTATACTTGAATGTCTAACCACTCTTTAGCACCATTCTAGATTTACTGATTGCAGATAGTACTAAGATGCTAAAGTGGATCAACATGTCAACTATACACACTTGCATTGATTGTTTGAAGGAACTAAAGCTGACCTCCAACACTAAACCTGACATAATTGCTTGTCTTGGGGCTTGGTATACATGGGATCGGATTCTTCAGACAAGTCTGGAAGGTAAAGTCTTATGTAGATTTATTTATCACAATTTTCTCTCTCTATTTCGACACTAGAGTAGTTTTTATTTAAAAAAAAATAAAAATAAAAATAAAAACAAATCCGAAAATAATTATTTAAATAGGACTTTGGATTTAGTTAGGTGGAATCTGTACATGACTTGGTGGCTACAACCATTAAGGCTTGCTTCATAAAGATTCCAATAAAATAATTCGAACGGGACTTGGAGGCAACAATCTTCAAAGCTCGCTTCACAAAGAATTCTTGGATATAGGTCAAAAAGAAGTGAACAGGGCTTGGTGGCAACCACCATTAAGACTTGATTCATGGAAGCCTGTCCAATATTGGTCACTGATCCTGCAATGGAATCAGATTTTGACTCAAGAGAGAAATGAGAGAGAGAGAACTAACTTTTACCTGCAGTTCCAGATACTTGTCTGAAATCCTTGCATCCTGTGATCGATACTCCCAAGGTAAAGCATGCACTTTTATATTTATGTTAAGAAATGAGGTTAGTAGAGGGGATATGCCAAACATGATTTGCTAAGTTGTAGACCAGTTGAATTTGGTTGCTAAGCTAGGATATTGCATAATGTGCTTTTGTGATTAGGACTTTTTAGATGTGGTTTGCGAAATTGTAGAGGTGATGATTTCTATGTTTTATATCTATAAGTCCCTGCTGTTTTCAAACCTCTTTCAGAGAGACTGCCTGTTTGTTTTGCTTGAGGACAAGCAAAAGGGTAAGTCTGGGGGAGTTGATATACCATGGATTTGACCAATTTTTACCCATGGTATATAAGTATTTTACTATCTATATACTATATATTCTATCCTATTATGTATGTTTTCAGGTTCATAAGTCTCTTGGAGTAAAGTGAGCATTTAAGAGCTTAAAAGAATCAGAGGTCGATACGAAGAAGAAACAATCGATCGATGCACATCCACTGACGTTGATCGATACAAAAGAGAAGCCTCAACGATTGAAGATTATGATCGATCGATGTACATCCTGTACCATCGATCGATGTCGAGACGCGGAAGCACGACTTGGTTTCAGCCGACTTTAAACCCAAGACTTCGCCAAATTACAAGATTACCCCTGACGAGTTTTTAACCTAATAGTTATATACTTGCCTAAGTGTTTGGAGGCAAGGGAGCTTTTGGCCACCTTTGTATTCTTATTTTCAGCAGAGAGTTTTAGGAGAGAAGATCATAGAGAGATTTGTGATTGGAACTCCATTGATTTATTTATTCTATTCTATGCAGTTTTTATTTATATTTTGTGTCATGAATTGCTTAGCTATGTCTTAGTAGTTTACTTGTTAGATTCAAGGTTCAAATAGGTTAGAGAGATTAGCCCCAACTATAGATTGCTAAGTTGTGGTATTCATTGATTGATTGTTATTAATGCTTGTTCTAGATTAGCTAACTAGAATATTGAACCTAGGAATCTGCATGAGTCAAGCATCCTTGACCATCTAGTCCTGAAACTAATCTGTCATACTAGAACTGCTTGAAAAAGGCTACCGCTGAACTAGACAGCTAGTGAGCATTATCAACCTGCGCCTAGGGCTTAACTAGAAGCATTGATCGATATTGTGTTCTGACAATCGATCGATATTTGTGAAAGGTGTATCGATTGATATCCCTATAGGACCATCGATCGACACTTTCTTGTGATCAACAGACGACAGTTGAGATCCAAGATCTAGTTAGTTAACCAGTGAAACATTGCCATCGGTGATCACTGTGTTCAAGGGGTTGAGCTCTAATATATCATGCATGCAACTGATAGGCATCTATAGGATTATAATCTCCAACACCTGAATAGAAACCATGTATCTAATACCTTTCCAATAAGTTACACCCCCAATCATCTTGTTAGTCGAGCAATAGAGTTGCTCAATTAGGATTGCTATTTACATTTAAACCATAAAACAACAAACACTTAGAATTAATAAATTACTAGATTTAATAGGTTCTCTAGCTCCTTGTGGATTTGATCCCTAAGTACTACAATTGAACCTTTTATTTGAGAAAGTAATTCACTCCTTAGGGTAATTTGAGTGGTATCATGGCCCCATCAACCTACTCACCTCACCATCTCGCCCTCACCGCAGGTGTATCTCTTTGGCATCGGCGTTTAGGTCACCCGGATAGTACTATCAATAGGTCTCTTTCTTCTTTTGGTTTTTCTAATAAAATTGCTGACTTGACAACTCTGTGTCATGCATTCAAAGTGGGCAAACACACTCGCCTTCCATTTGTTTCTTCTTCTACAGTTGTCACTGAACCTTTTCAAATTATCCATTCTGATATTTGGACTTCTCCTGTGATCAGTAACTCTGGGTTTAAATACTATCACTTATTTTTGGATCATTACTCACATTTTGTTTGGGTGTATCCTCTGCATAGAAAAAGTGACAGCTTTGCCAAATTCCTTAATTTCTCAGCATATGTTCGGATGCAGTTTAACGGACCTATCCAGGCGCTGCAATGTGATAACGGTGGCGAGTACACAAGCCGAGTCTTCCTCGATCATTTGGCTTCCACCGGTACCAACAGTCGCTTCTCCTGCCCATACACATCACAACAAAATGGACGAGCGGAGCGTATGTTGCGCACTATCAATAACCTCGTCCGTGCATTGCTGATTCAAGCTAACATGCCACATTCATACTGGGTTGAGGCATTACACACAGCCATTTACACCTTAAACCTTCTTCCCTCTTCTTCTATTCAAAATGACATTCCTTACACTCGACTGTTTCAGCTTCCTGTCTCTTATTCTCATTTACGAGTGTTTGGTTGTTTGTGTTACCCAAGCACAATCTCAACTTCCCCTCACAAGTTGGCACCTCGGTCAATCGCATGTGTCTTTCTCGGCTACCCGACGAACCATAGAGGATATAGGTGTTTGGTGCTTGCCACACGCAAGATCATTATATCACGCCATGTCAACTTTGTTGAGGACGTGTTTCCCTTCTCGGTCATTCCTTCTCAACTGCGACTTCCTTCTCACTCGGATGTTGTACCACCTCTTACACCTCCTCCCATTAGTGTGCCTTCAAGCTCACTGACGGCTCCTCCTATGCCGCCAGCTCCTACCCAAAATAACCACCCTATGGTCACTCGAAGCAAAACAGGCATAAGTAAACCTCGTATCCCTCTTTGTCTTCATACCGATTCCATTTCTCCTCTTCCTCTTTCTCATATACAGGCTGCAAAGGACCATCGCTGTAATGGATCTATGATTGAGGAATACGATGCGCATATTAAACGCGGAACGTGGGATTTAGTACCACGTCCTCCGGGAACTAACATAATTCGTTCTATGTGGTTGTATTGTCATAAGTTTAATGCAGATGGCACGATTAAAAAGCACAAGTCATGATTGGTGGCTAATGGAAAATCACAGCAACTGGGGATTGATTGCTTTGAGACTTTCAGTCCGGTTGTCAAGCCGACATCCATTCGCACAGTCCTCCACCTTGCGCTAGCTTGGAATTGGCCGCTGCGTCAACTCGACGTCAAGAACGCCTTCCTCCATGGTGACCTTGAAGATACTGTGTACATGCATCAGCCACCTGGTTTTGTCGACAAGTCAAAGTCTGAACCACGTCTGCCTACTTCGTCGGTCTATCTATGGACTGAAACAAGCACCTAGGACTTGGTATTCTCGGTTTGCGTCGGTCGCCAAGAAAGTTGGGTTTGTTCAAAGTTGTTCTGATCCTTCATTGTTCATCATTAATCAGGGTTCGAACATGGCGTATCTCTTACTATACGTCGATGGCATCATTCTCACAGCATCAAACCCGGCTCTGCTTCAGAAGATCATCTCAGCTCTCTCCAGCGCGTTTGACATCACAGACCTTGGACGGCTACATCACTTCCTTGGCATTGTAGTAACACACAATGACAAGGGTCTATTCCTCAGTCAACAAAACTACAGTGCTGACATTCTCCATCGGGCCTCTATGACAAACTGCAACCCGTGTTCTACACCAGTTGACACAAAGACGAAGCTGGCGGATAATGATGGCCGACCCGTAGCTGATCCCTCCTTATATCGGAGCTTGGCAGGTGCACTTCAGTATCTCACTTTTATGCGGCCAGACATCTCATATGCCGTGCAACAAGTATGCTTGTTCATGCATGATCCTCGCGAACCTCACTTCGCGGCGCTCAAGCGTATCTTGAGGTACATCAAGGGCACTATCTCGCACGGTCTCCAGCTCAACAAATCTTCCAACACAGACCTTGTTGCTTACTCTAACGCTGACTGGACAGGGTGCCCCTCCACAAGACGCTCCACATCAGGATATTGTGTCTTCCTTGGTGATAGTCTAATTGCCTGGTCCGCCAAGCGTCAACATACAGTACCAAGGTCCAGCGCTGAGGCAGAATATTGCGGTGTTGCGAATGCTGTTGCAGAAACCACTTGGCTACGTAACTTGCTGCTTGAGCTTGGATGTCCATTAACTAAGGCGACCATTGTCTACTGCGATAACATTTCTGCAGTCTATCTCTCGTCGAATACAGTTCACCATCAACGAACGAAGCACATTGAACTTGACATACATTTTGTTTGAGAAAGGGTCTCCCTTGGTCACGTTCGAGTTCTTCATGTGCCGACACATCTTCAATATGCTGATATCTTCACCAAGGGCCTCCCTACACCATTGTTCACAGAGTTTCGCTCCAGCCTGAGCGTTCGACAACCTCCGCTCAGTCTGCGGGGGAGTGTTAGTTAGGATATGATAATATCCAATCTTTAGAGAATCAGAATATTCTATGTATAGTTGTGATACGTAGATATGATTACGTTGTATATATATTCTCGTGTGATCAATGAGAAAGGTATCGAGTCTTATACACTTTCAGTGTGATGCTCCCAGTTCGGGTATCAAGGATCCACAGATCAGTGAAAGGTTCTATAGATCCACCAACGAAGAAGATCTTTGACCCCACTGCAACGGTTGAAGAACCGTATTTATGAGGAGGGAAGGTAGTTGGATTCGGAACTAACCCATACTCCGTTGTTGATGTTTCGTTCAGAGTAAACCAGTGGAAGGATGAGTTGTCGTCATCATCATCTTCTTCCAAACATACATAGAGTGAGCTCTTGGGGAGGCTGGATCGCAAGACGTTGAACTCAGGCGAGCGAACAAGGGATCTTAGGTCTTTTGAGACCCATGAGATGTTTAGGTGATAGCTTCTTGGGACGCGGACCAAGCATCTCAAAACGATGTCGTCAGGCAGTGAAGAAAGCGACGGCTGCGTAGGAGTGTATTTTTTGGGTGGCTCGTCGTCGTCGGCGTTGGAGTTGGACATTGTTTCAACAGGAGAGGCTGAAAATTTTCGGTCTTGCATATTTAAGATGATGATGATGAAATCGAACAAAGCGGACTTTATAAAAATTTACTCCGTTACTTTTTTGGGGCTAGGTTATGATTCAGATATGGACAGCATTTATAAAACATTATTATTTTACTTTTAAAACTTTTAAAACATTAATTTTAAAAATGCTAAAGAATTATAAACGTTAATCAACAACAAGATTTCAGCACACGTCTGTATTGAGTTTTGTCTTACTTCGAATATGGTACGTAGAAATTGACCCGTTTCAGCTTTTAATAAGACCTTGACCAAAAAAAAGGCAACAAGATCTCAGTTTTATTCTAGTTGTAACTTCTCAAAGCTGATGTTGCGGGGTAAGTATTAATGTAATAGATTTTTGATGAGAGGATTTAATTCCAATTACATGATGCATTTTGGCCCAAAAAAACTCTAGGCTAATAAAGACTATAAATTGGCTGTTAAAATTTTGACTGTTGGTGGGTTTTTGAACTATTTAAAGTATGACTTCAGAAAACAATCTAGATTAGAAAAGGAATTTAGAAGTTCTGGGAAACAATTTTTCTATTGCTCTTTTTGTAAAGTAATCACTAGATTTTGATCCGTGCGATCGCACGAGTATTTATTTTCTGACGATGTATTCGTAATATTTGGTTGTATTACATTCACTAAGTCATGATTTTTTTTTTGTATTAAACCATCTACGTATGACAAATAATCGAATTTGATATCATATAAACAAATTCAAAATATATACCTAATTAGAGATTTGTATATGATATATAGAAAACAATGTTTAGGAAATTAAAATATGAAGAAATAAATAATTATGACTTAATATGCCATATATAAATTATAAATTATGTATACATGATTATAAAAAATACAATGGTTTTTCAACTTCTATAAAATCTTTAATATATAAAAACGGCCGATTAATTTTTATAATTAAAAAAATGTGAATGTGAATAAAATTTTATTAATAATAAATTATTTATGGGCTTAGTAAACATTACGTAAAAATGCAATTCTATAAATTGTTTCCATAAAATCTTGTTGTTAGCGTATATATAGGAAATTGCTTGAGTAGCAATTATTGAGAAAATATTTAATTTATTGTTACGTATTCCGCAAGTCAAATGATGATGAATATATTAGGAAACAAAATATAGATAATATATTATTTTCTTAAATATAATTGATAACGAAAATGAGGGCTATAGTTTGGATGGTAAATAGTTACAATATCACTCATTTACTATAAACTGTTCCCGAATGAAGGAGGAAAAATTTATTTGGAAACATAGTTGTTGATTTCGTAATATCAAATATTTTAATTGCCTGGGTACGTTTTACTTACTATATTTTATAGGTATAATTAATATTGGACATTGTTTGAAGGTTTGGATATATGAATAAAGATATTCAGTTTTGATTCTAAATTAATTTATTTGGTTTGTTCAGAATGATTAGCAATATCCCTTATATATTAATTGAGAAGATTTTGAAAAGTTATAACCTGAATTTTGTAAGAATTAAAAAAGCCTCATTCCTATGTAGCAGTTTTATAGAACTTAAATAATATGACGTCGTGCTTTATTAAGAGTTTCGGTGGAGCATAATGTAAAAGTAAGCGTCGTAGGAAAATATAAGTTCGAATTGATATGGACAGTCATATATATCCTGGTAAATGTGGACAGTCTTATATATCCTGGTGAATATCATAACGTTAAATATAATAGCTCCAACGACGCCGGTTAACTTGAAGTCGTTTTCGATGGAGCTTTGGTCGTAGATATATGTGTTGCAAATGTTCTGCTTCTCAACTCTCTCCTCATCTCTGTTCTCCATTGATGTGTGTCTGTTGTGTTCTTGGGTTCTGCTTCAACCAATTTAACCGTTTAATTGATTATTCATTATGTAAAATAAAAAAATATATAGAAAAACATAAAGTTATTAGTAGTCTTTCTTTTTAATTTGTTGAACACAATTCATATTAGTCTATGTATCTATATACGTGGTACGTGTTTGATAGAAAGATGTTGATGTCAATATGTCAAATTTAAAGTGTTTTCATTGTGCTGGCATGGTCGCAGGTCAAAACATTTCAACTTTGTACCGAGTCCAAATCGATGATATAATCAGAGCGGTTTATAATATTAAAGTTATCATCAACATTAATACAAAGACTAATACATCCAGTTTAGGCAATATATAAGTATGATTGATTATTAAAAGGTTCGCGTATGAAGCATTGGTCGTATTTGTGTGAGTTTATTAAAAAACGAATATATTTTCCTAGCTTAGCAATTCAGTTTATGTTGAATATGTATATATTGTATTAGCAATTCAGTTTATGTTCCATCTATAATTAAACCTAACCTGAATGGAAAACTGTTCGTGTTAATCTAATGAAATAGTTTTCGAAATTATTTGTATTCAAAGAACCAGTGGCCGAAGTTGAGGTATAAAATATTGTAAGAATTAAATGTGTCTTGATAAGCATTGTAGATGTTAAACAGGGAATTTTCGAGTAAATACATGAATACTATTGCTCCAAGGCTTCGATCGGAATTAATGTGAAGTTAGATAAGGAAGATACATTAAGGATTTGCTGTTGATATGACAAGTCAAAAGTACAACCTTCCGTATAAGAGGTAGAAAATATTATGCGAATTATTTTGCCTTCATAACCAAGCCTGAATCTAAAGAAATGTAAATTGTGTATTTAAAACACGGAAACTTTGGCACCAAGTCTTACATTGAAATTAATTTTGCGTTAGATTCGGAAAATTCAATATGTCGATTGAGTATCAATTAATGTGAATTTATTCGTCGAAGTTAACCTAAAAATATTCCTATATAAACGATTCCTAGCACCAATTCAATTCCATCATCTTACAAACAAGCAAATCAGCAAAAAAAAAAAGTCTGTGCTAGAAATAATGTCTATCAATGCTGTTGTCGATGTCAAGCCTTTCAAAACTATGTGGAAGATCAAGGTGAAAGTGATTCGGTTGTGAAAACAGTATTCAGCTGCTGGAGGTGAAACCATTGAGATGGTTCTATGCGATCTTAAGGTGTCGTGTTTTGTACGTTTTACTTTGAATACTTATAGTTTGTCGTTTTTGAATACTGTTAAGTCTGACACGCTTTGTGTTTTTATAATTTTACAGGGTGGTAAAATTCATGCCACGGTGAAAAAAGAATTGGTTTCTTGATTCTCTCCTTTCTTAATCCAAGGAGAGTCGTTGATGCTGATTAGTTTTTCAGTGACTCATTCATGTGGTTCCTACAGAACTACAAACCATCCTTACAAGATTAAGCTTCCTGTCCACGACCTGTGTTCGATCGTGTGAGAAATTGCCTGAGGATTTAGCAGGTTTCGAGCCAGTGAAGTACACAGAAGTGCTCGATGGAACTCTAAACCCCGATTACTTGGTTGGTACGTATTGGTAACATTTTGAATTTTGAAAACTGTTTGTATAAGTAGATGTGATAACTCTTTTTATGTTCTTTTTCTTCAGATGTTATCGGCCAGATTGTTGAAATAAGTCATATTGAGCATATTAATGTGAATGGGAAGGAGACAGAGAAGGTCTCCTTAGAGTTGCGAAATTCTGAGTAAGTTTTGGTTTTACTTATACTTATACATTACTTTAATCTATCGCATAGCATATTTTACATATAACTAAATAAATAATATAAATTTTTGGTATGTTAGTGATGAAAGACTTCCAATGGTGCTTTGGGGTAAATTCACCTCTGATGTTAGCGAGGCTATGCAAGTTCGCGATGAACATTCAACTGTCTTGGTTTTACGCTTTGCAAAAATCAAAGTG
Source organism: Brassica napus (assembly GCF_020379485.1). Lineage (NCBI taxonomy): Eukaryota > Viridiplantae > Streptophyta > Magnoliopsida > Brassicales > Brassicaceae > Brassica > Brassica napus. The sequence goes on along the minus strand of NC_063449.1, from coordinate 33,858,777 downwards.
TGGAAGGGTAAGATACATTCCTTCATAATTATATACCTATGTTTTAAGTGATACCCTAACTGACATGTTGAAATTTCTAACAGAAGAAAGAAGTGTGAGCAATGCCTACAATGTCAGTGAAATTGGGTTGAATCCTCCGATGATTGAAGTTGGGAAGTTCATTGCAAGGTATTTTATATAGACTCTTGGGTTGAATCCTCTGAGTGCTTATGTGATTTGCTATGTTCTTTATACATTCAATTATATCATATTGCAGTTTTTATAAACTTTTCTGGTTTCTGTTTTAATAGACAAAACAACAGAGTAAAGATCGTTCATTCTAACCTGATTAGTAGACAGCGGCTGAGCTTTCAATCTACAATCTTTCTCTTGATTGTCAATCTCTCTGCAATATAACTATTATCCATTACAGAAGCTTTTAAGATTACATATACTGACTACCAAATTATAATACTTATATCGGCAAGTACACTTTATTTATGTTTCGCTGTTTAATCCGAGACCTTTTGTTTGTCTAATCCAGTTGAAGAACACAATTACGGAGTTTATTAACAATAAGAACCGATGAAATGTTTGTAGACTACAGGAAAACATAACACATTTGTTTTAAAGATGGCCCTTTTCATCTTAGATTTGGAGGAAATTAAATCCTACTCTTTCCATTTCGCTTTGGATTGTGCGTTTGATCTGATTCAAACCCGCATATTCTGTACAGAACATACCTTATCGACATCAAAGGAGTGAGGATTTGTACATAATCTGAAGGTGTTATATGGAGCCGATCCAGGGAAAAGACACATGTTCTGAGGTTGAAAGAAAAGAAAATTATGTCAATTGAAATTTCTGTTTTTGAGTGTTTGTTATGTATTTGCAAACCTACTGAGGCAATGAGAAGTTAGCTGAATGATTGAAGCTCCATGTGCTCTTTTGCCGCATCTTCTCTTATTTCAGAACAAATATATCATCTCCATTAACAGACACCGTAAGAGTTTGATCTGATTTATTTGTATATTCCCAGGGATCTGAAGCAAAAAATAATTTCACAGATGAATCAAACTTCGATAAATTAAGAACAAATATTCCAGATCTTTGGGGACAACACAATGAGACTAACCTTATAGCTTTTGATTGACGGAGCTAATACATAACTCGGTAGAGTACATACAACCTTCGATTCATTTCACTGAAGATCTGTGGAAGGTGAATTCATTTCGCATGCAGGTTCGAAGAATATTTGAGCGTTGTTTGTTCCGAAGCGATGAAATGGAGACGAAGGATAGGGTATATTCCGAAGAAAAAAAAATTGGTTAATTATGTATATGGAAAGTATAAGTGGATTATAACATTGGGCCTCAAAAATATCATATTACAAAATTGGCCTAATGAAATATCTTGCCTTATGATTTGGCCCAGAATCAACAAAAATAATTTTTTTTACTAATTTGTTATGTATTTATGTTTATTACATTAACAATTTCTATTTAATGATGTAAAAACATTTTTTAAAATTCCAAATTCTGAAAAGTCGTCTTTTAGTTTTTTTAAATCATATATAAATCAGATAAGAAGATCATTTAGTAAAAAAATTGGAACAAAGTTTTATTTCTATGACTTCACATATTCAACAAAATCTGCGAATGAATTTGAAATTTCAATGAAGCTCCACGATCCCAGTTACAATTAATTCCCCCCCTCCACCCAATTTATAAAATATTATTTAAACAATATATTTTATCTATTTATATATACAACAAACCGACCAACATATCATTTTTCTTTTTCTCATAACCGTATTACTTTTTTCTTAAACTCACCCCGCCCAAGGCGCAGGTCTTATCCTAGTTGAATAGTATAGATGGTTGAGAAATTGCGAAAATACCACAGTCATAATACTACTTTTTATTTTTAAATTAACCATTTTCACCTTCACTTTTAAAGAGGAAAAACATATTTATAACCCTATGGTTAACTAATCTAGACTTAGGTTTAGAGTTGAGGAAGAAATAGGGTTTTTGGAATGTGAAATTTAAGATTTTAATAAATATATAAATAAATATAAAAATAATATAAAAAATAGTTTCAAAAAGAAATTTCGATTTTCAAAAAGAAATAATGAAAAAAATATTGAATTTTTTTTATAAGAAAGTTCGAATTTGAAAATTATAATTCGAAAAACATAAAAAAAAATATTTATTTTTTATTTTTTATTCTTTTTATTTATTCAAATAATTATTTATTATATAGAATCATAGATATAGAACAAATGTATAATAGTATTTTGCCTCTTAATGAAAAATATATTTTTAAAAATATTCTTTTTAATGGTGATAAACATGAATAATTGTACCAACAAAGGTGTAAACATGAAAATTTCTCATGATAGTTTAAATATTATACATAAAGAAATATGGAAAATTGCCAAAAATACAACATTTATAATATCACTTTTCATGTTTATCTTAGCCATTTTTACCCTCATTTTTAAAGAGGAAAGTAGACATTTATTACCTTAGGGTTAACTAATATAGATTTAGGGTTTAGAGTTAATGAGTGAAGATGTGTCTGCATGTTTTTTTTATTTTGGAAACAGGTGATAAGTAAGTTGGAGCATCGTACAGTTGCGTATCAGAGCACTTCCAATGGGGATTCTATCCATTGGATTTTAAAAATTTCATATATATATATATTTAACATCTTTCATATATATATATATAATTTGTGGGAACCGAAATTCGCACTGTCGATTTCCGTTTAAATTAGGAAACTAGGAAAACCCTACTTTCTTAGAGGTCCCGGAGATCTGTTAATACCACATGCTAAGCAATCAGAACACGAGATATCAACGACAAAGTACAAAAATCGTAAAAAGAGAGCAAAATAGATCTTATTCCGAATCCGTGTTTGAGCATTACAACAAGGTATAAGCCTGAGCTCGAGAGCTGTCGGCGAGATTCCTAGTTCTAGCAACCCTAAAACGGCTAAACCTAATTGAGTCGCAGCTCGAAATAACAAAAACGAAAATATGCCTAAATCGCTCTAAGTGCTAAGTTTGCTCCGAAAAAAGTCTCTCTTCATGCCTCTCGCCTAGGACTCCTTATATACTGGCTCCTAGATCGATTTACGCTTTTCCTCTTCTGCCTTTAAGCCGTCATAGCATAAAAATGGAGATATTCTATTTTTTCCAATCTTCGTAATTGTCTTCAAAATTTCATATTTATCCGCGGAAACTTGACATTTATCTTTCCTTGCGAACCAAGCGTAAACTGTCATGCTGCTTACGGGCTGTTGGTTAAGAAATCGTAAGTTGGGCCTCGAGTCATGTCTTAGGTCCCTTTGGGCCGTCTTCTGACTCGAAGCGTTTATTACGGCTTCTTTCGATAAAGAATAATCTTTCCGCGGTTTTTACCGCAAAGTTTGATCGATGACTTAGAATGGCGGGAAACATGAAATGGGTTCGCTACGGTCTTCGGGAGATAGCATCGAAGGGTAGACGAGAATGCATGGACTAATGTCGTATCGACGTTTCGGAAGAGCTTGGTTGCTACGTAGCGACCGAGCGGAACGGACACTCGGTCGCTACGTAGCGACCGAACTTGGCTCTAGCTCAGTCGCTACGCAGCGACCGAGCAGAACGGACGCTCGATCTCTACGTAGCGACCGAGCGGAACGGCCCGAGTTCGGTCGTTACGTAGCGACCGAGCGGAACGGACGCTCGGTAGCGACCGAGCTTGGCTCGAGCTCGGTTTCTACGTAGCGACCGAGCGGAACACGCGTTCGGTCGTTGCGTGGCGACCTTTTTCGAGCTCTTGTCTGATGTCTCATGTTTTCTCCGCAAAGCTTTTCGTAAGAAAGAATCTATTTCGAAAAAGTATTTGTCGAAGAAAATTTTCATTTTCTTCTTCGGACGTTTTGAATGTTAACTTCGTCGTAACCATTTTTGACCCCAACATAATTGTAGGATCCATCACTTTACGGGAAACCCAACCCAAAGTTTCTAAACTTTCATGTTTTATGACAAGCTGTAATGGAGTAAGAATATACATGTAAAGGAGAGACTGAGAGAAGAATGGGTTAAGCCAGCCGCACGGCCAGTCTTGGGCATAATACCTGAAACATTGGTCTAAATTCCCCAATTTTCTTACAACAATTATATAGATAACTACCTCCAAATTTGTAAAAAATAATTTATAAATATCTCTAATATATAAAAAGAACTAAATTAGAGGATTTCTAGACATGCCACATTAGCAAAAATATTCAAAGCCAGTCATTGTCACATGTCAGCTTAATTATTATGCCATTTTGTCTTATGTCGAAGCTCAAATGATGGCCCACCAAAACCATTGAGTTGTAGTAACGCTTTCATGCATTGCTCTTCATCTTCCTCAACAAAACTCTCTCAGCTCAGCCGTTTCGGATCTCCGGAGTAACGCAAGTCATCCACCACTCCCACTCACTTTTCTTTATTGTAAAAACTAGATACTTTGTCCGGGCTACGCCCGGATTTATTCAAATAATGTTGTTTTTAATATCTATATTACTTCTATGTTATAAGAATATAAATAGAAATTGAATTTTTTTTTCGTCATAGAAATTGAATTAGGAATGAGTAAAACTTACAATTTATTTTTGTACTATCTAAAATAAGTATGGCCATGGTAAACAAATGCATAATTAATAAAGAATTTGTTACTCTGTAGTTATTATCCAAAGTATCTTTTTTTTTTGTCATCTACTTTACGGACTCATATAGACTCTGTGAACCAAACTGAGAGATCTTGATCCATGTGAACTACAAAAGACGTTTCTTTCCTAGCGCTACGGGCTAAGCTATCCGCCTGCTTGTTCTGCGTTCTTGGGACATAGAAAATCTCTGCACAGGAAAAACTCTCCTTCAAGCTGTTTATATCCTCCAAATAACTTGCAAATGCTGGCCAATCCTCTGGTGTTGAAACCATCTTCACCAATTGAGAAAAATCCATTGCAAACGTAACCTGAAATTGTCGTAAGTTTTTCATACATTCCATTGCCCATAACAAAGCTTCCATTTCTGCATGAAGTATCTTTTCTTACATATTTAGGTTATTAAGTAAATATATTATTAATCTCCACATCACATATTTCTTTGTTATATATATTATTTATACGTTATTTATATCTTATTTAATTTTTTTTAATGATTCTAATCTTTTTTTACGATTTTAAAGTAAAGCTAATTTAAATACTCATAGCTTTAAATAAGACAACTTAAAAAAAACTATATGTGTTAAATACACTGAAAATGTTAAATATAATATTAAATATAATATTATTTGTCTATAAATTTTTAATGCTAAATATAATATAAAATATCAATATATAAATAATTAATTTTACTTTTTGTTATATTATATATATTTTTATTTTTATATAATATTTGAAAAATTAGGATGAAATATTTCGAAAGATTGTTTTTGTTTTAACATCATTATTTATATTTAGTGTATATTTTAGGATGTAAATTCGGTTTGATTATTTTGGTTTTTGGTTTGATTTGAATAATAATGTTAGGAACCTGATAAAATTTGAGTTCATTTCGGTTTTCGGTTCCTATTTTTGGATAATTTTGAATAATTCGTATAAAATCACATTTTGGATTTTGTTTTATACAATATCGAATAACTCTGATAAATTTAAATATTTTGAATATTTTTTTCCCGGGAAATTACGAAAATTTTAAATATCTCGAATAAACAGTAATAGAGTAATCCATTTTTGGGTTGTTCGGTTATAAGTATTAGTGTTAGAATATTTGATAATTTTAGAAATAAAGCTAATTAATATTTTTAAGGTGTATAAACTGTATTTAAGATATTCAGGTATCCATTCAGTTTTCAGTTTAGATTCAATTTGGTTTAGGATTTTCTGTTTCAGCGATATATGAGCTGTTAAGGTATTTGTTAACACTGATTTAGTTTTGGTTTTTTTTAATGTTATTTCAGTTCGGTTTTCGTTCTCAATTTATATGCCAAAACTTAATTCTTTTTGTACAATTTGTCTTGTATTTGATAAATAACTGATTTAGTCGTATTCTAAAAGCACAATTTTTATTATATTAAATTCCAATTTAAAAGAAGTAAAGATTTGTGAATTATAATATTATGTGTTTTCAAATAAGAGGTATCTACTATATGTATATATGTGTACAATGTATATGTTTGTAAATTCTACCATTTTAATCTTGGGCGGATAGCCTAGCACGCAGTGTCAGGATTCAGCCATCTTTCGTCGTTAACATGGATCAATATCTCTCGGTTTGGTTTACAGAGTCTGTATGAGTCTGTAAAGTTGATGACAAAAAAAAAAAATTTAATCTTGGGCTTTGATTGATTGTGCTTATTTTTGACAAATGTAATTTCAAATAGTTATAATTACTTACTTGTTCATTATATATATAATATATTATATAAATAAAAAACGATTTTACGTTAATAATATTATATGTATACGTTATAGTAGATAATGACTTGTAAATAAATATAACAAAGTCTTCAAAATAAAAAATTATAAAAGAAGAGTTCTTATATATATATATATATCTATATATTGTGTTGTTATCTGAAAATAATATTTTTCTATTATAAATGTTTAAATTAAAATATAAAATAATATATAATTAAATATTAACTAAGTAAAATTTTTTTGATAAAGATATTTTCTATAATATTTCTAATCTATGAGTGTATTTAAAATTTCAATACAATAATAAGTATATAAATTTTATGAAATTTTTTGTCATATATAAACAATTTAATGTTTGATTCAAACTTTTTGACAACATAAATAATAACCTATCATGCTGATTTTTTAATTAATAAGACATAAATTAATAAATATTCGTCTTTAAAATATTTCGGCATGTGAGGAAAGAACACGTAGTTATGATAGTATATCTTAACCAAAATATAGTTGCAGGCAGTGTTTTGAAACCCGACCCGGACCCACGGTTGAACCAGTAAACCCGATGGCCCAGAAAAAAAAATCCAGTTTTGGTTTTGTGAAAAACTCAATATTTAAAAACCCGCAAAAACCCAGTAAAACCCGAAACCCGATACCGGTTGAACCACCGGTTGAACCAATAAATAACTTTTACTTTTTTAAAGTTTTTAATTATGTTTTATATTCTAAATTTCCAATTAAGAAATTAGGTGCTGACAAAAAAAAGTTAAGTTTTCTCTTTTCAGTTTGATTTTGTGTCTTTTTAGATTTTGATGAAGATTTCACTATGTCATTTGAAGGAAATGAAGTGAACAATGGTAGAGAGAATCAAAATTAGTTGATGTGATTTGATGTTAGTTTATTTATGTTATTGACAATTTATTACAATGATCTTTTACTTTTGGTTTATTTAGTATTTGAAGTTTAATTTTTTATTCACATTAGACATTTAAATATTTGAAAATTTTATGTTTTGATTTTTTTTACATTTCATAACTATTACCTTGTTAGAGATAATTTTAAATTGTTAACTATTTTTTGATATTTTGTAAGTGAAATGAAAATAAAAATATAAAAATTAAACTTAAGTATTTTCTAAATGTTTTTAAACATAAAATGTATACATATCCAAACTATTATTTTATGTTTTAAAAAACATTTAGAAAATATTAAACTTTAGTTTCTATATTTTTATTTACATAGCTGATATATGGTTATATAATAAAATTAATTCATTTATTAACCCGCGGTTCATCCGCGGTAGACCCAGTGATCCATCAACCCGGTAAGGCGTCCGGTTCAGTGTCCGGGCGGGTTTAAAAACATTGGTTGCGGAATTAATAGAAGAAGATGTATATAAGTAGTAAATTTAATTGGAGAGAATTATGGAAGCAAATATTGTTTATAGATATGAGTCCATATTTTTCTTTCAATTATTAGAAATAAGTATATATTGTAAATTTTTTAAACTAATTTGCGAGTATGATGTGATATACAGAATTTTTTAAAATATGTTATACGATAATTTTTTTATATATTTGTATCATATATGTGGTGGAGTTATTGAGAAGTGTTTTTGGATATCAATATTATTAGTATCATATATGTTCTACTGGTTAAAATTATTATTATATAGATATTTGTTTGCTAATATATATGTCGTGGGACAAAAAAAGATAAAAAAAAGTCAAATATCATATGCTTTCTCTAAGCATGAAACTAAACGACGTGCATTTGATCAAGAGACTCAACGCTTGAAACATGATAAAGTTTATAGGGAGGTAGAGCAGTTCTAATTTTAGAACATATTATATACTACATGAGTTGTTGGTTTCCGTTTACCAAACATATAACATATAACCGGCTATCAAAACAATAAAACAATATGAGGAGTGAGTCTCTTAATGGCGATATATAAGGGAATATTAAATCATCTCCACCTTGCAAGAACAAATACAGCATTAGCAATGTAGAAGATGGAAACGCTAAGAAGCTTTTCGGAAGTGGCCAAAACGATTACGTTTGCTCTACTGTGTCCCATTTGTCTGTCACATTGTATAAGAGATGAATTAGCCAGTTGCTAACACAACGCAAAGAGGAAAACAACAGGACCAATTCATAATATGCATTTTGGGGGAAAGTGAGTAATCATACAACGTGATGGAAGGTACCTTTTGTTGTTGAAAATCTGTGAAGGAGGTACTTTTCGTTGTTGAAAATCTTCAGTACCCGAAGTGTTAGAAAAGTCATCGAGTGTATTTGTTTGCATAATCATAGCTTTGTGTTAAAGACCATTGACACTGAAGCACTGCAATATGGAACAGGTGCGAGTAAAATTCATATCAAATAACAATGAGTTTATCAACAAAAGAGAAAATTGTACATACAATAAAGTCCATGTTTCAAAGAAAGAACAATTTTATTTTTAAGCAGAAACACATACACAAAGAAAGAGAATTACCATGGAGAATAAAAGATGCAAAAGGACCTGCGCAGAAGATCTTCTCCTCAGGACCGGGTCATATAAACAGACAGAGGCACCAATGTGATGGAAGCCTTTCAAGTTATCAAGACTCAAATACGAATAAACTGAGCCAAATCCCGTACATACAGATAAAATGGTTAAAGATTTGCTTCCTTAAAAGACTTGAGTCAAAAAGGTATGCATGCAGTACTAACGTTGCTTCAACATAACAATTTGGGAAGGAAAAGAACCTATTGAATGTGAAGCCATTGTGGAAACATAAAAAGCTTACACTTTGAGATCTTTAAAGAAGGGTAAAGATACCAATTCACTGAGAATAAAGCAGAGTAATTGAAAGCAAAACGGAATAAGTACGAAACGAACCCATTACGCAAGAAGAAACACAGCGACAGGAATCATAAAATGAAACAAATTAGGATTCTTAGCAAAATCAAATATAGGGTTGTCAAGCAAAAATTAATTCGAGCTAAGAAGTATATACCCAGTCGCCGGCTTTCTTAGTATCATCAATCTTCTCCATCTCGATTGGGAGCCTTGATTGATTTCAATCTTCTCCATCTCGATTGGGAGCCTTGATTGATTCGCCTTCTCTCTTAGCACGAGAATCAGCAGCGACCATGACACCTTAGAAAAAAAAAGCGAGTGTGGTTGTTCCTCTTTTCGCAGGCTTCACCATCTGTACAACTTGTTTCTAAAACCCATCAAACTAAACCCAAAAATTAAAAAAAAATTCAACCACCCACATGCTTAGCGGATAAACACAAAAGATCTCATCAAAGAATAAAACCCACATATGTTGTTTGGGGAAGATCAGAGGAGGGCACAACAGAAAAACCATCAAGCATATTGTTTCTAGACCCAAAGCCAATCGTAGGCATGGATGTCTCGAAACCAATTAAATCAAGCTTCATCTTTTAACCATATAAAATCTTTGAAATCCCACAGTTGAAAGTGATATAAAATCATAAGCGTCTTAGATCAAAACTGGACCCGGCCGTGGATAGCTTCACTGGTGACGTTGCTCAGCGACGTATGTCAGCCGACTATATATGGAGGTAGTGGAAGAGAGAAGTTATGGTGCGCACTGATTCAAGACGACAGCTGATTTTGATCCGTCTCGATTTGAGACCAAAATTTTATGAGGATTAAAGAACATATTCTCTACAAAAGGATTTATATAAGAGGAATAACGAAAGGAGGTGAAATGATAGCGTGGCTCAGGAGTAAAGAACTGGATTGAATGATTGAGAGTAATAACTCAAAGAAACGGCTATTTGCAGAATCGGTAACGACGATGGTAAAGTGGAAGATGCGAGTTGGGCTGATTTAATTGGGACTACTACGAATTATAGAAGCTCAGAATGAATAGTCTCGGGAAAATCATGCCTCGACTAAAGCAGGTATGACATGGAAAAATAGAGCATTCTTATTGGACGAATTAATTTGAAGACGTGGCAGCCTCACCATTGAGTATATGCTGCTTTTAGTATTGCGATCTTATGGCAACCAAACTCTTCAATTACCCTAACTTCACCTATATATATAACTCGCTTCTCTGGCTTCTCATCGAATCCACAAACCCGATCATCCAAACTCACCGCATCCATGGCTAAGAAAACGGCGAGACCAACTACAACGGCCTCATCTGCTTTATTCTTCAATGATTTTGTCCATGGATTAAGAGAGACGAAGATTATCTCCACAGAAAGACTTAGTGCATCTAAGATGATGCTACGGGATCCAACCACCGGATCCACTTTGTTCATCGTCATACTGTGATGGTGTGTTGCTATCTAACTTCCAGGTTACATCTGTGTAGCTAAATCTGAGGCCAGAAGTTGTGAAAGGTATTTAAGAAAGCATCATATGGTTCCTTTTTAAGTTTCTGATGTTAAAACTGCATCTAAGATATTTTTCATTTGGCTTCTTCGATGAAAGGACTCTTCTACATATAAAAAGTGCAGGACTGGGACTAACCACAATGATAGGAAGTCCGAACAATGGGAGGCCACCAAACGAGAACTTTTGTCTTGGCATGGAACTCAAGGATCTTATCATCAAACCTGATAGAGACTGCATCGAGGATCGGGGAACGGTATAGCTACAGAGACTGCATCGAGGGTCGGGGAACGGTATAGCTACAGAGACTGCATCGAGGATGGACACAAGTATAAAGCTCGTGATTCCTACCTAATGGGGAGGTTTGTGGTTCTTCTTATCTTTGTTTTTAATTGGTTAAAATATCACTACAAGAAAACACATGCTTAACGACGAAAATTAACGAGGAAAAACAATCCTCGTAAATTTGCGTCGAGTTTACGACGAATTTACGTGAAAAACTAAAGTCATCGTTATTTCCTCGTAACGTAACGACAAAACTGTTTCGTCGTAAAGTGGATGTAATTTTACGAGTATTTTACGAGGAAAAACTATTTCCTCGTAAATACGACGTAAATTTTGCGTGGTATTTACGAGGGAATAGTTTACGTGTATTTAGCGAGGACATTTTTGAATCCACCAACTTCATAGGTGTTACACGTTTTTTTTTGCCCACCTAATTAATTTTCGTCGTAAATTCATAGCAAAATTACAACTACCAGATTCGAATTTTCCTATAAATATGGATGTTTGAACATCATTTTAAACACACCAACAACAAAAAACGTGAAAGAAAAAAAATGGCTGGCTCCGGGACTATTTACGAGTTGCGGAAGTGGATGTATATGCATAGAGATGCTAACGGGAGAGTGACGAAAGAATACCTTGCGGGTCTGGAGACATTTATGCATCAAGCAGATTCAACACCGCTCGCCCAAGAAAGTGGTAAGATGTTCTGTCCTTGTCGGAAATGCAACAATTCGAAACTGGCAAACCGTGAAAATGTTTGGAAGCATTTAATAAATAGAGGTTTCACGGCAAATTACTATATCTGGTTTCAACATGGAGAAGGTTTTAATTATGATCAGAATGAAGCTAGTAGTAGTAATAGCAATTTTCAGGAAAAAGAACCGGTTGATCATCATTTGCATAATGAACATAGTTACCATCAGGAGGAGATGGTAGATTATGATAGGGTTCATGATATGGTAGCTGATGCATTCGTAGCTCATGATGAAGATGAAGAACCTAATATAGATGCAAAAAAGTTTTACGAAATGTTAAACGCGGCGAATCAACCACTTTACAGTGGTTGTAGAGAAGGTCTCTCTAAATTGTCGTTAGCTGCTAGAATGATGAATATTAAAACTGATCACAATCTACCTGAAAGTTGCATGAACGAATGGGCGGACTTGTTTAAAGAGTATTTGCCGGAAGACAATGTGTCTGCTGATTCTTATTATGAGATTCAGAAACTGGTTTATAGTCTTGGGTTGCCTTCGGAGATGATAGATGTTTGCATCGACAACTGCATGATCTATTGGGGAGATGATGAGAAGCTAGAAGAATGTCGATTCTGCAAGAAGCCACGATTCAAGCCGCAAGGACGGGGACGTAATAGGGTACCGTACCAAAGGATGTGGTACCTACCAATTACAGACAGATTGAAAAGATTGTATCAATCAGAGCAGACTGCTGGAAAGATGAGATGGCATGCCGAGCATACTCAGACGGATGGTGAGATGACTCATCCATCAGATGCAAGAGCCTGGAAACATTTCAACAAAGTACATCCAGATTTCGCTAGCAATATCCGGAATGTGTATCTCGGATTATGCACAGATGGATTTAGTCCGTTCGGAATGTCAGGGAGACAATATTCATTGTGGCCAGTCTTTCTTACTCCATACAACCTGCCACCGGAGATGTGCATGCAACGGGAGTTACTATTCTTGACCATATTAATACCTGGTCCGAACCATCCAAAAAGGTCCCTGGATGTTTTCCTACAACCACTGATAAAAGAGTTGAAGGATTTGTGGTCAACAGGGGTGAGGACGTATGACTGTTCAACGAAGACGAATTTTACGATGCGAGCGATGCTTTTGTGGACCATAAGTGATTTCCCTGCCTATGGGATGTTGTCTGGATGGACTACACATGGGAGATTAGCTTGTCCATATTGTAATGGAACGACAGATGCGTTTCAACTGAAGAATGGTAGGAAGACAAGTTGGTTTGATTGTCACCGTCGATTTCTTCCCATTGGCCATCCTTACCGAAGAAACAAGAATTTGTTTAGGCACAAAAGGGTTGTGAGAGACACTCCTCCTCCATATCTAACTGGAGAACAAATTGAAGCGCAAATCGACTACTACGGAGCTAACGAAACAGTTCGTTGGGGTGGTAATTGGCATGTCCCTCGTAATATGCCAGATTCTTACGGTGTTCATCACAACTGGCACAAGAAGAGTATATTTTGGGAGTTGCCATATTGGAAGGATCTTCTTCTGCGCCACAACCTCGATGTGATGCATATAGAGAAGAATTTCTTTGAGAACATCATGAATACAATATTGAATGTCCCAGGGAAGACAAAAGACAACATAAAATCGAGGTTGGACTTGCCGGATATTTGCTCAAGAAGCGAGTTACATATTAAAAGCAATGGACAAGTTCCCGTTCCGATATTCAGATTATCTTCAGAAAAAAAGTCGGTGTTGTTCAACTGGGTGGCATCAGAAGTGAAGTTCCCCGATGGGTATGTTTCGAATCTCTCTAGATGTGTTGAAAAGGGTCAAAAGTTCTCCGGGATGAAGAGTCATGATTGTCATGTATTTATGCAACGACTACTGCCCTTTGCATTTGCGGAGCTACTTCCAACAAACGTACATGAAGCACTTGCAGGTACGTAGTGTATTATATCACAATAATTTACAAAATAATATATGACTAACAATGTGTTTAATTTTTTTTGAATATAAAAGGCATTGGAGCATTTTTCAGGGATCTGAGCACACACACTCTTAAAGAAGAAGTTGTGGAACAGCTTCAGGAGAACATTCCATCTTATTGTGCAACTTGGAGAAGATATTTCCTCCCGGATTTTTTGACGTCATGGAGCATCTAGCTGTCCACCTCCCATATGAGGCATTGCTTCGTGGACCTGTACATTACGGATGGATGTATCAGTATGAGCGAGCCATGAAATATTTGAAGGGAAAAGCAAAAACCTCGCCAAAGTTGAAGGTTCTATAATTGCTGGAAGTTTGACGGAAGAAGTTTCTCACTTCACATCGTACTACTTTGCGTCAAAAGTACGTACACGGAGAAGAGCTCCAAGAAGATATGATGATGGTGGTGTTGCGCCAACATATGCAGTTGCTGGTGTTCCAGACATCTTTAGCCAGATTGGGCGACTCGGTGGGAAGTCTAAAGAGGTTTGGTGGTCGAGTGAACAAGACGCTCATAGTGCACACACCTATATTCTACTCAATTGCGAAGATCCATTGATGCGTTATTTTGAAAGGTAACATATATTGACACTTCGAAACACATATAAGTATAATTAATTGTATAATTGCGAGAGATTCATTCCTATAAAATGTGATTTTACAGCCTATTTGTTTCTCAAGTCGAAGAAACATTTCCTGGTATATCCACAAGTGACGTAGACAAAAGGAAAGATCAACACTTCATTAAGTGGTTGCGGAATCAGGTATTAACTAAAACTTTTTTTCATACATTATCTGTATTTCATTAACATTCTCTTTATTTTTGCAGGTTGATTATGACGACGACGATGCAGATTATTCTAAGTGGTTACACGAAGTAATTCAATCTCCACTTGTAAAGGTCACCACATCACAGATGTATTTCACACGAGGCTATACTTTTCATACATATGACTATGGTAGACAGCGGGCGACCAGTAACTATGGAATATGTGTGAAAGGGGAAACAGATTTCTACGGGATCTTGACGGAGATTATTGAAGTCGAATTTCCAGGGATACTGAAGCTGAAATGCGTCCTCTTCAAATGTGAATGGTTCGACCCCGTCGTCAACAGAGGTGTTCGGTCTAACAAATTCGGTGTAGTTGATGTCAACGGTGGACGAAGGTACAACAAATTCGAGCCTTTCATCTTAGCTTCACAAGCAGACCAAGTTAGCTTCCTTCCATACCCTCGGATGAGAGATTCAGGTATAAATTGGTTAGCAGTAATCAAAGTTACACCTCGAGGACGAATCATCAGTGGAGAAGAACCACCATTGCAAGAAGAACAGATAAATGAAGTTGAGGAACCTGAACAAGAAATTGATGACATCCTTCTCATTGATCCGCATAATCACGAGTACGAAGATCTTACCGATGATGCCACAGACGAAGCTGTTGAAGACGAGTTTAATGAAAATGATGATGTTTCTAGTGATGACGAGAATGTCGATGTATCCGATTGATGTATTTGTTTTATGAATAAGATAATGTGGGGTTTGTTTTATGAATAAGGTAATGTGGGAGTTTGTTTTATGAATAAGCAAATGTGGGAATTGTGGTTTGGAATGGAAATAAAGATGGGGTTTGGAATATATGAAGTAGAAAATAAGGAATATGGGGTTTGGGGTTTCGGGTTTCGGGTTTTGGATTCTAGGAATTTAAACATAACAGTCGTTAATTCCACGTAAGCTTAAATCGTCGTAAAGTCCTCGTATTCCAACGAGTAAATAATGACGAAGGACTCGTTAATTCCACGTAGGACTAAATCGTCGTAAATACCACGTAGGATGAATTCGTCGTAAAAACCACGTAGGATGAAATCGTCGTAAATATAACGTAACAAAACGAGGAAATAACGACGAAACCTAAAAATAAATATGGGGTTTGGAATATATGAAGTAGAAAATAAGGAATATGGGATTTGGGGTTTGGGGTTTCAGGTTTCGGGTTTCGGGTTTCGGGTTTGGGTTTGGGGTTTCGGGTTTGGGGTTTCGGGTTTTGGATTTCGGGTTTCGGGTTTCGGGTTTTTGGTTTCGGGTTTTTGGTTTCGGGTTTGGGGTTTCGGGTTTAGGGGTTCGGGGTTTGGGGTTTCGGGTTTTGGATTTCGAGTTTCGGGTTTCGGGTTTTGGGTTTCGGGTTTCGGGTTTCGGGTTCTAGGGATTTAACCATAACGCTCGTTAAAAATAACGACGAAACTTAAAATTAAATATGGGGTTTGGAATATATGAAGTAGAAAATTAAAGATGGGGGTTTGGGTTTCGGGTTTCGGGTTTCGGGTTGGGGGTTGGGGTTTGGGGTTTCGGGTATGGGGTTTCGGGTTTCGGGTTTGGGTTTCGGGTTTCGGGTTTCGGGTTTCGGGTTTCGGATTCTAGGGATTTAAACATAACACTTGTTAATTCCACGTAAGCACAAATCGTCGTAAAGTCCTCGTAGGATGAAATCGTCGTAACTACCACGTAAAATGATTTAAACAAAACACTCGTTAATTCCACGTAAGCACAAATCGTCGTAAAGACCACGTAAACGGATTTATACATAAACCCGTTAATTCCACGTAAGTACAAATCGTCGTAAATATCTCGTAGTGTACAAACTTGAAAAAAAAAGGAAAAGGAGAAAAATACCAGATTAACATGTGGCAAGACTTCCAGCAATTATAATACGTAAGTCTCGCCCACATGAATTCTAATATCTTCTCCTTTTCCTATTTTTTCAAATATTTATAATTTGAATAGGATTTTTTTGAGGATTGTGATTTGAGATAAGGTGTGATTTGGGAGTTTGTGTGTGGTTTGAGAGTGAGAGTTGTGGGTATATTTATAGGAAAGCAAGCCTCGTTAATTCCTCGTAAGGTAAATCGTCGTTAATACCTCGTATAAAACACGGGCCTTTGTGATTCCTCGCAATTTCCTCGTAAAAAAAAAGACGGGCCTTTGTAACTGCGCGCTATTTCGTCGTAAACTTACGAGGAATTTGCGGCGATATGTAATCTTATATATACACCCGAGCGCTCACTCTTTCTTTCCTCTCTACTTCCTCTCTACTTCCTCTCCATTTCGTAGCAATGGTAAGCCTCTCTGATTCCTCTCTAATTTGGTTAGTTTAGGATAGATTAGGTGGTTAGTATAGGGAATTTAGATAGGTTTGCGGATTTTATGTTATTTAGTGTTGATTAGGTGGATAATGTTGGGAAATATATTGTTGATGTTAATTTTAAAAATTTCATTTTTTTCCCAGGTTCGAAAAGGAAGACTTACTGCCCATTACAGAGAGATCTTCGGTGAGCCGGGTAGTCGTTTAGACCCGGCCTCTTCTTCCGCTCCCAGTTCTTCGGGCCAGGAGACTGTCCCCGAGACTCAGTACACTCAGAGAGTCTCTGGGTCTACTTCTTCTAGTGCACCATCGGCTCCTCATGTGCCTCCTCCGATGCCTCCTCCTGTGCCTCCTCCGATGGCACCTCCGATGGTCGCCGATATTCATCCTGATCTGATGGTGCCTCCGAGTGCTCCTTACTCGCAGTACACTGTAGAGGACATTCTCAGTCTGCCAGGCAGAGAAGGTTTACCAGTCATCGACCCAGACCGACCGGACGGAACGTTGTGGTATGTTGCATTAATTTTTTTTTAATTCGTTTAAATTTCTTTTATAACATTAAAAATAATTTATATTTTAAATTTGTATTTTCCAGGTGGGGGGTTGACGGATGTCTTGCATCGGACGTAACCGACACGATCAAGGGTTACTTCTCCATGGCACATCCAAACTGGAGTAAGACGCCTCACTACGTCAGAAAGACGTGGTTCAAAATTTACGCTGTAAGTTTCTATTAATTAATTATATATATTTTAATTTTTTCATGATTTATATATATACTTTCTAAAAAACTAATTGTTAATTTATTTTTTCCAACAGCAAAAATATAATTGGGCCTTGGGGATCACTGAGAGGGTGAGGAAGAAGTTTAACGCGAAAGCGAAAGTTCGCTTGTTGGACACGGTCTCCAACTGGAAGGGTGACTGGATCGTGAAGGGGTATGAGCGTGGCAAACCCGCTGAGCTCACCACGGATGTGTGGGATGGCCTCATCCGTTATTGGCGCCTTCCTGATTCCATTAGAATCGCCCAGGCTTGCTCTAACTCCCGTAACACGGTCGATGAGCACGGGAACGGGCCGATGCTTCACACTACGGGCCAAAAACCCCACGCCGGTGTCCGTTTGGAAATGGTAATTAAATATTTTATTAAATAATTTTTTTAATACATATATTAATTTATTCTAACTTTCTTAACTGTTTTTTAGGCCAAAGAGACGGGACATCTCCCGTCTCTTATGGAACTTTACGAGAGGACCCACAAGAACAAGGCGGGCGTATTTGTAGATGGCAAGTCCGAGCAAATCTACAACGACGTAGTTGCTCGGGTTGAAGACCGCCAGACTCAGCTGACCCAGCAGTCTACCGACGGATTACCCGTCACCTTATCCACACTTGAAGTGGATAAGATTTACGAGGAGGTAAATTTTCAAAAAAATTAATTTTTAATTATTCATTTAATTTAACTTTAAATTTTTACTTACAATATTTATTTTTTGTTTTTAAGGTTGTCCCTAAAAAAAAGGGACGGACGTTGGGTATTGGTTCCGTCAACGATGTTCCGAGAGCGACATCGTCTTATGGTCAGCGACGGGATGATGAAGTCACGGAGCTGCGTAGAGAGTCCGCTCAGCTGCGTAACGAGTTGACCGCGACAAAATCTCGTATGGGTGGAGTCGAGGGCTTCTTGGACGTTATTGCGGCCACAAATCCGGAATGGGAGTCCATGTTGAGGAACATGCGACAACAACATCCCATTCAAGGCGAGTCATCCGACGTACATAACGAGGCGGATGTTACGAGGAGGAGTGATGAATTCTACCGGGCGATGAACGACCCTTAGTTTTTTTTTTGGTTGTTGTATTATATAAATTCAAAACTTATTTATTTATAAAATATTTTCATATTTATTTATTTTTATTTTGAATTTTAATTTATTATTAAATTAAATAATTTTAATTATATTTTTAAATTCTGTAAAATAATAAAAACGAAGTAAATTCGTAGCCAATGTACGACCTCTTTACGTGGAAACCTTACGAGGAAATGACGAGAAACATTTAACGAGTATTTTACGAGGAATCATTTACGAGGAAATAACGAGGAAAAGTTTACGACCATTTTACGAGGAAATCATTTCGTGGTTGTTACGTGTATTTTGCGAGGAAACACTTTCAAGGTATTTACGTGTAGGTTACGAGGAACTATTTTCGAGGTATTTACGAGGTATTATAGCGACGTCCTTACGTGGAATATTGACGTGGTCTTTACGACGAATCGTCCTACTTCGTCTTTACGACGAAATATATTCCTCGCTAAGTTACGACGAATTAGCGAGGAAATATGTGTTACGACAGACGTGTAACGAGCAAACGCGTTTCCTCGCTAATTCGTCGTAAAGCCTCTTTTACGACGAATTGGCGAGGAAAACCGCCCTCGTTAAGATTATGTTTTCTTGTAGTGTATGTATATGGTTTTGGAAAGTCCTGATCTTATGATACATTATCGATGCATGAATGGTCCACTTGGAGACCGTCGGTGAGTGATAGGTATGAGATGCCTGAACATGTCATCATATTGAGGTGATTATGGCTGGAGAGAGAGAGAGAGAGAGAGAGAGAGAGAGAGGCTATAACTGTGACAAATACGCAAGAGGTGCAAATGATAGGTATGGAACTATTGGGCTTAAGTGCTAAGTATTAAGTTCATGTCCTTCAACACCATGCAATTCAATTTATAATTGATGCAAGCTAATGTTTTGTCTCAGAATTAAGGTTCCGTTGAGAGTGTTGTGGTGCTACGAATTAATATTTAACTGCTCTGTTCCTACCCTGTTAAGCTATGTGTATAAAGCATTAATAATTGATGCTATCCAAGGTTTTGTGCTACTGGAGTTAGTCTTCGCTGAATGTTACACTGCTTTGTAAAGATTTTTAATTCTTTTTACCTGTTTTATTGCTATAAGCAGTCTTATTAAAGATCTTTTAATATATGCTCAAACTTTAACTTATTTTAATAATTTTGTTGCTAGACTATTTACAACTTAATACAATGGAGGGATCTACTCATGCAGTTTCTAATAAAATTGTGTGTACCATATCATGATAGATGTATATATTCATACATTTAAATAAATAAAGGAACGGGTTTATTGGCGGTAACACTAAAGAACGACAAATGTAATTTAGCATGAGACATTATGTGGATTCTAAGCTATAGAGCATGTAATGTTGCAATATAAAACAACCGTTCTACTCTTGAAGAGTGTTGTGAACTTGAAAAAAAAAAGATACGAGTCGAAGATAGTCACATAGCATGGGTTCTCCAACTTTTAGTATCCTAAATTTAAACAGGTTATGAACCCTACGTTATTTTTGTCTTGTGATGTGTCTCCTATCTGTTGTTTCCTTACAGTCTCATATGCATATTAAATAGTTAGCTATGGAGTAGTGATGAGGCATTTTGAAGGACCAATTTAAATTGAACTATTCAGGACACTTCAACTAATTATTGCTGGTTAATCCAACAATTAAATTAGTGATCTTTAATGTAATATATATATATATATTTTTTAAAAAACTAAAATTGTCAAAACGTTGGTCTTTATTAAAAAAAAGTTTCTTTTTGATATTTATTTTTATCATTAAATTTATTTTCAATTTTATTTGTAGTACCTCATAACTATTGAAGAAAAACTTTCAAAAATATTACTGATAACCTTTTTCGATAAGAAGAATTGTTGATTTAAAGAGGTAACCTATAAAAAAAAGTTACAATAGTTTATGCAATAAATTATTTTAAATTAATTTATTTGCTTGATATTTATCAAATATTCACTTAAAACTGGTCACCAAATCTAATCACTCAAAAACAATTTTTTTTACAAACATATAATTTTAAACATAAATAGATTGTGAAAAACTATAAAAATTAAATTTAAACTCATTAGCGCTAAACAACCTAGTTCTTACTAAAAAATTTAAACTTTTTTACGTAACCAGGTCAGAGCCGGCCATGGGCTAAAGCCCGCAAAGCTTGGGCTTTAGGAGCCGAAGTTTGTATGTATATCAGGGGCGCCTAATTACTAACTTATATTTCTCATTGGTCCAGTGGTTAATGCTTCACTGGTTTTCTACTTTTCTTTACGGTTCAGCACTTCATGTTCGATTCTTGAGTTTGCTTTCTTTTTCTTTTTTTTTTGAAACACAAACCTTCTTTTTTATTCATTTTGATAATAACTTAGAGAATCTGACAGGTTTTCATTCCTTTATTGATAATTTTAGTTTCAATGTTTATATACTTTATTAAAAGATTCTTATATCGTAGACATATATAATAAAACAAACCAACTTATAACAAAAATCAAATTTCCTTTTCTAAACTCATGCATTTTTTTCCTTCTACTAATTACTATCTTCTTTTTCACCCAATTACTTTTTGGATCTTTAAGAACTAAGACAAACATGAAATTTATTTTTGGATTCATGACAATTTGAAACCAATTTGTAAATGATGTTCTCTTGTGTTGTACTTACCAGATTTTTTCCATTTTAAGTAATTTTAACATTATTATCATTTTCATGCATTTTAGAAAGTGTTATTGGAAACAAAATAATAACTCAGTTAAGTGGCTACAAGATGAACTAGAGTAATCTAAAACCAATGTTTTTGCTTTTTGAAAACTTATCTAAAACCAATGTTATTATCTAGTAACATGCTTAATGCAGAGAAAGTTGTAAAAAAAAATTTAAAGATCAATCTATTAGTTTTTTAAAAAAATTCTACATGATGAAAAAGTCTACTTTTTGTTTGGTTTAAAAAGCTAAAGTTCAAAAAAAAAATTATTGTTTTTAGAGGGCATTATTTTGTTGGTTCGTTTTAGGCGCCATGAGACACAAGACCGGCACTGAACCATGTTAATGTTGATCCCACGGAAGTTTTTTAAAACTCCCCCACTGTTTATGAGTACATCCATAATTAGAATTAAATAAAAGTTAATACTTATGCATGCATGTCTTTTCCCTCTCTTATTTACATTCTTCGATATAAAACCATTACATTGAGCTCTCTTCTTCTTCTTATATATGTTTCTCTCCAACTAGTCTCATATTATAACCTCTCTCCATTAAACAAAGAGTTCAGCCATGACGGAGTACACTGATTTTGAGTATACCATCTCTCCTCGCCGACAGTCAAGTACCACTCCGCTTACTGTCGAGCTAACATGCACCGAAGTCCGCCGCAGAAAAGTCCGCTACCGCAACGGTGTAATAACGTCATCACTGTTACTTCCCGAAAAAGACACCGTACATCAGTCCGGTTTTATTCGTTTAAAACAATCCAACGACGATGTCGCTGTTGAAATTTCTCGTGGTCCCAACGGAACAACCGTTACGTCCAGCTCAAGCGAACCCACTATTAAATACTCGCGAGACTGCGCAGTCAAGAAAAAGGCCGACAGCCACTGAAAGTTCAGGGATTACCAAATAAAGGAACACACAACAGATACCAAGAACTATTTCTTGTATATTAGAAACCTTTTAAACAATCTTTCTAGATCTGCTTGATCCGAATTATTCTCAGTCACACACGACTAGAGACGGAACAGTTTCTAAATTCTCAAATCACAAAAGCCAAGCTGCTCTCACAAGACACTTGCTTTCGTTCACGATTACTTGACAAGAACACACCTCTTGCTCAAGATTTTTCCCAATTGAACGTTTAACCTAAATCTACCCAAGGTAATCAAGTTATATACGTTCCCCACAATGTTATGTTTCCTAATATTGTGCTAAACCCAAATCTTCTTTACTTTACGCCAAAGTAATATTCTGGGCCCAATGATAATCTGACACGTCATTGCTCCATAACAAACTCGTAATCATGTGTCGCACATCGATCAGTATGTGTAACACATTCTTCTGTTCCACATAGTCAAGCTCAGTTCTCTTGAGCCTACATTCTCCCCTTTTTTATCTGAATGTGACAACCTAAGCAACCTGCAAGGACATCACAACAAGCCAAACAACCACACACAAAGATAACTTTCTATCTCAAGCCATAGCACACGAAATGTAACTGGAAACACATTCTTAGTCAATCATCAGCGAGAAGTTTTAACAACACATAAATAAGAAAGTCAAATAACCAAGTACACATCAACCGAAGGACAATTAATATATCACACTGGAAACCGAACAACTAAGAACTCGCACTTCCGTCACTGTCACTGTCTTCATCAACATCACCGTCTTCATCTTCATCTTCATCCACCTCCTGTTGCACCACGTACTGGCATACTCTCCCCCTGCTTAGTTGCACATTTAGAAAAAAATCCAAGTTAGAAAGATCAAATACTAAGTAACAACCAAGTATGATACTCTTACTCCTTAGACGAATCCGAATGGCCTTGAGACTAGCAATGGTACTAGCTATGTCCTCTTCGAGATTTGGGGGTCTTGAATCAGCACCTGACCCTATCCCAATTTTCTTATCCTTCACGACTAACTTAGGAAAGCCAGTGATGTCTACATCGCTGGTGTCAGGTGGCACTATGCGTTGGAGAAGCAGAACCTGCTGAATGAGTGTCTGAAAGATGATTCTACGTTTCTTGTCCCCCTTAGTCGTCTCAGCCATCGACATGATTTGATTGTAGACGATCTTTCCAAAGTCAAAACCCCGGTGATGGTAAAGCATATAGATAAACCTGAGACGTTCCTGATTCATCGTTGTGTAGTTCATTGTGGGAATCCAGTTAGAGCAGACAAGCTTGTACAGCACTTGATTTGTAGCGGTGAGATACTTGGAGCTCATATTTTCCCAGCGCCTGATTCGATTGTCAGTGAGAAATCCACAAACATGATCGATGTTTTCATCCAACCAATTTGGATCCTCTTCAAAACCCGGTATGCAGTACATCGAATTGATCAAGCTTGGCGAGACATCTACCAACGATCCTCTAACATAGACAGCCACGCCATCGTCTCGTTCTTCAGCATCCAACAGTTTAGCCACAAATTCCCTCACCACCGTTGGTTGATACGAGTCAGAATCAATGAGAGTGTAGATCAACCCCGAGTCGACAACAACCTTCTTAACATCAAAGAGTTTTTCGTCTGTGAGGGAGAGCCTTTGCTGATTGATGAACTTACGAGGTTTAAGGGCTTGATATCTCTCCAAAGCGGAAACCGAGATAAAACGAGCGGTAATGGGTGTCCTCTTAGGGCGCATCAGATGGGAAAACTCACGAGCCCTTGCTTCAAAGATCTCGCGACTGGCCTCGTAGCGAGGTTCCTTGGGAAGGAAATTGTCACCTTCATCTTCAGACGAGGCTGAGAGAGACTCAGCATGCGGCAGGGAAGATTTTGGTGGCGGAGCAGTCGAGGAAGCAGTTCGCTTGCGATGACGCTTGCGAGAGCTGGAGGGACCAGTCGAGAGAGACGGAGATGAAGCTGTTTCAGTAGTCTCCATGACTTGTTTCATACGAGCACTTCTTCGAGAGGGCTGCATGTTGCATTTTGAGGAAGAGAGATGGATGTGTCGGCCAAGAGAACCAAGATGTGACATAAGGAGAGATAACCCTAGCAACAACTTAGATGGGCCATTAGTAACACAAGTAGACAGGCCCGAATTGCCCACAAAGAATATAAATGCAATCTGTTTTTTTTTTTTTTAAACTTAGCACTTAAAAATATAACCAGTAATGAAGACATCTCTTACCACCGTGAAAAGAGATTGAGAGTATCAGCCGGACCATGACGAGCAACGTATCAAAAGAAATACCACTATATACAATAGAACATGAAGGCACACTCTCTTATGCCTTTTGTTTGGGAGAAGAGTCGCAGAGATCGTGTACTACACATAACTTGTCACCAAAAACTTTGTAGAAATCAATGAAACCAACCCAAGCATGTAGCTATTTCTCAGCCGAGTAGCTGTCACAGGCGAGATTCTCCTAGGATTGCCATCCAAGCTCAACTCCATCGTCACACTCATCTGTAAAGTCTGGAAACACACTTTAGACATCTTGTGTCATCGATCACTCCAACCCGATAGAGAAATATTTTTTTTTTTCAAGAACAGAAATCCAGCTCTGCCTAGTCCGGGTAGTGATCGAAGTCAGAGTCAAAGTGGAGTAACACCCAGCTCCAAAACGAGTACCCATCATTCGAGGCCTTTTTTTTGTCTAACACTTTTTTCAGTTGTTTAGCACACAGACTTCTCCATTTAAGCACTCAGCCTCTTTTGTGTTTCTTCATTCAATCCAGACAGTGATCAAGACTCAAACCGAAAATGTTGTAGCATCCTGGTCCGAGATGAGTGCCTTTCACAAGTGAATCAGACGAGTGTGGGATCAGAAATAAAGATGAATAGCTTTCATAGAGAGAACTTGTCGGTTCAAGGTGTTGATGTTGGGGTGACATCGAAACATGCAGCATCACATATTTACAGCGACTTTCCTCTCAGACATGACTTTCTCAGGGATTCACGATTTCCAACGCCTTCCGGAGACCCAGAAAGGTGTTGTAATCTAGTGGCTTAGTAAATAGATCAACCAGTTGCTTCTCAGATGATACGTGCTCGAGGATCACAACTTTTAACTCAACCATTTCTCTCACAAAGTGATGTGTGATATCCACATGTTTGGTACGTGAGTGCTGGACAGGATTCTTAGACAGATTTATTGCACTTATTTTATCACAGTGAACAAGCATATGATCAGAGATGATACCATAATCCACAAGCATTTGACGCATCCACAGTAACTGAGTACAACAGCTTCCCAATGCAATGTACTCGACCTAAGCTGTCGAAAGAGACACAATTTTGTTTCTTACTGTGCCACGACACCATGTTATTTCCGAGATAGAAACAACCACCAGAGGTGCTTCGTCTGTCATCTAAGCAGCCCGTCCAATCAGCATCACAATAACCTGCAAGGTTCACGTTAGTTTCAAAAGTGTAATGCAAACCAAAATCAAGTGTAGCCTTCACATATTTTATAATTCGTTTGACATCATTGAGATGCGATTCCTTAGGATGTGCCTGGTAGCGTGCACATATCCCCACACTCAAGCACAAATCAGGACGACTTGCCGTTAGATAGAGAAGAGAGCCTATCATCGCCCGGTATAGCTTCTCATCCGCTGGTTTTCCTTCATCATCCCAAGAGAGTTTGGTCGTGGTGCTCATAGGAGTTCTTGCTATCTTACTCGTTTGCATCCCAAATCGTTTGACCAAATTCTTTGCATATGTGCTCTGTGAAACCGTGATACCATCCTCCAATTGCTTGATCTGAAGTCCAAGAAAGTAGTTCAGCTCACCCACCATGCTCATCTCAAATTCCCTGGTCATTGTTTTGACAAACTCATCCACCATCTCCTGAGAGGTTCCTCCAAATATGATGTCATCTACATAGACTTGAATGATCAAAATTCCTTTTCCTTTCTCTTCAATGAACAGAGTTTTGTCAACTCCCCCTCGCTGAAAACCATTTTTGAGAAGGAAATCAGTCAATCTCTCATACCAAGCTCGTGGAGCTTGCTTCAGGCCGTAAAGAGCTCTTTTAAGCTTGTAGACGTGATCAGGGAAATGAGGATCTTCAAACCCCTTGGGTTGTGTCACGTAAACCTCTTCTTGTAACACCCCATTCAGGAATGCACTTTTTACGTCCATTTGATAAAGCTTGATTCTGAGATGACAAGCAATTCCGAAAAGGAGTCTAATTGACTCAAGCCGAGCAACTGGGGCAAATGTCTCATCGAAATCAATGCCCTCAATCTGATAGTAACCCTGAGCAACAAGTCTTGACTTATTCCTGACCACATTTCCTTCTTCATTTGTCTTGTTCTTGTAAATCCACTTAGTCCCCACAATGTTCACATTTTCGGGTCTAGGAACTAGCTCCCAAACTTGAAGACGATCAAACTGCTACATTTCTTCATGCATTGAGTCCGTCCAGAATTCATCATCTAGAGCTTCCTGGATGTTCTTTGGTTCAATTAGTGAGACAAAGCATTCCAATTTCTTCATCTCAGCCATGAAACACGCCAGTTTGACCATATCTTTGAAGTTAATCTGCTTCTTACGTGTGACTCTCTCATCAAATATTCCCCCAATAACATCAGCAGACGAGTGATTTTTATGAACTCGTCCTTCATCCAGATTGACTTGTTCACCATCAGGCCCACTTTCATCTTCAGACTCATCTTTAACCTTAGCTTCAAGAGGCGCAGATGTAGTCTGTGTAACACACTCCATGGTTTGTGTTACTCTTGTCTGATAGAAACCAACATTATCATCAAACACAACATTCACATTATCTCCAATAAACTTAGTGCGTTGATTGTAGACTCTATAGGCTGAGCTGTTTGTTGAGTAACCCAGAAACATACCAACATCGCTTTTAGCTTCAAATTTCCCTAAATGTTCCTTGTCATTGAGAATGTAACAGAGACAACCAAAAACATGCATGTGACTGAGGTTGGGGGTTTTTCCTTTGAGGATCTGATATGGCGAGGTCTTAGTCTTAGATTTGACATACACTCGGTTTATCACATAGCACGCAGTAGCAATGGCTTCTGCCCAAAACCCAGATGGAACATTGTTACCACACAACATTGCCTGTGCCATCTCTTGCAAAGTTTTGTTCTTCATTTCCACAACTCCATTCTGTTGCGGGGTTCTGGGGGCAGCATACTGATGTCGAATTCCTTGACTTTGACATAACTGATAGAATTGCTCATTCTGAAACTCACCACCATGATCATTCTTGATCTGAATGATCTCACCATTCTGTTGTTTCAGTTGCAATGCTAAGACTTTGAAACTCTCTATAGCATCGGACTTGTTACGGAGAAAGTCCACCCAGGTGTATCTTGAAAAGTCATCAACCAAGACAAAAATGTATCGCTTGCTAGCAATACTCTCAGGAGATATAGGACCCATAAGATCCATGTGCACAAGCTCCAATATTCGTGTAGATCTGATTTCAGCAATCTGTTTGTGTTGTACCTTGATATGTTTTCCTTTGCAACACGCTCCACACACTGTGTCTGTCTCTCGTTCCAACTCTGGCACTCCTCTAACCACTTCAGCATTCACGAGTCTTGTTAGTCCATTAGTGTTCATGTGCCCAAGTTTCTTGTGCCATAGATCAAGTGTTGATTCCCTGGCAGTAAAACACGTATGTGATGGCTTCCACATATAGCAGTTGTTCCCAGAACGTACTCCACACAACACCAGATTGCCCTTTGCATCAATCGCACGACATTCTTTGCTGTTGAAGATAACCTCCAATCCTTCGTTACAGAGCTGGCTCACACTGATTAGATTGGCCTTGAGTCTATCCAGAAAGTATACATTTATAAGACGAGGAAGATCATCTCTCTCCATTACACCAACTCTCGAATTTTACCATAGCCTCCATCACCAAAAGTAACTTTACCACCTTTCACACACTGAATTTTATCGAGGTAGTCTTGATTTCCGGTCATATGCCTAGAACATCCACTGTCGAAATACCAAGGAGGACTGTCTGGATTGTTGTGTTCAGTACTAGTATAGGCGAAATTGCTAATCAGAGCCGGCTCCTCATGTATGTGTGTTGTATTACATACCGGAGTGTGCTCTGTCGCATAGTTTGACACAACAGGCTCCATGTGTGACACCTTCTCCTCATGTATGTGTGCCATATTACATATTGGATTGTGCTCTGTCGCAGTGTTTGACACAACAAGCTCCATGAGTGACACCTTTTGAGTGTGCTCCTTGTAGTTAGGATATAAGTCTCGTTTTTCTGTCCAGACATGACCATAGTTGTTGGGTTCTATATGGCAGAGGTTTAGTCTCCAAGCTCATTTGTACTAATGCATACGGAAATAGCAAAACCTGACATTGTGCCCTCGTTTGCCACAGAAAAGACAGCCATTCCCTCGTCATTTGGACACAGCCTTGTTTTCGGTTCTGAACTTTCACTGAGGCAGGTTTAGCCGCTACGCAGTTCTTCTCAAGTTTTTCGCTTGGTGCCTCTTTTATAAAGACGATTTGCTCACCTGTATCAACTGTCTTGGGAGCAGCCCCTTGATATCCTAAACCCCAGTGTGCTTTCGAACTCTGACCCAAAGTTAGTAGATGATTGAGAGTCGAGGTACCAGTATTGAGCATCCTCAGCTTCTTATAGTTTTCAGTGAGTTGACTTTCAAGTAATTTTCTCTTGTCCATCTCCTGAACAAGAAGATCATTCAGTTGCTTAAACTTGACCTCAGATTGTTTCTGATTTCTTTCTTGGTCAGACACTGTTTTTCGAAGAGACAGAATTTCTTGATCTGATTCCTTTGACCCAGATTGAGAAGATTACTGGATGCTGGGTTGCTCCAACTCCATGGAATGTTGACCTGAGCTTTCAGCATTGCTCTGTCTTTGAGTAGTTGCAGATTCTCATGACTTAGCTCGGTAAATTTGTCAGAAAGTGTTATGTATTCTGCTTCAAGATCTTGAAAAAGATCATCATCATCCTCTTCATTTTCAGGACCCTCAGCTGGTTTGTTATCTCCCGCATCATCTTGAGCAACGAATGCTACGAAGTTTAAGAGCAGTCCTTCACCATCACTATTACTGTCTGAGTCGGTGTCACTGAAACACACAAGCGATTTGTCCTTTTTCAGATTGTTCGGACATTCACTTTGAGTATGTCCAAAGCCTTTGCAATCAATGCACTTAAGCTCCTTTCTCTTAGCCAGAGGACACTCACTTCGAAAGTGACCAAATCCTTCACATTCATGACACTGAAGTTCTTTCCTTCTTGAATTTTTAGCAGTATCAGACCTTGAGGTTTGAGAATTGAAACGCTCAGATTCATTATTGTGAAAGCGTCCATTTGATCTGCCTCCACCTTTCTCCATACGCTTAACAAACTAGTTGAAATTTCGTGCCATTAATCCCAAGTTATCCTCAATCTTTGCAAATCTGTCATCTCCTTTAGATTCAGCTGAGAAGGTTATACTCTTAGGAGTGTTTGATAGCCGATCAGTCTTTTCAAGATCATGAACCTTCAAGATACCAGATAGTTGATCAAACTTCATCTCCTCAGTGTCCACAGCGATGTTAAGCACAGCTTTGTAAGCTTCAAATCGAGGAGGCAAACATCGCAGCAGCTTCTTCACCAGATCCTTTTCTTCATACTTCTTTCCGAGAACAGGAGACTCGCTGGCTAGCTCGCTGATTTTGGATATAAAACCATTAATGGGTTCATCATCTCCCATTCTCAAGTTTTCAAATCTTGAAGCCAAATGATCAATCCTAGTTCTTCGCACACTGGTATTTCCTTCGAAGTGATTGATCAGAGTATCCCAAGCCTCTTTGGCTGACTCACATCCCTGGATGATCTTGAATTGATCCAAGTCTACAGCTGAGAATATGACAGTGAGAGCTTTAGAGTTTAATTTCGAAGTAGCCTTATCAGAGTCGGTCCACTTGTCTTTAGGTTTTAATCCCATAGTTTTGTCCTCCATCAACATCGTGGGTGCAGACCAACCTTCTTCAACAGCAGTCCAAGCATCTTCATCAATTCCTCTGATTATGTGTCGCATCCTTGCCTTCCAATGCCCAAAGTTCCCACCGTCCAGCATGATAGGCTTCAGTAAAGTCACAAGTTCCTTCATTGTTTCCATGAAATCCGCAGGACCTCAACCTGTTAGTAGTATTCGATACCACAGAGGTTTCCCGCTCCGATACCAAATGAAAGTTCAGGGATTACCAAATAAAAGAACACGCAACAGATACCAAGAACTCTTTCTTGTATATTAGAAACCTTTTAAACAATCTTCCTTGATCTGCTTAATCCGAATTATTCTCAGTCACACACGACTAGAGACGGACCGGTTTCTAAATTCTCAAATCACAAAAACCAAGCTGCTCTCACAAGACACTTGCTTTCGTTCACGATTACTTGACAAGAACACACCTCTTGCTCAAGATTTTTCCCAATTGAAAGTCTAACCTAAATCTACCCAAAGTAATCTAGTTATATACGTTCCCCACAATATTTTGTTTCCTAATATTGTGCTAAACCCAAATCTTCTTTACTTTACGCCAAAGTAATATTTTGGGCCCAATGATAATCTGACACGTCATCGCTCCATAACAAACTCGTAATCATGTGTCACACATCGATCAGTATGTGTAACACATTCTTCTATTCCACATAGTCAAGCTCAGTTCTCTTGAGCTTACAGCCACAATTCTAGTAAATTTGTCGGAGTTAACAATTTCGGGTGACTTTGCAAGAAACATAAATTCATCGGAGTTTGACTTTCGGAAAATTGAGTTTGTCGTCAAGTCCTCGGAAAGTTTCCGATGGATAATCTTATCGGTACACTGTCGGTTACATTTGTCGGGAATTTATCAGTATACTATTTTCCGAGATTTGAGTTTCCGACGAAAGTTATCATCGGAAAAATCATTGGCTGTTTCCGACGTATTTGTAGGAAACTTCCATTGAAGTTTATTGTGGAAAATTTAACGGTAATCTCCGACGACTCTCTGGGAAATTAGTGATTGAACACCGACTTCGTGAGTAAAGGTAAAACAGAGATTTATTGAAATATAAAATAGCTCATGAGCTTTATTTAGGGGCATAAATAAGAAAGGAAGAAGCTTGAGAGTTGTCTTCAAGAACTATAATATAAAGATGGATATCATATAAAATGTTATGAAGGAGACTGCTTTCTCAGCAGCCAAGGTTACATTTATGAATCCTCATTACACATTTATGAATCCTCATTACACATATTTATATGAAACTTCTCTTGCAACAAACCCTAAACATATAATCCTTCTTTGGGCTTCTGTCTAATAGACTTTAGCATCCATATGTTTCCGAGGAAAAATGATTTCAATAAAAAAATATTTTTTGGAGCCGGTGATATGGATTACGAAGATGGCGATTTCGATTTCAGATCAGATATGAATTGTGGTTGAAATATTAAAACCCAGAATATTATTGAATGGGAAATAAAAGAGCGAGAATGATGTTTTCAGTTGCAGAATTGTGTTGAATTGGAAATTTACAGAGGCTCTGTTTTATCTTAACAAAAACAGAGCATGAACAAAAACCTGAGAAGAAAAGCCAAACGTCACATTTTAATACATCCATCATAATTAAAACCAACTACTCACACAGAAGTGAGAGAAAGAGGGTGGAGATGTTCTTATCAATCTCAGAATTGTGATGAATGGGAAAATTACAGAAAAATTGTAGAGACACTGTTCTATTTTTACAAAAATAGAGTGTGGAAAAACAAACTACTTGATCCTTAACCATTGTTACCTTCTTCCACTGATTGTGGGTAGAGAAAAAAAGAGATAATAAGTAAGAAAAGACTGAGAAGAAATGAGGTGAGACATGTGTAAAACCGTGTGCCTTGCTTTTTTATATAATAGGATTTGCTGAGAGAGATGTTTATCTGTTTTTCCTCAGAATCCAAAACACCAACTTTTAACTGGGACTTTCAAAATATCAACGCGGAAAAAACAATTTCAGATTCCGACGATAAACTGACGAACTCCGTCAGACTTTTTGAGGCTTTTCCGACAATTTTCAGTTGTGGGTAACTTCCACGATTCTCTGATGAAGGTATTTGCATGTATCTCCTCGGAAATGGTTGTCAAAACTCCGACAATTTTCTGAGAAGTTTTGGAAGGTATGACCGATAACACTTCACCCCTAGGAAAATTATGATTTCTGAGAAAACTCCGACAAACATTTTTGATAAACTGCCGAGGAATTCAATTGGTTGGATATTCCGATGAAGTTTTCCAATGAAGTACCGACAAAACAAAATGGTTTTGTCAAAAAGTTCCGAGAAAATACAGATAAGAGTACTTAATCCTCGGTAAATTGTCAATGGCTTGTCGCAAATATTCTGACGACTTGTTTTCTCGGAATCTGTTGTCGGGTACGAGGCCCTTTTCTTGTAGTGTGCGCTAAGATTATTTTGCAAATCTTGCGCCGCTTTGGCGTCACCAAATACGGTAGTACCACTATCTTGTGTGAGATCAACGCAGCTATTACATCATCATCGTCATGAGGAGACAGAGGAGTGATTGAAGTCAAAATTTGGAAGATCATACCAAAGTTCATGGAGGAATTCAAACAAGGGGAAGTGGTGTCTACATTGATTTGTGACCGACCATCGTTTTCATGGACAATGCATATCCAAGTGGAAGAATATCTGTCATCGATGTCCCTTGTGTGGATTTCGCTTCCACTAGGGTATTGGTCAGGTTTAGTTATTATCTATATTAATAAAGTTACATTTTCTCTCTTCTTAAGCCTCCACGTCATCATGAAGGAGAGATAAATTAACGACATGTGGCATTAAAAAATATTCATCGAAACTTTACTTTTGTCTGGGTTTTTGCTTTGCACTTGCGTATGGGTTTCAGAAAACAATTCAAGGTCATTGTAAGACTTAATTCTCTTCTTCTTGCGCCACATCTGAAGTAAGTTATTGGTCAGGTTTTGTTATTATTAGTTAATAAGAACACAATGTGAAAAGCTGAGTCTGTAGTTTCATCATAAGACAAACCAAAAAGGAAAAAAAAAAACAGTTTTGATCTTTTTGTATATATCAATTATTTGGGTTCGTGCAGTCTATATAGCTTATTTTTTTCATGAATATCTTTACATGCTACTATTTTAACGAAGGGTCTGAAAAACAAGTAGATTAACTCGTTCATATATGTCTGGTATAAACTTATATATGTTGGTTTAGTGTCGGTTTGCATCAATGATTTGCAGCAGACCTAACCAGTTTTGGTTAAGCAGTGGTCATGGGTATATAGTAATTTTTTCGACATTCATGGTTCGTGGATAGTAGTTATTGTTTCCCACTGTTTTTTCTGATGATGTCTCTCCACCATTACTACTCTTTCCCAACTAACTACAAGTACTTAAGAGCCCTTATCCATATAAACAATAACTAGCCGGTTCATAAACTCACCGGAGAGCCCGATGAGCCAGGCACGTTAGTGCGAACCTGCTTCCATTCTACTTATGCTGGCAATATTATGGTTACAGCTACAAGAGTGAAAAGCTGCACACAACTCTCCATGGATATAGTTCCAGGTTTCTATTTGTTTGACATAAAAATTTATGCTGGTAGAGTAGTATTATCTATATACTTGGGTGAATATAACGAAGTATTGCTTTACGATTAACAAAAGAGAATAGCAATTTCTTGACATAATGTTAAACCAAAACAGGTAATGATGATATAGTAATCACTGGATGAGGACATACAGCAACACTAGCAGACCATGGTACCCAATGTGCACTACTAAAACCATTGGCTATTGCTGATGTTGCACCTACATGAGCTGGACCTTTCCCTATTGTTTTTTGGCTGTGATTCCTCCATGGAGAGACAAGGTTGTTTCTTTCATTAAGCCTTAACATGAAAGCTGGTAACTTCTCTTGATCTCCCATAGACATAGAGAAAATTGTATTCCAGCAGGGGCCAAATTCGATAGAAGAAAAGTGCCACTCGATTATAGTGTCACTTATAGACGGTATAGTTCATGGAAAATTATATAGATATATATATATATTAATTAAAATGTTTGGTAGGCAGTTTAGTTATGGGTATCAAATATTTTGTCAGACATGTTAGTGCATGATTAATGGTAGTTTTTAGGATCGGGTTCTTAACGGAATATAAGAAACCGTCTCTTAATTTTTAACTAAAAAAACTAATAACCGGTTTTTAAATATCTTATCTTCCTATAGATGTCAAATCTACAAACCAACTCGCTCTTTACTTTGCAAGTTTGCATTAGATTCTTAGGTACTTTTTCCAACTGCTCATGCATCTTGCACACCATTGGTCAATAACCTAATAGTTACCCATCCAAAGATAAACGATACTTATTGAGTTATTTCAGATAAAACTTAAATGATTTGGTTCTTGAATTTGACAAGTTTTAGCTGGTTTAACAGAGCGCAATGTATTAGGAAATTTATTTTTATTTATTAGGGATCCTTAATATATCATTATGAGACATAAAATTGGATCGTATTCTGTATTTAAATAATAGTTTCTAGTTTTTAACAAATATTGCAATCGTGTTACCACCCACATTCAACTCCCGTTTTATATGTATAGTGTAGATTGTAATTTATAAAAATATATTCTTTTAAATGCAATTTCTCATCTAATGGAACTGCATGTTGGGCATTGTATACTTATTCGATTACCAAAAAGAATCATCATTATCACATTGCATTCATAAAAAGTATCTTATATGTTTCCTAGATTTTAGAATCATAATGTATATAGTTTTAAAGTTAACTAATTAAATAAACGAAAACTTTGAGAGATACTCGCAATTTTATTTTTGGTTGACCGAAATATTTACTTACAAATATTATAACCAACATTATTAGTTTTCTGTTTCTAAACATAACATATGTATTACTCAAAGCGATCTTGGCTGACATGCCTACATACGTTATGACATGCATCAAACTCCCCAATTTTTTGTGTAAACAGATTCTGGTGATGATTGTTTGTTTGGTTTCTAGATTTTGGATTTTGGTTTTTGGTTTTTGACTTTTAGTTTTTAGTTTTTGAATTTTAAATTTAGATTTTGATTTTTGATTTTGCAGTAGATTTTAGTTTTTTTGAAAAACATGATTGGTGATTTTAGATTTTAGTTTTTAGTTTTTGCTTTTTGCTTTTAAAATAATAAAACGAAAATATTCTTAAAGTAAAATATTTATTCTGGAAATAATAAAATATAAAAATTAAAAACAGCAAAAACAAAATAATATAATTCTACGTTTAAACATACACTTAAAATTTTAATTATATGTTTAAACATAAATTATATATATTATATATGTACATCTATACTTTATTTTATCATTTTTATTTATATATTTTTATTTATTTTTCTTTTACTCATTCATATTATAGTAATATTTTTAGTAAAAAAAAAAAGAACTGAAAATCCAACGGACAAGTTTTGAAGAAAACCCATGAAAACCATGATTTTCCTTTTTTGTTTAGAAATAGATATTTGGTTTTATTTAAATAGTTTCTCTGTATTGTTAATCGGTGATTTCTGTAGATATTACTTTATGAATATACAACTATTTTAACAAAGAAAAAAAAAGTAACGACAGTTTGCAAAGAAAAACCAAGAAAACATAGATTTTAGTTTTTGCATAGAAAAAATTAGTTTTCTCAAAATTTGGCTTTCCTAAATTTTAAGGAATCTATTTTAGAAAAATCTTAATTGGTAAAAAAATAGTTTTTAGAGAATCATAAACCAAAAACCATTGTAAGAACCACAAACAAATCAGCCGTCCTTACAAGATTTTGGACATATTGATCTGTTTACACAAAGATTTGTATTTTTCTATTATTGTAAAATATAATTGAACTTTCTTCCAAACGAATAGGTTACCAAGACAGTAGGGCATCATTATTTCGCTTGAATTAATGTGTGTAGACCATAATTAGTCTCTTCAGTAATAAATATATCTTGACAATTACAACAAATAAACAAACGAGCCGATTACAATAGACGAATTGATCATGGGCGGATTCACATGCTTGTTATTTACCTATCTCCATTAAATATTTAATATCTTCTTGAAAATCTGACATAGTTAAATATTTAGTCGGAAAAATTTCTGACATAGTTTTGTCTACATTTTTGCTGCTTACGTATCTCCGTACATATTCGTATACGCATTCGTCGCGAGACGCCACTCAACTTTATTGAATTAAAAGAACAATACGTTTTTGAACCTTGATCGACATCACGTATATATGCCAATATTTTTATTACGTTATACATTATACGGTTCAAATCCTATGATACAACCCAATTTATGTCACATATACCAATTAGCCTATAAGAAATAAAACGGTTTTTTTGGTGTAAATGTTAAGACGAAATAAAACAGTTTGAGAACTAAATATATAGAACATGACACATTAATATCATAATATTTTCGTATTTGAATTTGGACTGGTCTGGATGTTTACATCGGGCGATATCACCCGACTAGACCAGGATTGATGTCAAGACGAAGTTGTTGTTGATTTAACATTTAGACCAAAAAAAAAAGACGAAGTTGTTGATCGCCGAAAATGGAATACGTATACTTACAATATCAATTCAAATATGTGTACTACACTTATCAACAGAATAAATAGTCATGTTGGTATGACCCAGCCGACAAATGATGAAAGAAAGCCAGTGTAATAAATATGGAAAGGTAAAAATTGATAACCAGCTTTGGTACCTACCACCTTGGTTCTGATACGGTGGATCTTTTAGTTATAGCCGACAATTGATGAGAGCAGGGACTGATAA
Source organism: Brassica napus (assembly GCF_020379485.1). Lineage (NCBI taxonomy): Eukaryota > Viridiplantae > Streptophyta > Magnoliopsida > Brassicales > Brassicaceae > Brassica > Brassica napus. The sequence goes on along the minus strand of NC_063449.1, from coordinate 33,821,457 downwards.
TGTAATTAATAGAGGAGGGTAATTACAATTAAGTGCATTCTATCGTTTTCGGATCATTAATCGTATGTTTCTTCTGACCTTCCACGTGTGACCGTCTCATGCCATGATCATACATTAACTCCATTTCAAATTACTGCTCCCTCCGTTTAAGATTTTCTAAATTTATTTTTTTGTTCGTTAGATTATCTAAAATTTTAAAGTACTTTTAGTAGTTAATGTTGAAAAGTTGTATACTTTTAAGAAACATTAATTGAAAATATTTGAATTGCTTAAATACCATTGATTGATATTTATTGAAAAATGTATAATAAAATAAATAATAAATTCTATTGTAAACATTTATTATATTCTTAATAAGCGTGAATACTCTATAAAATCTTTCTTTCGGGAACAGAGAGAGTACTATATACCTGCACTTCCGTGCAAATTTTTTTCCGTCAAGTTGTTAAATTTCATTCAAAGGAAGAATACAAAAGCTCGCGGAAGAACTAGAAATCCCCAGAAACACAAGCCCACAAGAAAGGTAACTAGAACCCACATCGGGCAACTTAGGAGAATACCAAATACAGACTTAACTATAGCTACAACAAGGATAAATCGAAAACCCACCATAAAGTTAGCACACTGCACTTGCAACCTTCCGACACCACTTGACGTTTCTGAACGAGATTTATCGTTGTCGCCCACGGCCCACCGAACGATAACATCAAGTTCTACGAACACAGAGAACACATCTCTTCCACCTAAAGAACCAGACTTTATAACCCAACAAGAGAGAACCACTCAAAGTTCTCCTCTTTCGGATACGGCGACACACTTCATGCGTCCAAGCAACGCCTCAATAAAAGCCATACAACCAACACTCTAATCTCAACAGATCTAGAGATAAAACGAAGTCAATCATCCCACCCGAACTCACCGAAAACATATAGAAACCGGCAGCAGGAGACAGGAAGCATTCACTACCACATCAAGAACTCGAAAAAATTACAGGTATAGAGACCAAACAACCAAAAGAGGGCCAGCGATTCTCTTTGAGAGCAGAACAAAGCATAGACAAACTTTTACACAACAATGGAAAACAGATATTCTAGACCACTTAAAACGGATGTCTCCGCAGGTCGAAAAGTGGAGAGCTCGTGGGCAAACGGAATCAAAATCTGACAAGGGAGGAGAACCCCTTCACCACCGAGGAAGCCTCAACTGCAACCTTATCACAGGTCCGCCAGATCTGACCCAGATCCGGTTAAAACCACACGAAACACTTCCAATCCCGAATTCCCTGGCTTCACATCATGGGTAATAGTCTCGCCGGTGCTCCAGCTGCGCAAAAGAACAATTAAAATGCAGATCTATTTCCAATAAAAGATAGCTCCAGAGACACCAACAAAGAGACCAAACCAAAGACATAGAAGAGAGAGAGAGGAAAAGCAGAGACTAGAACTACAGAGAGCAAACTGAAGGGTGACCGGCCAGTGGTAGAACCACCGGCCACCGTAACGCCAACGAGGAAGACGAGAGCTTTTTTCTTCTTCTTTTTTCGCTTTGGTTACTTATTAAAGAATATTGTTTTTGTGTGACACTTCCGTGCAAATATATTTTCATTCTTTTTATAAATGTATTTGATATTATTATTATTTTTTAAAATATATAATTTTTATTTTAGTGTTATATATTGTGTAACTCTATGATACTATTGTTTATATTTCATATTCGATATTATTAATATATAGTGATTTGTTTAATACATTTTACTTTGTTATTAATTTTCATTACTTACGAATATATTTTCGAGCTAAGTACAATAAACTAACAATCTGAAATAATAAAATAGACAACCTCATTCAAAATATGTTTTTCTTTAATTTATACATTTTTTATATAATATATTTTTAAATTTTATTTATTTATATTATAGAAAATATATATGTTTAAGATAATTTTTATTTACATGTTGTGTTTAAAAAATATACTTCAACATATATCATTTTAGTATTTACAAGATTTAGAAGTAAAAACATTGTTTTGTTTAAATAATATAGCCCAATTATTTTAAGAAATTTTATACATAGTAGCATATATCATATTATTTACTAAATTTTATTGATATAGAATATTTTTGGATGTTATGATATTATTTTTCTTTTTAATTAAGATTTCAAAATATTAGATTACTTTAATTTTTACAACATATATAGTTTGTTTTTTGGTGGTGCATTAAAAAAAGTTATTCTTTATTATCTATGATTTTATCTTTTGTAAAATTTAAAATATTATCATTTTTAGTTTGAATATTTATTTTCAAAATATATATTTTGTCAAGAAAAATTTGGAAAATTACACAACTATTTTTGAGTTTGAAAGATTATATGAATTTTGAATTCTTTTTTGTTTCTACGTTAATACATTATTTTATATAAAACAATTTACTTTTTGGTGATGTTTTCTAAACTTTTCTCATTAGATTTTGTTATAATTAAAATAAATATAATTTTATAATTAAATTTGATTTGTCATTAATATTTTAAACGAATTATTTAAATTTCATAGTTTTTTAATAACATATTTTTAAAAATAGTATATGAACTAAAGGTTATTATATACTATTATATTTTTGTATATAAATATTTTTAAATAATATATTGTTAAGAGTTTCAAAATAAATAAAAGATAATATATAGTTGTAGATATACAAGTTTAAGTTATCTTAATAAATTTATTTTTGTATAAAAATATTATATAGTTTACGAATTGTAATTCAACTTAATGATGAGTGATAATTTATCTAAATGAAATAATTTTTTTAAAAAAATTATTTGATAATTTACATATTTAATATAATATTTGATATCTAATGGATAAATCGCTTCTATTTTATATAATACAGAATATAATTATAGAATTTATAAAAATAGTGTAGAATTTTTATTTTCCTATTTAAGAATAAAATTTTAATTAATATTAATTTATAATAATAGTATATTACTAATTACGAAATTAATTTATGTGGTATTTTATAAAAATATTAAATTTTTTAGTAAGATTTTGGTAAATTTTTTCTCAACAGATTTTGTTATAATTAAAAAAAATCAAATTTATAGTTGATTTATTATTAATGTAAACAATAAAATATGTCACATTAACTAATTCTTTAAGTGGTCCAACTATGACTTGTTGATAATAGATAAAAATAAAACTCTAAATTAATACATTAGATTATTTGCCAAAAGTTTTTGACATGTTCACATATGTGTAGGCAGCTCTTATAGCTGTAATATATACTATTCCCTATCTTTTTAATAGATGATGTTTTGGAGTAAAAAATTGTTTCAAATTACATGACGTTTTTAATTTTCAATGTAAAATATTATTTTATGATATGTAATTTTTATATTTTGTAAATTATTCTTTTTGGTTGAATTATGGTTAGTTGGATAATTAATAATGTTTTTGTTTAAAAAATAAAAATTAAATATCTTGTGTGTATAACTTTAAAACGTCAACTAGAAAATGGAGTGAATATGACCCGGTCTTAATTAATTTATTGTACTTATGTTTTGTCACAAAAGCAAAGCCATTAATTACACCTAATATGACAATACTCCTAATTAGAATCTGACGTGTTCCACAAAACTTCTAAAGATGGATTGGATATTTCTCGATGTTTCGTCTTTTGATGTTATGTAAGACAATATCTAGCTATCATTCGTACAAAATATTAAAATAGGATATATTTTTCGTGGATATGAACGATTGATTTTTTTTTTTGTGATGTTAACACCAGCTAGCTTGAAGTGTGAACTAATTAATAAGTATCTCTATGTTGTTTGGCTTTAGGGTTGATACGTCAATTGTAAAAATTTGCAAGAAATAATCTTTATTATCGCACCATTTAACCACGAGTCAGCGGTTTAGTGGTAGGATTAGGAGGATGCGAACTCAGGGAGCTAAGCCATATAGATTTAAAGGCATTTTATTATACTTTATTTATCTTGTGATCACGTGAACATAAAATTATGCTTTCGAGTTTCATTCAAATTTCCGTTGATATGTTCCATCAATGGGTTAGTGGGCGTATCTGACTGAGTACCTATCAATTAAAGTAATGAAAAAACTTAAAATAGCAGGAAAGAGAATGACAATTTGTTAGAGTCGATTGGTCACGAAGATGCTGCAAGTTGATTACTCTTTACCACACATTTTTAATTTATCTTACATTCATAGATATTTTCCACTTGTGACACACTTTTTTGTGGGATCCACTGAATTTTTAGACAACTATAACCTTAAAGAAAAAAGAATATTAGTTTTTTGATTATTTTTTTTATTGTACTTTATGATTTCATTTGCTTTTATCTGAAAATCTAAAAATATATTAAATAAAAATAATTGTCATAATAAATTATATATAAAAAACTCTATCTTTTAAGATCCATTGTCATATATGTATGTTAACTTGTAAACAAAATTAATTATGGACGTGGACTCAAAAGCTTGGATAGTAGCTTGGATAGTAGAGTTATACATTAGTTGTGGACATGGACACCTTAACACAGAGATCATTGGCTTATACCTTTAAGAGTTTGTTCTTCGCTATAGTCTCCGGGAAGAAGAAACCCAGATAACCATGTTTCCACTGTTACTCCCACCGTCACCGGCACTACCGACACCATCACCACGATCGAGTTTTGATTCTAACTCGTTAAAGGTCTCATCTTTAGATCCGATGTACATCGATCTGCTAGAGACTTCTTTGTGACCACATCCAATCCAACGCAACTAGCTCTCGATCTCCGATAAGACAGCTCTATCAGAGATGTCTTATCCATTGGAGCTCGATCAGAGCTGTTTTATCAGAGATTGAGAGCTAGTTGCGTTGGATTGGATGTGGTCACATGGTAAATCTTCAGCATCCAAAAATGAGATTTTTAGCGAGTTGGAACCGCTCGATCGTGGTGGTGGCCTCGGCGGTGCCGGTGACGGTGACGGTGGGAGTAACGGTGGAAACGTGGTTATGTGGGTTTTTCCTTTCCAGAGACTATGGCGAAGAATAAGCTCTTAAAGGTATCAGCCAACGACCTCCGTGTTAAGATGTCCATGTACACAACTAGTATATAACTCTACTATCCACGCTTTAGTGTCCACGTCCACATTTAATTTTGTTCACACGTTAATATATATATATATATATATGAAAATGGATCTTAAAAGATAAAGAATTTTATGTATAATTTATTATGATAATTATTTTTGTTTAATACATTTTAGAATTTGAGATAAAAGTAAATGAAAATATTAAGTGGAATAAGAAGAGGAGAGAGATTCATGTGATGAGAAGAAACCAACTTTTATATTAAAAACATAAAAGCAATGAGAGAAAGAATAAAATCTAAGGTCATATGAATATTTTTGACATGAGAAAGTGTGTCTCAAGCACTAAATGTCCTATAGAGTAATTGGAAAGTGAGAAAGTGTCTCTAGGTGTAAAAAACTCGCAAAAAAAATGATGATAGACAATTCCACATCTGTCAACCCCACGATAACTCAATTAATCTGAAACAATTAAAGCATAACTAAAAAAATTAATATTATGGGGTTGATTGGCAAGTGCTTTAGAAGTGTTGTAAGATCTCTCTACAGCCTAGATTATTTCTACAGCCCAAAATTTTGTCAATCATGCTTTGTAAAGATTTTTTAAAGTTACAGATTTTTTTTTTCTTTTTATTTATTTTTATCTGTGGAAAGCCATAAATCTAGAGCATTTATTTTTTGCTTTAAAAAATTTATATGTACGTCTTTGAATCTTTTTAAACCTACAACTAATATTGTACAACAAAATTATCTACAGACACAGCAAAAAAAATCTACAGATTTATTTCTAAGGCAAAAATATAAAGCTAGAACTCTTTCCCATCATCCCCTATATATCAGAAACGGACGGAGGTGGATGCTATTACACTTCCCATTGAAGATTATTTTGGGCTATTCCATAAATCTAGAATACACCCAAATTAATTTTTTAAAAAAATATAGCATTTTTGGGTGTATGCTCAATATTTAAGATTAGATGCGCACATATGGAAACAAAGAGTATTTAGAATGGTTTGCCTCCTGGCCTCAAAGATTAGTCGGGCTTCACGGTCTAGATGACTCGGGTTACCCAAAAAAATAAAATCGCACTTTATTTTGTTTAACCAAATGATGTGTTTTATTTTTGGGTGCAAGTGTGCAACTATCAAATGATGTGTATCTATTAAAAATGAATCGTTGTCGCCAAAAATTAAACGACTTTACGTTGTGAAGTCGATGATATGTTTTTGACGTTTTCATATACGTCAGACTTAAACTTTTTGAGTAGCTTGTCAAGAAAAAGTGTTCGGACAAAACATTTGCATTTTGTAGTTCAGTTTCACCATAAAAGCAAATGTAAAAAATGTGCCAAAAACAAGAGATAATTGGTTTTTATACACATAATTGAACACTTAATTAGCTCTATGTACACTATGTGATATTAATATTTTTGTTATGATGTTAACCCTATAGGGTATAGCCTTTTGCTAGTCCATTTGATTAGAATTGTGTCAGTGTTTGCTGTCTATTAGCTATTTTTTTTCTTATCCTAAGTTTTAATTTTCTCCTTTTTATCTTTTTCTTTCTTCTCTTATTCATTTTCTAGTTGGTTTATGAGAGGAAGATGACAAGTGAACCGGCTGGCTGTTTTGGTCATAAGAAGAAATCTCATGACTATTAGGTGAAAACTAATCAAATTTCTTTTAAAAAAACTTTTTTTTGTTTGGTTGTTTGCTTAGAATGAGTTTATGCAAGATTCAGTTATTCGTTTGGGTTTCTAGTTGTTTTGACTTGGCATGAAAGTTAATGTCTCTGAAAATTCTAAAATATGTTTGTGATTTAGCTGTATCGATTCTAGAAATTTGTTATATGATAAATGATTTGTTACATAGTACATGTTATGTTGGCTTATACATATTTTGATAACAAATAATTGATAAATGGTTTGTATGATCTTACAAAAGACTTGTCGTAAATTGATATATGGATTGTGTAGTTGTTAAATGGTTTGATAAGTGGGTTTTCAGCTTGTACATTGTTTAGTACTTAATTTAGTCGCTGACAAATGGGTTGATACATTGTTTATGAGTTAATATGTTAATTGATAAATAGTTTACTATATGCTAAATGATTTGTTACCTGGTACATTTGGTGTTAGCGGATAGAGAGTTTGGTATCAAAGAATTGATAAATTGTTGTATGATGTTATAAAAGATTTGTTGTTAATTGATACATTGTTTGTAAAACTCATTAATGATTTGATAAATTGTTTGTCAGATTATACATTGTTTAAAACTTGATTTGGTAGCTGGCAATTGGGCTGTTGACTACATAGTTTTTGAGTTAATTATTATTTGGCAAATATTTTTTATTTGTTATCTGTGTAGTTATTTGATACTTTTTTATTTGTTATCTATGTAATTAAATGGCAGTCCTAGCTCTTGTCTATGTTGATACTTCTTGTGCCGTAGAAATCCTACACACTTTCATAGCGTTCATCCTTGGACTTCTCCGGCACATAAACTTGTCCGAAAATAACTGTAAGTAGCAAATACATGCTTTGTTAGATGATACATTGTTTATTAGCTTATACATATTTTGATAATATTTATGTTAAATGTTACTTACTTAGTTAGACGATAATATTTATGTTCAATTTTATCAAATTTGAATTTTCTTCTTTATTTTGCATATTTTGCTGCAGAAAAGAGAAGTAAAATAGGAAAAATGAGAGTGTGAGATTAAAGTAAAAATCGGAGTAAATATGGAAGAGGAAATAGAGTGTGAGAGTGTAAGGATGTAAGAATGTAAGTGAAAAAAAAGTATAAGAGTGTAAGAAGAAATAGAGTGTACGAGAAAAATGAGTGTAAGAAAAAATATAGTATAGGAGAAAAAGAAAGTTTAATAAGAAAGAGAACGTAAATAAAAGAAAAACTATTTCAATCAACCATCAAAAAAATTATAAAACACTAGTAGTCTTTTTCATAATTTCTGCCATAAATACTTTTAAAATATGAAAACTCGTCTTTTTCATAATTTCTGCCAAAATATGTAATGTTTCAAATGAAACATTATAAAGTTTAAAAGAAACCGAAACAGAAATAGGAACAGAACAATAAATTCTCGCACCATTGAATTTGATATGTGTCGCCTAAACATCAAATGATGTATGCTAAAATTGTTTTTGAAAAGTCAAGGTGGATGGATATGAGATTTTTCTTTAAACGAAAAGTCAAAAAGAAATCGTGAATGTTGTTAAACCTTTCTTTTGACAAACACCCAGGACCGGTGTAAACCATTTTTATAATTAAACCTTTATTGTTGAGATTATCATTTCTATAGCAGTTTAATTATTATTTCAATTGATAACAAAATATGAAAATACGATAAAAAAAAGTAAATATTTTGTAATTGTTAAGTCAATAACAGTTATTAAACCTTTGTTCCATTAAAATATAATATACTGTTTCTTTGTTACCGCTGACATTGATATTGTGATACAAAAACAAAACATTCTACTATCGAATATTCCCTTGATTTCTAATAATAATCCTGTACGGCTTTACAGTATCTCTTGTTTAGTGATGCAAAACATTGTAAAATTTTATTTACCGTATCTAACCATAATTTCACCAATCATAAATATATACTATATACTTTCTCATTTGTCTGAAACATAATTTCCTTATGTAATAAAACGTAGATACGTGCCAACATGCAAAACTATAAAAGATCTATATTAAAATAACTGAGTAACAAGTAGAGATTTGTCGGTTTAGTCTTATTCAAATGATAAGAAAAAAAACTTACTGGCTTATACATGAGAGTCGTTTATTGGCTGTAACATAATGAGAACTATACTTCCTTTGCTCTGATCACTGTATATATGAATTGATACGATCAAGCTTCTTGAAAAATGTCGAGCTAGTCTTAGAGAAGACATTAACTTGCAATCTTTATAGTTTAATAGTGAACATGTACGGAAAACCTTTTCCATGACATAGGTGCATGCCTAATATATTCTTCTAGTTTCGACTATTAGTCTATTTCTAAGTTGAATCATCTTCAATTCATTTCTATTTTTTATATAATAGAAGAGCGCTAAAATAGAGATAATTTTATGTTTCAAAGTATTCATCTATTATAGAAAAAGATATGAGTTGGAGATGCTCAGCATATAAAAATCAAAAATCATAATCCGTGAGTGGACTGAGTTTTTCTAATGTATAGAGTGACTATCATATCTAGAGTCAATTTGGACAGTATACTAATTTCATGAGGAAAAGAGAGAAGAGAACGGCCGATTCTCGGAGCATCTCCAAAAAGAAACTCTATTTTTAAGTTTTCAAAACTTTATATTTGGAGTTTAAATGTGTTTTTCTCCAAAAGAAAAATTTCAAATTTAACTTCAAAACTATTTGTATTTTATAATATGGTCCTTATATTTTTCATAACTAATTTGAATTCATAAAACTTTTGAAAATAATTAACACATATATAAACATATTACAACAATATTAATTAATAAAATATTATATTAAAATATAACATTATAAACAAAATAACTTAATTAATATTAAACTTCAAGCAAAATACTATATTATTCCATAAAATGATTTTCGTAATGCATATATGATCTACTAGTACATTTCGAAATAAAAATAGCTCTCTTCATTTTTAATTTGTAGATTAGAGATAAAAATTGTTAAAATCGGGAGATATTAATACTTGTAAATACATTAGATCATAACAAGAAAGTAAAAGAGAAACATAAAATATTACTAGCAGACTAACTTTTATCGATGATATTAATACTCGTGAATATATTCAATATGAAAAAGAAAGAATTGAACGAAAAGACATCATCAAAAACAACAACCATCTTAAATTACAAACAAAAAAATTGGATAGTATTTGGAAATTTTGAAGGTTCCGGATCAAACTTACCTGACTATTAGTGTTGTTGTAATATTTAAATATGTGTAATAGTTATATCTATGTAATTTTTAAAAAGTTTTTTTGTTAAGTCTTTTTTTGTATATTTTTGTTATCTAAATCTAGTTTTAAATATTTTAAATCTTCTTTTAAAGTTTTTTTTAATTTTATGTGTAAACTTAAATTTTGTAAACAAAACTTAAAATATTTATGAGATATAATTTTTATAAGGATTAAAATAATAAACAAGAAAATATTTATGAATTATAAATGTGATGTGTAATTATAGGGACCAAAATACAAATAAAAATATGAAACTTCAAATTTGAAGTTTTGAGAAGTGAAATTTCAAATATAGAGTTTCACTCCTCAAAACTTCAAATTAAAGTTTTTTTTTAGAGCAAAAAACTTCATATTTGAAGTTATAGAGTGTCTTTTGCAGATGCTCTCAACACTAATTAAACATATAAAATCTCACCTGTATAATCGGTAAATACTAAATACTAGTAATTGCAATGCCAACCCTTTGATTAGTACGGCCACGTAAGTGGAGAGAGAAAGAAATAGAAAAGGAAGGGACGACTTTTTAGAGAAAAATGAGTAAATGCTCTTCGCTGTCTCTATTAGTCTATTTGATCATACTACAGCGGTACAGCCACGTAAATGCATTTTCTTCTTTCAATATTTATTTATTTGTTTTTTTTTCTTTTTTGCTAAAATTTAAAATATTCGTTTATGGGCTTATTTTTCAAATAACTAAAAAAAAGTGAAATTAGATTTTTATAGCATCTCCAACGTTAGAGTATTTTAAATGAAGAGTTTAATGACAAAAAAGTAACATTTTGATGTATTTTTGCTTTTTATTTAAATTTTAAATTTTATTAAAATCTGATCAGTTACAGAATGACACTTGTCTCTAAAGATTGTATATAGGTCTTAAAAATTTTCTTTTGAAGGACCGATAGTTCCTTTAATATGTACTGTTTCATTATTTTTAATTTTTTATTAATTTGGAATCCCACTAATTTATCTCCTGTTGGACATGTTCTTTTTTTTTTTGTTAAAGTAAATTAAAAGTCTGTTGGACATGTTCTTAGAGAGATACCAAAGAAAGATAAGAAGAGAAAATAGAAAAGAGAGTATGTTTTTAGTTAGTGTATTTTGGTTTTTTTGTGTATATAGTTGGCAAATTTCCCTTTTTGTTGCGGATGACTTTCATTGGCCTTAAATTTTTTAGATGTTGTATCTTTAATTGTTACTTAAAGCATTTTAGAGGTTGTGTTAAAGATAAAGTTAATGTTTTCGCATGTTCACTTCACATGGTAAAGAAGCAAATTAATTAAAGAGAAAATTACCCAGATTAACTCTAATGTTTTAGTTAATTACTAGTTTAACTCTATGTAATCAACAAATCTGAATATAGATACATAAAGACCAAATAACCCCAATAATTCTACTTTACTACAATATTGCCATTATCAATTTAATTCATTAACAAATTAAAAACTAAAGAAAAACAAAACTTAGGTTTCAAAGAAACTCTGCATCTTTAGAAGTCATCTTCATACACTTCAAAGATCATTGTAATCTCTGATCACCCTATGAACAAAATCACCATAACTAGTTTTGTCGTCTATGGCTATAGCTTTACTTCTTGTTACTTTGTCAACACCAAATAACCAATTGTTTTTACCAAATATCCATTGACCACAAACAATTTTATTTGCACCATGAGTGAAAAAATAAAGAAATAAATGTCAATGCGAAAACGTTACTAACCTTGTTATGATCAAGGTGATCACGTGAATGAGTGTTTTGTAGATTAGGGCTTTTTTCTTTGTTTGGTTTAAATTACGTTTGATTTGGTGGTTTACATGATTTTGATTCAAATTATTGTTGGTTTGAAAGGTTTTGTTTTAAATCAATTTAAATTACTGGTATATGAAATAATTTCAGGATTAAATGGTTTAACCCGTTTTGCAATAACCATTCTGGTTAAGTGGAATTAAAAAAAAATCTAAGAATAAAAAAATCTGCTAAATCATAAATAAATCTAGGGCTTAAGCTTAAAAAAATCTGTCAAATTATAACAAATCTATGGTAAAAGAATAAATAAATCTATCAAATTGTAATAAATCTGTTGAAATTACGTAAAACTGTGGCTAAAGAGTAATAAATCAGTCAAACCGAAATTAAATCTGTTAAAAACAAGTAAATCTGTGGCTAAAGAAAAAATGAATCTATCAAACCATATGTAAATCTATTCAAATTAAGTAAATCTGTGGCCAAATAAATTAAATCTAATGATTTTTAATTAAATCTGTTAAATTTTAATAAATTTGTGGTTAAACGTGATAAATTTGTTATAACAAATCCGTGAAAAGCTTATTAAGTCTATAAACTTTAAAACAAATCTATGGCCAAAAAAGAATAGATTTAAGTTCGTGACTACATAGAAAGTGGACAAAATAAATCTGTCAGTGGCAAAATTGTAAATATTCGAAAAATGTAATAATGATATTTTTGTTATTACTGTTTTTGTTTTAAAAGAAAAAGAAATAAGGGTAATTTAGGTATCAAAACACAAACTAGTAATTAAAAAATTAGAGTTAAACTAGTAATTAATTGATAAATAAGAGTTAAACTAGTTTTTTCCTTTAATTAAATTCGTAAGAAAACAAATATAAAATTCTTTTTCAGCAAAAAAAAAAACTAATATAAAATTGATTTTTATGCGCTAGCGTTGGATTCGGTTTAAATACATGTGTGTGTCTTATCTCAATGCATATATATCCAGCCTGTATATATCCAAAGAAAGACCCATGTGACCTAGACGCTTTGTCTTTCTCTTCACCATCACTCTTTAGTGAAACCACCCTTGTAATAAGCAAACAACAACAAAAGCATCTAAAAGAGAAAGATCAATTTAAAGAAAGGAAATACTCTTTAAAGTCAAAGTGACTTTTTCAGAATACCCTCTTTGCAGAAATCCAATATTGGAGTCTTGCTAGTTTTTATATAGCTTCCACACATATACACACACGCACTGTACCTACCAATATATATATATATATATATAGAGAGAGAGAGAGAGAGAGAGAGAGAGAAAGGAGAGGATCAAGAGCGTGCGCGAGTAGATATGGGTAGACAACCTTGTTGTGAGAAGATGGAGGTGAAGAAAGGACCATGGACTCCGGAAGAGGACATAATCTTAGTCTCTTATATCCAACAACATGGCCCTGGAAGCTGGAGATGTGTTCCTAGAAATACCGGTCTTGATCTTCATTTCTAATTTTTATTTTAACCTTATTAGCTTATATATATATAAAACATATATACATGTATATATGTTTTCAGGTTTGCTAAGGTGTAGCAAGAGTTGTAGACTTCGATGGACTAATTACCTTCGTCCCGGGATCAAACGAGGAAATTTCACTGAACATGAAGATAAAACTATCATCCACCTCCAAGCTCTTTTGGGTAACAGGTATCCGACAATATTCCTTTAAGCAATTCCATTTTTATAAAATTGTACAAATATTTGATGGATGCTAAAGAATCTTATATCAGCGAGACAAAATCCAAAGTAATATAGTATAATTTATAGGAGCTAATCTACTCACTTCTAACTTGGTTTGAGTTGAAAGTTCATAAAATTTAATATAATATTTATTAGTCTCTCTGGTATCTCTTGTTAATCTCATAACATTCATTGGTGTATTAATGTTTCGCTTCAAACTTTTCTTGATATAATTCGATATCGTCTTTGAAAATCAGATGGGCAGCCATAGCATCATATTTACCTCAGAGGACCGACAACGATATCAAGAACTATTGGAACACTCATCTCAAAAAGAAACTCAATCTTCAGCGTCAAAATGGTAACTCCAACGACGACGACACCAATATGACAGAGATGTCGTCTTGTGATAACAACAACAACACCAACAGGAGAAGCGTCAACAAAGGCCAATGGGAGAAAAAACTTCAAACAGACATCAACATGGCCAAACAAGCCTTGTTCCAAGCCTTATCACTTGACCAAGCATCTTCATCGATCACTCCTGATCCCGACTCACCAAAGCCTCATGATCATCATTCTACCACCGCTATTTATGCCTCAAGCACAGATAACATCTCTAAGTTACTACAGAACTGGACAAGCTCGTCCTCTTTAATGCCTAACACTTCATCACTCTCCAACAACCGGAGCTCGAGCACCGGTGAAGGAGGAGTTCTTGATCATCAGTGCTCTTTGTTCTCACCGAATTCAGAATCTGGATCAGTTGATGAGAGGTTGAATATAATGACAGAGACAAATATATTCAAAGGTGAGAGTAAATCAAACGTTGACAGGGAAGCAACTAATAATGTTACTACTGATGATCCTGCAGGCTCGTTGTCTTTAATCGAGCAATGGTTATATGATGATCAAGGCTTGGTTGATCAGTGTGATGACGTACAAGAAGATTTAATTGATGTGTCTTTAGAGGGTAAAAATAATGGCAACAACGGTCAAGATTTGTCCTAAGAAAAAACTGTGGAGCAACTCTAAACGTATACCAACTACCAAGGGTAGGTAGTGTTGTGATCTTAGTGGCATTCATAATAAGGTTGCGCTCTGCACCCAAAGTCAATTATCGTTTAATACGTACTTATAAATTAGACTAGTAGAACATGATTACATTAAATGTTGTTTTCTGTTTTAAATAATCCTTAGTTATCTATCTATATATTATAACTAACCTTGTCATTTGTCAATGTCACACAATTTCGATAAGTTATTATAATGTTATTGTTCCAGTAAAGAAAAACGAGACATTATGTATCATGTAGACTTTTGAAATTAATTGATAAAAAGAAACCTGTGCCGCTGTACCAATATCAAATTGAAGAGACCGACTCATAATCTTCGATAAATCGTTATCGTACTTAACGTGTTGCCGTGTTGGTGATCTGGTACATAAAGTTAGCGTCATTGACTTTGTCAATTACGAAACAGAGCCTAGTTTCTATAGCCCATTTGAAACAATGGTCAATGGGCCTATCTATTACCCAATAATACTGGCTTGTTGATTCCCTCGTGTTTTGTTTTATGCTTATTAGGTTAAAAAAAAAACAGGTTTGTTCCACGAAGATTTTTTTTTAAAACGATCAGGAACTTCTAATAATTGTTATTAAAAAAAATTAAAAGTCAAGGATAGAAATTATACATTTTTAGTATTTGAATATATTGAATTGCTATTGGTTTATGAAAAAATATATAGTGTGAATGTGTGATAAAAAAATTACTTTAACAAAAAAAAAAGAGTGTGTGATAAAATAGTATATTTATAACTAAAACTTATTATTTTTATTATGTGTATAATATCTAAAATAAATATATTATATATTAATTAATTAATATTTTATCTCTACAATAAAATTTTCTGAACTTTAAAGAATAATATCCAATTACATTTAAAATAAATAAAGAAAATATCCAAAAAACTTTCATGCCATAAATTAAAAAATATAACTCATTCGCATAAGTTTTTTATAACTCATCCACCATAATACATTTCAAAATTACATATAAACTTCTTTTTTTCTATTTTTGATCTATACGATTTTTTTATACATTACTAATGAATAACATGAAATTTAAAATCAGTTTTAGAAAATTTTATTGATTCTTGTATCTTTCCAAAAAAAAAAATTGACTTATAGCAAGAGGAAATAGGATGGACAGTTGTACAAGCGTATAATTATATATTTCATCTTTTCTGTTGAAAAGGTATTAAGGTGAAAGTACAGTCTACGACTCTACGACTTATAAATCATACATATGTTCTATAAGTGTTTGAAGAGATTTTAGAAAACATGAGCATACACTCATAAGAATAAACTAAAACATAAAATTAGAGAGCTTAGCTACAAGAATGCTGAGAGTTAAGCTGATAGTTTAGTATACAGCAGCCATATTTATATATTTTTGATTTTTTTCGACTGAGAGGGAAAAGTTATTGGTGCCATGTACTACATTTCCAACTAGCTTTTTAACTGAACGAAATCTTACACATTGGAATCATCTACAACAATAGTTGTGAGATTACCATGTGGTGCAGTATCATGAGCAGTATCAGCCAGAGCATCAACAACAGTATTTGTCAGGTTTGTACGTAATTCTTATCTACATTGTATTAACATTTTGAAGCAAGACATAAATACACAACTACTTCTGCAATTATTATCTTCTAGTGCTCATATGCACGACTGGTTAAACTAGAAAATCAAAACTATTTTTTTATACTCTATTAGCTGTCCGGTCCGCCGCAGTAGAAATGTATTTAGTGATACAATGCGTATTTTTCTGAACAGCTATCATAGTGCATGACCTGAGTGGAATACTTTCCCAACAATGCCAAAAATAGATGAATCACGGGTGTTACCGGACTATCAGATAAACTACATAGACTAATCTCAAGTCCAGACTTTACACGTACGTAACTGTAATTTTCTTTCAAATTAAGTTGAACTTCAGAAGAGTTTTAGCACATTCTCAGATCTCGCACCAGTTGACCATAGCTCAACTGGTCAAAAGAAATATTGATTTTTACCATGAATTAATATGTCTCTTTCTTTTTTCGGCATACATTCTTTGAGCATATTCTATGAATCGAATAGCTTGAGAGAGAGTAAAAAAAAATGTGAATGAAGGATTAAAAGGACAGAAGCATGTGATGTTTAAGGACGGGCCTCTAGAAATCACATCGATACCATGTATCAAAAGGAACTCATCTTCACTTCAATCATTTTCTCAATCACACCTCTACAGTGTTAGATAAGCCAAAGGTTTCTTTTCGCTGTCTTGGTCCACAGCTGGTTTTGTTCATTTTTGGCCCATTTAAATTGTTTATTCTTCAATACGGATAATATTTTTAAATAATGGCATTGTCATTCCAATGTATATCCTAGTTCCTTCATCATGACCCCCTTTTATTTTAAAATTTGTGTACATATATTTAACTAGTAAATAGTCATTGAAGTTGAACTACACTAGAACTTGAGAAAATCTCGAATTTAGGGTTATTTAAAGGAACAATATTATAAAGAAAAGCCACTTACCATGGACCTTTTATGAGCTTTTGAATGGGCACTAGGGCTCTGCACGTCGGTCCATTAATAAGAAAAAAATAATTAACAAAACGAAAAAGAAAGTCTTTAGTGATAATCATAATAATTAGTGGGTGGGTCTTCTAAACATTGCACATAGGACTGTTCAATATGGCAAAACCGAACCGTACCAAACCGAACCGAACCAAACTGAAATAGATAATATGGTTTGGATTTGGTATATACCATACAAACCGAATGGATATGATTTTTAAAAAACCGTAGGATTTGGATATGGTTCGGTATATAACCGATAAAACCGAATAAACCGAATAAAACCGATCGAAAAATAAAAACATGTAAATATGTATATATTTTATAACAACGTATGAAAATCATAAGTTAATTTTTTTGCTAATAACTATTACCATATTTTTTACAGTAATTAAATAGTCCTGATTTGTAAAACACTTGAGCTATAATTAAATAACAATTCATCGCAAACATGCTTCTTATTTTCTTAGTCTTCTTTTGATCTTTTTGCTTTAATTTAGCATTGACTAAATTGAAATAAAGATTATAAATTTGATGATAACAATTGGTGAAAATTCTTCACAATTTTTTTTTATCTATAAGCGAATAGAGTTTCGTGTTTAATAGAAGAAACATGACTTTGATGAACGCTAAATATGAAAGAATATAATAACTTATTTTTTGTGCTTCGTGCTTCTGTTTTATTTTTTGTTTTTTATTTTTATTATCAAAATTTTGAGCTTTGATTTTAATTATAGATTTGATTATTTTATTAGATGATAGAAACATTTTTTATTTTTGTTCTTTTATTTAAACTTATAATATTTTTTAATAAATGAATGTGTTGACAACAAGACTCTAAAATTCATATAATATGATCCCAAAATAAAGAATTATGTTTTTTTTGGTATAAAACCGAATAAACCGAAAACCGACGGTATATAAACCGAACCGAACCGAAGTAAATATGGATTTAGAATGGTAGTTATATTTTACAAACCGAAATACCGAAAAAACCGAACCGAAACCGAACCGATATCCGGATTGAACACCCCTTGCACATTTACGAAAGAGCCAACCATCAACCAAAAATGCCGATTGTTCACCCAAATAAAACCAAATTGACTTGTTTTAAAAATAATATTATCATTGGTTTTTGAATGACGATTGATTTGCCATTAATGGGCCTTCACCAATCTCAACTTCAAGCTCTCCATGACAATGGCATGCCACCTAATTGAAAAGATGTTCCGATATTTTGTGCTGCACTCTTTAAAACTTTAGTTTATAAGGTTTATTTTTCTGGTTGTAGTTTCATACACTTTCAAGCTCCCGGAAGAGAAGAAAGAGACCGATCCTAATTTACAATGTCAGCCAACATAATCTACTTAGTTACTTATATTAACCTAGGGATATTATTTACGTGTCACTCTTTTCAACTACAATCTTATTACTAGTTACTCATATTAACCTAGGGATATTAACTTGTACATTGCAAATAACAACTAGTACAATCTTTTTTTTAATATTAGGAGGTTCAGGGCCGAAGCCTGTAATCTCCTAAATCCGAAATCACAGCATGTTATATTAATTTTGTCTCAGCGGTCATTCGAACTAGTGACTTCTGACACAATGATCAATAAACTACGGCATGTATTTCAGTAAACCGAGAAGAAAATAAATAACATTGGTTTGATTATAAATTCGTGTAGTTTCGGACCATAAACTTTGTATAAATGCAATTTTTTCTCAAGATACTTGGCAAAGTAATTAATTAAATTTATTTGAATAATAATCCTACCTTTCATTTTTACTCAAGCCAATATATAAAAATGAATACAGTTCAAAATTTCTGGAGATTCACGATACGCTCTAGCTAAAAAAGTAGGAATATAAAACTCTTTTGAATTCAAACTATAGTAATAACAATAATTAAACTAACATTGTCTTTTCCAACAAATTCGAGTGGCCACTTAGATGATGCTAAAAGCAGCCAATACAACATTTTTTATTCACAAAACCAAATCTTTTCTTTTCATGGCCATATTGATTTACATTAATATTTTATTGTAGTTGCTTCGGCCTCTTATTTCGATTTTTTTTATTTAACTAATTAGACAAAAAAACACACAAGGTGGTGGTGAATAGTGATCTAGTGGTAGGCGGACTTCGAGTGCTAAGCAATCTGAGTTTGAAGGCACTCCATTACAGTTTACCATGTGATCACACGGATATGAAGTTATACTTTAGACCTCATTTGAATATCCAGAGTGTAGTATTTTTAAAACCGGACCGGATATTTATTTGGGTTATGGTTAAATATGGTTCGATAAGATCAAATCTGGTTCAATAATATGATTTAATATATTATTAGTGTGTAATCAAATTTAAAAGTAATATTAGTATATATAATACATTATCAAAATATAAATGAATATAGAACATAAAATATTATAAATATAAACTATTTGTTTACATGGATGATTTATAGATTTTGATAGTTTTAATGATTTTTATCAGTTTAATAATTTTGAGATCCATTTTGTGACCGGTTTATGGTCGAACCAGTTATTAGACTCAACCCAACTATGTAACCGATTCATGATCGAATCCGATCCAACCATCGGATCGGTCCGATTTTGAAAACATTGCCGGAGTAAAAATCCATGGACCGCACTATTTATCTGGAGATTAGTTTTTATCTGAGATGCCCCCCCCAAAAAAAAAACTAATTAGGCAAAAACCATTAACCTAGACGATAAGCGAACATGATCCGATATGTGGACCGTCTGCGATACAAAAGAGATTGCGTACACTATTCTACAAAGAGACACGTAATAATATAACATTAGTGGAATTAGATTCAGCCAACTATGGCATCATCAGCATCCTCAAATTTCTAACTCAATTAGTCTCTCATTTTTTATTGGTCTTTATACATACTAGATGATTCTAGAATGCATTTTAAAATTTTAAATATACAACATTTTTTGTAAATTACATGTAAGACAATGGTTAACGGTTTATATATTAATTGACACTTCCTGAAACTTAATTGAATGGAAATATCTTATGTTATATATACATTAATTTTCGTTGTAAGAAACTATATATACATTTTCAAGTTTAAGCAATTTTTAATCACACGTTCAAGCTTCTATCAGAGGTTCAATTATATTCAAAGAAAAAAAGAAGAGAGAAGGCTACAGGCATGTATTGGAAGTTGTACTCGAACTATAAAACCATGTTCTGAACTAAATAAGAGGCATCCTTTACAAATTATCTCATATATCGTGTGATGTACTGACATATGCTTCTTGCCTGTTATATACTGACTTGCGATCCTATAGTTAAGCTCAACGACGATGAAATAAATAAATCCGATAACATTCTCCTAATTATAAAACAATTATAGTTTCGATCAGATATAACTTTTAATCAGTATAATATCGCACATGTATTACTCATTCGTATGAAGTTCATATCACGAACCATATAAAAATCCAAAAGCTAAATTTGTAAAATAAATTAACTATTGTTTACATCACAAACAGATATGTACAATATTTTTAAAATACATACAGACCGGTAGTATGTGAGCTGTGGATATACACATCGATAACCATTTACAAATATATATATCACTTCACCTTTAAAAATCAATCGATAAAATCCAAATCACAGAAAAATAAAAAAGTTGAATCATCGAAAAATCAAGCGTTAGGTGGAGAATACTCACAAACAACCTCCGTGTTGACCTCCTTCCGGTGAAAATTCCGGTGACAACCACAAGCGGCACATCTCAAAGAATCATCGGTTCCTTCAACGCCGGCGGCCATAAACTCACGGCAACCGTCGACGGCGTAACCTCCGATGTTAGCAGCGTGATTCTTCTGACACTCCACGTAACGGATGCTACTGGTCGCCGATGAAGAAGTAGTAGTCCAAGACGACGAGGTGTTGGAATTTCTTGATCTTTGCTTTATTACCACTTGTCTCTTCTTCATCACGATCTGTGAAACCCTAGTTTTTTCGATTTATTATTCTTGAAATTGGAAGTGGCTCCTTTATGAAAACGAAGTGAAGACTAGATGGTGTGTACCTGCCCCTTTTATAAACTAGTTAGGCCTGTTATATTATCTTAACCCTAGAGGGAGTGAAGACTCCAAGTCATTTTGCAATTATATTTATAATACAATTATATACAACTAATAAATATATTAATATATTTTTAGTGATTAGAAGAAGGTTATAAACTAATAAATATATTAATATATTTTTAGTGATTAGAAGAAGGTTATAAAATGTGGAATCCCCTTGGTCTAGTTCGAGTAAGGGTTCATTTATGCTTCTACATTAGGATGCCTGAGTTTCGAATCCCATCAAAGGCGGATTATGCAGATTTATGGAAAAAAACATACAGGAGATCTTCGGCATGGCGCAATGAGTACCGTCAGACATGGATATCATAAGACGGCTCAAGATGATGCAGTCAGACGTGAATCTTCATAAAACGGGTAAAATTGCTGGTGATAAAATCGTCCTGTAATATTTCATAGTTTGTAATAACATAATTAACCATCGACGAAAAAAGAAGAAGGTTATACACTTTTAGGCCAGACATTATAGGGCAAAGTTAAAACCACAAAAATTAACTTTTTAGAAGAAGAAAAAAAAAACATTTAAACGCGATTTAAGCTTATTGACTTTCAAGATTCATATAAAATAATATATGTTTTAACCAATCGACCAACTTGCGTTAGTTATATAGAAATCTATATAAGAGATTATATGTAAGACTTTTAAATTGGTTGAGAAAATCATTTATTGCACACTGTAGTGTATTGCTGTATAATTTTTGAAGCTATGTTTTATATTGAAATAAATGACATCGTATATGGTTAAGCCTACAGCGTACACTGTTACGATATTCTTTCTCTTCCATTATTTTCACCCAACTGACATGTACAAACGCGACATAATTTACATTGGTCTTCGTTGTCCGAATAATTGAAAACAATATTAACAGTGCTGGTGACATAGTGAGATATAAAAACAGGTGAAATAACACATTGATGTTCAAGTCCAAAATGATAATATCTGGAGTTGATTCATACACCACACAAGAAATCCTAAATGGAACAAAATATAACAAATTTAGTAGCCAGCCTTGATTTACCGTCAAGATCACGTGCAATGCATTATATATAGATAATTGATTAAATTATTCGAGTAAATAGAATTAAATGCGAATCCGACTCAGTCCAACGGACTTGCTCCCAGCAAGAGACAATGACAGGTTAACATTGGAATGCAATCACATTTCCCATCACCTTTTCTTTTATTCCAAACTTGCTGTATATGTATATTATGTTTGTAAATTACATGAATAAAAGAATAAATACTACGTCTATAGATATACATTGTTTAACACCATACACATACGATATCTAATGTTACCAGACTGTTTATTCTCTTTAGGAATTTGTTAAATTAATAAGACATATTCCAGAATTCTGACTACTATCCCTCCTGTGCTATGTTGAATTTTGTAAGAAAATATAGAAAATGGCTATTCAATTAAAAATGAACTAAATAATTAAGTAGCTTCGATTATGTAGACAAGTAAACGAAAAAATGTAAAATAAGAGATATTAGACCTTGATCTGCGCGCCAGCGCGGATATGAATATTCAATTTTTAATTATTTATTTTATTAAATGATATATTTGTAATATTCGTTCATATTATATTCATTATGTAAATATTTTTTTTTGCATCTTAAACTATCTATTTTTTTAAGAATGTGTGATATCATATAAAAAATAAAAAAAATAAGTATAGAGTTAATTAGAAAATTTTTAAAACAGAAATTTTTCTTTCGTGTGCGATATCATATAAATAATGATCCACCCAGTTAACAAAAATCATGATTATTTTATGTGTAATTTTTTTTATTTTGACAATTTTCTTAAAACTATATTTAATTTTACATATTTTAATTAGAATATTTTAAATATCTTTACCTATTTATTTGAAATGCAACTCAATATTTTTTTAACAATTATAAAAAAATATTTTAAAAATATTTTTAGAATTTGTTTGAAAAATATGAAAATTACATTTTAAATTAAAATTATCCTAAAATATGATAAGTTTTGATGTAAACGAAAACTCAAATTATGTCAATAATAATGATATTCAATGATAATAACAATTTTTAATTGATTATTTTTAAAAAAATACATTTACAAAAATATTGTTTGAAAGAAAATTCATTTATCTTTCAAATATAAAATGAAAATATTATAATTAAATAATAAAAAATATAAATAAAAAACCATAAATTTAGCAAATGACAACTGAGTTATATTATGCTAAAAATTTTCTTTCTAACAATTTATCAAATGACAAATGAGTTATGAGCAAATAATACCGTATAGTTTTTAAAAACATAGCCTTTCTTAAATATTTTTTGAATAAATAATTATTTTTAAATTTAATCAACTGAAAATAATATCCGTACAATTGTGTGAGTCAAATTCTAGTTTTATTGATGCATGTTATATATTAGTGCTGCATGTTATATATTAGTGCTGCATGTTTTAGGTAACATTTTAATGATGCACGTTTTTAAAAATCTCCATTATTAAAATTATGCACGTAAGGATAACTCATGAGTTTTTTTGGTTGATTAAATGACATTATGTCCAAATTTATTTAACGATATTTCATTAAGGTAACTGAAAAAAACAAACAATAAAATAGGAAGTTTAAATTCATTTAAGCATATTTCATTAATGTAACTGAAAAGACAAGTAATAAATTAGGCAGTTTTATTCGTTTTAGGATATTTCATAAATGCAAATGAAAAAGACAAACAAAAAAAAAAGGTTTAATTAATGAAGTAAGAACATTTTTAAATGGGTACTTCTCTTTTAATAATATAGATGATTTCCAAGACATATTTATGGTTTCTAATTGAATATTAAAACTTACTTAATTGGTCAAATTGACTTCTTTACAACGTGAGCCAACAAATATGGTTCCCACTTGACACACAAAAGTCAGTCGAGTGTGAGCATCACCTTTTGTTATTGGGCTTTTTGCAGAATTGACCTATAACTTAAAGTCAAACACAAAACTAACCAATTTTTTTTTTGAAAATTGGTTTTCCCCTATTCACCCCATAAGTTCATATAATTTACGAAAATGCCATCAATTTTTTTTTTCTTTTTTTCTTCGAAAATGACATTTTTACTCTCTCACCCTCATCATCTTCAAGTAATTACAAGATTGCCATTGTCATCAATACCACAACCACCATGAACAACCAATTTGAAGCTCTTAATGCTCCCAAAATCGATTTACCCTTCTTCTTTTTCCATTCTTGGGAACTAAACACAACATATCTCTCACTTTCTCTCCATAATGAGCTAAAAAAACCCAAGATTTTGATTCTACATTTTTTATGGTTCATAGAGTCATAGAAGCTAACGATTCTGGGTGGGTTACTTTCCTTTGTGATTCTGTGTGCTTGGAGAAGCCTTATGTATGCTAAGGAACTTATCTCACCAATTTAAGGTATGACATCGAATTTTTTTCAAGATCTGTTCGTCAGACGACTTACTTGGGAAGTCGTCTGGCTGTAGACAACTTACCTGGAAGTCGTCTGGTCAACGCAGAGGTTATTTTTGCAATTGACTTTGAAATCTGTAACCTGAGACGACTGAAAGTTAAGTCGTCTGTTTTTGTTTGGTTTCAAAAAAAATTCCAAAGAACCTAGACGACTTACATTTCAGTCGTCATAGGTTAGTTTTGCATTTGACTGGATAATTTCAGAAGTTTGACTTCCCCAGACGACTTACATTTCAGTCGTCTGGCGAAAATTAAAAAATAATAATATTTTTTAAAAGTAGACGACTTACAGTTAAGTCGTCATAGGTTAGTTTTGCAATTGAAAAAAAAAAAACTTCAAAATTTAATTATACACAGACGACTTATAATTCAGTCGTCCACGAGACGACTTACTTGTAAGTCGTCCAGGATTTTTTTCCGAGATTCTGGTCAAACCTCGTAAATCCTGGACGACTTACATTTCAGTCGTCTCGTGGACGACTGAATTATAAGTCGTCTGCATATAATTAAATCTTGAAGTTTTTTTTTTCAATTGAAAAACTAACCTATGACGACTTAACTGTAAGTCGTCTACTTTTAAAAAAATATTATTATTTTAATTTTCACTAGACGACTGAAATGTAAGTCGTCCAGAAAAGTCAAACTTCTGAAATAATCCAGTCAAATGCAAAACTAACCTATGACGACTGAAATGTAAGTCGTCTAGCTTTTTTGGAGTTTTTTTTTAGCCAAACAATAGTAGACGACTTATTTTTCAGTTGTCCGAAATAACAGATTTCAAAGTCAATTGCAAAAATAACCTCTGCGTTGACCAGACGACGTATAGTTTAGTCGTCTGGACAACTTAGATTGAAGTCGTCCGCGTCTTCTCCGCTAGTTTTTAAGTCTTCTACGTTAGTTTTTGAATAACTTGTATTTTTAAGAGTGATAAGTAACTTTAAGATATGTAAAACTCATATTTACAAAATATGTTCTCTCCCTTAGTTTTAGTAAATTTGACTAAGTTTTTCAACGCAAACTTATAATAAAATATGATATGCTTTGACTAGTTACTATTGTTTGTTTCCATCTCTTAAGTATTATTGTTATAGACAATAATGATGACTATTGTTATGAGTTGGAAGAAGGGTTAAAATGCTTCTTAAAATGTTGTATCAATATAAAGCTACCAACATTCTTGTTTATTAAGATGAGAAAAAGGCCATTGGAGTTTATTATTGCATATGAGAGATCCAAAGATAAGAAAAAGGCTACTGAAGTCTATGATTTCATTGATTTGTAAATGTGTAAACACATTGTTAGCACATTTAATACATCTTGGAAAACATTATTACTGATTTTACAAAAAATTCACAACTAAAAGAGTAGACATGCAATTCACAAAACAGACCATAAACAAAACTATTATAGATCATTCCTCTACAAAGACAAGCTTGGATTCCACTTGAGTAGACAAGACCACACGACTTTTAAGAAGTCCAGACGACTTCTAAGAAGTCCAGACGACTTCTAAGAAGTCCAGACGACTTCCAGGAAGTTCAGACGACTTCCAGGAAGTTCAGACGACTTTGTCAGAAGACTTTTAGGAAGTTCAGACGACTTCCAGACGACTTTACAGGAAGTCCAGACGACTTTACAGGAAGTCCAGACGACTTTGTCAGAAGACTTCCAAGAAGTCCAGACGACTTCCAGACGAGTTCCAGACGACTAACAGGTAAGTCGTCCCAGAAGTCTTCCAGATCTGAAAAACCTGCATATTAAATCCATATCTGAAAAACCTGCATATCCAAAAACGTTCAAATGGCTTAAAAACAGAAAAAATGAGTGAAAGATTAGATAAATCTACCTTTACAGAACACACAAAAATACATATCTAAAAATAATAGATCTACCTTTAAATTAGTGGAAGATGAGTACCATCTAATTAAAAATCTGCAAAAAAAATAGATTAGTAAGAAAGACATGAGACAAAACTGGAAAATTCATATAAAGTTTGGTGTTTTCAAGTCAAAGAGATTAAAGTAGGTTTGGAGAGTTTTAGTTTGGGAAAAAAAGTAAGAACTTTATACAACAAGAAGTTACCAAATGAAGAAAAATCAGACATAAGAACTTACCAAAACGCTCAGATCTATTATGAAAGGGAGACTTCGTCAGAAGACTTTCATGAAGTCCAGACGACTTCCTGGAAGTCCAGACGACTTCCTGGAAGTCCAGACGACTTCCTGGAAGTCCAGACGACTTTGTCAGAAGACTTCCAAGAAGTCCAGACGACTTCCAGACGACTTCCAGACGACTAACAGGTAAGTCGTCCAAGAAGTCTTCCAGATCTGAAAAACCTGCATATCAAATCCAGATCTGAAAAACTTGCATATTCAGAAACGTTCAAATGACTTAAAAATAGAGAAAATGAGTGGAAGAATAGATAAATCTACATTTATAGAACACACAAAAATACATATCTAAAATTAATAGATTTACCTTTAAATTAGTGGAATATGAGTACCATTTGATTTAAAACCTGC
Source organism: Brassica napus (assembly GCF_020379485.1). Classification (NCBI taxonomy): domain Eukaryota; kingdom Viridiplantae; phylum Streptophyta; class Magnoliopsida; order Brassicales; family Brassicaceae; genus Brassica; species Brassica napus. Next base: position 33,794,165 of record NC_063449.1, on the reverse strand, counting down.
AAAAGAGATAGATTAGTAAGAAATACATGAGACAAAACTGAAAAATTCATATAAAGTTTGGTGTTTTCAAGTCAAAGAGATTAGAGAGAGGTTGGAGAGTTTTAGAATGATGAACATTATTTTTTTGTTGCAGCCATTTGAGAGGAGGAGAGAGAATGTGTAAATTTTTCTTTATATATGGAGACAAAAAATCCAATTAGGTTAAATATTTTTGACTCAGACGACTTCCTGGACGACTTACATTTCAGTCGTCTGGTGAAGAAATTAAAACAGACGACTTACATGTAAGTCGTCCAGAAGAGTTTAATATTTTTAGCGGGAAATTAAATATTTTTAGCGGAAAACTAAAATAGAAGACTTTCCAGACGACTTACTTGTAAGTCGTCTGGTTTAAATTATTTAAGCGGAAAAATAATTTTTAAAAAAAAAATTAGGCGGGAATATTTGGACGACTTACATGTAAGTCGTCTGTTTTAATTTCTTCACCAGATGACTGAAATGTAAATCGTCCGAGTAAATTATTCAACAGACGACTGAAATATACGTCGTCCGAGTAAATTATTCAACAGACGACTGAAATATAAGTCGTCCACACCCTAAACATAACCCCTAAACTTAATTATCTAATTAAAGACTTCATAAAATCAAATCAAACTTGAAAAGTGTTTACTATACACATAAATAAACACATATAGGTGAAACTAATTTTTGAAAAAAACATTTTAGTTTTCCAAAATCTAACCCTAACAATACATACAATACTACAACATATGTTTGCCAAACTCCTTAACCAAAGTATTTCATGATTCACTACTTCCACTCATCTATCTTCAAAACAAATCAATTTTATCATATCTTAATTTATATCACTTAAAACTGTTTATAATTACTTGATTTTTATTTTTCACACATCAAAATATTTTTTTACAAGATTTATAAATTATTTTTAAAATAAACCGGTACCAGACGACTTACACTTCAGTCGTCCAGACGACTTCCAACATCTCAGACGACTCAGACGATTTACTAGGGCTATATTCGTAAAAATGGCTTCTGTTTTTTTGTTTGGTCACAAGGGGCTGAGCTGTAATTTCACTAGGTTTTTAGGTTAGTTTTGCATTTGATTCAAGTTTGGGTATAGGTTTGGGGTTAAAATCAAGTTGTGGGTTAGTTTTGGCAAAAACCCCTTTGTTATTCCTCTTGCTCGTATTACAATATAAATATAGGTGAAAGTGTTACAATCTGAACAAATTACAAACTAAAAATAACAGAGACTTGAATCAAAATATTAGCTAAGAATCGAAAATGATATAACAAAAAATACAAATGAAATAGAAATTTTATTAATGATAACTGGTTATAATAATTTTAATTTATTAAAAGTTTCTGTAATAAATTTTATACAAATTTATGTGAGAGTATCCCATTAAAAAAAAACTGATTTCTCAAGAGGTGCACATAATCATTCTAGATGTCTTAAGTACAAATAAAAAAACAGATTTTCATTAATTTGGAGATTAATCTTGATTTCAGCTTGGAATTCATCCAACTAAATAGTTGGAATACGTATATACCTAAATTCAAGTCAATGTACAGTATTTTAGTTTGATAAGCTAGGAATTATAGTAAATTTTACTTAGTGACTTAAGAATTTTTTTTGCCACAATATGCTTTACAAATGCAGAAAAATATACCATAGAATTAATTCAACTGTAAGTAGTAAGTAACTATCGGAAACAAGTCGACAAAGATACTATCGGAATAATCTATTCAACTAGTTGTAGTGGATTATATGTGTAATGTGCCTAGTGTTAAATAATACAATTGAAAACGTAAAAGATGAATTAATTATAATTGTACACAGAATTATAGCTCAGTATACCTGATTTTTACCGTTAGAAATTTGGTTTCTACGTACCTTTGAATTATACCGTTAGTGTAAAACCATTTATCGCCCTGTACTCACCGACCACAGAAAACACAACAAGTATTAGATCAAGAAAATGTCATAATTACCGATTTATGCTACAAAGAAAAACATAATTGAGGTTGATTTGTGTTAAAAGCCGAAGATCACGGAAGAATGTCACGAAGTTGATTTGCCAAATGAATAGATAAAGTAAACAGTTCTTAATCAATCTTTGACGACCATTTTGGTGTTATTTTTCGCCTATTAATCAGGAAAATGTTTTTCATACTTCTACTATATTTCTGTATGAGGAAAAATAAACTATTGTGTAGTAAATTAATGCGAGAAAGAGATTGTTTATATCTCATAATTATGGAGCCCTTTATATATATAGGTAATTACAATAGACCGTCATAGGTAAGTGGAAAGTATACAAATCCTAAAGTGATTAGAAAAATAAAATTCTAAGCATACAAGGAAAATGAAATTGTCTAAGTAGAAAGAAAATATGTCTATTTGGTTATGACATTCACAAATCGGTTCATAACACTCCCCCTTGAATGTTATAACCATAAGAGCTCGTAATACGCTTTGGATGTTGCCTCATTAAAACTTTTCCAGGAAAACCTAGTGGGACAAAACCATGGATAAGGAAAAAGAGTACAACACGTATTACTCCCCCTGATTTGAACCTCACTGAAAGGTTGATGTTGGAAGGTTCTTGACGAATAGATCTTCTGACAGTTCTGAACTGTCACTTGAATGAACATGAAGTACTTGGACCCTTCTCGTCTTCTAGAACTCGTTGGTGAAGAAAACTTGGGTAGAATATGTTACTTAGCCGTCGATCATCCTATACTCTGATCGAATGGACCTTGACTACACGCGCCTATGGCTTGCCCCATGATAGTTGGTCTTTCTTTACCATCAGCCACAATCTGATCGAACATATTGAGTTATGGACCTCCAACCCTGCGGCCAAATATACTCACGAATTTCTTGGTTAATGTTGTTGTGATGGTTTGTTTCATAACCTGTCTGAGATCTGATAGATAACATGTATCAACAAAACCAATTAACCATTCTTTGGGCTGGTTAGTATAAAATAAATCAAAATATATGTCTAATCTCGTCCCAGTGCCTTTAGGTCAGATATGAGCTAAGTTTAGATAGTAAATACTCTGCAAAACATGTATCTGGCCTAGTGTAGCTTGCCAGATACATCAAAACTCCTATGGCACTGAGATATGGCATTTCGGGACCAAGAACTTCTTCATCCTCTCTCATTGGACCATGCACACAAATTTGTTCTTTATCAAATCTCTTGAGTACCTTTTCTGTATATGCCATTTGATGCACAAGGATTTCATTATTAATGTACTCAAACTGTAAACCCAAACAGAATTTCGTTCTGCCTAGGTTTTTCATCTCAAATCTTTCTTAAGATATTCCGTTGTTTGGGACATGTATCCAGAGGTTCAGATTATCAACATACACTGATATTTTCGAATTTCTTTATGCAATGTTGTTCGCGAGAACTTGTTTTACCTTTGAGCTCAATAACCTCTGGTACTTCTATCTTTTTATCCAGTGGACCATCTAATTTCCTTTCTTATATATATAGCCAGACTTATTAGAAATCTAAAAGTATTTGTATCCACCACAAGGGAGTATATTTCTTCATAACCTACTCCTGGTCTATTGTGAGAATCCTTGTGCAATAAGCCGTACTTTATATCTCACGATTTCTCATATTCATTTCTCTTACTCACAAAGACCCATTTTTATCCACTGGTTTATATCATAGCGTCTATATTATATGACCAAATACGCCTCTCTTCTTTAAATAGTCTAACTACACGTTTCCATTTAATCCAATCTATTCTTACGAGTGCGCACTCTTATATTGATGTGAGTTTGTGATCCTCGCTTATATCCATTAGTTCAAGTAGGGGTGGGTGTTCGGGTACCCGTTCGGGTTCGGGTCGGGTATTTTGGATTTTCAGGTATTTCGGTATAGAGGTATAGAACCCGTTCGGGTATTTCTGTACTTCTTGTCGGGTTCGGGTATTTCTTGTATTTAAAAAAAAATCAATTTTTCATTTCTCAAATTTCTTGTATTTAAAAATATAACTTTCACTTAACTATTTTTTTTATTTTTAATAGATTGAATGGTTAATAGATTTGGACATAACATTTTGAAACTAATAAAGATATTAATTTGGTTATTGTTTTTAAATTTTGGATGTAACTTTTTGTTAATTTTTGAAATAAAAAGTTTGACATGCAATTTTAAGTGTGTAGTAAATCATTTTCCCCGTAATTCTATATATATCATATGAACTTAAAGTATGTGTAGTATCAATGTAAATATTTTATATAAAATGAGAGATGTAAACTAGAAGTATATGGTTAATTATACATATGTTCGGTTATCTTCGGATATCCATTCGGGTTCGGATATTACCCGTTCGGGTTCGGATATCCAATCTCTCCTAATTCAATACCCGTTCGGATATTTTGCTACTTCGGTTCGGATTTCGGTTCGGATTTTTTGGATCGGGTTCGGGTGCGGCTTCGGATATCGGATAAAGTGCCCACCCCTAAGTTCAAGTGCTACCTTGTGTATAAATATATCATCTATGTGTCGACATTCTTATGTGTTCCATTATGTTCCAGACATGATATAATCAATTACAAACTCATTATTATCAGGACCATTAGTACCCTGAAGCGTGGCGTCCCAAGCCTCAGTGTTTGGTACCTTAGAGCTGGCCGGCTTTGTTTTCATGTCTAGGATGGTTTCCTCGACCTCGGATTTGTTTATCATTCTCTGCACCTTTCTTTTGTTTCCGAGGATTCTTATCTTTGGAACATATCGGTATACCACGTTTCAAACGTTGTCTAAACTCTGTAGCAACTTGATTATGTCCTTCTTGGACTTCATTTCGAATTGGTGCATTATAAGCTGGTATATATGACTTAGTCACTCTCTTTCGGGTCAGCAAATGAGTCTGGCAATTGATTAGCTAGCTTCTGTAAATGTATTATCTTTTGGACGTCTAATTCACATTATTTAGTCTGAGGATCTTGCCAAGACAATGATGGTTGATTCCATGTAATCTCTTTTACTCTTTTACCAGCTTATTACTTTCTCCCCCTAATCCGTATACCTGGCCTCAAACTGATCACCCATATTTGGCTCAAGGTACTTAATAATCGTGGGAGAATCATATCCAACATATATCCCCATCCTCCTTTGAGGTCTCATCTTAGTTCTCTGTGGTGGAGTAATTTATATATAGACGTCACATCCAAATGTCTTACGATGGGATATGTCTGGCTCTTGACCCGTTATCTAATCGATGGGGATATCTATGCTCACTAAATGGCCTCGTGCGTATTAACTTAGATGCATGTAAATTTCGCGTGGCCCAAGCTGTGACTGAGAGTTTTGACCTCATAAGTAATGGTCTAGCAATCTGCTGTATGCGTTTAATAAAAGATTTCGGCCAAGCCGTTCTTGGTATGGACATGTATCACAGAATTGTCCACACTTACCCCCATGGACATACCATAATCATTTAAATACTTGAGACATGTATTTACCAGTTTATTATTTACTTAGTCTCTTTGACTGGTGATGGCCTATCAATGAGTTTCCATTGTGTACATGCTACACACATGAGATTCTTTGGGATAACTCTTTCTTTCTTTCAATGTGTGCCCATTTGTATATCAATTTCGTATTATGTTTGAACCAGGATGGTCAATCCGGTTATGCCATAAAATGAATATTTTTCGCAGGCATTTAGCCTCTATCATCCTGATCTTGACATAGTAAAGACCAGTAGAGAATGCATATATAGTCTCGACCATTTTTCTATGGTCTTGGGCGAATTTTATATATCTAAATGGAAATTTTTATTTCCTTTGCCCATTGTTTCAATATGGAAACCACTCTTATATTTTTTAAACTCAATGGGCTTCTATGAGTGAATATAAATCATTAGATCTCTTTAGTCTGGCCATAGCCTATCATGAGAATGGCTATACCCGCAACTATATTTCTTATAAACTTATATATTTGAAAAATCATTCATTCCTTTTATTAAGTTCAGAGCAAACAAAGCAATAAAATAAATTCAAAGTGATAAAACAAAGAAAGTATAAAAGCCAAACAAACACAGAAGTCGAAATCAACATTATTCTTTTAGGCAATCATAAGTTTCATATTCCGTAGGATCATCTCTTTCATGATCAAAAATCATCTTTACCATCTTTATATACCAAGTGGGCTTCAGGATTCTTCCCTTTCAGACTCTCTTGATAGAGGTCACAAAGATGTTTGGGAGTCCTACATATCTTAGCCCAATGGCTCCCCTTTCCACATCTATGACCCACTGATTTGGTTGAGCTTTGTGGTTTAAAGGATATACCATGGTCTCTGCCTCGACCATGGCTCAAATTAGGTTGATACCCAGGGCCTTTTCCATAGTGGTTCCCGCGACCAAATGTATAATAGTGGCCATGCCACGTCCTTTCTACCCTCCACGGCCATGGCCGTGTGGTCTATCATCCTAGACGTGGTTAGATTCTTTGGATTCTTTCTTTTTCTTTGCGGCCTTATTGGCTTCAGGTAATGGGGTTGATCCAGAAGGTTTCAATTCATTGTTTCTTATTAGCTAGCAAGGCTCATCCACGGACTTGTAGTCCTGGATTCTAAGATTCCTCCATAGCTTTTGGTAATAACGCATTTCTTTGGTGATCATATCTCGATTTGAATTATGTCCAAAGGTCTAGAAGATTCTCAATTGTCAAATACTGATCTTTGAGACTCTCAATAAGATGATGGTGGATAATTATTATTGCCATGCATCAATTTTTCTCATTGGCATTATTGCCTTCTATGATACATTCACCAAGTCTTTTTGACTTTAGGATAATCTTTGTATCCAATGACCACCATAAATAATTATCTCCGGAGAGATTTAGGGCAGTAAAATCCAGGTTGATTTTCGACATTTTAAATCATATATCACTCAATATTTAGGTATAATTTTCATGCAGCCTTGCTCTTAAAAACAATCAATTCGGATTTCAATCTTGTGAGGACAATGAAAATATCAATTTTAAAGACATTTAATCAATCAGTCAATTTCTAGCAAGTATCAACAATACTATTTCTATGTGCTCATAATATTATGGTTTATCAAGACGAACAAAAACGGATTCAATTAATCATGAAATTAGGGTTTAACAATCAATGGATTTTAGCAAGACTAGTAAAAAGATTTTCTAATCACTCAATCAGTTTCAAGGCTGATTTTAGCAATACTATAATATAAATTTCAAGTATGAATTTCAATGAATCAGTTTCAAGGCTGATTGTTATTTACCATAAACCGTGTGTAAATAATCTATCTAGTATCTGAATTTATCAAACCTCAAAAACATATAATCAGATCAATCAATTTAATAGAACTCATAAGCATAATGAATTTAGGGTTTCAAGTTTCAGATATACGGATTAAGGTTAGGACTAGAATTAGGGTTTCATGATTTCTAATCAGATCAATCAATAAAATCGAACCTATCATACAATCTTAAACCTTAAGACATTAGATTTTATCGTGAATCTATCAACCTAGCATACGGATTCTCTATTCTCAAAGACATCCAAATTAGATCAATATAACCTATCATACGGATTATTTAGAGTTTCTATTTAAAACAGATCAAATTACAAAACTATCAATCCTAGCAGATGATATTAAACCTCAAGAATCATGCAATCAGATCATTCGGATTTTAAACAAGTAAACCTCAATCAATCTATCAACCTATCGGATTCAATCAATGTTTAACAGGTTGGTCGGTTTAAACAACTTTAAATCAGATGAACAATTAACCAAGTAGGATGAGAAAATAAATCTAGCAACTTAACGGTCAAACAATTCTAGCAACATAGCATCAGATTTAAAACCTCAATGATCAAAACCGAAAACAGTTTTGATTTCAAAAATATTCGATTAGAGTTTTAATATGTGATTTGATAATTATAATATAATTAATTTTGATACTTATAATATTTAAGGTTTATAGATATAAGGTTAGAGTTTATCGGATTTTAACTTGTAAAATCCGATTTGGGGTTTTAGTCATGTAGGAACATGATTTAGGGTTTATCGGATTATTAGAATCCGATTTGGAGTTTTAAAGTTTTAGGGTTTAGATGTTTACCTTAACCTCCAAACAGGTTGAACGGACCACCGAGAATCGAGAAGAACTTTGCGAGCTAGTACGTGCTGGATCGGATCGTCGGGTCGCGAAGAGCAGTCGGGATCGTCAGTCGGATCGTCAGTCGGATGCGCTATTGGAAACTCTTGGTCGTTGGTACGTCAGGATGCGAACAGATCGTCTAGTCGGGTACTTATCGGATCCACTGAGCTTCTATCGGGTCGTCGGATTGACTGGTCGTATCGGATGGTTTTATCGGATGAGAGGGTAACCGCCGAGAGAGAAAGAAAAATTAGGGTTTATGATGATCAAGGTTTCAAAACGAGAAAGAAAAGGAAAATAGTTTCTGGTCGATTTTAGAACTCAGGGAATTAGGGAGCTTCGTGCTGATAACGTGTTGTAAATTAATGGGAGAAAGAGATTGTCTATATCTCATAATTATGAAGCCCTTTATATATATAGGGAATTACAATAGACCGTCATAGATAAATAGAAAGTATACAAATCCTAAAGTGATTAGGAAAAGGAAATCCTAAACATACAAGGAAAAAGAAACTGTCTAAATAGAAAGGAAATATGCATATTTGGTTATGGCATTCACGAATCGGTTCATGACGTATTGTCTTTAGAGAAATCTTTATTAACCAGTACTAGACCTTGACCCGCGCGTCAGTGCGGGTATGAATTTTCAGTTTTTAATTATTTATTTTATTAAATGATGTATTTGTAATATTCTTTCATATTATATTCATTAAGTAAATATTTTTTTTTTTGCATCTTAAACTATCTATTTTTTTACGAATGTGTGATATCATATAAAAAATATAAAAAATGAGTATAGAGTTAATTAGATAATTTTAAAAACAGAAATTTTTCTTTCGTGTGCGATATCAAATTTTACCATTTCCTTAAAACTATATTAAATTTTACATATTTTAATTTGAATATTTTTAATATCTTTACCTTTTTATTTGAAATGCAACTCAATTATTTTTTAACAATTATAACAAAATATTTAAAAAATATTTTTAGAATTTTTTTGAAAAATATGAAAATTACATTTTAAATTAAAATTATCCTAAAATCTGATAAGTTTTGATGTAAACGAAAACTCAAATTATGTCAAAAATAATAATATTCAATGATACTAACAATTTTAATTGATTATTTTTTAAAAAATACATTTACAAAAATATTGTTTGAAAGAAAATTCATTTATCTTTCAAATATAAAATGAAAATATTATAATTAAATAATAAAAAATATAAATAAAAACCATAAATATAGCAAATGAGTTATATTATGCTAAAATTTTATTTCTAACAATTTATCTAATGACAAATGAGTTATGAGCAAATAATACCATATAATTTTTAAAAACATAGACATTCTTAAATATTTTTTGAATAAATAATTATTTTTAAATTTAATCAACTGAAAATAATATCCGTACAATTGTGTGAGTCAAATTCTAGTTTTATTGATGCATGTTATATATTAGTGTTGCATGTTTTAGGTAACATTTTAATGATGCACGTTTTTAAAAATCTCTGTTATTAAAATTATGCACGTAAGGATAACTCATGAGTTTTTTTGGTTGATTAAATGACATTATGTCCAAATTTATTTAAGGATATTTCATTATGGTAACTGAAAAAAACAAACAATAAAATAGGAAGTTTAATTCATTTAAGCATATTTCATTAATGTAACTGAAACGACAACTAATAAATTATGCAGTTTTATTCGTTTTAGGATATTTCATAAATGCAACTGTAAAAAACAAGCAAAAAAAATAGCAAGTTTAATTAATGAAATAATAACATTTTGAAATGAGTACTTTTCTTTTAATAATATAGATGAATTGAAGTTATGGTAACAATTAAAGTATGAAAATGATGTTTCCGCTATTCATTAAGTCAGGATCGTCCCGTGGAGCTGATTTAATAAATTAATTTGGAATTAGGATTTAGGACTGCCTTTTAAAAATGGAGTCATATAGATGAATTCAAGATAGAGAGGTGTTTGGGTTACGTTGAAAAGACTTTATGTTTCTCACCAACCGTGCCCTACTCGTGAAGTTAAGAATCATATAAACCCATAAAACCAGCTTATTTGATTAAACATCTTGTCTTTTTCTTCATAAGATTTTGATTAGTATCAAAGTGAGACTAACAAGTTATCTACACTTTTATGTTGGTTTTAGACTGCTTTTATTTTTCTCCGTATGTCACAATAGTTAACTACCAGCATCAATAAAACTTGAAAAACTATAAAACAAAAACCAATGAGTGTTATAAGAGTGTTAATGGTCAATATTCCCGCATATAAAATTGTATCACAATGTTTAGAGAATCTCAAATTTTATTATATTTTCTATTCTGAATGAAGTTTGGAGTAAAATGTTCTCTAACTCTATTTTATTTTTATTTTACAAAAAAGTACAAGCACAATTACTTTTAAAATATTTTTAATGTTTTATTTCTATATTATTGTTTTTTATTTTCAAATAGAATATAATTAAATAAATTCAACAATTATATTGATTATTTGATTTTAAAACAAAAAAAGAGTAATACATTAGCATTTTTTTAAGAATATGAATATTAAAGACAAATACATATAGGCTGCAACCGAATAGTATTTTTTGGAATGAAATCATGTGAAATACTTTGTTTCAGTAATTCGATAAAAAAAATACAATTTGTCTCTAATGAAATAGAATGTTTGTACCATCAATTCCATAAGAAAATAAATAAAATGCAAAAGAAATTATTTATTACTTTTTCCGTTTTGCAAAGAGTGTCAATTTGATACTTTTTACACATTAAAAATGATTTAAATGTATTTCTGTTTTTATTAATTATATCTTTTTAACTAATAATATTTAAGATAAATAAAATTATTTATAACATTAATATATTTTGTAAATAATATTAAGTTTAAAATAAATATAAATTGCATTGGACTTTTAAAATGATATTTTTTTATATAATACAAAGTATCAAAATAATGCTCTTTATAAAACAGAAAAAGTTACAATTTTGATCATAAATGAATAGAATAGACATATTTCATTTTTTATCTCACTAATTTTTTAATAGTGTTTTTTAACTAAAATTACTTACATTTAGAAACAGATGGAGTGTATACTATTTACAGCCATAATTCAAATTATGAATTGCTTCGATGTAATGTTAAAACTAGCTTCAGCAATGAAAAAATATCAGAAATTTAAAACGAATCAAAGAGAAGGCACACAATGATTATTAAACAACAAATTACGATTATTTAAAAACTAATTCTTATTTGGGAAACTAAACATCAAATCTACTTTTTCAGTGTCTCTTTGTCTGTCACTTGCTTCTATAGTCCCTTTCCTTAAAAATATAACAACCGTCTCTACAAGACAACCTATTCGATAGTCATTATTATATTCAAGAATAGCCTTATTTAATTCAAGAAAGAAAAAAGACTGTAACAACTATATCTTATCGAAATAAAATATGAAAAATCGCAAAACATCAAAATTTATTTAGTTGATTGTGTCACTTACGTTTTCCATGTCCTTCTGGTGGTGATATGGAATATGTTAGTCATGAGTTCAATTCACATTAGACACTAAACTATTGCTATTCGGCTAGTTTTGATTTGAGTTTCGGCTTAAGTAATTAATATGATAGGTTATAACAGACAATCGATCCACTCTTTAGTATTAGTCAGAAAATATTTAAACTTGAATCAAATAGTATTAAATGTGTTCCATAGTTAATAGGTTTATAAGAAAAATTGAAATAATGTTAAATGAGTATTGGGCTCTTAATGTTCTCTGACTATTCTTTCGGGCTTTTCCTTCAGAATTATGAACTTCTTGAAGTTGAACTTCGTATCACTTTGAGCTTGAGGCCTTGCCCATTCATTTGAGTGAAATTTGTATTAATTTTCTTGGTCATATATTTGGATATATATATACTATTATTGAAAGAATACATATATATTTTAAAAAGAGTTATAAACATTTCATACGCAAGAGAAATATCCAAATTAACACATACTTTTTATTTTTATTTTTGTTAAAGAACACATACTTTTTATAAACCCATATAGTTAGTTAATAAACAAATCCCAACAAGCCATATACGGCTCCATAATGTGATTGGTAAGTTCCACTAAATCTTTTATATTTTCTAAGCCATTCATACTTTTAAGTCGCACTCATATATGTGTGTGAATTATGCTAATATACTCATAATATTTGTGGTCTTTCTTTTCATAATTTTTCCTATAAAAGGTTTCATGGCCGGGACCACCGATTTTTTCTATTAAATCGATAGTCACGGTCCTGCCAAACAATGTGATGTCTGTTTATCGGTTACCAAACGTTATAGTGAAAAAGCTAACGAGTGCAGTAGTTCAGTTTTGGTGGAGCCCAGAAGGAAGCACAAAAGGTATGCATTGGAAATCATGGGATTATGTGTACATAAGGATAATGGTGGATTGGGCTTTAAGGATCTTACTAATTTTAACATGGTGATGCTTGGAAAGCAATTATGGCGGCTGATCGAGAAGCCAAATACTTTTTTTTCTAGAGTTTTCAAAAGAAGGTACTATAGGAATGCTTCACCTCTGGAACCAATCCGCTCATACTCCCCATCATATGGCTGGAGGAGTATTATATATGCTAGATCTCTTGTTTGTAAAGGACTAATTAAAAGGGTGGGAACATGGTCATCTATTTCGGTATGGAATGACCTTTGGATCTCATCCACTCGCCCGAGACTAGCAAACAAAAACCTTCATAATAGTTACCCGGACCTTACAGTAGATTCTCTCATTAACTCGGAATCCTGAACATGGAATCTGCCGGCAATTAGGACTTTGGTGGATCCCCACGATGTCAAAATTATTGAAAGTATCCCGTTGAATAGAAATCAGATGGAAGATAGGTATGGATGGCATTTCACTAATAATGGGAAATATACGGTACAATCATGGTATCAGGTGGAACAGGTCTATCCTGATAAGGAAAAACCACCAGAATTTTATGGACCCACAGTAGATATACTCAAAGCTTTTGCTGGAAAATGAGGTGTCCTCCAAAGTTAAGGCATTTCTTATGGCAGTTGCTCTCAGGTTGTATAGCGGTAATGAAAAATCTAAAAGCGAGAGGAATACAAGGAGATACATGTTGTGCACGGTGCGGAGATCCGGAGGAATCAATAAACCATGTGTTCTTTGAATATCCTCCAGCACGTCAAGTGTGGGCACTATCTAAGATACCATCGAATCTCAATATTTTTCCTATCAGTTCTTTTTTTGCCAATATGGACCATCTTTTTTTGTAGAGTCAACCCAAAGATGGATGACCTTCAGTTTGCATGGATATTATGGTATATTTGGAAAGGTCGGAATAACAAAGTGTTTAGCAACCTCGATATTAATCCGAGTGAAATGCTCAAACTAGCAGAATTGGAATCAACACTTTGGGCCGAGGCACATGTAATACATAAACAGAGGTTGGTACATGAAGTACAGACCAGACCCATCTTAGCGACTCCAGGAAGATGGTGCTTCACAGTCGGTTCCTGGAAAGACAAGGACCTATTTTCAGGGCAAAGCTTGTTAGCACTTTACCAGGTTTTGATTGTTTATTAGGGGCAAGGAATGTAAGAGCATGTCTATCACCTCTTCATTCGGAGATGGAGGCGTTAATTTGGGCAATGGAATGCATGAATAATTTAAGACAGTTTCAGGTTACATTTGCAATGGATTATTCTCAACTGGTGAAGATGGTTTCGGCACCAGAAGAATGGCCAACATTTGAAAGCTACCTGGAAAATATTAAGCTTTTGAGAAGAAGCTTCCTCAACTCAGAAATCGTTCATGTACCTAGGACGGAGAACCTAAGGACGGATAGCTTAGCACGCAGTGTTCGGAAATAAACGTCATACACATTGATGCAGAGTTACCGATCTGGTTAACAAAATCAACAATGAATCTGTGAATGTTTTTGCTGTCAAAAAAAAATTACATACAAAATTTTACAATTATAATTGCCCTATATGCCCATAAATGTCTCATAATTGCAGCTTTAAATCATAGAACGATAACATCTAATTATACACACCGCTACTAAAATTTCAAAACAAGGGCTATAGATACAATAATTATATCAGAAAATGAAAACATGTGAGAAAAGTCGTTAAAATTTGTTGTATGCATTAGATAGATTTGCCTCCAATGTGTGCACAACTGCTCATGGAATTTTTTTTTTTTTTTGCTAAAACGTAAATATCATTACGTTGTTAATGAAAAGTCTGATTCAAAGGACTTGCAATCTCTTCTGCTCTAAAACTAATCAGATACAAAGGCCGCAAAAAATATAAAAACCCGAAGTATCAACCTAAGATCAAAGCATTGATCAACAAGAACAACACTTCAATCTACAAAAATTGCCACAAGCGTCAGCAAAACCTCCCTACAAGAACTGCACATGGAGTTATACACAAAAGCTGCGTCTACCCTCCGTCCCTCTCAGTTTCTCCAATTAATGTCCACCTCTTAACCTGCATCATCTATATATCCACCTCTGAGATTCAGACACGTCACTCCTGCTCTACATCAAACGGGTTTCCTTGATGTCCTTGCTAATAGATAAGGCCTAAGGGGAAAGTTGGCATGAAGAGCCAAGCCGATATTTCTCATAGAGATCTCTTGTTGGTTGGTCCCAATCACTAGCAATGTAGATACAATTGCTCCTCCATGTTACCTCCTCTTTCTTTCACCTTTATAGCTTTCCTTTTCTTCAATTTAGCCTGTCACCAAATTTGACTTAGTCTGGACTCTGGAGTAATCTGATATGTCATGGAGAACTTATACAAGGAGGGAAAGGAAGAGGGTTCAGGACCAGGAGGTTGAGATTGATAGTTCAAGCCGTTAAACACGGTTTAGAGATGAGGCGCAGCAACACCAAGTATCATAAACCATGCATGTTCTTCTGCCAAAAGTGTTGTACTAAATGTCTTTGTGTTTATCCAGGCACTTTCGGCAACAAACAAGGTGGATCCATAAACAGAGAAAAACCAATCTATTATTTTAATTAATAACTTGAGCTTGACCCGCGCGGATATTTCTTTTTTATTTTATAATATATATTTGTTTTATATAAATGTAAATATATATTTTTAAATTTTAACTGTATTAAATAAATTTTAGCATTTTTAAACAAAATATTTTTATAATTAATAATTTTATTTTATTTTTTGGTCAGTCATTAGAATATGACCCATGTGTTCGTACTAATGTATTTTTTATGCATCAAAATTTTAATGTAAAAGAAAGTTGTTATCTAATTATATTTGATTTATACGATATAAAATTTATATCATTTACATTTTGTGTTTTATATTATGTATTTTATAATATAAACTTGTCTTTTGACATAGTTAATTATACCAAAATTAAAATTAACCAATCCATAATAACGTACATTTTTTATATTTTTGGCATTGATTAAATATAATTTAATGTTTAGCTAGATTATAAGAAGTATTTCAGAAATAAATGACATTTAATTTATTGTACTTCAATTTAGGAAAATGCATTAATAAAACAAAAAAGACAAATATTAAAATATATAATTTAATAATTAGTTAGTGGCATAAAAATGTAAATAAGTTTGAAAACTAAAGGACGATTTTAAATGATACTTCTCTTTTAATAATATAGATAGATAGTAGACCCTAAACAATAGTATGTTTTCCTTGTGACGCTAATGAGATTATAGTATTATCTGTTTGTATTATCTAATATATTAAAACAGAAATCACAACCTTGATTCATGTGTGATTTTTTAAAAAATGGATCTAATGGACCTATTCCTATAAAGTCATGTTTTAATATCTAATCTTATCATTTAAATTTTGGGTCTACCAGAAAATTTTATTGGGCTATCAATAATTGAATTTAAACAATAGATGATTCATTGGATATATAGATAGTATAAATGAAATAGATATAATATAATGTTATAATATTATACCTCTATATGCTAAATATTTAAATATTTGTCGATGTTAACTTTTAAAATTATAAAGATTTTTTTTAAATAACAAAAACCATATTATCTAACAATGATTAATCTTTATTACCTTAAACCAATGAAAACAAATTTTAAACTATATAGTTTATTTTAAAACTTATTCATCTTATATATTAAAACAGAAGTCACAACCTTGATTAATGTGTGGTTTTTTAAAAAATGGACCTAATAGGCCTATTACTAGAAAGTCATGTTACATTTGATATCTAACCTTATCATTTAAATTTTGGGCATACCAGAAATTTTTATTGGGCAATCAATAATTGGATTTAAACAATAGATGATCCATTGTATTTATAGATATTATAAATAAAATAGATAAAATTTAATATTGTAATACTATACCTCTATATGCTAAATAATTTAATATTTGTCGATGTTAACTTTTAAAATTATAAAAAAAAAAATTTAAACAACAAAAATCATATTATCTAACAATGATAAATCTTTACTACCATAAACTAATGAAACTTTTTAAACTATATATTTTATTTTAAAAATTAAACAAAAATTAAATATTTAATTATTTACTCGATAATATAAATCTATGAAGTGAAAAGTTTAATTTTTTAAAAACTTTCTAAATTTGTTAAATATTACAATATCTTTGAATATGACAATAAAAAAATATTTTACTAATCTTTATATATATATAGTTACAATTTTAATAATGAAACTAGATCTTGACCCACACAACCGTGCGGGTTTTTTTAATACTAAAATAATTTAGATTATGCAATAAAATATATCAATAAATTAATATAATTTGGCGTTATATATTATCTAATTTTATAATAATATTTGTGTGACGTATTATATTACTATTATAAAATTTATAAATTTTGTATTTTGTAGCAAAATTTATTTTGAAAACATTATTATGTACAAATACTGAGTTGCATAATTTTTGTTTTATTTCTAAATTTGAAACATATGTGGAAATTAAATTAAGTTGAACCTACATAATTGAGAATTTGGTATATAGTTATTAATTAAAACAATTTAGTATAGTTGTTTAAATAATAAACCCAATTGTTTTTTAAATCATGGGAGTATACAGACGTTAATAACAGTAGAGTAAAGTCTTACATATACGATATAAATAAAGTTCAAATGTTTCATCTATGAAAAAAGTGTAAATTAGTTAGTTAAATATGGTAAAATCATTTAAAGGTGTGACTTTTAAGTGGTCTAAATTTAAAAAATCACATATGAAATAAGTCATAATTTCTGTGGTAAATATATAAGAATTTTTATTTTTAAATTAGAAATAGAAATGAATATTTCTTTTTAAAAACATCTTTTAAAATACTTCTTAATTTAATGTTGAAAATTAAATAAATTTAAAATTGTTATTGTCATTAAAATATATTAAAAGTATTTTATATAATTAATAAAAAAATTACAATGAAAACTAAACTAAAATTTAGTTTTTAATTATACTTTGAGTTAACTAAAATTTTAATTAACTAATTTCGAAAATATATTTTAAAAAGATTCTAAAAGGTATTTGATAGATTTTCTTGGACATTTCCGTAAGATATTTATTTGTATTTCAAATAAAAAAAGATATTATAATTAAGTTATGTAAAATTTAATAAATTTTTAAGGATGGTCCAAATAAAAAAATCACACATGAAAAAAGTCATGACTTCTATTTTAATAGTATAGATAATAATCCGAAAATATATATATAGAAGAAGATACAAATACATGTGAAAGTTTGAAACAATCTATTCAATGAACAAAATATACAGTAAACTTATTATGTTTTAAAAATTGATAGACACATATATATTATAATATATACCAATTTAGAATTGAAAACAAAATATTTATATAAAAATGAATGAAAAAAAAAATCCACGCGGTTTCGCGGGTCGAGATCTAGTCTTATATACTAAAACAGAAGTCACAACTTTGATTAATGTTTGATTTGTTAAAAAAATAAAATTAATGAACTTATTACTAGAAAGTCATGTTACATTTAATCTCTAATCTTGTCATTATTATAGGTCTAACTAACTCACTTTCTAGATTATATGAACTAAATAAGATGTCTATAACAAAATTTTGCTACATTATAGGAACTAAATAACTATCAATCCTTTCCAAGCAAAAAAGTGATCTGGAAACTATGTTATCAATTTTTACTTCTATATTCTGTACTATCGTGTTTAAAATAAACTCCAAGGAGTAGAAATATTTCTCGAGACTTCTACACCTAATAAGGTACAGTTTTAAAATAAACCGATTTCACATTGATTTGTGTTTTGTATATAATTCATTTACAAAATATAATTATACACGAAGTTTTAAATTTAGATTTTGTTAATTTTCTTATTTTGTGAAATGTTTGATTATCTTTGGAGATGATAATATTTTAATATTTTTCAAATTCTATTTCTATTTATTTATTCAATAATGAAATACTAATCCAAATAACAAAAAAAAATAAGAAGAAACAAACATATGTGAAAGTTTGAAACAATTTATTTGATGGAGAAATGTATACTCTAATATTATTATGTTTGAACAACCTTAATATACTCGATAATATAAATCTACGAAGCTAAAAATTTAATTTTTTAATAACTTGTGAAAGTTTGAAATAACCAATTCAATAAAAAATATATGGTAAAATTATTATGCTTTAAAAAGTGATAAACACACCTTATATATATTATAATATATACCAATTAAGAATGGAAAACATAATGTTTATATAAAAATAAATGAAAACAAACAACCGCATAATTGCGCGGATCGAGATCTAGTCTATCATTAATTTCTTAGTTCTCATATAATTGTACGTATGTTTCTTTCCTATTTGTATTTTGCAAATTTGTTGCGTCACCAGACGAAAAAATCTATCAGACCAAGTTAAAAAAAAAAAAGAGTTTGAAAAAATATATATATAAAAAACAAAATTCCTTTATGGGACCTTCAAATTAAAAATATATGAAATTTTTATTTATCATATCTTTTTACTTTTTGAATAATAATTATTACAATGATTTTATATATAATCGTTTGAACACATGTTGAAAGAGATTCAAAATACATATCGTTTGATTAATCGTTTCTAAATATACAATCAAACCAAGAGAAACCCTAGTTTTCTATAATAAAATTAGCGATAATTATATTGGCTCCATGTAAAGAAATATATTTAAAACTAGGGTTTGGCCCGCCCTACGGGCGGGTGGTACTAAAAATTTTACATAATATATTATCAATTTTATTGAGTATTTCAAAATGATTAGTTTACTTTGGTTGGAAAGTAATTTCTATTTTCAATAGGAAGGATTTGTTTTTAGAAGTAAGGCTTACAATTATAATACAAAAAAAATACAATTATATATGCATTTCTAATTCTTAAAATTACAACTATACATTATGTTCCTGGATTCAAATCATCGACCAGATCCATTAGCGGCCCACCGCGTCTATTTTTATTAGTGGACCAGGCCACTCCTACATCTGCATGAACAAAGGAAGGACTGGTAACACCATGCCACACTTCCGTCAACACCTACAGCTGGAGAACACGTCTAAGACATGAGTCGTGCTGGGTGGCTTACTTCTCTTGGGAGCTTTTTCTTCAGCTGCAAGATTCAAGTGCCCTCCTATGATTCTCAGACGATCTTCTAAAGCAACCAAGACAGTAGAAACATATCACAGCCCGAGCACAAAACATTGACGTTCTTCCATGAAATTGTCTCCTCTTCCTGCAAACACACACATTTAGATATCACTGCAAAAAAAACAATTTTTACCTCCATATGACGCAGATGGTTTGAAACTTGAGAGATAGATACAGCTTTAAGATCATAGGTGAGAAAGAACACTCCATAACACTCTTTCTTTCTTGAATAGCAACATAAGCTTGACAACAATAAAGAAAAACAATAACAAATTTGGGAAATTGTAAACGTTGTGGGCAAAACTTAACTTGAAAAAATCTTGATACCTCAACAATGCACTAATTTAATCCAAAAGTTTCATCGGCTTGCCAACACCACTCTTTTTGCAAGTACCTTCTGTCAATAATTATATATGAATATCAGTCTATCGGAAGCTGCTATCAACAACCTCCTTGGATTTGCCATCAGAAACTTAAGGAAACCAAATCATATTTGACCTTACCAATCCATAAAACAATTAACATGTGAAAGAACATGTCCTACAACAATTAAACCCAGTTAAAACCCAGTTAATAAGTAATCGATCACCTATAAAAATTTGATTGTAATGTGTCTAATTTTCTCTCTATTTGATGCTTACTTTTCCTGTGATTGTGTTGTTGTGGATAATTAAGTTGGGAAGAAGGTAGTTTAGAGGCCAAAGTGGTTTGTTCTGCCTTGGAATGTTTGAACTTGTTCAACATTCTAAGTCAAATTCTTTCTAAGACTTGCCGTTAATTTTCCATCTACCCTAAAAGCATTATAAGTTATAACATCAGATTTTCATAAAATTGTCGGAGAAGAAGGTTAAGAACAAAACCTCAAAAAGCGAATCGCTTGAAGTATTGAAGTTTGTTTCTTTTTGAAGAGCCTGCATCAGATTTCATAAAATAATCAGAGTATGATGAAAGCAAAACCCTAAAAATCAATCTTCGATCTAGCCAGACCTTAAATACTGCCTCTTCCAATCAAACGATTCTTAAGCGGTATAGGAGTTGATATTGGGGCCGACAGCCTTTTCAGATCTGAAGCAAATCAAATGCTCACTGTATATAAATTTTTTTTGCAGATGATAAATGAGGAGAAAAGAGTTTATGAGACCTGATTTAAAGCTTGAGTTGATGGCTTATCGTGAATGCATGGAAGCTCGGTCGTCTACGGTTTCAGAGAAAGAAAAGAGATCGTTATGGTCGAAAGAAGTGAATAGAAAAGAGTTTTAGATGGTTACAGAGAGGACACGTGCCATTTTTTCCTTCTCCCTTCCTGACCTTCGGACACAGGAATTAGGGTTCAATTTCTTTCTCTCAACAAAACCGAAGCCCAATACCAATAAGGAAACTCAAGCCCAACACGAAGTATTAAAACTTAAGTGATACGGCGCGTTTGGAAGAAGTCGGACACGTGTCAGCCCCTCAGAGTTTGAGTTTCCAGCTGGATAACCTAGGAGTGAGGCAAACAATTTTATATATATATATATAGATTTTCAAATAAATTTACACTAAAACTCCTCTATTAAAGAATAGAAAATAAATAGCCTTTACCAAATTATCCGCCGGAAAAAAAAAGTCTTTTACCAAATTGTCCAGAACAGAGGAAAGGAGTCATTAGAAGATCTGTAGATCAAAAGACCCTGGAACTCCAAAGTCAACTGATTCCTGGATTGAAGCTGTCTGAATAGCATCAGATTATCCATGCATCAAAGTCTCTGTTCTCCTCCAATGGCGTAAAACCTCAGATGCCCTAGTTCATCCAGGTACTAATTCTTGTCTCTTGGTTGAAAGCTGAAACCTTTGTCTCCAAATCGATTAACCCCCAAGAACAACTTTGGTTCTGTCTGAATGATTTGAGGTTCGAAAGATGTCGGAAAAGAGCATGCTTTCCTCAAAACTCCTCTTTTACACGATAACAGTATCGACGCTGCTATTCATCGTCTCTTCTCTCTTCTTCCTCCAACGCAGCGACTCTTCTTTCACTTCAAGCTTAGTCCGCAAGCTGATTCTCCCAAGAACAGACATCAAGAACGAGAAAACCGATGCTAAACCGGTCTCGTGTGGTGTGTTAAAGGTGTTTATGTACGATCTCCCCTCTGAGTTTCACTTTGGGCTATTGAACTGGCACAAGAAAGGATCTGAGACTTGGCCTAGCGTCAAGAACGTTAGCACAGTCCCGTCTTATCCTGGCGGGTTGAATCGTCAGCACAGTGTGGAGTATTGGCTTACGCTTGACTTGTTAGCTTCAGAGACACCTGAGGTTAAGAGACCATGTAGTGCAATGAGAGTGAAGAGTTCGAAAGAAGCTGACATTGTCTTCGTTCCCTTCTTCTCCTCGTTGAGTTACAATAGGAAGTCTAAGCTCAGTGGAAACGAGACCACTAGTGTTGATAGATTGCTGCAGGAGAGATTAGTTGAGTTCTTGAAAAGTCGTGACGAGTGGAAAAGATTTGGTGGGAAAGATCATTTGATAGTAGCTCACCATCCTAATAGTTTGCTCTATGCAAGAAACTCGCTTGGCTCTGCAATGTTTGTTCTCTCGGACTTTGGAAGGTATCCATCCTCCATTGCTAATCTTGAGAAAGATGTCATTGCGCCTTACGTGCACGTTGTTAAGACTGTCTCTAACAATGAGTCAGCTCCGTTTGAGAAGCGTCCTGTGTTGGCTCACTTCCAAGGAGCAATCTACAGAAAAGATGTAAGTGATTTATTGTCCTAAAGTATTGTTGTATCCTTAGAACTAGGCCTGCTGGATCGGTTAGTTCGGTTTTTCCGGGTCGGGTCGGTAGTTCGAATTTGGTTAGTTCGATTCGGTCGAATTTCCGCCGAAATGAACCGTAAATGTTTGGTTCGGTTTTTGGTTTCAAAAATTTCTACCGAACTTAACTAAAGTTTTTTGAGTTCGGTTAAATTTTAGTTTAAATTGGTTAAAAATTTGGAAATTTTTTGTTAGGTTCAGTTACTTTAGTTCGGATTTTTGTTAGTTCGGTTAATTCAGATAGGAAATTTGGTTAAAATTGGTATAGTTTGGTTAATTGTTTTTTTTTTTTAAAACAGAAATAACCAATCACTGACCAAAAACCAAAATTTTCTTTTTAAGTTGCCGAATCGAACCGAACCGAACCTCCTAACTAAACTGATCCAAAAACCAAACTTTTCAGTTCGGTTCGGTTAATAATGGCTGAACACATCTCAATCATGTCAAATGATTTGTTGCAGGGTGGAACTATTCGCCAAGAACTGTATAACCTTCTTAAAGACGAGAAAGACATTCACTTTGCATTTGGAACCGTAAGAGGGAACGGGACTAAACAAACCGGTAAAGGCATGGCTTCCTCAAAGTTCTGTCTCAATATTGCAGGTGACACGCCTTCCTCTAACCGTCTTTTCGACTCTATCGTTAGCCATTGTGTTCCGGTTATCATCAGTGATCAGATTGAGCTTCCATTTGAAGACACTCTAGACTATTCTGGTTTCTCTGTGTTTGTGCACTCTTCTGAAGCTGTGAAGAAAGGGTTTTTGGTGAGTCTCCTAAGAGGGGTAACTGAGGATCAGTGGAAGAAGAAGTGGGAGAGACTCAAAGAGGTTGTTAGGTACTTCGAGTATCGGTTTCCTTCTCAGTCTGGAGACTCAGTGGATATGATTTGGTCTGCGGTTTCGCATAAGCTTGCTTCACTTCAGTTTGATGTCCATAGAAAGAATAGGTACCGTAGATCTGAAGTTTTTGATAGAAGTTTATCAACTTAAGATCATATATGTGAATGATGCTGTTTGAAGAAGACCCATTCTCTGTTCTTGCCTCATTTCTGTTTTGTTTTCTTGAAGTTGAAGATTAATGAATATAACTCAGTATAAGAAGCAAATCTGTAAAGACAGTAGTCTTGAGAACTAAGTTAGTTCGACCAAACGTGATTCAGTCTTAAGTTGCACTCTGCAGTTTTGTCTATGGCAATCTTCGAACTATGCTTTAGAAGATTTAAGAAGAAACGAGCACAGATGTAAATGATGAAGAGACTATTCATATAAACATCAAAATTAATCTTAAGAAAGTGATCAAAGTAATGTAACCATGAAACCAGAAGAACAAGTTAGAACAAGTTCCAACAGCTTGTGTTTGAACCATTTTCGGCTTAGGACACACTCACAATTGCATAAACTCCGCGGCCAACGGTAACACTTGGCCAACATAAGCACGCACAATCGCAGACTCAAAATCTATCTTTTAAAATATATACATGGTGCCATTCCTCATTTTGGCATTGTTGCTATTATATGCTACGTTTGACCTTTTCAAGTTCAGTCTGAGGATTTTCGACAGCAGGTGGTTCTTATAGACTGGCTTGAAGCTTTCCTGAAGCTGCGTTTGTGTTTCTCCAACTCAATAGGTGTCTGTACTTAGGAGCTTTGCAGCAGAAACTTTCACTGACACTCTTCTTGGTCTTCTTTGGTTGAGGAACTGGTTTCCAAAAGCAGGAGGCTGACCAGTTCTCTAACCAGAGTAAGTTTTGAATTTGGATGGAATCTTTCATATGGGGGCATGTACAAGTAGCAAGTAGTATCATCAGTCTTGGCGATGAAAAGAGAAGCTGAAACAAAAGTTTAGAGACTCCATGAAAGAAAATAACAAAACTCAAAATATGTCTCCTAATCATCTAATTCCTATGTACTCATTTCAAAGTTTAGAAGCATAGCTTCTGAGCGAGCAAAACCGTTGGCTGTTAATTACTTGGATTCCCAGGTAAGCATCTGTGCAAAGCTTGTTCTAGTTTAACAAGAAAAATAATGAGTTATTCTCTCAAGAACACCAACAAAAATATCTCTTTGGACTAAGGTTAACCTACAGAGAAGCAAAAGTATCAGTACCTGAAGCAGCTGCAATCTGAAATTTTTTTGAACTTGAACACCAACGTCAGAATTTCAATAGCTTGTCTCCTAACTAGGTGACCACGAGAGTAAGTGCTTGTAGCCTTGTTATGCCTTTGAGTGCCCCAAATAGTAACTTGAGATATTACCAAGTTAGCCTCTAAAGGCAGCCTGTACAGACGTTGCTTCATGCGATCTCTTGTTCGCTTCTCTCTGAATCAACAACCTAAAGAGAAAGAGTTCTCAGAGCCTTAACGCTCTCCCGAGAAGGGGAACACAGGGAGAGAGAGAAGAGAAAAAAAGGAAATCATTTTGCTAAAGAACATCTTAGCACCAACATGGGTTTATTATTTACCATATGCTCTGTTATTATTTTTGGTATCACATTCTCAAACTGTAACTGAATGCTTCATGCTGGGTGGATTACCAATTTATGTCACGACTTATATTCTTTATACAAAATGAATTGACATTGGTGGATTACCAATGTATGTCACGACTATATCTTTTAATACATATATATATACAAAAAAAATATGAATTGACACTTGTATGGATATTTGCTGGGCTATGTACGTAGTTTCTTTAACTTAATTGGCCTCTCTGGTAACAAATATAGGAACCTGAAGGCTTCAGGTGTTGAGGTTGTCTCTGACTTGCTTGTCAAAGTTTTCTTATGGCTGTCTACCACACAATGAGTATTTGCACGATAGTCTGTCAAAAAAAAAGCGCTTGTCTGATTTAGAAGGATAATGGATGGCAAGATAACAAACAGCATAACAACTCCTGAAGTTGCTTTTACTGGAGATACAACCATTGATTTTGTAGTTGATGAAAACGGTGCGTGATTCTTTACGATATCTTTTTGCCTGCTCCAAGTCTCATGGCTTTGTAATTAAAGATAAACTTTGTTCTCTCTCTCTTTCCTCTTGTGCAGAACACATTTCTTGATGATTCGGTGAGGTGAAGACATTTATCTGAGGTGAGGCTACTTGTGTCTTTGAAGTTGAGTAATTGTATACAAGATAAAACAATATTGTAAATATATATGTTATAATATATAAAATGTTGTTATCTAATCTATTAAAATAGGAGTACAAATAAAAATTGATCCTGAGTTTTCCTCAATAATTACAATCTAATGTCACTCATCTAAACACAATAATTTTATACTTTTGCTAACCCATAAATTTCGTACTACGTTATGCAA
The DNA here is from genome assembly GCF_020379485.1 of Brassica napus. Classification (NCBI taxonomy): domain Eukaryota; kingdom Viridiplantae; phylum Streptophyta; class Magnoliopsida; order Brassicales; family Brassicaceae; genus Brassica; species Brassica napus. The sequence continues at coordinate 33,768,166 of NC_063449.1, read as the reverse complement.
AAAAATATTCCCATTATGCCGGTAATTTCTATATTAATGCAGTTATGATAACTGCAATAAAGTAAAGTAATAAACGTAGTTAATACATCAAGCCAAGAAATATTCCCACTTAACTAATATGAAATATTGCGTTAGACCAAAAGCAGTTAACAATTATTTATTCAATGTGTATACCTTAGTGAATTTTATTTTGGTAATTGTTTAGATTTAGAAAAAAGGAATTTGGATAATATGTATCCGTAAATAACTGATTATGATTCTAAATTTAAAAATTTGCCGAAAATCAGTTGGCATTGTCAACTAAAAATCTGCAAATATATTGTTTATATATTTAAGTTCTTTAAAATATTTTATCCATAAATGACTATTCAATTATAGATTATATTTACACAATTACACAAAATGCTTTAAGAAATATGCATCCCCGGTTGAAGGCTCTTGGTACATACCTTGGCTGGTCTCTGAAAAATCAAAACAAAGAATGTAGCTTAGAAGAACCTAATCCTAAAAACTCAAGCAAACCTCAATCAAGAAACTCGAACCTTTATGCCAAAAGATGAAAGTTATCAATATATCTATCTTCTGGTCACCTTAGAGTGAAGACATTAACTTATTTTGATCGATCTTTTAGAAAGCATGCGTCAGACTTTTGTCGGCTGCGGAAAAAGAGACAAGAACAGAGAACTTTCGATGGAATGAGAAAAGTCGGTAGATGGGAAAGGTGTTTCTATTTTTTTCTGGAAAAAATAACATATGGGCTTGGATCATTGGAAAATATCTTTATTGATAATTATGGGTTATATCCACTACGTGATTGTAAATTATGGGCTTATATCCACTACATAATTGTAAATTATGATGTATCAGCTTTAAAGTCATAAAAAATGTCCCAATTTAATAACATAAATTAGGTTTGCAAAATAAAAAATTTAAAATCTGTTCTTATTTTTTATTTTTGACATTAAATATCTTCTTATTTTTGGATGTTTTTTTTGTAACTTGGTTTCATTATTTTTTTTGTCTAAATAATGTATTTGTTTAAAAAAATCAATAAAATATTTGAACATTATATTCAAAAATTTTAATAAATATTTATAATATAATTTAATAAAACTCACAAGTATACTTAAACCTTTAATACTTTACTGTTTATTTTACCAAATAAACTAAATAAAAGCACAAGAAAAGAAAAACACAATCTCATTTATAAATGAAGGTTAATCTCATTGAACAAGACAAACCAATGTCTACATAAATAACATCGAATCTATAATATAATAAGTATAAACAATTTAACTTATGTCATTTCCAGAAGTTAAAATATACAATTATGAAGAACGAAAACACGCGCGGGCATGCGGGTTAAAAGCTAGTTGTAAATTAAAAAATATATATTAATTTATTATTTCATACTTTATAATATTATATATGAATTACTGTTATTTACAGATAAAATTTTTACATTATTTTATTATTTAAACGGTTTAATCTGATATTCTTTCGAGAACTCATTGTTATATTCATCACTAAATGCAATAATAGAGTAAAAAGTATTCCACCACATCTTTTTTCTCATCTAAAATAGAGATTGCTATTTTTTATATTCATAGAGGAAAAAATCAGATAAAGTCATATTTTTTTATTTTCAAAACAGTCATATAACTTTCAAATTTTTATAATTATAACTAAAACAATTATTTTTACAGGGAAATGCAGTTTTTTATATAAAAAAAAATAGAATCACACTTTTTAGTTACCTAATAATATTTTAAGAAAACTAAACTAAGTCATATTTTTGAAAATCTTGTAAAAACTAAAATTAAATAAGGTTAATTTTCAACTTTTATAAATAAAATGTAATTATTTTAAAATTGGAATAGAATCTTTTTTAAAATATTCTTCTAAAAAGAAAAAATAGAGAATACTTTGGAGAAAAAACATCTCTATTGTAGAATCTCTATTTTACAGATAGAAATAAGTGAATATATTGGAGACGGTTTTACAAGGCTTCATGTCTATACACCGCTTAAACAACCATTTAAAATGCTTTTTAAATCTTTATAGTCGTAATGAATGCCCATATGAGTTATGAATATGATCGGTCTTCAGTTTTGCATTGTCTTTAGTTTTTTTTTTGTGTGATTTGCTTCATCACTCGATCAGCAGTAAGTTTGGTTTATGCCGCGTAAAGTGATAACAAATGAGCTACCTCTTTTTTTGGGTCAAACAAACGAGCTTAACTAATTCCATGCCAACCTCTTGTTTTTTTCGAACTATCCATAAATAGATTAGCATGTGGACAATTATATATTTGTTGTCAATAATGAATAATGGCTTGTTAATGTAACAACAATTAATAATTAAGTTTATTATGTTTACCAAAAAAATGTTTAAAATGGGAGTGTGAACATTTGAACTTTAGGTTTTAGTCTTACAGTAATGTTTATAGCCTTTGTTCTTGTGTTTGCTCCAAAAAAAGGCTTTGTTCTTGTGCTTTTTGTTCTTGTGCTTTTTGTTCTTCTGCTATCTCTTATTAATGTGTACATAATAAATAATTTTGACGTTTCCAAAAACGGTTTGCATCAAGTAAACGAGATATTGAACACATGCTTTCGACATTTTTATTAATGTGATTTGAACATTGTCAGACGCGTGATTTCGTGAGCTTGTCTAGCTTCTCAAACTTCGTTTAAAATTTCCAACTATAGCATGCGACGTTGAAATGCAACAACCATTCCAAGTCATAAATGATAGAAACAAAATGTGATCACCAGTGACCGCGTCCAACATTTCATGATCTATAAAGTCACACTATAATACAATATCGTAGGACTAGACCGTGTGTAGTTGCAGTTTCTTTAGATTAACATCCGCCAATGGTAGTTGAGTTATGGTTTGGTTTCATTATATTCTTATCTGAATGACTTGCTAATTTTTAATAGGTCGTCATGATAAATAACAATTTGACTTTTAAAGTCAAGTCACTTATAATCTAATAAATATATTTGTTTTGACCACGATGATTCAATTTGACAGAAAAAATATAATAGGTCTATCAAATAGCTGGTGAGCCATCGTAATCATCCTATGGACTTTGGACTAAAATGTGTGTCTTAGTTATTTCAGGGAAATTTTGGGGAAATTGCTACAAACTCCTATACTATTCAGTCTCCTCTCACTCTTGACGACATTATGATTTATTCAGAAATGAAAATGAATCTTTGTATTTTCAGTGTGTTTTCGTTTTACATTAAAAATGTTTGAATAATTTATAACCGGGACGTGAATTGATGATTTTTCAAAGAGCCACTTTCCTCGCAAAGAAGATGGTTAGACTGAATTGACTCCTTAAATAATATATGGGATTATACAGATAACAATAGATGGATTTATAACTTCGTTGTAGAAACAAGGTGGATATTTGTAGATTGGATTCATCATTTGCAAAGTAGAAAAATGGAAAAATATTAAAGATTGGTGTCAAAGTAAGAAAATATGAGAAAATGTGTCCATGCTGTAATTAATCTAGCTAAAATATGATAAACAAGGCACATAAGAATTTAATCTAAGATAAATCTTGGTTTTAACTTTTATTGGGATGACATGCTGTTGGAATATCTTTTGTCTGTTTTGGGGTCGATTTTAACTATGACCACATATTTTTGATTAATTATATCAATTATTCTAGAGGGATCCGAGTCTGTCAATTACGATCAGAAACTTTCATATTGGTTATGGTTTTCATTTTGTTTTGAACCGTTGATTTATGTCTTAATTTACAGTTGATTTCATATTGTCTCTATCTTTCATAGCTATTACCATCATATCCATCATTACCATCATATCCAACAAGTGCAACGAAATACAGCTATTACCATCATATCCATCACATGTGGTCAGTCAAAATGCCTTTTCTCTGTCATTTTTTTTTTTTGTCATTACAATCCATTTTATCTGTATATATTCTGAATCTTTATTTTGGTAAATCCTTGGAAAGGTAACCGAAAATACATGCACATATAATATCCATCAAGTCTCTCCACTCATGTGATCCAAGTCCAACAAAAGTTTGAAAAACACTTGTTTGTAACATTTTACATCAATAAACTCTGTGACATATTTTAGAGTTCTTAAATTTACATCAATAACATGTTACATTATATAGCTTTTAGCCTTTAAATCTATATATTTATTTCTTCTCATCTCGAACAACATTGTGTGCTTATTCATGTATATACTTTTTATGTTACGTAAACCACAATTTATTCTAATTCAGTTTATACTTCCGTACTTCATAGTCTTAGACCAACCAAAAACAAGTTTCTTTCTTTCTTTAGATTAAGAATATTAAATTGTTATGTGAATAAATAAAGATATAACGAAAGAAAAGTATGATCCAATTTCAAGTGAAGAAATTAAAATAAAAGAAAATTTCTGAGTAGTTTACTTAGCAATTCTGAGAAATTTAAGTGTGAAAATGAAATGAATTCTTCAATTTTTAAAATGGGGCCTAGCTACACCCGTCCCCTATTTATTGAGGGACGAATCCATAATCCATATCATCAAATATCTACTTGAACCAAAGAGAAAAACTATATAGTATATTCCTCCAAACAGAAAAAAAGAAATAAACAAAATATATAAACAAATCACTCACCATCTCTCTTTTGTTCGTTCTCTAAGCAATCTCCAATGGCCTCACTTCATCTTTCTTCTCGGTTTCTGGCCACAAACACTAAAAAACACGGCTCCATCTCCATCTCTCATCATTACTCTCCAACTCCATTCACCAGATTATTCTCCCGCAAGGTTTTTTTTTCTTTCTTTTGAGTTCTTGGCTTTTTTTTTTCCAAGAATGTAGTTACATTAACTGAGAAACCTTTTTGGACGGTTGCAGAAATTTATGTCCTGTTCGATGTCTATGAACGGATGCGAAGGGGATTTCAATACGCCACTTGGAACAGTGGAGACAAGGACTATGTCCACTGTTTTGTCTCCGACAGCCGCCACTGAGAGGCTAATCTCCGCCGTTTCCGAGCTCAAATCTCAACCTCCGCCGTTTTCCTCCGGCGTCGTCCGGTTACAGGTACATAGTATATAGACTATCCTCCTCTACTTTTTTTAATAGAGATAACCAGATTTCACGTCAGTGAAAGAATCCGATCATGCCATGTGGTTTCTTTGGATTGGTTTATGTTGATATCGCTCTCTGATTCGTTTCCTTGCCGTATCGTAAAGCCTAATTCATTTAAGTTTTGCTTCTTTTAGCAAGATCCGAATCATTTAGTGGGTTTAAAAAGAGAATCATTTACTAGACGAAAACATGCATATAAAGAGAGCTGATACAATTATTTAATACTCGTTAGAGCATCCCCAATGGTGTTGCCCAAAGAGGAATCTTTAGAAAAATTGTATTTTAATTTTTTAAGTATTATTATTTTTTTCTTTTTTCAGATAAAAAAAATATATCAATCAATCGCGGGTCGTTACATGTCATGGGGATCCGCAAATAGTGCAAGGATTTACTAAGAAAGAGTCCTTATTTAAGAATTTTAAAGATTGAATCTTTAGTTTTTGGTGGGATCCACTGATTATTTAATTATCTTTTCCTTAAAGCATAAATATAGTATATACTTAAGTGGATTTGTTAAAAAAAGTCATGCTGAAGGCTCCACAAAACAGATAAAATTGGTCATAAAAATCGCCAAAGAAAGATCGACTGTTTCTTGTACTATTTGCGGACCCCACTGAAACGTGGCGGTCCGCGATTGATTATTTTTTTTTTATTCAAAGAAAACAAAAATAAAATAACTTTTTTTTAAGAAATCCAAAAACAGTTTAGCGATAATCATGGCCTTATATTTCCAAAGGTCTTGCACACATACATCATTTTCTATGATTAAATTTTTGTATAGCTGTATCCCAGTGCTTATTATCATTGTTATAAAAGGTTAGTGCTTTTGGAATTGGTTGTGTAATCATAAACAAAAAAAGCTATGGCTAGTAATGACCAAGACATAAGAAGAAGAAGAAGATATGACTAATCTATCACTAGTACTATTATTATTAGTTTATGAATCATGCACATAGACGTATTGAGTCGTACAAGAATCTTTTTTTTTTTTGATCAACAGTCGTACAAGAATCTAATAATCGAATTATTCATAATGCCATGGACGTAAAAAAAAAAGAACAATTTTCTCTTGAGTCAATCTAAAGTTGACCAAGTTCAGAGTTGACCTAAACAGTCAGCGAAAGATTAATGAGTGGTTCTAACTAATCCACCGTTAATTAGATTTGATCATTTATTAAGAAAACTGTAGTGGATAATGATTTGAGTCTGTGGGCCCCAATAGAACCGAACATTTACCCGCGCAATTTTTCAAGAACCATAAATTTAATTTCGGTTTGGTTTGGTTTGGTTCGGTTTAGGTACCAATTGACCAGCAAATCGGAGCAATCGATTGGCTTCAAGCCCAGGACGAGATCCAGCCTCGCTGCTTCTTCTCCCGCCGCAGCGACGTCGGTCGTCCCGATCTCCTCCTCGACTTAGCGAACGACAACGAGAACGCGGACGGAAACGGACGAGGCGGCTCATCGGATCGTGATCTGGTTAGCGTCGCCGGTATCGGCTCCGCAGTGTTCTTCCGTGACCTTGACGCCTTCTCTCACGATGACTGGAGATCCATCCGAAGGTAAAGTAATAAGCTTTGCGAATAATATTCTCGTTTCGCTTCTAGGTGATCTGATTGTTGAGTGGTTTAACGTTTTTTGAAGGTTTCTTTCGTCCAAGTCGCCTCTGATTCGCGCCTATGGAGGCATGCGGTTTGATCCTAACGGCAAGATCTCTGTGGAGTGGGAGCCCTTTGGTGCATTTTACTTTGCAGTGCCTCAGGTAACCTTAAAGTTTTGATTTTTTTTTTATATAGAGGACGAGACTTGTTTTGACTAATTGGTTGATACACGCACAGGTTGAGTTTAATGAGTTTGGTGGAAGCTCAATGTTGGCTGCTACTCTTGCTTGGGACGATGAACTCTCTTGGACGCTGGAGAATGCTATTGAAGCACTTCAGGAGACTATGCTTCAGGTTTTAACATAGATCCTTTCTAGGAGTTATTGAATGGGACTCTTTATGCTAACGAGAGCTTTGTTTTGTGTGTCAGGTTTCTTCTGTTGTGGTGAGGTTACGAAGGGAGTCTCTTGGAGTATCTGTGCTTCGCAAGAATCATGTTCCTACAAAAGGGGCGTATGACCCTGCTGTCGAGAAGGCTTTGGAGATTATAAAAAGGAAGAGTTCTTCTCTCAGCAAGGTAGTTTAGTGACTTCGTGTTTGTATCTGTTATTACATAGTTATGGTTCCCGTTTTAACTGATTGTTTTCTGTTTGTGAAATCAGGTCGTGCTTGCTCGCAACAGCAGAGTTATAACAGATACCGACATTGATCCCATTGCTTGGCTTGCACAGTTACAGAGTGAAGGGCATGATGCGTATCAGTTCTGTCTTCAACCACCAGGTGCACCAGCTTTTATCGGAAACACGGTATGTTATAAGTAGTCTGTTGGTACATTTTATTTGTAGCTCACGTCTCTGGACGAAACAAGGCTGACATATCCGTGTGACATTAACAGCCTGAGAGACTTTTCCAAAGGAATCAGTTAGGTGTCTGCAGTGAAGCTTTGGCTGCAACTAGGCCTCGAGCTGCTTCAACGGCTCGTGATATGGAGATAGAGCGTGACTTACTAACCAGGTTAGTTTTTTTACTTTCCTCTTTTGAACGATGATAAAATCCATTTCTCTGATCTCATCCGTGTACTGACGTGATTTGCTAAACGCTGCAGCCCCAAAGACGACCTTGAGTTTTCTATTGTACGTGAGAACATAAGAGAAAAGTTAAACGTAAGTTCAGTCATCTTCTTCTGCAGCTTTCACTCTTTTCTGTTACGATATTAATCCTGAAATCTCTTCTTGTACTAGTTTCATTTATGGTTCTTATTATCCTTTCTTTTGCTATGCAGTCTATATGTGACAAGGTAGTTGTTAAGCCCCAGAAAACTGTGAGGAAGCTTGCAAGAGTGCAACACCTGTATTCTCAATTGGCAGGGAGACTTAGGAGGGAAGATGATGAGGTGAGAATATTATTCAAATAATTTTATCACATAATCAGATCACTTGAACTTAAGAGGTTTGACCTTTTGTCTTATGCAGTTTGACATCTTGGCTGCTCTGCATCCAACTCCAGCTGTTTGTGGGCTTCCAGCAGAAGAAGCTAGGCTTTTGATTAAGGAAATAGGTATAATATCTGTTCACTTCAGTTCTTGTTTCTGACATCTTATGCTTTGTGTTTTTTCCAAGTTTGCTTATTAAGACATTTCGCGTTTCGCAGAATCATTTGATAGAGGAATGTACGCTGGACCTATTGGTTTCTTTGGTGGCGAGGAGAGTGAATTTGCAGTTGGTATCAGATCAGCTCTAGTGGAGAAGGTGAGGATCTAATTTGCTCTAAAAAAACACTTCCCTAAGTTTAAGCAAACACGACTAAATCGTTTCTTTTGAATTGTTACAGGGTCTTGGAGCATTGATCTATGCGGGGACAGGGATTGTAGCTGGAAGCAACCCAACCTCAGAGTGGAATGAGCTTGATCTGAAGATATCTCAGGTTCGAGTTGTTAACAAAAATGTAACCTAACATTGCGCTTCCTTTGTTTCTGAAAACCCTTGTTTTATTCATTTGTGTGGTTGTCTCTTGCAGTTCACCAAGTCAATTGAGTCTGAGGCAACAACAACAACAACTCTGCAGCCAATTAATTGAAGATGAGTAACAACATTTGTTTATCTTTGTAGTGTCTACGTTGTAAATAGAAATAATAATTGTTGAAAGTTCATAGGGGTTTTTCTGATTATATCTTCCTTGATTGTAACTAGGCCAGGCCTAATCTGAATGTTAATAGGCTTAGCCTTTTATGATTGTTAATGGGATTCTTTAGTGTTCTCTCATCAGAAGCAGATGTTCTCATTGATCTAAAACTAAAAAATGCTGCTATGAAAAGTAAAAATTAAATCAAACCTTTACTTTCATTATCCAAAACACCTCTAAAACTTAATCGAAAACCAGAATTAAAATTATGACTGGTGATTATATTTTTATTGGAACAAAAACCAGAATTAGAATTAAAACTTTTACTTTTAATTTTGTTTTAGCTGTTGATGTAAAACTTTATTTCTTCTTTTGGTCGATTCATAGGATTTTAGTTTTATAAAATATGGATAAGTTTAATTTGTTTGTCGTAAAAAAGGACATAATAGGTAATAATAATACTGGTTTTAACTTTTAAGAAGTATTCTAAAAAGAATGTATATATAATATATATTGTATTAAACTTTATTCTCTATATTAGTAATACGAAAGCCGTTTCAACAAAAGGATGTCAATCAGCAAATATACTAATCTTACAAATAAACTTCAAAACAAATATAATAAACTAATCACTTCAACTAAAACTCAATGACACATACATCAAGTCAGCTAAACAAATACTCTATTGGAAAAGATGCTTACGAAAAAACGAAGACGACAACTAAAATCAGTGAAATCACATAAACGAAAAAGCAGAGTAATTTACAAACTAAATACAGTATAACCTCTTTAAATTAATACTCTATAAATTAATATACACTAAAAATCTCTATAAAATAATATAATTTTATAATCCCAAATCGAGTTTTTGGTTCAATTAGTATATCGATAAATTAATATCTCTATAAATTAATAAAAAAATATAGTTTTGGTGTAGTCTCAATATTATTAATTTATAGAGATTTCACTGTAAAACTAACAACGATTTTTGTTTATATATTATCTATCAAATAAAAGAAAAACAAACAAAGGCACACCAAGAGATACAAGAGACAATCCCAAAATTAATGTGTATATAAACACAACCACTATATATACAAAACGTATGATTAACATCATATTTTTATGTTATCAGATAGATCTCTTTATTATAAACAATTCCATGTTAATTAGTTTTTTTTCTTAGTTATAAAATAAAAAATTTCTTTTATTGGAACTAGGTGTTTTCCCTGCCATGTAGGCATAATCTTCTTACGAATACTTATTAGTTTATATTTAATTAATTTAAATGTTCTCCAAAATTTTAAATCAAACATCAAATTATTTATATATAATAAAAAATTCAACAAAAAAAAATATATGTTTATTATTGTGTTGAAATTTAAAAAACACTCACATATAGGAATAATTTAAAAAATATCTTTATGCAAATATTATAAATATTTTAAAAATATCTTTATACAAATATTTTTATTAGTATTTAAATATAATTTCTTATATCTTAATATTTAAATTTTATAATATAAATTTTATTTCTAGATAATAACACAAAATATTATAAGAATTATCTTAATTTTTAAATATGTTTGTATTTTTCATTTTTTTTATTTTTCTATCTTAATATTTTAAATTTTATAATATAATATTATTTATAGATAATAATACAAAATATATATACAAATTATCTTGCTTTTTAATATGTTTTTATTTTCGTTTATAATTAGATATAAGTTATAAATATAAATTTATTAAATGTAACATAGATTTTAACCAGTATAACATTTAATGTAAGGGTTCTATCGCAAAACATTAAGTAGATATTTCGATCTCTCGATATATATACTTTTCAATATGCGAGTTACATTACTACTGTCCTCAACATTGATTTTAATTTTTAAGACTAACCCTTTGCTATAGAATATTGAATTTAAGATGGCTGGGATACTCGGTTCACATCTAAGATCATCTTCATCGCTGGTTTATAAGGGGTTTATAAGCAAGTCTCTTACCCGTTTTTGATTTAATAAGTAATATAATTAAGTGGAATGGTTAGAGGTGCCTCTTAATTAACAATTTTAAGGGGTGAGCTCTAAAGTACGTGGCAAGTGGAAATATTCGTGCATTTCTCCTAGTTTCGTTTAGTGAAAAAAAAAGAATCATTCGACGCGAGAGAATTAAAAAAAAAAACACCGACGGCGATTATTTGGCGACTCAGGATCGTCTTTGTTCTTAGGTAAATCAATACGAAAATCGATTCTCCGAGAGCCGTCGATTTATGGATTGCTACTTGTTCGATGTTGTTTTCCTGTCAATTTTGTGTTCGGTTTTGATTAACAAATCGAATTGGGGATCGATTTGAAATTAGGGTTTTCGTCAGGGTTCAAAGACGATTTGGGATTTGGGGCTTTCGTCTTCGTTTGTGTTTGTTTTCGATTAGATTAGGTTTTCAAATCGATACAGGGTTTGTTTTCAAATTATGTTTTCAAATTAGATTTTGGATTTGGTGCTTTCGTCTTCCGTCTTCGTTTGTTTGTTTTCGTCTTTGTTTGGGTTTGCTTTCGTCTTTGTTTATTTCTTGTTACTGATGCCCCAATCTGTTTTTGACAGTATTGGAGGTTAGCTCATGGATCCTAATGAAGAGAGGAGATCTATGAAGGCGCATAAGGCCCACTTCGATACCCTACATTTTGTAACAGACTTGATGCAAGGAATTCAAAAACGGTGTGTATGTGGGCAACACTTAGTGCGCGAGAGAGCTCCAGCAGAAGTGTTTGACTACCTACCAGGGAAGAGGTTCTTCACCTGCAAGGAGTACAAAGTAAGTGAACTACCTGTTCTATTTCTATCTGTCCAGTTTTCTTAGAAAATGTAATCATAGTTGTTATATTTATGTAGGGTGATGGGATGCATTACAGGCAGCCGTGGGTCTGTGCAGTCGAGGAAGAGCTAGGTTTCATGAAAACGAGGCTGGAAAAATGTGAAGAGTATAAATCCCTGGTGGTAAAGCTGGAAGTCGAGAATCAGGAGTTGAAGGTGAGTTGCCTTCTATCTTTTCTTAACGATTTAGGTTATGTGTCTGGTATTCTTCAAAATCTTGACACACATTTTAAAATTCTTGCAGGCAGGGGTGGAGAAGCTCTTAGCCCAAGTGTCTCAGCTTGAGTATGCCGCATAAGGTGAGTTCATAAAACATTTTAAAGTTTTTTTACGATATCTAATTATCTAGTTTGAACATTTAAACATTATTTCAAACTTTGAAGTTTTTAAACATTAACTTCCACTTCATTTCAAACATTTTTTGTTTTTAAACATTAACTTCGTATGTGAGTCCAAAGTTATCTGAGTCTTATTAATGGTGGTATGACTGGTTTTAATTGTTTCTTCCTAACTGCATTGAGTTGATTGGTCTTTAAAGTTCTATGTTAACTTTCGAAGGGTGGTGGTTAGGATTAGGTTAGATAGTAAATACATCATTTAACGAAGAACACTAGTTAAATAGACCTAGACACACAGAGTTTTACCAACCACAGATAGTAACCAAAATCCACAAACTTAGAAAATGGCATCGTATTCTCCAGGGTTTGTTAGCTTTTTAACAAGCCAAACCGGATAATTTAGCACTCCAGGGTTTGTGAACCTCTCAGGTTCTGAATCCATAGACTTCGAGTCACCTGATCTTCCAGCTTTTAGCAGCCACTCCTCAGAAGCATCTACTGTCAAGGAGAGGAGGAAATGGTCTCCGAAGGAGGATGTTATTCTCATAAGTGCTTGGCTCAACACCAGCAAGGATCCAACAGTAGGAAATGAGCAAAATTTGGGAACTTTCTGGTCAAGGATCCATAATTACTACAACTCAAGTGTTCAACATGTTGGGTTGGACACTAGGGAGCTAGGTCAGTGCAAGCAAAGGTGGGGAAGGCTTAATGACCTAGTCTGCAAATTCTGTAGTTGCTATGATGCGGCATTGAGGGACCAATCAAGCGGTGAGAATGACAATGATGTGATGAAGAAAGCACTAGACATGTTCTTCAATGACCATGGTTGTAAGTTCCCTCTAGAACATGCTTGGAGAGAGCTTAGGCATGACCAGAAATGGTGCTTTGCGTATAAGGCTAAGGATAGTTCTAAAGTGAAGCGGAAGACGGTTGGTGGTGATGTTCAAGGCGATGAGGAGGTTAGTGGTGCTAGGCCTCCGGATATCAAGGCTGCTAAAGCGGCTAAGAAAAAGAAGGGTGTTCAAGAGGAATCTAATCACACAGAGTTAAAAACAGTGTTGGAGATGAAAGACAAACTAAACAAGCAGAAGTTGCTGGAGAAGTTGCTTGAGAAGCCTGACCCTCTTTCTGCGATGGAAATGTCACTAAAACTTAAATTGATGTCAGAAATGTTAGGATAAGTTTGAGTTTGTTGTGTTCTTAGGTAAATCGGTAATAGGCTTGAGTTAGTTATCCTGTGTTGAATTGTTTAGCACAGAGGAGTCTAATCTCTTATTGTTTTCTGTCACAGGTGGAATAGATGACCACGGGAGCAAAGCACGAGAGCAGAGCACGGGAGCACAGCACTGCTATCTTTTGTTGTTGTATGTCATGTGAACTTTGATATGTCTTGTTGTTTTATGTCATGTGAACCTTTTTTTTATTTTAGTTGTCATGTGAACTACTCTTTGTCTTCATGTGAACCTTTCTTGTGTTTGTTGATCTCAATTTAAACTTGTATTTCTTTATCATCTTTCTGGTTCTTGTCTACCTTCCATTGCATTTATGGTTCAGTATAAGCAAACGAGAGTTCAACTATATCATCCAGTTCTTTTTGTAAGTGGTGTTGCTATACCTCTTCTTTTTGGTTCTTGCTATTCATCTTTCTGGTTCTTGCTATATCTCTTCTTCACTTGATACTACTATTACTATATATGTAAGCTTGTGTTTAGTGTTTTCATTAGAAACACCAAACGAACATGAAAAGCAACAACACAACCATAGATAATTTAGTTCATTATTGGTTTACAATAATATTGTTTGGTCTTTCTTTTATTACAGGGATTTAAAAGTTTTATTAAGAGTTTAACATGGCATCTTCATCCAACGACGAAGAACAAAATTTAGAAAACATGTTTGAAGATTATTTCGAACAACAAATCGAAGTAATGTACAACAACATAGTGGACTATCAACCGACAGTACCGAGGAGACGAGCATACATAGAAAGAAACCGCGAGGAAGGGCACAACCGCTTGTGGAATGACTATTTCAGTGAGGAGCCGACATATCCACCTCACTATTTTAGGCGTTGTTTCCTAATGAACCGATCATTATTCACGGGGATTGTTAATTGTTTCTCCATTGAAGTTCCTTATTTTCAACATAGAAGAGATGCAGTTGGCCGGTTCGAGCTATCTCCACTACAAAAGTGTACTGCAGCAATTTGTATGTTGGCCTATGGTTGTGCAGGTGATATGGTGGACAGATATCTCCGCATGGGTGAGACCACTGCCTTATTGTGTTTGGAAAAAATTACTGAAGGAATCATAGATTTATATGGAGAGGAGTATTTATGAAGACCCACACCTGAAGATCATCAACGACTACTTGATATCGGAGAGGTACGCGGTTTCCCTGGAATGATAGGAATCATTGACTGTATGCATTGGGAATGGAAAAATTGTCCACACTCTTGGAAAGGTCAATATACACGTGGTGCAGGGAAGCCAACAATTGTTCTAGAGACTGTAGTTTGAACGATATTAACGTCCTTGATCGGTCTCCGGTTTTTGATGACATTATCTATGGTCGAGCTCTAAGAGTTGAATTCACCGTCAACGGTCACAAGTATCATAGGGCCTACTACCTAACCGACAGTATATATCCAAAGTGGCCTACCTTTATCCAATCCATCTCTATTCCTCAAGGTCCAAAGGACGTGTTATTTGCAGAACGTCAAGAAGCCGCCAGAAAAGATGTTGAGCGTGCATTTGGAGTCATGCAAGCTCGTCTTGCAATTGTTAGAAACCCGGCTCTTCTTTGGGAGAAGGAAAAAAACAACAACATTATCAGAGCATGTATCATACTACACAATATGATAGTGGAAGAAGAACGAGATGGATACACTCGGTACAATATATCAGAATTCGTAGAAGGAGAAACAAGCAGAAGTTCAGAGGTAGATTTCTCGTTCTCTACAAACATGCCTTCAAATCTCGGTAATGCCATTCGGAGTGAACTTCGCGACCAAAAGAAACATGAACGATTGATTGAAGACCGATTTAATTGAGAATATATTTGTAAAATTTGGTAACCAACAATCATAATTATTGTATGTTTTATATTTTTTTCAATAAACATAACTTTTTTTCATAAATTAAATAATATTAGTTTATTCCTAAGAACTCCACTTTGGAGTTCACCAATCGACAACCAAAAAATTGAAAATCCTTAACTTTACAAAATTAATTAAAAAAAAAATTTTTTTTGCTAAGAACCTCTCTTAAAAGGTTCACCAATGGAGTTGCTCTAATAGAGGGCTTGTGTGATAAAGAAAATAAAACTTCAAATCTTTAATGAAAACGGTGATGCTTTTTTCAATTTCATGAAAACGATGTTTGAAACATGTGCTATACTGTTTGGAAAAGTATAATATTCATTCATTTCTTTGTGTTTTGTCCACAGAAAAACCGGGTCGGTAACTAACCGATTATGGTTGTGATTATAACCAAACCGGGATATTTCACAACAAACACACATAAAAGGTGGTATGGAAATAAACAAAGGTTATGGCAATGACGAGAGCACGAGGGAACAAAATTCTTTATCGTATAGTGTGTGGGATACAAAATCAAGGATCATAATGGTCCCTACCCACTTCACTCCTCACATTAAATGGTAGTATTCATATCATATAATGCAATAAAAACAAGATTTTCTTGGTTTTTCCTTCATAAAATAAGAAACCCACTGCATAGTAATTATGTGAAAGTCCCATAACATTTATTGATCCTCTCAAGTCACAACTCACAAGTATTGATCATTTTTCTGTGACTTAAAATGAAAAGAACAATCTATATTCATATCATATAATGCAATAAAAACAAGATTTTCTTGGTTTTTCCTTCATAAAATAAGAAACCCACTGCTTAGTAATTATGTGAAAGTCCCATAACATTTATTGATCCTCTCAAGTCACAACTCACAAGTATTGATCATTTTTCTGTGACTTAAAATGAAAAGAACAATCTATAGCAATGACCTTGATTTTACCAAATAAAACAAAACCGGGCGGAAGTTTGGGCCTTAAATGATGGTATGGATTTCGTTAGTCGAGTCCGTTGCTCAAACGGTAAGTGGCATCTTTATAAAACATTCCGAACTTTAAAAGGGAAAACATTAATAATCTTTGAGATAATTGTCCTTTTCGTAGATTAAGAAACTTGTGTGTTTATTAATAACTAAAAATTCCATCCAACAGACTTGGTTGCCAAATCTTTCATGTAATATTGTAATGGCGACTTTAATAAAAAAATGAAGAATTAAGAAGAAATAAAATAAACAAATGAGAGAGTACAATAATAAAATCAGAGAACACGTAAAAAGGGAAGAATAAAACGAAGGCTTGGCGATAGAGAATGGAATCAGATTTCCCCATTACCTAACGCCAAATATTCTTTCCCTCTTTATGCCTTTCACCATAATTAGGTTCATATGTATATAATATATTCTTATTAATTCAACCAATCAATTCAAATCTATATTTTATTTTTTTTAACTTACTCCAGTTTTCTTAGCTATAACATTAGATGAGTTTTTATCATTCAAATATATAAGATATAAAATGAGATGATTTTCTTAAAATGAAAACTAAGAAAACATGAAAAGTGAAAAGTGAAAACTCTTGAACATATTAAAATGAAAACTAAAAAAACATGAAAAGGGAAAAGTGAAAACTCTTGAAAATTAGTTTTCTTAAATAATTTTAATATTTTAATGATTTTAAGTAGAATTACACAATTAAATTATATTAAAATATTACTATTTAGAAAATGTTTACATTAGTTTTCTTAAATAATGATGATTTTACATACTCCATTTAGGTTAAAATTCAGTTTGTCAAACTTACAAAAGTTGGCGAGATTCATTGAATTATTTGGGTCTTTAAACACTAGAAGTAATTAAGTTGATAAAAAAACACACTGAAGTAATTTCTTTATACATTTGTAAAACACATCAACTGCTAGTTCACAAGTTTAGTTAGCAGTATTTCAAATACAATACAGCAAAAAAATCCATAAAAGTATTTTTTTTCGACCGTACAGAGTTTATGTGATTCATGCTAAGTACTTAATTTCAAGAATTGGTATTAACAGAAACTAAATTACTTATACAAAACAAGCAAGAAAAAAACAATTACAAGAAGAAATGGCTTTAAAGAAAGAACAAAGAAGAACATATTCAAATAAATAAGTATAGCCTCGAAAAAACACACTTTCTCCTCTCTCTCTCTCTCTCTCTCTTCCGCGATTACCGTCTGTCTCTGTGACAAAGGTTCGAAACGCTATCCCTCTCTCTCTCTTTCCACGATGAACACGACGCCGTTTCAATCAGATCCTCCCCCATCGAGGATGCAGCGAAAACTCGTCGTCGAAGTAGTCGAAGCCCGCAACCTCCTCCCGAAAGACGGCCAAGGAAGCTCAAGCGCCTACGTCGTCGTCGATTTCGACGCTCAGAAGAAACGAACCTCCACTAAGTTCCGCGACCTGAACCCTATCTGGAACGAGATGCTCGATTTCGCCGTCAACGACCCTCAGAACATGGACTACGACGAGCTCGACATCGAGGTCTACAACGACAAACGCTTCGGCAACGGCGGCGGCCGGAAAAACCATTTCCTCGGTAGGGTTAAGATCTACGGAAGCCAGTTCTCTAGACGCGGCGACGAAGGCCTTGTCTACTTCCCTCTGGAGAAGAAGAGCGTCTTCAGCTGGATTCGCGGCGAGATTGGGCTCAAGATTTATTACTACGACGAAGTCGCCGACGAAACCATGGACATCGGTGGCCACCACCAACAACAACCACCGCCGCCGCAACCGCAAGAAGCTGATGAACAGTTTATTCCTCCTCCGCCGCAGCAGATGCATAATCTACCTCCGGAGAAACCGTCTTTCGAGTCGGCGCAGAGTCATAGCTATCAAGAACCTCAGCAACCGCCGGTGGTTATCGTCGAGGAATCTCCGCCGCAGGAGGTAATGCAAGGTCCTAGCGATAACCATCCTCCGCGACCGCCGTCTCCGCCGCACGAGGTGCACCGTTATCCGCCGGAGGTGAGGAAGATGCAGGTGGGGAGACCTCCCGGCGGAGACAGAATCAGAGTCGCCGCGGCGAAACGGCCTAACGGAGATTTCTCGCCTAGGGTTATCAACAGCAAGATCGGAGGAGCCTCGGAAGCGACGATGGATAAGAAGACTCATCACCCTTACAACCTCGTCGAGCCAATGCAGTATCTCTTCGTCAGGATCGTGAAGGCGCGTGGACTACCGCCGAACGAGAGCGCGTACGTTAAAGTGCGGACGTCTAACCATTTCGTCAGGTCTAAACCGGCTGTTAACCGGCCTGGCGAACCAACGGATTCTCCGGAGTGGAATCAGGTTTTCGCGCTGGGACATAACCGAACAGACTCCGCCGCGTCCGGCGCGACTCTCGAAATCTCCGCGTGGGACGCTTCGTCGGAGAGTTTCCTCGGCGGCGTTTGTTTCGATCTCTCCGAGGTTCCGGTTCGCGACCCGCCGGATAGTCCGCTTGCTCCTCAGTGGTACCGCCTCGAAGGCTCAGCTGCCGATCAGAACTCCGGGAGAGTCTCCGGCGATATTCAGCTCTCTGTATGGATCGGCACTCAGGTAGACGAGGCTTTCCCGGAGGCGTGGAGCTCCGACGCTCCACACGTGGCGCACACTCGCTCCAAGGTGTACCAGTCGCCGAAGCTTTGGTACTTGAGAGTGACGGTTCTCGAGGCGCAGGATCTCCACATTGCTCCGAATCTTCCGCCGCTGACGGCGCCTGAGGTCCGTGTGAAAGCTCAGTTAGGGTTTCAGTCGGCGAGGACAAGACGAGGCTCGATGAATAATCACAGTGGCTCGTTTCATTGGCATGAAGATATGATCTTTGTCGCTGGAGAGCCGTTAGAAGACTGCTTGATGCTGATGGTTGAAGATAGGACGAGTAAAGAGCCAATGGTTCTAGGGCACGCGATGATCCCAGTGAGCTCCATTGAGCAGAGAATCGATGAGCGCTTTGTGCCGTCTAAATGGCATGCTTTGGAAGGAGAAGGTGGTGGTGGTGGTGGTGGTGGAGGACCTTACTGTGGAAGGATAAGCTTAAGACTGTGTCTTGAAGGTGGGTATCACGTGCTTGAAGAGGCGGCGCACGTGTGTAGCGACTTCCGTCCCACGGCTAAGCAGCTATGGAAACCACCGATCGGAGTACTTGAGCTGGGGATACTCGGAGCTCGTGGGTTGTTACCGATGAAGGCTAAAAACGGAGGGAAAGGCTCCACTGATGCGTACTGTGTAGCTAAGTACGGCAAGAAATGGGTTCGGACACGAACCATAACTGACAGTTTCGACCCGAGATGGCACGAGCAGTACACGTGGCAGGTTTACGATCCCTGCACTGTCCTAACCGTTGGGGTGTTCGACAACTGGAGAATGTTCTCAGACGTCTCCGATGATAGACCTGATACTCGGATAGGGAAGATACGGATACGAGTCTCGACGTTAGAGAGCAACAAAGTGTACACCAACTCGTATCCTCTACTGGTTCTGTTACCCAGCGGTCTGAAAAAGATGGGTGAAATCGAAGTGGCGGTCCGGTTTGCTTGCCCGTCGCTGCTACCTGATGTTTGCTCGGCGTACGGACAACCACTTCTACCTCGGATGCACTATATAAGACCTCTAGGTGTAGCACAACAAGATGCATTGAGAGGAGCGGCGACGAAAATGGTTGCAGCGTGGCTGGCTCGAGCAGAACCACCGTTGGGACCAGAGGTGGTTCGGTACATGTTGGATGCAGATTCACATTCGTGGAGCATGAGGAAGAGCAAAGCGAATTGGTATAGGATCGTTGGGGTTTTAGCTTGGGCGGTGGGTTTAGCTAAATGGTTAGATAATATCCGGCGGTGGAGGAATCCAGTGACGACGGTGCTAGTCCACATTCTATATCTGGTTCTTGTGTGGTACCCTGATTTGGTCGTCCCGACAGCGTTCTTGTATGTGGTTATGATCGGAGTTTGGTACTACCGGTTTAGACCCAAGATACCGGCTGGCATGGATATCCGGTTATCACAAGCCGAAACTGTTGATCCTGATGAGCTAGACGAAGAGTTCGACACCATACCAAGCTCAAGGCGACCGGAAGTGATCAGAGCTAGGTATGATCGGTTAAGGATATTAGCGGTGAGGGTTCAGACTATTCTAGGGGATTTTGCAGCGCAGGGGGAACGGATTCAAGCGTTGGTTAGCTGGAGAGATCCGAGAGCAACTAAGTTGTTCATAACAATATGTTTGGTGATCACGATAGTTCTGTATGTGGTTCCGGCGAAAATGGTGGCGGTGGCTCTTGGGTTTTACTATCTTAGGCATCCGATGTTTAGGGACACAATGCCTACGGCGACTCTCAGTTTTTTCCGGCGGTTGCCAAGCTTGTCTGATCGGCTCATCTAAGGGTGTGTTTTTTTGAGTGTCCAGGTCTCGTATGATACTTGAGTTGAGGAAGAGAATAGAATAAAGATTCATTTTGTGTTAAGATTTAAAAGCTATGATTTATATCATATTAATATTATGATTCGTTATTTTATTAGTCGGATTCTGTTGGAGGTTATAATCAGATTGTACCAGGTTGAGACCTGACTGTAATATTTTGAACCAAACGAGATGTTTCTGTACTTACTCTGTAATCTGAAATGATTTATTAATTGCTCACACTTGAATAAATGATTCATAGTCAGCCGTGAAATCACCAGCTGTCGTCTCAGGGGAGAAGACTGCTGGTAATCACATTTCTCAACATCTCTTCTACTCCTTTCCATTACATGTTTAAGCTCTGAGTTCTTCTACTACTTCTACTCTTGTATGTGTTAGCTTTGACCATAGAAAAGAAAGAAGTTCTGAGCTCTTCAGGCCTTTTCACGAGTCACTTATTAAAGCTGCATAATGTTCCATAACATAGTAGGAGAGATGACCTACATAAAGATACATGTGTTACATCTTAATATAGCTGGTCTAGCAAGAAAATACAAAATGGGCTGGTTGGAGTAACTAACAGATACAAAAACCAATTATATTTTCTCAGCATAAACGAAATGCTTGGAATAGAACATACAAAGCCTAAAGGCAAATGATCTCATAATCATGGGCTTACCTTATTACAAATCTAAAAAAAGAAGAAAAACACAAATCTATATTATTTTTAGAGTTTATATTATATTACCATAAATCAACGGACTAAAATCTCTAATTCCACAATATATTTGTCTCATCATTTCCATATATTCTATAGGATTTTTTTAACATATTTAGTGATCAAGAACGTTCTACAAATCTAAATCAAGGAAGCGGCGGATATTTAGTTTTTGTAACGAATCATATCCACTAAATCTCGCAACTCTTTACTAACCTAACAAAGCTGTCGTATTCAAAAAATGAAGCCACGTATACAAACGATATTTGGGGAGGGCAACAATGAAACGTTGCACAAAGGGGAACAAAGAGTAAAAGACCGTTTTTATAGCTAAATCCCCCATATAATCTTTTTTTTATTCTCACAAATCAACCCCACAAACTTGTAAATTACCATTTTGGCCCAACATTGGTTACTTAAGAGTTAAGACCTAACAGGGAAGTCGATTGATAATAAATTAATATTTTACTAATGAATATCTCTTTTTAACGATTAATAAGCTTTAAATAACACGGATATTGTTATGGTATCGATCAGATTAAAATGCGAATGGCCTGTTTTGTTTTCAATAAAAACATTTATCGTAGTGTTATAGACTAATATAAAAAGTAAAAACATAGGGGTGTAACTGAAAAATCGAGGTAGGTTAAAGAAAACATTATAATTAAAAAAAGACAATAATAATAAAAGGCATAATAATAAAGTCGAGACCTTTGCAAGGTCAGCCTTTGCTCAATTTTGCTTGGAGAGCAAAGCAAAACACAAAAGCTTGAAGCTTTCACATTTGACGGCTGCAGAGGGAGAAAGATAAACTCGATTTCTTCTCTCCTTTTGGGTCATCAGGGGAACACGAAGCAAGACGAAGGAAGTCAAACTCCACACCATTTTCGAAGGTGAGAGAGACTTTTGCTAGTCTCGTTGATCTCGCTTCCCTCTCTCTTTCATTTTCCGATGGAAATCTCGCTTCTTTCTTAGCAATAGACACGGTTCAGATTCATGGGTTTCTCTGTGTTGTAGCGTTCCCTTAGATTAAAACGTATTCAAAACGTTTTGACTCTAGTTTTAGGAAGTTGTGCAATTTTATTTTGGGGAGTTGAATCAACTATTTTAAGGATTTGAATGTGGAATCAGATGGTGGATATTCTAACAGTGCCTCATTTTTCACTGTGGTGAATTTGCACAGTGATTTTGAGCAACTTGCGAAAATGCGGAGGCTCAAAAAGTATTGTTGTTGTATATTCTTGGTTTGGTGTGTTAAAGGATGATACTTTATGGAGAAGCTTAAAGAAAAATGGAAGGACTCAGTTTTTTTTTTTTTTTGTTTTGCTTCCGTTGAATGATACAAGACAAAGGGTGACTTGGGATAAATGATGTACAGAGTTTCTTGGTTTCATGTGAACTGTTAAGGGTCAGAGAGGTAGAGATGTATACAGCTTTATGTGTGGGAGGAGAGAGCTACGTGTATTTTGTTTTAACTTATACCTTAATTTCTACGTTGGTGGCTCCGTTTGCATATGGTGAGAGATATATCAGGTAGTGTGTAATAATAGGTTGCCAACAATATAACTCAAAGGATTACTCTCTTTGTTTGGGGCTATGTTTGAATCTTTTGAGCCTCTCTGATCGAGCTTGTGATTCATCTTCTTCTTTTTTTTTCATTTTCTGCAGACAATGATTCGTGCCAAGCAGATTAGTAATCTTTCCAGTACAGCGAGATCCTTTTTCCTTGGTGGAACAAGATCTGGTGCAGCTGATGGGAACTCTTGTACATCCGCCGACGATGAAAGCTCCGTCTTGAGACGCCAGCAAAACAGAAATGAAGCTGTACTGACTGGGAAAAGAGCTTCGACTTTAGCAGCTGGACTAGCGGGGAATCTATTACCAGTAGAGGCAAAGGCTGAACATTTCCACCGACCATCTCTTCTTCCCCAGCATGCTTCTTCTCCTGTTTTGCCTGTGAAACCAGATTCTGTAAATCATGTTTCCGTTGTCATTGAAGAAGACGCGGTGGCACCTATTGGTATTGGAACTGTGAACTTCCTGTCGGATATAGCAAACTATAAGATCCCTTTATCAGATGGAGCTGAAGCCGTTGGTTTGTCTAAAAGCTGTATGGCTGCTGACTCTTCTCGGCCTATTACAAGTGTGAAGTCTTCAAATGTGAAAGTCATCAGAAGAGAGGATCTCTCTAAAGACTACCCTAAGGAAGCTGAAAGATCTGGCTTAAGGCAAGCTTCAAATGATGTGGCAGGGAAGCCTTATGAACCTCAGGATTTACAGACAACAACTAATGTCTCTGGAAAGAGGAAAAGCATGCCGCAAAGAGCCAACGTTGATTCTGGTGGTTGTGACTTTAACAACGTGCATTCTTCTGATGACAGGATCATGAAATTTCCAGCTGAAGGTTTCAGTAAACCCTCAAGGGAAATGATGAGAGTGACAACACCTAGGCAGCAGCAGCATTGCAACTCTGGATACGTTGTAGAGAATGTTTCTAACATATTGCGGAGATTCAAATGGGGACCTGCTGCTGAAGAGGCCCTTCACAATGTTGGCTTGAGGGTGGATGCATACCAAGCAAACCAAGTTCTCAAGCAGATGGATAATTATACTAATGCGCTTGGTTTCTTCTATTGGCTCAAAAGACAACCCGGGTTTAAGCATGATGGCCATACTTACACCACAATGGTAGGCAACCTCGGTCGTGCAAAGCAGTTCGGTGAGATAAACAAGCTTCTCAATGAGATGGTTAGAGATGGATGTCAGCCAAATACCGTTACATATAACCGTCTTATCCACAGCTACGGCCGTGCGAATTACCTCAGAGAAGCTATGAATGTTTTCAACCAAATGCAAGAGGCTGGATGTGAGCCTGACCGTGTAACTTACTGTACTCTTATTGACATCCATGCTAAAGCTGGTTTTCTCGACATTGCCATGGACATGTATCAGAGAATGCAAGCGGCGGGGCTCTCTCCTGATACTTTCACTTACAGTGTGATAATAAACTGTCTTGGGAAGGCTGGGCATTTACCTGCTGCACATAGGCTCTTCTGTGAGATGGTTGGTCAAGGCTGTACTCCTAACTTGGTGACGTTCAACATCATGATAGCTTTGCACGCCAAGGCGAGGAACTATCAGAGTGCGTTGAAGCTCTACCGAGACATGAAAGGTGCCGGGTTTCAGCCTGATAAAGTGACTTACAGTATTGTCATGGAGGTGCTTGGGCACTGTGGGTATCTAGAGGAAGCAGAGGCTGTATTCACCGAGATGCAGCGTAAGAACTGGGTTCCTGATGAGCCGGTTTACGGTCTTTTGGTGGACTTGTGGGGAAAAGCTGGCAATGTGGACAAGGCTTGGCAGTGGTATCAAGCAATGCTTCACGCTGGTCTGAGACCTAATGTTCCTACATGCAATTCCCTTCTCAGTACTTTCCTTAGGGTCCACAGGCTGTCTGAAGCCTATAATTTATTGCAGAGCATGCTTGCGCTTGGTCTACAGTCTTCTCTGCAGACATACACCTTGCTCTTGAGCTGTTGCACAGATGCTAGGTCAAAGTTTGACTTGGGATTCTGCGGCCAGCTAATGGCGGTCTCAGGCCATCCGGCACACATGTTTCTCCTCAAGATGCCACCTGCAGGTACAGATGGCCAAAACGTTCGTGAACATGTCAGCAACTTCCTTGATTACATGCACAGCGAGGACAGAGAAAGTAAGAGAGGGCTCATGGATGCAGTAGTG
This sequence comes from Brassica napus, assembly GCF_020379485.1. NCBI lineage: Eukaryota > Viridiplantae > Streptophyta > Magnoliopsida > Brassicales > Brassicaceae > Brassica > Brassica napus. Next base: position 33,743,133 of record NC_063449.1, on the reverse strand, counting down.
GATTTTCTGCACAAGTCGGGTCTAAAAGAAGAGGCAGGCTCGGTCTGGGAAGTGGCTGCGTTCAAGAACGTGTATCCAGACGCGTTGAGGGAGAAAAGCTGTAGCTATTGGCTTATAAATCTCCATGTAATGTCGGAAGGAACTGCAGTGACTGCACTGTCTAGGACACTTGCGTGGTTCCGTAAGCAGATGTTGGTTTCAGGAGAATGTCCTTCAAGGATTGATATAGTAACTGGTTGGGGAAGAAGAAGCAGGGTAACAGGGACTTCAATGGTGAGACAAGCAGTTGAGGAACTGCTCAACATGTTCAACTTCCCGTTTTTCACTGAGAATGGGAACTCAGGCTGTTTTGTTGGGTGCGGAGAGCCTCTCAAGAAATGGTTGCTTGAATCATCTTATGTTGAGAGGATGCATTTGCTCTGAGTTGTAGATTAGTTGTTTTTGTTCTTCTTATTTTATAAAGCCTATTCAGTTATTAGACTTTGGCTAGTCTCAGTGGCTTGGTTTTTGTATGTCATAAGGTTCAAGGTTTATGGTTAGTGATGACTGGAGTTTTATCTCCAGAATTTTTTGTTATCATGTGGACATTATCTCCTCTTGCAATGGGTTGTAATGGGAGTATATAAATCAATCTTTCGGGGTGATAAGACCCATATTTATTAAATATTGGAATGTTTTGCTGTATGTTTTATGTTTGTTACAAAACCGTTTCCTCACCACCATGTCTTGATTCTACAATGATGTGAATGGAGAATGAAAACTGGAGATCTAAAGGAGCCTTGAATTGTGGAAACAAGAAGATGTGCATAGGAATCTGTCTTAAAAGTTAGCAACGTATCAGTTTTGCTGGTTGAATAGAGTCTGGATCCGTGGGGAAGAGCGATATCCTTTATATCTTGTTTAGTATAAAGCCGAGAAAGAGATTTTGCTAAGTGTCTATTTCAAAGTTCATTTTTCATGCATGTATACAATTAGAGATTATATAATGATGTAATGTGTTATTTAATGTTAAAAAAAATCAAACAGAACGTTTATATACACTCTGTGATACACAATTTTTTTACTTTAAAATGTTAATCTCACTAAGAGTTCATAGAACATAAACTAAACAACTCATAGTTGGAGCTAATTCTTGCATAAATACTCCTACACAAACAAACAAACAAAGTTTTTCACACATTAAACAATTATCAAGTCTGGCTAAAACCTCCAGTTCTTCTATCCCTTCCCAAATCATTAGTTTTGACCCAATACATAGGTCCACCTACTTGAACCAAACCTGACACATACCGTGCTGCATGAAAGCCATTCATGAAATTCTGATTCGCTTTCTCAGGAAGGGCTAGAAGTATAGTGCAACCCTTGTCTTTTAGATCCAACATTATGCTCTCAAAGTCAAAATCTGTTGTAATCAACATTACCACTTGCTGGCTTCTTGCCGAGAATGTTATGGCGTCGGTCATTATACATCAACTTATTGAGCAGAACATCATGAATCTCATCTTTACTCTTCCAAACATTTAAATCAACCCGATCACCAAAGTAACCATGACCAGATTTAGCCAAATTGGTACATTCACTGTACAAACAATACATTTCTGGTGCACTAATTGAAAACAACTCTACGTGCATAATGGAAAACAATACCTCTCTTGTATCAAATTGTGCGTTGATACACAATTTAGTCATATAAAACCTATTGAAAAAAAGAAAGCACTAATGTAAAATGAAATATACCATAGCTTATTCACGAAAACAACGTAACAAAACCTTATTCACAAAGGAGAAAACACAAAACTATTTGAATAAAGAAACCTAACCAAACTTATCATCACTATAATGAGAACATAAAATACCAGCATGTGTCCTATTCAAGCATGAATCAAGGGACATTAAACCATTGTGTATGTGTATGTGCATTGATCAATCATACTTTCCAAAATCGACATACTGAATCTTTGATTTCACCATCTTTGTGAGCTTGTTGAACAATCGGCATCACTGGTTGTGGTGCTATTGGTGCTACTCTAGGTTTAATGGAGCAGCATTGACATTTCAAATAAAGTAGCTAAATTCTACACAATAGTTTCATATTTCTCAAATGTGGTTTTTGCTAACTTTGAAAATAGCAAAACAACAAGAGTCATGGTACTATCTCATTCTAGACTACGCATTCATTACGATATATGGGCCGACGATCTTAATATTGTAAGCCCATTAAGAATTAATAGAAAATATATATTCTGTCAAATCCATTTTTTCGAATAATATCTTCCGTAACGTGTTCGCCTCGTCGACAAACTCTTTCCCCGGCGAGGGTAACTGGCGGCGATGGAGATCCTGAGGTCAAAATGGGTAGCCATGGCGGCTAGTATCTGGATACAGTGCACAAGCGGCGCTTCCTACACATTCGGAATCTACTCCGCCGCTCTAAAATCGACCCAATCCTACGATCAATCCACCCTCGACACCGTCTCCGTCTTCAAAGACATCGGAGCTAACGCCGGAGTTTTCTCCGGGCTTCTGTACACATACGTCACCTCCAATCGCCGCCGCGGACGTGGAGGCAACGGAGGTCCTTGGGTGGTGCTTGCTATAGGAGCGATACAGTGCTTCGCCGGTTACTTTCTCATGTGGGCTTCCGTTACTGGGCTTATCAGGAAGCCCCCTGTGCCGCTGATGTGCCTGTTTATGTTCATAGCTTCTCAATCGCAAACGTTCTTTAACACGGCTAATGTTGTGAGTGCCGTGGAGAATTTCGCTGACTATGGTGGTACAGCCGTTGGCATCATGAAGGTGAAGACTTTATTGTAGCTTTTGAGTTTCTCGTTGTGTATTGGGTCACGTGTTAGATTGTTTCCTCGAGAGTCGAGACCTGGACTATGATCATGGTTTATTACTTGGAACTTCAAAAATGGGGAAACTTTAGTAATAGTTGTGGGAGCTATGATCTTAATCAAGCTGGAAGCTTTTTGTGGTGTAGATGATTTTCTGTTGATTCCATCTTGGTGGGAATCTTAGATCTTGCAGAGATTGCTTTTTTGTTGATTCATCAGGATAAAGGTTACGTCTTGGATGGACTCTGTTCGGTAATAGCTGTGGGAGCTTATCTTATGCAAGGTGGAAGCTTTTTGTGGTTTAGATGATGTTTTGTTTGTTCCATCTTGGTGGGTATCTTAGATTTTGGCAGAAATTTGAAGAGATTGTTGGGTTATGTATTTTAGATGATTCATTAGAATAAAGGTTATGTCTTGGATGGACTCATAGTCTTTGCGCAAACTGTTTGGTTTGTTTATAGTGAAGCAGACAAGCTTATCTCTCCTTCTTAATTGGCAGGGTTTTCTCGGTCTAAGCGGAGCGATACTGATTCAACTGTACGAGACTCTGTGCGGTGGAGATCCGGCGAGTTTCATTCTTTTGCTGGCTGTAACACCAACAGTTCTCTCCCTCTTGGCCATGCCTTTGGTCAGGATCTATGAGACGAGTACTGCTGATGATAAAAAGCATCTAAATGGTCTTTCAGCTGTATCTCTTATCATTGCAGCTTATCTTATGATTTTGATCATTGTTAAGAACACTTTTGGTTTGTCGTCAGTGGCTAATGTTGTCACACTTGTATGTCTCGTCCTTCTCCTTGCCTTGCCTCTACTTATTGCGACAAGAGCACGTCGTGACCGCATGGAGAAAACAGCGTTGCCTGATAAATCCCCTCTTATAACCAGTCCAAAAGCAGCAACTTCTGTGAACCAAAGCTCTGTAGGCGACAGTCAAGCAGAAGCTGGTCTGAGCGAGAACCTGAATCTTCTGCAAGCTATGAAAAGCCTAAGCTTCTGGTTGTTGTTTCTCGCCATGATTTGTGGAATGGGGTCTGGACTTTCAACAATAAACAACATCCGACAAATAGGCGAGTCTTTACGGTACTCATCCGTTGAGATAAACTCACTGGTCTCCTTGTGGAGTATATGGAACTTTCTTGGTAGATTTGGAGCCGGTTACGCCTCAGATGCAATGCTTCACAAGAAAGGATGGCCTCGTCCATGGCTAATGGCTGCAACTCTTGGAACGATGACCATAGGCCATCTTATCATAGCCTCTGGTTTTCAAGGGAACCTTTATGTAGGTTCTGTTATAGTTGGCGTTTGTTATGGTTCACAGTGGTCCCTGATGCCTACAATCACCTCTGAGCTATTCGGAGTTCGCCACATGGGAACAATCTTCAACACCATATCCATCGCCAGTCCCATAGGTTCTTACGTCTTCTCTGTAAGATTGATCGGTTATATCTACGACAAGACTGCTTCTGGGGTAGGGAACAAATGTTTTGGCTCTCACTGCTTCAGACTGTCCTTTGTTATAATGGCGTCTGTCGCGTTCTTTGGGTTTCTTGTTGCTATAGTACTCTTCTTTCGAACAAAGACGCTCTATCGACAGATCCTTGTGAAGAGGCTGCATCGTCGATAGAATACTTGTGAATATGATACGAAAACGAATACAGAGCTTATGATATATAGAGGTACATCATTTACTTTACCTATATAAGTTGTCTGTAACTTATGTTTGTATCAATTGCCTGTATTTTTTGTGAAGTGTATAAACATCTTTTCCAATAAATGTTGAAATTACTCTTTAATGGAGAAGTTGAAGTTTCTCAACTACCTTAAAACATACTTTTGAAGCACTAGTAAGTTTCCTAGAAACCCAAAGCCTAGTTTGAATAGTTTGAAAACAATCTGCAAAAGAAGAATTGTGTTTTAAGTTTTCCCCTTTTCGGTGACTGTTGATGTTACAGAGATGCGATCCTTTTTCATCGGACTTATTTGAAGATAATTCAGATCAGCAGTCTGTTCCAGTCCTCCGTAACTCAACCAGTTCAGAAAATTCCACAAAGGACTTGGGAGGGATGTTTTGCAGTGCCTTTGGTGGAGCTAGCTCCAGTGAAACTGTTTGCTTCAGTGGCGAATTAGTTACTCTTCATGATACTACTCCAGTAAGAGCCGTTCCCAATATTCTCAAGGCATAGCACCCCCCCCCCCCCCCCCCCCTCCTGGTCTATGCCTTGAGAATATTGGGAACGGCTCTTACCTCAACATGGTTCCTCACCCTGATGGCTCTAACCGTGCGCTGTCTTGCCTGCACAGCGTGGATAGTATTCTTCTCTGGTAACCTGATCAGGATTCTGCGCTGTCTTGCCTGCACAGCGTGGATAGTATTCTTCTCTGGTAACCTGATCAGGATTCGGGTGGGGTATTTGACTGATCTGATACTGAATTAGGGATGATGTGTAGGGCTTTTCATCCAAAGTTTGCTCAAGATGGACGGCTTTTCGCTTCTTTCAACTGTGATAAGTCAAAGTGGCCAGGTCGTACCGTAAGATGCTCATGTAACTGTGATGTGAACTGTGATCCTTCCAGTAGAACTCCTGACAGTGGATCTCAATCAGGCCCAAACCGTTGAGTTGTCTGTAACTTATATGAGTTGTCTGTAACTTATGTTTGTATCGATTGTCTGTGTTGGGAAGGAAGAAGGCTGAGAGATTGTTGTCTCCCTTTTTTGTAGTTTCTTCCACAATTGTGAATCTTGTTTTGTGGAGTGTACGGACATTCCTTCCAATAAATGTTGAAATTTCTCTTTAACGGAGAACTTGGATACATTTAGTTCATAATGAAAACGTTTGCAGAATCTTTAGGCATACTGTACTTACAGCACAAAGGATTGACTTCACAACAGAAGCACAACCCTTTTTGGAAAATGTTCATTGCGTGAAATTGCCTGTTCAGATTGGAATGATCCTTAAGCATCCATTACATCAAGCTACAATAGCAAAACCATGAGAGGATGTGAAACTCACTTGAATCGGAACACAGAGGAGACCATGAAGAAAGTATGCTAAGCATGAGAGAAACAAGAAGAACGAACACAAGAGATCAATGACTGTTTTCCATGGAAGCTTGGTGGGTTTATTGGTGTGTCTCTGATTCTGATGGCTTTATTAGTGTAAATGGTTTCATAGGATGAAAGTTTTGAAATGGAGACAACTTATCTATTCATGAAGAATCCTTAAGAAGGTCACAAGGCACAAACTGTTTCTTGCTCTATGCCAATGTTGTCTAAGTCGACAGTCAAAGAGAACAAATTTTGATTTAGATTAAGAAATGGGTTTGTACATATGAAAATAAATTAATTGATTCACAAATAAAGTGAATAAACAGTATGACTATATGCTTCTTTCTCTACTCTTCTTTCCATTCTTCTACAGATTAGATGGCTTAAAGCTTGCAGACTAATCAAATCGAAGTCCAGAGTCTATGGTGAGCTTGCACAATTGGTTTTTCAACATGCCTAGTCTTTCTACAGCACGCCTAAATGAAAACGTGGCTGTTTCCCTCAATGATCATCTCATGTTACAACACTCTGGCTTGTTCTGTCTTAAGAGCTTGTCCCATAAGCATATCATCTGTCTAGGCGACTGGTAATGAGCTGTGTAGTAGTTCTCAACACAACCAAACTGACAAAATCTGAGACTGTGTCTGTAGTCCACTGGGTTTGATGTGTTTTTGAAATGCTCCACCCACATTCCCACACTCACATCCTCCATCTTGAACAGCTGGTGTATGCAACAATATTAGATAAGTCAAAAAGAGATGTGATACAATTAGTTATGATTCTCTCTCTTCTGCTTACCCGTAATCTGTGTCTCTCAAACTCTTCCACGATGAAGCGTGCAATGTCAGAAGACAGAACATATCCAGGTCCATTTGCATAGGGCGGATAGTCCTCCTCTGGCCATTCCTGATATATAACAAAACACTCAACACCATTTTACTACAACATGTAACACAGAGATGGAGTGTGTGATGCAGAAGAATGTATATACCTCGTATGTGACTGCCCATTTACCTCCACGGAGAGGTTTGTGGTAATAGTTCATGTTACCAATGTACAAACTTCTACCTTCGGGTACTTTCTTTACCTCGTTGATCACTGCGCCAAGTTTTACAAATGTATCATCGTCACACTTCATTATGTACTTTGCAGAGTATGCAAGAGCCTGCACCAATCAACTCCTCATCAGAAACATTTCATCAAGAACGATTATGAGGAAGCATCTAATAACTCACTCCGTGTTCACATATGGCAACAGTTTTCAGCACGACAAGATCATAGCTATCCATGTAAGGAACAAGTACAATGTCCCCAAAGTACTCTGCTTCTTTCTTCAGTTCCACATTCACCTCCTTCCTCCCATGCTGGTGAAATGCACATCACAGATACAAATAAGCCTTCATAACTTAACACGATATGAACAAATGTAAAAAACACACTTACGAGTGCCACAAAGAAACGAGCAACAACTTTTGAAGATGTAATAAGAACATGCTGCATCCACGACTTCCTCACAGCCATCCTTTCTCCGAAATGATTGCCTGCAGAAAGAATGCCAATAAAAAGCTCCACAGGCCCATCGGGAACCAAAGGCGCCTGCCATCTCTTTGACAACTCGAGGTGCCTTTGGGGAGCAAAGCTGGGATGTGATGTTGGCAGAGAGGCAACAACAACAGAGTGGACATCAATGTCTCCGTTCACGGTAAGCCCCGTTGCATCCTCTAGTGTGAAACCCTAACAGAACAAACCAACTCAATGCCATTGTATCTGAACACAATCATGTAGATATATATACTCACCGTGCGATAAGGGAATGATGTAACATGCTGTCCATCAACATTGATATGGTAACCTTCTAAACCAGCGCTAAGAGTGAGAACAAAGAGCTTCTCTTCCACAAAAGGGAACGGCCATTCTACTTTGACCCTCTTCCTCCTTCCTATAAGTCTATTCAACCACCATCTCGCTCTCGACCCTTCTGAGTAGTTATCATCATCACGGATCCACTTCTCACACTTCACATGACTATCAACTGCAAAACAACACTAACCTATTAATCATTTGCTAATAAGAGATTATACACTTAAACTAAACTAAACACTCACCAGTCTCCTCTTCATCTCTTGACCTCCATCCTTCACACCGTTGCGAAGATCCCCACTGCATTCTATAACAAGTGTTCTGCTCAATCACCGGCTTACGGCTCCAATCTCCTTTCAGCCTCGGGTTAAAATGCAAGATCCGAGGAGGATCCTCTCCATCAACGGTCTTCAAACCTTGAAGCTCAATCACAAACTGAGAAACCAACTTAGACCCATCACCTTCCTTGGGATGACCTTTCCTCGGCCTACCCACCAAAGTCACATGCGACCCCAACGTCAAACCACAGGGGAGCTCCATCAGCTGATTCTCCCGGGTCATAAACTCCGACCCGGTTAACGAAACAGAGTGTGGACACGTGTCGGATTTGTTCTTCTCAGGCTTCTCCACAGACTTCTCAAGCCTCCCTGACTCGAGCTCCTTCCACAGCTTCCTACCTAGCTGCCACGCCTCCTTAGCCGACTTGTGAAGCTCCACTGACCCGTCTTTGCTACTCGGGTCGAACGTTTCCGAATCGAATCGAAGGCTTGAGAGAAGGCCTCGGTGATGTTCGCGTACCGTCCGGTTCAGGGTCGGTTTAGACGATGGTGGGTTAGGGATTGTTTCGAATTGGGGCTCTTGCTGCTCTGTTTCGAGCTTCTCGAGCCGTGAGAGAGAATCGATGGAGGCGGAGCTGCTGGTGGAGGACCAGGATTTGAACACGAGAGGTATCTCGACGGTGACCATTAGGAGATAGAGACACCCTATCGCTATGATTACACGGAAAGGTCTCTGCTTCCATAGTGACGAGAAGAGATCGAGTTTGTCGATTTTTTCGGCTTTTGATGATTTGGGTTTCTTCATTTCCTTGGGATCCAAGCAAATGAAATAGAAAGAAGCTAACTTTGAATGGAGAGGGATCCGAGAGTAGTAGAAAGTTCGTAGCTTTGTTCGTAGAGTTATAATGAATAAAGAGAAGAAAAAATAAGCAGAGACGATGATGATGATGACGAGAGATGGAGGAGGAGAAAAGGAGATCTTGATTCCTTTTTTAAGGCGTATGTTAGTAGAATTATTAATCAATTTCCCTTTTTCAAATTTAAATATCTTAAACTTTTTATATTTATTTATCTTAATTAAATAGCCTTTTTCAGCAACGTTATAGCATCTATAATTGTTGTGTATAATACAAATTCTGAAATCTATATTATACAAATTGTCGTGACTTTTTCATCCTCTCTCTTCTGACCTCCAACTTCTCTCATCAAAAAAGAAGACCTTCGTATAAACAGTGTTCGGTCACGCCACCGGTTACCATCTTTAGTTTTTGTCTTTTTGTTGTAAATATTCTCTTCCGGTTAGCGGATCTTGCTTTCACTAGGTGATTTTGAAGTTTTCTCTGTGGCGATTTTTTGTGTTTTCAATCTCTAACAAAGCAAAACTTCATAGTTTTACGCTTGTTTCTTCGATGGATTTTGATGTTTTATATAATCCTCCTCCAAAGACAACGGCTTGAGCGAAAGATAAGAGTTAAGGGGAGTTCATAAATGTGTCCACAAAAAAGATGATGCAGATCGCCGTTTTGTGACGGAGTTGCATCTCAAACTTTCCATTCTCCGCGGTGGCGCGTATAGGCGCATGTCTTTGGTGATCATACAATAATAGGTGAAGACACGTGGCTGGGATATTTCTGTAATAGACGCGTGGAATGTCTGGTACATATCCAAAGAGTCTCGATGTAAAATCAAGTAAACTGGGCTTCATATTTGTTTACTTGTTAGTCGAGTTTCTTTATGTAATTGAAGCCATGTTCGTTTCTTAGACACCGCGGCAAAGATGAGCGTCTAAAAAATAACAAACGATTGAGAGAAATAACGACATGACAATTGCCGCCGTAACTGACGCTAAAGCTCTTTCATCCATTTTAATGGTCGCCGTAAAAAACAGCGACTTCGTTACTGCCAGCGGCGGCAATTGTTCCGTGTATAATTGAGTCGCAACATCTTCGCACAAGCTGTTTTTAATGAATTGCTGACGTGGCCTTTGATATTTTTGATCGCACGTTATTGACGCCGCGTCTAATAAACGAACAGGGCTTGAGTCTTACGTAACTCTCCTCTGTAATGCCCATTTAGACTCTCTCGTAAAAAGAGAATGTCTGACAAAAAAAATATATTATACAGATAGATGATAGAGATTCTTCCAAATTTCAAGGACGTGAATTTTATAAATCGAATTTATGTTTCATGTGACACGTGTGATATAAACCCATAAGAGTATTTTATTGAGGATATTTCAACGAACTTAATAGAATAGTAAAAGTAAATGAAATGGATTTTTTTTTCAAATAAAAACTCGTAAATTAAGATTTTTTCTGCTATACTTGACTTTGTTTCAGTGATTGATGTTTTACTTTGCGAATCAATGTTTTATATTTGGTAACAAATGTTTATTTTTGAAATGACATAAAACGGAAAATCTCCCATATATGTTGAGATTTTTATTGTGAAAAAAAAAACAAATAAAAAGACAGCTCATTTATTCATTTTTAAGGCAAACTCATACCAGATTACATTTTTTCAGTGGAAACACATAAACATATGTTTAATTAGCTAACTTAGTCCTGAGCATGTTGATTGTTTTACCATCAGTCTTGAAAATCTTCTTCAAAACAAAGTCTGGAATCGCTGGTTTCGCAAGAAACAAAGTGTGCGGCACAAGCACCTCGCTAGGCCACTCACTAGCCACCACAGTCAAAAGCCGAGCTTCCGTTTTCCCAACGTTCATCTCGTAGTGTATGAGCCCCGGAGGAATCACAAACATGTCACCAGGACCAGCAACCTTCGAGTACAACGTGTAGTTATTCGTCAAGAACCCAATCAAGACCAAGCCTTCGACCACGACCCCTGCCTCGGTCACACCAGGGTGGGAGTGAGGCGGGTTAGCTACTCCTGCGGCCACTGCAACGTTGTACATTGATATTCCCATCGTGTTTAATCCTGGAAACGTCATGAGGTTTGCTCTATTAGCGGCTACACCTTTAGGGTTTGAAGTGTTTAGCGGAGTGCTTAAGCCGGAGTAGAAGAAGTCTTCAGAGGTGACTTGTGACTTGCATGGGTAGCCAGTGTTGGATGGGGTAGCTTGGAGGTCAGCTACACAGAAGTCTTGTAAGGGGTTATTGTAGCCGGAGAGGGCTGGGTTGGTGAAGAGAGTGATGCAGAGTGCAAAGAGGACTGAAACTCTATAGATAAAAGTAGTTATTGCTAGGGAGTTATGATGAAGATAAGTCACCATGGTTACTGTTGATTATATAGCCTCAGGAATTTGGTATTTCTTGGACTGACCTTATAACGAGATAGAATAAGATAAGATTGGTTTAAGGCAAACACATGAAAGATTGAAACTTTATGAATGTTGGGTTCGTATTGGTGTAATATTTCTGTGGTTTTCATTTAGGTTTAAGTAAGTCAGGTTTAATTGTCTTGATGTACACGCAATCACAAATAGACTAAAAGAAAGACCAATCAAACCTATATTCCCTAACGAAATAATTGCTGTATTGTTTGGTTATAATAACGTAACTAATTAAATAGTTTCAGTTCGATAATTTTTTGTTTCTGCAATCCATCTTCAAGGATTGGTTTCATGAAGGAAGACTTTGTTTGCCACGAAAGTTAATGTTATCAAAGTGTTGGTGGGTCTAGTAGTAATGTAAGAAGTTGGTTCGGTTGTATCTCGGGTTCAAACCTATATTGATACGTTACTTTTTATATTGAAATTTTCAAAACTAATTTCAGACACTATGAATCTAAAGTGAAGAATTTTCAGGGTAATTAAAAAGATTAGGCTTTAGCGATCAGTTTTCTTTAAATTTTTAAATATATTTAAGAAAGTCACATATAAACTCAACAAACAAAATTGTGTTTTAACCAATGAGGTCCAAATATTTATTCAATGGAGCAAATCTGAAACATTTTAGCGACTAAGAATAAGAGAAATGTTTTGAATTTAAGACAAGGCGTTGGAAGCTTGCGTGTTCTCTAAGAAACAACAAAAGATGTATTACAAGTTCATGATTCTGAAGGCATAGCAACAAAACTACGAAGCATGTGCAAATTTTGAGTTATGTGCAATAGAATTGCTTCACCTTCACTAACATCTAAAACATCAGCAATATGTTTCAGCAGTTCACCATTTGATTGAAGAGCACTTAGCCTCTCTGTGATCTCTGAAAGCTCCTTTACTATACCTTCTTTGCTTTCAGCTCCTTTCATTTGCCCTAAGAATCTCGATTCTTCGGATTTACAAGACCCAGTTTGATCAATGTTTGCTCCATTGTCCTCATGATTTGAATAACAAACTACACTGGCACTGCCGTGTTCCTCAAGAAGCTCTTCTCTCACATCATCTTTATCCGTTAAACATCCATATCTCTCTCTGTAAGCCTCAAGTTCATCTTCAAGCTCCTTCATATCCTCTTCCCTCTTTGCCAATTCACTACTCAGAGACTGCAAAGCTTCTTGGTCATACTCTGCTTGTTCATCCATCATTCTCTGGCACTGCAAAGCCTCCATTTGAACAGCGGCTTTTTCGGCTTGTAGCTTTGTAATCATAGCCATAGCGTTGTTGGCTGCAACAGCTGAAGCACTTCTCTCTTCATCTAACTCCATATACAAATGCATCAGTGACTTCTTGTCCAAGCGAGCCTCTTTCTTGAGCTGATTAAGGATAGATTCACCGTCTGAATCAGCCAAGTCAGAAGTATTCTCTGTCTTATCCAAAGGAAGTTTTCTAAGAGGAGTCCCAAAGAACTTGCTACCTCCTCTTACAACACTCGGTGTTATGTCCACATCCAAAACCCTAAACTCAGATTCATTCTCAGATAGCTTGTTGTAGGGAACCCTAGGAGAAGGAGCAGGAGCAAGGAAAGAACCGTTGTTCTTCAATAAATCTCCGCAACAAGAGCAATGTTGTTTCAAGCTAATGTTGTTTGTCTTGTAATCCACCAGGTTTGTTGATGTCTGAACAAGGTTATCGTCTTTCTTGAGCGCCAAGGCAAGCTCTCTTTGGTCATCAATGAGAAGCTCAAGATCTTTATGCAAGATCCCAATGAGAGACTTATACGTGTCACAGTCAGATTCCTTCTGGGTGGCGAAAGAGAGAAGACAGCCTTCACACATATGTTTGATCTCAGAGAGTTTCTTGTGGACATGGCAATAAGCAAGGGAAGAGACTTTCTTCTTGTGAGAGTCGCAGATTGAGTCGTTGTAATAGAAATGAGGGTTTCTAGGGACAAGAACGTGGTCGATTCTGGTGCAGAGGAGGCAAGGAGTGTTGAGCTCGAAGAATCTTGCGTATTGGTTTGATAAGAAGGCGAGAGCCCCGTCTATGAAGAGGATGGTGATGAGAGTCAATTCAAGAAGGGTGTAGATGAGGAGCTGAGGGAAAGATCCGAGTTCTTGTTCAACAAAATTCTTGAAAGAACGTTTAAGCATGGTGACTTGTAAAAGAAGAAACAAGAACAAGAAGAAACAGAGCAATTGTATAATCATGTTAGATCAAATTGGCCAAAAGATCAACAAAAGAACATAGATCAGGATCTCTCTCTCTCTCTCACACTCTTGTGAGTTATGTGTTATGATTGTGTTTCTATTTATAGGTTTGGGGAAGTCTAAAACGGCCTAAATTAGTCAAAAAACAAAGGATAATATTTGGAATTGAAAAAATTTAGAGACAACAGATAGACAAAAAAAAAACACAAATGGGATTTGAGTAAATCTTTCCAGCTTAGACGTGAGGAGAACTTTGTCGTTGACGCTTAAACTGAATACCACCTTGCACGACCGAAACAAAGAACATGCCAACACACACATGACATCTACATATCTATATGATGTTGTTTGATTGGTTGATTAATCAATGGGAATTATGTTCTGTGATTGGAAGACGGTTGCTTGCAAAACAGGTTTTGTACCTAATCATAAAAGATAAATGACATTATTCTACCAATACTACAACATCCTCCTCAGATATATCTTACTATATAAAGTAAATATAATAATAAGTTTTGATAGATCCACACGAGTGTCTAGACAGTATTACAACAACCTTCCAACGTGGAAGGATTAAAAAAAAGATGATGATGAAACTCTAGAAACCCACTTAGTCCTATTCTCAAAAACTTAGCCAAATACATAAACTTAATTGTAGCAAAAACTTAGTAAGTGAAACCAGTTGAGTAGCTTAGCCAAAAGATCTGAGCACAATGTTCTGAATCCACCGCTCTGTTGAGCATGATTATTGGGGGTTCTTAGAGTGGAATTCTTAGCGGAATATAAGAATCCGTCGGGGGTTCTTAGAGTGGAGTTCTTAGCGGAATATAAGAACCGGTTCTTAACTTTTTTAGTTAAAAGTTAAGAGACAGATTCTTATATTTTGTTAAGAACCCCACCCTAAGAACCTCCAATAATCATGGTCTTACACAAATTGTTTTAAAGTGAAAGGTTTCTTAATATGGGGATATATTTGTTTTTATCTTAGTGACTGTGGCGGCTTTACTTGAGGATGAGCCAGGGCCGTGCCTGAGTAAAAGCCAATCAAGCATATGCTTGGGGCCTTGAAAAATTATATAAATATTAGGGGCCGAATCCTAACAGAAATAACTAAGTGGCTAGGTTGGTAATGTACTTATTAGAAGTATATAAGGTGCCCAGTTCGATTCTTCACCTAAACATTTTAAATTCTCATAGTTTTGGGGGGGCCAAATTAATAATTGGGCTTTAGGGCCTAAAATTCTCAGGCACGGCCATGGGATGAGCTCACCCTTTGTACTGCATCTTTCTTCTTATGAAACACAAGTGAAATCGTGCATGGCATTGAAGATCATGTACATATAGTTCGACGTTTACTTTTTTTTAATTTACACGTATACTTTTGTTTTTAGAAAAACAGTCATAAGATGAGAGAATCAGGATCTAAAAACTTGCATATATCAAAACATAACAACATCTTGGCTAATTGTAGTGTATTACTGAAAACAAAAGAAAGGAGTGGGAGAAAATACTCAAAGCTGCTCAATCATGAGCCCTAAGATTCTAGTTTCATTCGCTTGGAAGATGGAGTGTCATCATCCACAGAGGAAACATAATCATGAGACGATGATGATGAATCAGTGTTGTTTTGTAGGATTCTGTTAGGATAAGAGTGTTTGGCTTTATCTTCTTCTTGAGGTTCACCACTTCTCATTATAAGTTCTGTTAACCGCTTCACGTCTGCTAACTTCACCGGTTTTAGCAGGAAATCCTCTGCTCCCTCTGTCATACATCTACAAAAAAAAATACCCAAAATCAGATTACATAATAGTTGAGATTAATTGTTTCAGTTTGAACGATACTAATAACAATCACTTACTGTTCAATACGAGGTTGTATATTCTCAGAGGACATTATGACTACTGGTATCTCCCTAAATGCAGATGACTCCTGGTAATAAAATTAAACAACTTTGTTTCTGTGTAACTAAGCTTCATTCAAAAACAAAAACAAAAAACTCATAAATGAAAAGTTCTATATAAAAAAGAAAGGTAAACTGACTTTGATCTTCTTGAGTAGTTCATATCCTGTTAGTCCTGGCATAGAGTAATCTGTCACTATCAAGTTCACCTTCAAATCCTGTTTTATCAAAATTTAGCACAACTTTTCATATAGACCGCATCAAAAGCAAATCTTGATGATACACAAAGTCTAATGTTCGAGAAACTGACAACAAATCTTAGGTTTCTTGGGAGCCAAACCAGAAGAGAAAACAAGTCAAGTTTTCAAAATTTTTTTTTTTTTTTCGCAAGAAGGCTTTGAAGAAAGGAACAGTACCTTAAGAGCAGAAGATCCATTGTCTCCATCTAGGCCAAGGTACTGAAGAGCCCTTGTCCCACTCTCGACAGTCGTCACTGTATTTAGTAAACAAACCCCACAATCAAGAGACCAAAGCAAAGAGGAGCAAAAGAAACAGAATGAGAAACGGTTTTGCCTTATTATTTATTACCTTTACAAGCAGAGATCCTAAGCAACCTCTCTATAACCTTACGGTCAACAAAACTATCATCAACAGCGAGAACATGCAACTCCTGGGAGGAAGAAGAAGAAGAAGAAGAAGATAAATCTCCCACTGCCATTGTTCTCTCTTGTGAAACTGAAAGTAGAATGAAGAAGAGGGATGTTAGATATATAACGTCAAGGAAGGACACAAACATCAATGTGAGGGAAGACGATGAGTTGCATAAATAAGAGAGAGAGAAGAGAAGGGATGGTGGTGTGATATAAACACAGAGAAGAGAATCTGGAGGATCGGATCTTTTAGAGAGGAAATCAAATCTATATCGATCAATGATGTGTTTATGTCTTGTCAGATAACGTAACATTGTTGTGTCTTCAGTCTTCACGGTCATTATCTTTTGAGGGTCCCAATCTCTTTTGATTTTACAATCCTTTGTCTGCTCTCTTTTCACTCTTATCTGACAATGACAACTCTCCTCTGTAGATTTTTATTAGTCCTAGTAATCACAGTAACTACTGTCTATTAATGTTGATAGTAATGTGTTTATGTCTTGATCCTCCTTGTATAGGAGTTGGTGGCCTTTAATTCACCATGCTCAAAACATTCATGTCATTTTCTTTAGAGACATTGACAATGCCGTCTCAAATTGTTTTTTAGACCTTGTTTAGAAAAATATAAATGGTGCATTTAATGAAGTAATGATGTAATTTTTAAAAGTTAACAGTACTATCTTTATATATTTAGTGTTTCTTTTGAAGTTACAAGCATTAAATCTCAAAGTATACCTATAAAATTTTTAAAATGTAACTTTAAACTATACACTATCTTAAAAGAAAAATCTAAATTTTAGACGCGGACTATATGCTCTTCGACCGTTTGACTTGCATATGCTAAAAACAGCTATGGACATTGATACACTAGAGCTTCATGGGAAAAGACACAAGTGCTTTATTATCATATATCATGGGCCAAAATCCAGTGCATTTACAGTAGCTGTGACTCAGTATATATGGTGGAATCTGGTACAAATTTAAACAAAAGATTCATGTGAAATAATTCTCAAATACTTGCTTTTGTGATTTCTCCAGTGAACACTGAATCTCAGGGACATGATGGTATATGGATCCTCAAGGTTGGTTTCCTTTCTTGAGTTATAAGATGATCTCGTCTTGAACACTGACGTTGAGTGTCTTGTTTGGAAGAACAATACTGCTGGTCACCACAACCTCGTCTTCAACTGCAACCGAGTCTCCTGAAATCCATTTATGTTTCAGATTACCTTTATGTCTATAAGTAGAAGGAGAGACTCTTTAAGGAAGTGAATATAAAAAAAAACTTTACCGAGAATAGTAACTCCTAGTTTGGAGTTGTAGACTCCCTCAGCCTGTGATCAACAAAGTATAAGTTAAGGTTCATGATTGTGTAGGAAACAAGAAAGAAACATTTAAAGGTCAGACTCTTAAGAGATGAGGAGAAGAGAGAAACATGCCTGGACACGGGACCATCTCCCTATAGAAGATTTCCACCCAACAATTGCGTTAGTCACCACTGCATTTTCCTATGCAAGCAAAACAGTCACTAAAGAGAGTCGATCACAAGAGAAAACTTTGCTCGTTTTTCTCTTTAAGTCTCTGATATAGGAAAACATACCATGATCTCAACGTTGTCAAGGATGATACAGCTGATGAGCCTGACACCAGGCCCAACACGAGCATTTGCAGAGATTGATACGTTGGGACCAATCTGTTAATAGAGCAAACAGAATGTCTTTGTGATAAAAGTAAGAAGTTGCTTCAACAAGGGACACAACCAGAGGGAACTTACCTTTGCAGTTGGGTGTATTTTTGCAGAAGGATGTATGTAAACATCACCAATCACTATTGCGCTCTTTGTTCCATCACCACTAGCCAACACTTGCGGAGATGTCAACCGGAACTGAGAAAGATAGAGTCCCGAGCACCTCAGCGACATCCTGCTCAAAAGTCAACCAATAGGTAAGAGACGTAAACAATTGATAACCTGTTTCAGCTGTAAGAAATGAGATAAGGCAAAAGGCATACCCAGGAGATTTGATTTGTTCCCAGAAATCCAAAGTCTCGTAAGTATATAACTGCTTCTTCCCAGCTAGAGGTGAAAGTATGTCTTGATCCAGTCTTACAAAATCTGCTGGGATCCTATTTTAAAAAAAGGGTGAAAAACATATCAATCTTAAGAAGATTCAGTTCAAAGGCTATGAAGATACAGGCAGACAAACCTTGTTGCCGGTTGAAGAGCTTCAAAGCTGGAAACACGTCTCAGAATTGCTAAGACAAAAGAAAAAGGGAACAAGAATGAGAGGGACTTTGAAGATGTATAATAATAAGAGAAGAAAGCATATACACTATGTTTTAAGATCTTTGTTACTTGCTTTTACCTGTATCTTTCCTTTGAAAGGAAACATCTCTTATGGCAGTGAAAATGTCAGGTGTAAATACATAAACACCGCAGTTAATACGGTCACTGACCTGTGTTTCAAAAAAAACAAGTTAGAATCAAATCTTGGGGATGTTAAGGAGCTGATTATCATCTCAGTGATATGTACATACAAAAGTTTCGGGTTTCTCGGTGTAATGAAGCAGTTCATTAGTAACAGGATCTGCAACCAGTTCTCCAAATTGGTTTGCTGATTCAGGAGAGACCTAAACAACCAAAACTCAGAAATCAAACTTTGATAACATCAACCAGAAACAAAAACAAGACTAATCTTTGTAGAAGCCGGAAAACCGGACTGACATAAACGATAGAATAAAAACGATTTTAAGGAAATAAACGAATGTAAAAGACGAATACAAGAACAATAAGAAATCGTATTCGCAAAGAGACATGGAGTCGAGATATGATCTCTTTCCTTAACTCAAAATATTCGCTCCGTTAGTGAGACGGGACTGTACGAATATAGAGTCCCAGGATACAACCATGGCAGACGAATCACGCCTCACTCGTGATCGTCCTATCGAACTATAAACTCTACGACACACTCTCTAGACTTACGTTGAGGGATCTGGTGATTTTTTGTTGCGTAAAAACTTCAAGAAAAATGAAGGAGGAGACGAGTTTATAAAGAAGAGAAGACGAGCCATTTTCCGTAACTAATGCCGCACGTGCGCACGTTGGCGGAAATCTCATGAGGATCTCGGAAGCGAGGCGTTACAAAACTTCCTCCGCAAGATTCTCGTTTAAACTTATCGTCAAGAAGAGAGACAGCGTGTTGTTTATAAACGAATTTAAAATAAAATGCATGTCGTTTTTCGGGAATTAAATGGCAAAACGTTGAGCTTAACTTGGTCCAAAAAGAATATTCTTATCGGGTCGGAGGCCCTCCACCAAGACCCAAGACCCAAGACCCAAGACCACGCCCGAGCCCAAGCCGAGCCGAGCCGACCGGACGGCGGCGGCGCGCGCGCGTGGGGAGCTCTCTCTTCCTCTGAGCTGTTTAACCTCTCATGTCATGAAGACATATATATACTCCTCAAAATCAACTCTCCCAACCAATGTGGGATGTTGTTAACTTCATTTCATTAAAGCCAACAAGGCTTTTTATAAGAACCCATAGGCCCATTTCGTTTTCACATTTTGCCATATATTATTTGAGCCATTAGGCTTAATAATTAGGCCCAACAATCCCCCACATGAATAGAAATGACTCTTCTAAAACATATGCAGACTAAATGCAGACTCGATAGACTCTAAAAACTATACTTATTCTAATCTTTACTAGACTAGACAAACTTATCGAGAGTGTTTGCGAAAAATTCACTGTGTTTGAGTTGGTGGCATTTTTAAGCCTTGAACCACTCATAGTTAATATCTGTCGGGTTTACTTTACCAGAAGGTGAACATGATGTCTTGAACCAACCGGTGTTTTATGTAGACCGAGACAACAGGCATAACGCAGCTTCATTTTCTCGTAGAACTTAGTTCTCTATTGTGTTCATTGTGGCCCTGAACTATTCCTGGTTTTCATGAGTGAACTTAGAGAATATAGCCTTGCATTCATTCTCCTAGAAACGGCCCCATTTCACACTCATTAGGTGATTGACCATGAAAAGTATTGAGTAATACTCCGCTTAGAAGCTATGGAATCATTAAAAGCTTATGCTTATCCTTTACACATTTGTTAGCACTTTTCTCATCTTAGGAGCTGGGAAGAGACTACTTTGTCTCAAGTGCTTTGGTTAGATTCTGCTTGATTTTGTTTTCCCTTTGAACCTACGTCTTGGGATCTCCAGTCATGATAGGTAGGGTTGCAATCAAGCATCCTCATTCGTTATAGGCTTTAAACCCATTCCTTTTGATGATTTAGCAACAACATCTCGTGGCAAACCTTTAGTAAATGGATCGCGCTAGGTTGTCAGCCGATTTGATGTAGTCTATTGTGATTACACCAGTTGAGATAAGTTGTCTAATGGTTTTATGTCGTCTTCTGATGTGACGAGATTTACCATTGTAGAGATTATTCTGAGCCCGAGCTATTGCTGATTGACTATCACAATGTATGCGTATAGCTGGCACAGGTTTCTCCCACATAGGAATATCTTCCAAAAAATTTCTAAGCCATTCAGCTTCTTCTGCTGCTTTGTCTAAGGCTATGAACTCAGATTCCATGGTAGATCTGGCTAACACTGTTTGTTTGGTAGATTTCCATGATATTGCTGCTCCTCCTAGTGTAAAGACATATCCACTCGTGGATTTTGAGTTTTTAGAATCTGATATCCAGTTAGCATCACTGTATCCTTCTAAAACTGCTGGTTCTTTACCATAGTGAAGCCCAAAATCTTTGGTGTAGCGCAAGTAATTGAGTACCCTCGTTATAGCTTTCCAGTGTGTATGACCTGGATTACTTGTATATCGACTAAGTACGTTTACTGCATGCGCCAGATCCGGTCTAGTACAATTGGTCAAGTACATGAGACTTCCGATCACACGTGCATACTCGTTTTGTGAAACCGCTTCACCTGAATTCTTTGTCAAGTGCATTTGGGGATCTAACGGAGTTTTGCCGTACTATTAGAGTAATTTTTAAATCTCTCTAATATTGTTTGAGCATAATGAGATTGGGTTAAGATAATTCCGTTTGAATTTCTTGTGACTTTAACCCCGAGAATTACATCTACTAATCCCAAGTCTTTCATCTCAAATGTCCCTTTGAGCATGTTCTTTGTTTGATTGATAATGTCTTTATTGCTTCCAATAATGAGCATATCATCTACATATAGACATAGCAAAACATACGCATTTTTGGTAGTTTTGTAGTATATGCATTTGTCACATTCATTTATTTTGAAACCATTTGACATCATTGTATTGTCAAATTTTTCGTGCCATTGTTTAGGAGCTTGTTTAAGCCCATAAAGTGACTTTACAAGTCGACATACTTTGTCTTCCTGTCCGGGAATGACAAAACCTTCAGGTTGTTTCATGTAAATTTCCTCTTCTAAATCACCATTTAGAAAAGCAGTTTTTACATCCATTTGATGGATTTCTAGGTCTCTTAAGGCTGCGATTGCTATCATCAGTCTTATTGATGTTATTCTCGTCACTGGAGAATATGTATCAAAATAGTCAAGGCCTTCCTTTTGTCGGAATCCTTGAACTACAAGCCTAGACTTGTATTTTCCACCAGGTTTTCGTGTCATTATCCATTTATTCCCTAATGCTTTGCAGCCAGGTGGTAAATCCGTTATGTAATAAGTATAATTTTGCATGATCGAATCAAATTCACTCCTGACCGCTTCGTTCCAGAATGGAGCTTCTGGTGAAGCCATGGCTTCTGCCAAAGTTTTTGGAACATTTTCTACTAAAAATGCCATTAGGAAATCTTCTCCAAAAGATTTTTCTTTTCGAGCTCTTTTGCTCCTTCGAGGTTCATCTTTTTCTTCATTTTCTGAAATATCATTTATAGAAATCTCGACGTTTGTCTCAGTTTCTGAGTTTTTGTCATTGTCTCTTTCTTCTCGAGTTCGTTTTGAACCTTGTTTTTCCTTATATGGAAAAATATTTTCGAAGAAAGATGCATTTCTTGATTCCATGACTGTATTTTCATGAATGTCTGATATTTCAGATTTATGTACCAGAAATCGATAAGCATTACTGTTATGTGCATATCCGATGAAGATGCAATCCACTGTTTTAGGTCCAATAGTGACCTTCTTTGGTGGCGGTACTGCAACTTTTGCTAGGCACCCCCACACTTTGAGGTATTTATACGAAGGTAAATTACCTTTCCATAATTCATATGGAGTTTTGCCAGTTACTTTGTGTGGAATTTTGTTGAGGATATAATTAGTGGTAAGCAATGCTTCCCCCCACATGTTCTGGGGTAACCCAGATTCCTGCAACATTGCATTCATCATCTCTTTTAGAGTTCGATTTTTGCGTTCAGCAACTCCATTAGATTCTGGTGAGTAAGGAGCTGTAGTTTGATGGATTATTCCATGTTCTTTACAGAATGCATTGAATGGACCATCATACTCGCCTCCTCTGTCGCTTCTAACTACTTTAATAGTTGTTTTAAGCTGATTTTCGACCTCGAGTTTAAATTCTTTAAATTTTTCTAAGGTTTCGTCTTTGCTATGTAATAAATATACATAACAATATTTTGTGCAGTCATCTATGAAGGTCACAAAGTACTTTTTACCACCTCTAGTTTGTAAGTATTTTAAATCACATAAATCTGTGTGAATTAAATCTAGAGGTTTATTAGTTCTCTCAACATGAGGTGATGGCGTTTTCGTGAGCTTAGCCTGTACGCATACTTCACATTTTTGTTTACTTGTTTGCATTTAGGAATTAGATTTAAATTCATTAATCTTTGTATAGATTTGTAGTTTACATGGTCTAATCTTTCGTGCCATATATTAAAAGACTCAACCAAATAAGCAACTGGCTCTTTCTTATTCATTGAAACTTTTGAAGCTACAACTTTCGGAGGGACTGTCATTACATTCAACTTGACAAGTCCACCCTTAACATACCCTCTTCCCAAATACATCCCATTTTTCCTAATCACGAGCTTGTCCGCCTCAAAATTTGTGGCGAATCCATTCTTGCTGAGCAAGGTTCCCGAGACCAGGTTCTTCCTCATGTCAGGCACATGCTTCACATTCGTCAGAGTGACCTCATGTCCAGATGTCATCTTCAAAATCACATTGCCGCGTCCTTCAATCTTGGAGACTGCAGTGTTTCCCATCTTGAGCTTCTCCTCAGTCATGCTTTTCTGATAGGTGCTGAACATCGCCCTATCGGTGCAAATGTGGGTGGTTGCACCAGTGTCATACCACCATTCCTTGGGGTTGTTGCTTTCAACCATGTTGGCTTCAGTCACCACAGCAACGAGATCCTCCTCTGTGAGATTTGCCTGAGCCTTCTCATCCTTGATCTTTTTGCGACACTCAACAGTCTTGTGCCCCACTTTGTGGCAGTAGTGACATTTCCCCCTGAACTTCTCCACATTCGCATTCGCATTGATTTCAATGCCTTTGTTCTTGAAGTTTTTTCCAGAAGCCTTCAGGGCTGCAGCAGTTTTGGAAGGCTTGGCAGGAGAATGGGCGTGTGCCTTTCCTTTGCCTTTGTGCTCAGCCATGTTGACACTGTGCTCCTTAGCAGTGACCTTGTCAGCAATTCGGTTTCTGGATTCCATCTGAAGCCTCATGATGAGCTCCTCGAGCCCCATCTTCTTCTTCTTGTGCTTCAAGTAGTTCTTGAAATCCGCATAGCTTGGAGGAAGCTTTTCAATGAAGCTGAGAGTTGTGAATGTCTCGCAGATGGACATTCCTTCAGCAGCGATTTCATGGCAAATGAGCTGAAGCGCTTCCACCTGATCCATGATGGGTTTTGAATCCACCATTTTGAAGTCGTGGAACTTTGAGACCACATACTTCTGGCAGCCAGCGTCCTCACCTCTGTACTTCTTGTCCAGTGATCTCCATAGCTCTTTCGCCGTGGGGATCTCACAGTAGACACGGTACAATGGGTCAATGAGACGACCCAAAATGTAACCTTTACAGATGAAGTCGGAATGCACCCATATGTCAACAGTTGCAAGACTGTGGACATCATCAATCCCGTACGGAATCAGGGGCTTGTCCTCCTGGATGAACTTGTCCAGTTTCATCGTTGTCAGGAAGAACATCATCTTCTTCTGCCACGTTTTGAAGCCTTTGCCATCAAACTTGTCTGGCATCAGCCCTTGAGTGAACAAGCTAGGTACAGCCGGAGGAGTTTGAACTGCCACCGGACCACTTGCAGTTGCTGATACTGAACCCGTCTGATAAAGACCAGCACCGAATAGGCTACGGCGAGTGGTTTCATCAGCAGCATTTCCCGCAGGGAGGATAGTGCTCGTTGTTGCTGCAGCGGTTGTCACGCCAGTTGCATCAGTTGCTGCAGCGTTGAGTGGAGTCTGAATGACATCCGTGGTGTCAATGGGGGCGTTGTTATCGTTTGTCATTTTTTCTGTAGAGAAAACATGAAAAAACGGATTAGTACTCCATTCAACAAATAACATATTATTTTAAAGAAAATAATAGTCTAAAATCGATGTTCATTTTTGGTATTTGAACCAAATCATATCGATATAAGTCTGGAAAAAACGTTTTGCAAACTCGCTTAAAAGCGTTCGGAGAAACCATTTTTATAGACTTAGAATGTTTCACAAACTCACTTAAGAAAACGGTTACTGAAACGATTCATGTATACAACGTTTGAAGAATGTATCAACGTTTTGCGAAAATGCTAGAAAGCAATCCGCAAAGCGTAATGAAATAAACCAGAAACGTTTCGCGGAAGTGCTCTAAGGCAAATCGCAAAGTAGAAACGTTTCGCGGATAAGCGTATAGCAAATCGCAAACATCGTTGTGAGATAAGAACAAAACGTTTCGCAGAAATGCTAGAAAACAAATCGCAAACACGGTTCCAAAACCCGTTTCTATTAATCGTTTATCAACCCGATTAAAGCTTTAAACATAAAGCGATTTTGAGTTAAGATTGTAGAAGCCGGAAAACCGGACTGACATAAACGATAGAATAAAAGCGATGTTAAGGAAATAAACGAATGTAAAAGACGAATACAAGAACGATAAGAAATCGTATTCGCAAAGAGACATGGAGTCGAGATATGATCTCTTTCCTTAACTCAAAATATTCGCTCCGTTAGTGAGACGGGACTGTACGAATATAGAGTCCCAGGATACAACCATGGCAGACGAATCACGCCTCACTCGTGATCGCCCTATCGAACTATACACTCTACGAAACACTCTCTAGTCTTACGTTGAGGGATCTGGTGATTTTTTGTTGCGTAAAAACTTCAAAAAAAATGAAGGAGGAGACGAGTTATTTTCCGTAACCAAGACCAAGACCAAGACCACCACGCCGAGCCGAGCCGAGCCGAGCCGAGCCGGCCGGATGGCGGCGGCGCGCGTGTGGAGCTCTCTCTTCCTCTGAGCTGTTTAACCTCTCATGTCATGAAGACATATATATATACTCCTCAAAATCAACTCTCCCAACCAATGTGGGATGTTGTTAACTTCATTTCATTAAAGCCAACAAAGCTTTTTATAAGAACCCATAGGCCCATTTCGTTTTCACATTTTGCCATATATTATTTGAGCCATTAGGCTTAATAATTAGGCCCAACAATCTTATTGCTCAATGGCAAACCTTGATCACAAGAAGAGTTCCAATTCCACCATATTTCCTATGAGCCTCTGTGTAATAAAAGCATCAGAGAGTAAGAACGATCTTCAAAACCAAGAGATGAATCTGCGGATTAGAAAAGAAAGTAGATACCGAGCATTTCTGGCAAGGGGAAGCTGCAGCAAACATCACAGTTAAGCAGGAAGATATGAGACTGCAAGGACGTAGACACAAGAAGTCAGATGTCAGATCTAAACACCTAGTTCATAAAACAAGTAAGTAGAGGAATGATTCAGTATTGTTATAAGATCATTGGAGACTACTAACCGGGTCATCTTCCATGATTAGATTTCTGAACTGATACAACCCACCAGCTGAACCATGTGGCTTGTCTTCTCGCAGATATCTAATAATGCAGAAACCCAAAACAAAACAGAGAAACAAAGATCAAAGCCTACACAAATGAGCCACACTGATACTTCAAGAGGAGGAGAGAGTTTATCAAAACCTGACAGGAACTTTGAGTTCATTGGAAATGGCAGAGACATAAAGTGCAAACTCCCTTTCCTCATAGAAACCAACAAGATAGATTTGAGCCAAGTTTGGAATCTGCAGACAATAAAGGCTTGGCATCATCATCCATTGGTCTCAAGTTGAAACCAGGGTGGTGGAGTGGAGATATACCCTTTTACAAGCTGAGATAGGGTGATGCACCATTGGTTGTCCAGCAATAGGAAACAGAGGCTTTGGAATATTCAGGGACAATGGTCGAAATCGAGTACCTGTTTGGATCCCAAGATTCGACACAGAATCAGAACACATAAACTATTCAGACCAGTAACTGTCTGCAGAGACACCCGAATTAAATAACAATGAAACAACAAAGAAACGAATTGGATTCTGTTTGAGATCAAAGGAGATTTCTCAGGCATTTGCTATTGTGGAGGAATCTGAAAGAAAGAAAGAAACAAAAGCAAATATGTTTTGAGTGGATACCTTTGGTTGGACCACCGACCATGATCACAGCCACCACTTTCTCCTCCACTGCGCTCCCCATTTTTCTCAAAATTCAGACAATAACGAATCCCCAAACGCACAGATCTTTAAGCAGAGAGAGACCCACAAAACCTCAGAGTTCTTTCTTAAACACTAATATCACTAATGTTCTATACAAAGCAAGAAATGGGCACCGCAGGATCAGAATTCAGACAATAAAGAAAAGATCTAACGGTCGGAGAAAATGACAAAGAAAGGAGAGAAGATCTAATCGAAAGTGTCACCTAGTAAGTAAGTAGTGGTCTATCTCGAGATGAGATAGATCTAAGGAGAGCTGTACTGTTATGGTAATGGGTCCAAGTCACACTCTAAAAGGATAAGCACCAGAAAAACCCCACACACCTCTCTCTCTTCTTTATCCTTTTTTACCTTCTTCCCCTTTCAGATTTGTTTATATAAAACGCTTTTTCTAAGCAAATAGTCCGACTTTGAATTAAATATGCCATGTGAGTTTCAAACTTTGTTGCGACTTGAAGGTTACATAAAATGGTGCATGTTCTTGATATATGATATCTCTGCACCAGATCCCTAAAATGGTGCCTCAATGCACAACAAGCGAATCACCAAAGCTGACTTTATTCATATCGTCTTTACTTATACTCAAAAGGTTCCACAAATAGCAGACTGATAAAAAAGTACACAGATGGACAACACAGACAGCATTTGGTTTTCCGTTTTCATGACAGCGTATGCATCATTACTTAGCAAGGGGGTTTGTACCATCCCCACGGGTCGTTTGATGTGTAGAGAGTCACTTGCTTCACACTCAAGTAGTTATCGAGTCCCCTGAACAAACAAGAAACCAACCAAACCCAAGACTTGTTCAATACAACAAGCCATCAAGATTAAAGTCCTTAACAATAAGACTTGTGTCAGAATAAATAAGTTGGTACCATTCTCCTAATTCGCGTCCAAACCCACTGCGTTTGACTCCACCCCATGGAGCTTGAGTAAAGCAAGGCTGTGAGCAGTTAATCCACACAATCCCAGCTTCAAAGTCCTAACAAAAGTAGAACCCGAGTATTGATTTGTGTTACTAGATGGTATTGTAAGAGACTACAAAAGGATCTGAAAATGGTTTAAGAAACAAGCACTAACCTGGCTTACACGGTCACATCTTTCTGCATCATTAGATATTACTGCAGCTCCTAATCCATAACTGTCATTTATCAAAGATTTTGAGTCACAAAAATATCTTAATTAAGAAAGAAGATTAGTCTAGGACATGATCTTACTGGGAATCATTTGCTAGCTCAATTGCCTCATCCTCACTGGAGAATGTTTTAATGCAAAGAACAGGCCCAAAAACTTCTTCTCTCCAAATTTGCATTGAAGTGGTTACATCAGTTATGATGGTTGGTTCAATGAAGAAGCCCTTTTTCAGATGCTGAGAGATATATATGTGATGTAGAGGTCATCATCATAGCCTGGAAGAAAATGCATCAAGAATAGAAAAGAAATGGGGAGATATAATAATACCTCCGGTCGTGAACCACCATGTAAAATCGTTGCCCCTTCACTTTTAGCCGATGAGATAAACTTCAAGATTTTCTCGTACTGCAACATTCACATTTATCAGTTCATCCAGATCATATGATCACAGAAGTTGAAGTACATCTAATAAGCAAGAACATGAGTATCCTAGTGAAACATGATATGGAATTTGAATGATGCTCTAGAAGCAGAACAATTCAGATATTAACAGGAGGCAACAAATTAATCTCATATCTCTGAGGAAAAAACTTCTTATAAGACACTATCAATGATCTCTTCCTTGTGTTATCTGGTTCTAGTAGTGCATTTACGTTTGCAAAATAAAAAAAAAATATAGAAAGACAGAACAAACCAACACTGGGCTATTACCTGTCCTTCGCTGACAACAGGACCAAGCCTGCATCCTTCTTCCAAGGGGTCAGAAACTTTAATGTTCTTGCTCCATTTTACAAGCTTTTCTATGAATTCAGATGCGATGTTTTCCTACGATTCAAAATACAAAATTGAAATGTCATAAGACATATATTCATAAATTACACACAAGAATCGCCAATTGTATCCAGCAGTAACTTATTCCTGTTGGCAATAACCACCCAAAAGGTTTGATCTGAGATAAATATCATTGTCATGGACCTCTATCGAAACATCTTGTATAATTTAGACTATTCACTTCTTGAGCTACGGCATGTAGTTCGTCATGTTCACACAAAAAGCAAGCAGAAGATAATGAAACACATGGTTGGCACTTACATGAACAAGAAGGCGGGAAGTTGCACTGCAGATCTGACCATTTGTCCAGAAGCAACCGAAGAGAGCCCATTCAGCAGCTATTCAGATCATTTGCAGGGTGAAAACATAAAAAAAAAACCTTTTTATTTTAAAGCTTCACCAGATCCGAGTCATGTCTACTCATCATAAAAGCAATATATATCAATACCGTTAAATTACTTTTCGTGGCACTAACCTTTATCAAGATCAACGTCATCAAACACAATGAGAGGGCTCTTCCCACCCAATTCCATGGAAACAGGCTGCAAAAAAGGCCATAGAATGTTATTTTTTGATGAAGAGAATATAAAAATATAGCACAAATTTCAGAAACTTGAATTACCTTCACCAACTGAGCAGCAGCTGTCATGACCTTGCTTCCCGTGGCAAAGCTTCCGGTAAAAGCAATCTGCCAAGAAACAATGACTTCTGCATTTTAAGTTCTAAGAACCGCACACATTAAACTTAAATGATGGTATAATCAGTAGCCCTTTTAGTCAAATTCTGTTATGTTTGATGTATGTCCCAAAAGACCAATACCTTGTCCACACTAGGATGTGCTGCCAAAGGAGCACCAGCTTCAGAACCATATCCAGTAAGAACGTTGAGGACACCAGGAGGAAGACCAACTTCCCGACAGATATCAGCAAGCTCCAAACAAGTGCTGAAGTTAAAAAACCATAACACAGATAAGAGCTCAAAGAAGGACCAATGCAGAAGCATAACAACGAAAAAAAAAGACAAACTACACAGTTTACTTACACTGAAGCCAACTCTGATGGTTTTAGAACCGCAGTACATCCTGCAGCAAGTGAGGGAGCCACCTTCCAAACAGCCATCAGAAGGGGGTAATTCCTACAACATCAAACCAAGTTTAAGAGCATAGGTGATCCAAAACAGGTTAACCCACCACCAAAGAAAGGAAACTGATAGTTACCAAGGTGTGATGAGTCCCACAACTCCAATAGGTTGCTTGAGAACATAACTCTTAAAACTCTCCATGGGAAGAGAAACAGGCGCTTTCTGCTTAGCATCTAAGCCTTCAGCAAGGTCAGCATAAAACTCAAAACACCCAGCAACATCCTCCTGCAGCCACATCAAACAAAACCAAAATCAAGATAAACAAAGAAAAACCCCGACTTTAACCAAAAAAGAAGAGAGCAAAGAGTACCATATCCCAGACTGTCTCATCCAATGGTTTACCACTATCAAGCGACTCAAGCGTCGCCAGATGCGACTTCCTCTCAGTCACCTAAAAAAAAAAAACAGAGGCTTGAAAGATCTCTCAACAACATATACTGATAGAAATAGCATAATATATATATATATCATTACCTTAGCAGCAATAGCGCGTAGATACTTAGCACGAAGATCTCCTGGTGCTTTGGCCCAATCTTTACCTTTGTTCCTTGAGAAAGCCCTTCGAGCAGCGTTGACTGCAACCTCCACATCCTCCTTTGTAGCCGCGGGGATATGACCTTAACACACACATACACAAAGACGGATCTCTCGATAATCGAACTACACAAATCGTAACGGATCTAGGGTTTTGTTAATACCAATGACATCTTGGGTTGATGGATTGACAATGGGGATGCGATTCTTCAAGATTGGCTCTCTCCATTCGCCGTCGATGAAGAGCTGGCGAGTAGGCACAGGAGGAATCGCCATGATGTTATCTGGATCTCTCTTTCTAGTTCGTTCGTTCGTTCAGTGAAGATGGGAGACTCGATGTTGATGATGATGCTCTCTCTCTCTCTCTCTCTCTCTTACTTGCACGCACTTCTATACAATTTATTTATTTGTCTAAAGATACGTCTCCTCTCTTGTGGCTGACACATGATTCATTTCACTTGAACTTTCTATTTTTTTTAGTATTAGATTTGATTAAGACAGTGACAGAGCATCACAACAACTTACATTCAACCAGTTAATGCCCAAGTATCCAAATCAAATCTTTGTCACATGTTTTTGTTAAACCATCTACATAATAATTCTGTAGTTTTGTTTGATTTGCCCATGTTACCTACCATTCAAGTTGTCTTTACATGGTTGATGCTCTGTCACTGTCAAAATTTTCTACTTTTTTTCTAATGGCAAGTTAATTTTCATATAAAGCTATTACTGCCTTATTTCAGTTTGTTACCAAGTCTCTCCATTTGGAATTTGTCTGTTGCTGGTTGCTTAGCTGTATCAACAACAACCAGTCCTACACTGAATGGCAAAGTACGCAAATTAAATCTTGTAAAATTAATAACATGTTTTCTTAGAAGGTTTCTTATTTTTGTACCTTCTAATAATTCTGAGTTTTGATTTGCTCATGTACCACTAAACTTATCTTTAAATTGTTGCTGCTCTGTAAGTGTCAAAAGTCTCAACTTTCTTTCCAGTGAAATTAACTTTGATATTAAGTTACTACTACAGGGTACAGTTGGGTTTTGCAAACACACCATTAGAGGCTGAAGCTAAAGGACTTTTATCGGTCATCCAAAACATTTGTATTCGAGGCTTAAAATCTATCATATTTGAAGGGGACCGTACGTCTTCATCTTGTTCGGATGCTACACCAAAGGATTACTACTTTCAGATAGCTACTCTCTGTCAAGACATCAATGAATGGGCGCCAAGAATAGAAGCGGTTACTTTCACTCATGTATCACGCAATATCAACAAAGTCGCACATGTTTTAGCCCCTGTTCGGGAACGCGCTAGGCGCTAGTCGGGCGGTCGGGTTGGGCCTAGCGCCTAAAGAGAAAATCGGGATTAATCGGAAATTATGTGGGGCGGAATTTTTAGATGGTTTACTATGTTATAAAACATGTTAATCTTTAATTGTGTATAACATTAATACATTTTCATGTTTAAGATTGTATAAAACACACAAATAGAATATATAAACTTAATATAGTGTAATTTTCATCAAAATTATGAATATAAATGATATTTATAAAATTTTAGATCAATAAATAAATAAAAATATTATTAAAAAAAAAAAAAATATATATATATATATATAAAAAAAATAAAAAAATAGATTAGGCGGCCGCCTAGGCGGGTAGGCGGTCATTTAGGCGGCTAGGCGGTCATTTAGGCGGTCTAGGCGGAAAAAAATCGGATATCCGGTTTTTTAAACCGATTTGGCATAAATCGGGGCAGAAAAGTGACGCGTAACGCCTAGGCAGCCGCCTAGGCGGCTAGGCGGCCGAGTTTTAGAACAGGGGTTTTAGCACACGTAGATGCCAATCAATGGTTTCTTACTGGTACTTATATGGATACACCATTATGTACTCTGTTGGAACAGGATATTGTAAACATTTCAAATTCATAATCATAAGCTTTTTAGACGAAAAAAAATAAATAAGTAAAGTTAGTACTACCTAATTTGAGCTTCGACTGTTTGCTAAATGATCAAAGAAGTTGTTTAAATTAAACACTAGAGCTGAGATGCAAATGAATGAATGAGACTAAAGATTAGTCGTAAATATATTGGTTATACAAAAAAGACTACCTTTTGGAACTCGAGGAATGTGGTTT
Source organism: Brassica napus (assembly GCF_020379485.1). Lineage (NCBI taxonomy): Eukaryota > Viridiplantae > Streptophyta > Magnoliopsida > Brassicales > Brassicaceae > Brassica > Brassica napus. Next base: position 33,710,592 of record NC_063449.1, on the reverse strand, counting down.
TAATTAACTTTGTGTTTGCTTCTTCTATCGACTCCTGCGACATTGAAACATCATATATATATACAGAAGCTTTTTAGTTAGTGCCCGCATAAAACTTCACGAGGAGCAGTACTGCAGTAATCAGTAGACATAAAATTGTGTATACGCTTCTGGTTCTCTGATAGACTCTCGATCTATGTAACTGAATAATACTGTACTTCTTATTGAATCAAAAGAGAGATACAACTTTGATTGTGAGAAGTACTCAAGCTCTCATAACGAACTAAGTACAAATCACCAGTCTCATAACGACTGTGAAGTAAAGACTCATAACGTCTAATACATTCAAGATCAAAGCATAATCCCCTCAGCTCAACTACAACTTCTATTTATACTTCTACTATTCACTCAATAACCATAACTGCAAAGACTCCACTTCAAATAGAAGTATTCCCTTCCTTTCTTTATTCTTAATCTTCACTTCAACACTTCTTCTCTTCCACGGCTAACACTTCTTTGCCTCTCTTCTTTCGATAATAAACCTTCTTGAGTCTATCAATACTTCTCCCAACGAAATCCAGCTTGCCCTCAAGCTGGTACGAAGGAAAACACGGCTTGAACTCCTCATAAGAGACCCACGAATCCTCCAAAGATGGTTTATCGAGCCAATGAACTAACAATTCCAACTCTCCTTTGCTTCTAAAACGTTTATCAAAATATCCTCTGGTATCACTACCTCTTCTGCCTCCATAATACAGTTAGGAGGAAGTGTATCACTCAAATCATGTTGCCCAACTGCCAACTTTAATTGAGAAATGCGAAAAACAGGATGAATACGAGCCGCTGATGGTAGTAACAACTTATAAGACGTTGCACCAATGCGTTCCACAACTCGATAAGGGCCATAGAACTTCGCAGCTAGCTTTTGACAGAAACGTCTGGCTGTCTTCTGTCGATAAGGTTGTAATTTCAAATACACCATATCTCCCACATTTAACACCACATCCCTTCTCTCTTTATCAGCCTGCGACTTCATTATCTCCTGAGCACGTAGAAGATTTTGTTTAAGTGACTCCAAGACCACATCTCTTTCCTGTAAACCCTTCTCCAATTCATAATTGGACGTTGAGCCAGCCTCGAATCTCAAGAGTGGAGGAGGATCACGCCCATATAACACCTTAAATGGGGTCGACTGAAGTGATTTATGGTATGTAGTGTTATACCATAGTTCAGCCCAAGCCAAATAAGTATGCCACGATCGCAGGTGTGAAGAGCTGAAGCATCTCAAATAGGTTTCTAAACATCGGTTAAGTACTTCTGATTGACCATCAGTCTGAGGGTGGAAAGCGGTACTATATTTCAATGTTGTGCCAGCCAAACGAAATACCTCCGTCCAGAAAGCGCTCAAAAAAATTTGAAATCTCTGTCAAACACGATGCTCTGGGGAAATCGTGCAACTTAACCACCTCGCCCACAAACTTCTTTGCAACATCAAAAGCCGTAAAAGGATGCTTAAGACTCACGAAATGAGCATATTTACTGAGGCGGTCAATCACTACCAAGATGACATTGAACCCATTCGAAGTAGGAAGTCCCTCTATGAAGTCCATATTGATGTCTTCCCACACACGCTCTGGAATAGGTAACGGTTGGAGAAGTCCAGCTGGAGACAGTGTTGAATGTTTGTGTGTCTGAAAAACCGCACAAGCTGCTACATACTGTTGAATCTGCTTATACATCCCCTTCCAGAAGAACGAACATTGAACTCGTTTTACTGTCTTCAAAACCCCTGAGTGACCTCCCATCTTACTGTCATGAGCCTCATGTAGAATCACTTGAATGAAATGAGATGACTTCGATATCACCAGACGATGTTTAGACCACAATTTTCCATCAATGACCTGAAACTTCTTTGAAATCAACTCCCTTGTCTGAATCTTTCGAATTGTTTCCTGAATTAACCCATCATCTACAATTTCTTTATACAAATCTTCCCATTGAAGCACTTTAGGGACCGTCAACGCCAACAATAGTGAAGATACCGACACAGATCTTGACAAACCGTCCGCTGCTTTATTCTCAGGGCCTGGTTTGTAGAATATTTCAAAGTTAAATCCCAAGATCTTAGTTAACCACTTCTGATACTCCATATTGACTTCTTTTTGTTCCAACAAAAACTTGAGACTGCGTTGATCTGTATGGACATGAAACTTGCGTCCAATCAGGTAATGTTTCCACTTCCTTATACCCATGACGATAGCCATGAGCTCCCTCTCATATGCTGGTTTTAGCTGTTCGCGTGGAGTGAGTGCATGACTGAAATACACTATTGGATGTTTGTTCTGCATCAAGACAGCTCCCAATCCGAAGCCTGACGCATCTGACTCCACCACAAAAACTTGCTCAAAGTCTGGTAAGGCTAATACCGGTGCATGAACCATTGCATACTTCAGTCGATCAAATGCTTCTTGTGATTCCTTGGACCAAGTGAAGTGATCCTTCTTCAATAATACTATCAATGGTCTAGCAATACTCCCATAATCTTTAACAAATTTTCGGTAATATCCTGTTGGACCCAAAAAAACCTGAAGTTGCTTAAATGTCTTTGGTAACGGCCACACGTTCATAGCTGTAATCTTCTCTGAATCAGTAGCTACCCCTTGAGCTGATATTATGTGACCCAAAATACTCAACCTTCTCCACTCCAAAAGTACATTTCTTTTGATTTGCAAACAAGCTTTGCTCTCTTAGTACTTGTAATACCAGACGAAGATGCTCCTCATGAGATTGTTGGTCTTTACTGTAGACCAATATGTCATCAAAAAACACCAAAACAAACTTCCGAAGAAACGGTTTGAAGACCAATATGTCTTCTTTCGATAATAAACCTTCTTGAGTCTATCATTCTCCAAGTTTTTCCGCCAAAATCCAAGTGCCAATCAATCCTAAGCTGAACAATCTTTCAGTCTTTTCTTCAAATGCTGTGAACTGTATTGAGGAAATTATCACTCATTAATATCACAACTTTTCTTCTCCTTTTTTATATCGGATAAGTTTTAGATTCTAGGTAAATAGTTTATTGAAGACATGACCAGATATGGATACAACCCAGTGAAATATTGGTCTCGTCTTCCAATTTTTTTGAAAGTTATACACATAGACATAAATTTCCAACTTATGAAAAAAGATCTTAATAAATGTACTTATAAATTTACTTATGTTTATGGTTTTCAAAATTTCAGACCGTGTCTTTCTTGAAAACGACAGCAGATAAATTTAAACTAGTCTACTTTTCGCTGCTGGTAGGACTCAAGCTCAAGACCTAGTCCTGCTCCTCCCATGAGCTTGACAAGGTCAACCGGTAGAATAACCATTACCGGGTTACTCATATCATTTGGTTTTTAAATGAAGCCAGCATCAACGATTATAGCAACACGTTTCATATATTCTTATCACTATCTTTTTGCTCTCAGTGTAGCTCTTTGCTATTCTTCTCCTACAATTTGCCATTACGAAAAAGTTAAAGAAAACAACGTCTCTTTTTTTTTTTCGCCATCTTATTTTATTAAAAGACCAAAGGCCACCCAGAACAAAGCCCACTCAAAAAACATACAACAGATACAAAGCTTAAACTATATGACAAAGTAAAAGAGATAATAGTTTGTCTAAGAGAGAATACAATCTCGTGCCGTTTTATTAATCCCACAAAAGGTTTATATACATTAGAGGGTAACCCCTCGTATCATCTCCATATAAGGAATATTCACATATTGAGACATATGATTAATATATTATACGATATTTATATATGAGTCCTTAATACTTCCCCTAAAGTTGGAGTATGAAGATCACAAATGCCCAACTTGTGACGCAAGTATGCGAATTGTTGTGAACCCAATGCTTTGGTCAAGATGTCAACAAGTTGCTCTGTCGTGCTGATATAAGCTGTAGCTAGTTTGCCCTCTTGAATAACATCTCGAACAAAATGACAATCTACCTCCATATGCTTAGTTCGTTCATGGAAAACCGGATTCGATGCTATGTGTAGTGCTGCCTTATTATCACAATGTAGACGCATCGGGTCCTTATGCTCGACATCAAGAGCTGCAAGTAGTTGCTTATCCTATAGTAATTCAAGTGTAGTAAAATCCATCGCTCGATACTCTGCCTCAGCAGATGAGCACGATATTGTTGGCTGCTTCTTTGTCTTCCACGCAATAGGCGAGTCTCCTAACAGAAAAACATAGACTGTGAGCGACCTGCGAGTTATAGGACATGCCGCCCAGTCTGAATCGCAGAATGCTTTGAGAGATAAGTCAGAGTCTGAGCTCAATAATATACCCTGGCCTGGACATCCTTTAAGATAGCATACAACCCGAATTGCAGCCTCTCAATGCTTAGTACGTGGGTGTTGCATAAACTGAGTTAAGATATGCACCGCATAAGACAGCTCTGGTCGAGTATAAGTCAGATAAACCAAACGACCCACTAATCTTCTATATCCCTCTGGATCATGAAAGAAAGATCCTTCACTTGTAGCTAACTTGTGATTTTGTTCCATTGGTGTCGCAGCCAGCTTACTCGCTAATAGACCACTCTCTGAAACAATGTCGAGAGCATATTTGCGCTGAGATAAGTAGATTCCTGCATCAGATCGAGCAACTTCGATTCCAAGAAAGTACTTCAGTGGCCCCAAGTCTTTCATGTGAAAGCATTGACTCAAGTATCCTTTAAACTTCTTAATCTCGCCTGAATCATTCCCTCCAATCAACAAATCATCCACATAGATAAGAACATATACTCGCATAGTTCCACGCGTTAACACAAACATTGAGTAATCAGACTTCTTCTGAACGAAGCCATACCCTTTTAAAGCTGCAGTAAGCTTAAAAAACCAGCAACGAGGAGATTGACGTAGTCCATATATTGACTTCTTCAGTTTACAGACTTTGTTCTTATCTTTCAAAGAAAGCCCCGGAGGTAACTTCATATATACGTCTTCCTCAATATCTCCATGGAGGAATGCATTATGAACATCCATTTGATAGACCTCCTATTTCTTGACAGCCGCTATTTAAAAAAACGTCCTCCATGTAGTCATCTTGATAACTGGTGCAAATGTCTCATCATAATCAACTCCCTCTTCTTGTCTATTTCCATACGCGGCCAACCTTGCTTTATATCTTTCAATCACACCATTTGCTTTGTATTTGATGGTAAAAACCCAGCGACATCCAATCGCCTTCTTTCCCGGTGGAAGGTCTGTAACAAACCATGTGTCCTTTGTCTCAAGAGCATCAACCTCACCTGAGATTGCATTGCGCCATCTTTTATGTTTCACTGCCTCAGCATACGATTTAGGTATATATTCTGTAACAGCTGCAAGGAATGCACTATGCGCAGCAGAGAATTTGTCACACGATACATAGTTAGAGATCGGATGTAGTACCGTACCTTGTCTCGAAGACGCTGTATTAGGTGGAGCAGGAGAGAGTGGAGAAGGGTCTATGGAGCATCGAGCATTATAAACCATGTAATCATTAAGGCGAGTCGGTTTCGTTTTCATACGATGACCTCTTCCCATATTCATACCTTCTACAGTAACTGGTGTAGTTTCAACAACCTCTTCTTCGTCTTCTACATTAACACAGGTTTCAACAATATGATCACTCCCCCTGTCCTCCACAGTAGGTGAAGATAAAACTCTCTGACTCTCCAACAAGTCTTCATCGTATACCACTGCTTGTGGAGGTGAGTGTGTTGTCAATGGAGTTGACTCATCTGAAGCTAGTGTAGCAAAAGGGAACTCCGATTCATTGAACACCACATCTCGAGAAACAATGGATTCTTTCTTTTGGATATCATACACACGCCATCCCTTCTATCCAAATGGATACCCAACGAACACACACCGACGACTCCTCTCTCCAAATTTATCTTTATCGAGAGACTTTTTATGGGCAAAGCACAAGCTTCCAAATACCCGTAACTGAGTAAAATCCGTGTCTTCCCATACAACATCTCGTACGGCGTCTTACCTTGAAGTAAGGTTGATGGAGTCATGTTAATAACATGACAAGCTGCCAAGACACACTCTCCCCAAAACCTTATCGGTATACTTGCCTGGAACATCAATGATCGTGCAACATTTAGAATATGTCGATGTTTTCTTTTGACACGTCCATTTTGTTGAGGCGTGTATACACAAGATGTCTGGTGTAGTATTCCCTCCTTAGCGAAATATGATTTCAAGCACATAAACTCGTCACAGTTGTCGCTGCGAAGCACTCTAACCTTCTTCTCAAATTGGCGCTCTACCATAGAGAAAAAAATTATGAGTGTTCCAGCAACTTCACTCTTCTCCTTAAGCAAATAAATCCATACAGCCCGAGAATAGTCATCGACTATTGTGAGGAAATAAGCTGATCCATTTGAGGACAATGTCCGATAAGCACCCCATATATCACAATGAATTAAGTCAAAAACACCATCAGCTTTATTATAACTTTCATGAAAAGAATCTCGGGTTTGTTTGGCCCTCAAACAAATATCACAACTCAAATCCGACTCAACTAGTTTTCCAACTTCAACAGTACTCGATAAATAAGATAAAACACGACTAGAAGGATGCCCGAGGCGGCGATGCCAAAGATTCTGAGATCTCGAACTCACTGCCTTGTGTATCCTTGTGCTGATTACTCCTCTAAAGACATATACCCCTCCACACTCTTCACCCGCTCCAATCAGCGTCTTCGTAGTATGGTCCTGCAATATACATAACTCATCAGTGAATGTAATTGATCCCTTAACAGCTTTAAGCAACTTTGCTACTGAGATCAAAGAACAAGTCAAGTCTTTAGAATATAAGACTCCTTTTAACCATAAATCTCCTCCAAGACACAAATCTCCCTGGTTTATGGCTAATGCACTCTTGCCATCCGGTAAACCAATATCACAAGGAGCAATATCAGTAACATTAGACAAATAACTCAGATTCCACCTCATATGGTGCGACGCACCAGTATCAATAATAAACTCTGCATATTCTTTTCAGTTTTTCAGTACTCTCTGCATTTTCTGATTTTTGAGAAGACAGAAAACCAAGAAGAGCAGTCCATTGATCATCATTAAGTTGCGGAAGAGAATGACGATCGTATGAACTTTCCTTCTTTGCTGAATTCGCTGCGACGTGAGGCATTTGTGCCATGTGAGCACGTCCATAGTTTCCTCGGCCTCCACTGCGGCCTGCTGCACCACCTCCACGTCCAAACCTTCCACGACCTTTGCCTCCTCTTCCTCTTTCACTGAAGTCTCTGCCTCTCTCACCCCAATACTTAGGATAGCCAACCAACTGATAACAATCTGACTTTGTGTGTCCAGTCTTTCAACAATGCCCACACACCATCTCTTTTGAGGCAAAGCGGTTCCCTGCATTTGCTGAAAATCCAACGACTTCAGCTGGAGTCTCCCTGTTCCGTGCTATGGTTTGTTGTCGCTCTTCGCGAACAATCCGCTGGTACACTTGTGTGAGCTTGGGAAGTGGCTCAATGCTTGTTATGGTAGAACGCATTGTCCCAAATCTCGTAGTATCCAAGCCATTCAAGAATGTATTTGTCCTCTCTTCATTCCTATCTTCCTCCAGTTGCTATGCAAGTTCTCCACAGCTACATGTCCTGATCGGTTTATAAACCGCTAGTTCATCCCACATCTTCTTCAGCTTTCCATAATATACCAAAACAGAGTCTCCATCCTGTCTACAGTTCGCTATCTCACCTCGAAGCTCACTGATACGAGGTCCGTTTCCAACAGAGAACTGCAGTTTAATATCCTCCCACAGAGAATATGCTTCATCCACCATTGAGATCGAACTTTTGAGTGTTGGTTCAACTGTATTCATGATCCATGCCACCAGCATCGAGTTTACTACCTCCCACTTCTCTATCTCATCCTCCTTTTCTGGTTTTCTTAGTGTTCCGTCAATGAAACCCAACTTTCTCTTGGTGCGCAAGGCGTTCCGCATATGCTTTGCCCAATCCTCGTAGTTTTCTCCCTTTAGTTGAACCGTCGTGATCGCGTTTCCTGGTCCATCTGATGGATGAAGGTAATACGGTGACAGAGTTTTCTTCTCCATCCCTTTCAACATACCGGCGCCGTCTTCCGCAAGCCCTCCGTCATCTGTCTTTGTCCCCATTGTTTCTTTCAGCAAAATTTTATTCTCTTTTTTTTCTGGTTAATGCTCTATGAACCCTTGTGGCTCTGATACCATGTCAAAGAGAGAATACAATCTCGTGCCGTCTTATTAATCCCACAAAAGGTTTATATACATTAGAGGGTAAGCCCTCGTATCATCTCCATATAAGGAATATTCACATATTAAGACATGATTAATATATTATATGATATTTATATATGAGTCCTCAATATAGTTGGGCTTCGAAGCCCAGTTATACTAAACCGTAATCAAACGTCAACACTCGACAAACATAGGTCGAAATTTTTATCGAGAATATGACACGTGGTTAGCCCTCAACCAAACGAGGTACATGCGTCACCCTAGAGAGCACACCGGAGAAACTAAACGGTGCCGGAAAACACACTGGAAACTCGAAACTGCATCACAACCCTTCAGTGCTTGGAATCCTTAAGCAGAGAGCATCATCGATCTGTTTGAGATCTCATCCACAGCCTCCAAGCCACCAGATCCGAGATTAGAACCAGAACCACAGATTAAAGAAATCAAGCAAAGGCCGATTAAACCCAGAAATAAAACCACCACCACCACCAACAGAAAAACTAAGTGCCGACAAACCATCACCGAAGAAGAAGGTGTAGTCTCCGGAGTCAAAGCCGGTCGTCCATCAAATGAAAGATGCAACACCGGAGCAGGGGCCGGACACACAATGCCGCCGGAGCCGTCCATGCCGAGGAGAGAACGCGAGAATCGAAAGTTGAGCATCGCCGTAAAACACTTTGGAAAAAGAAAACGATGCGTCTAAAAACAAATAGAAATAATACGTCATCAGATAATGCAAAAAGAGATGTGGAATAAATCACATGGAAAACAAGGAACAGAACAGACAGTGTTCCCGCGTGATCCACTTATGATCTGCCATGTGTACCTTCTTCACGCGCCAGTCAGCGCTGATCTCTTTCCTCCACTTCCCACTTCACTCCTAAAGTCCATCGTTTATAAAACCCACGCAGCCGCAAATTCGAATCAAATCAGATAACAGAAATAACTGCAAACTAAAACGAAGAGAGAAATTTATAACCGAAACAGAGTCCAAATCAAAATCAAACCGAATCGGTTGTGCACTTATATCTTCTTGTTCAAAATGGTGAAGAAAGCGATGAAGGAGGAGGAGGAAGAGAATCGAAACTCATCGATGCAGTCAAAGTACAGAGGCGTGAGGAAGAGGAAATGGGGGAAGTGGGTGTCGGAGATCAGACTTCCACGCAGCAGAGAACGCATCTGGTTAGGCTCTTACGACACTCCCGAGAAGGCGGCGCGTGCCTTCGACGCCGCTCAGTTTTGTCTCCGCGGCGGCGATTCCGCATTCAGTTTCCCCTATAACCCACCGTCGATCTCCGGCGGAAGGTCGTTGACGGCTCCGGAGATCCGAGAAGCTGCTGCTCGGTTCGCCAACGCTCAGGACAATATCATTAGTGTCCGGGGAGAAGAATCGGGTTTGTCCGAAATCCGACCGGAGTCTCCTTCAACCTCCGTGTCTGAAGTGGATACATCGTCGGCGACAACGCTGGATTGCGATCTGTCGTTATTCGATTTGCTTCCTGCAGACTTTGGGATGTTTCCAGGGTTTGATGACTTCTCCGACGGCTTCTCCGGTGATGGAATTACAGAGATTTTAACCATTGAAGATTACGGAGAAGAGATTTTGGATGGAACTTTTTTTCTTTGGGACTTTTAAATATCCAAAGAAAAAAAATTATCGTAAAGAGCGCGTTGTGTGTTTCTTCGGGCCAGGAGTAATCTGGAGATTTTTTTGTAAGACGGAACTCCGACAACCCGGAAACTTGATTCGTTTCGGATCTGTAATATGATGACGTGGATGATCATTCTTTCATACATTCCTATTTTTTATTTTTTGTTATTAATTAAAATATTTGGATAAATAACAAATTAAATGTTTTTTTTTCACTAGAAGTTTATTAAAGAGAAAAAGACAAAAATAACACTAAATGAAGTTTATGTTCCCAAACTAGCACACAAGGTCAAAAGTCACAAAAATAGCACTTAATGTTTTATCAAAAATCACAAACTTAGGGTTTAGAGTTAAAGGGTGGGGTTTATGATTTAGGGTTTAGGGTTTAGGGTTTAGAGTTTAGGGTTTAGGGTTTAGATTTTAGGGTTTAGGGTTTAGAGTTTAGGGTTTAGAGTTTAGGGTTTAGATTTTAGGGTTTAGGGTTTAGATTTTAGAGTTTAGGGTTTAGAGTTTAGGGTTTAGGGTTTATGGTTTAGGGTTTAAGGTTTAGAGTTTAGGGTTTAGGGTTTAGAGTTGAGAAATGAGGTTTTGGGGATAAGATTTCAAATTTTGAAAAATAAAAAAAATTAAAATTTTCAAAGGATAAACTTAAAAAGGTGTTATTTTGGTCATTTTAGTTTTTAAGTGCTATTTTTGTGATATAAACTTAGAAATGTGTTATTTTGGGGATTTGCCCTTTATTAAACTGTATAATACAAAGAAAATTCAAAAATGGACAAAACAAAAAAAGAACAACAAAATGCCTAACACGAATGCCCAAACTAAAGAAACTCTTGAGGCACGAAGCCCAACAAGAGAAAACCGTAGGGTAAGAGAGATTCATCACCCACCACGTGGACGTACGCCTTGCGTGCAAGAGACACGCGTCAAGGTAAAGGACTGTCATCTTCCTCTGGTGCCAAAGACGAGGCGCGACGACGGAGCTCCACCGAATAGGAGAGGCAAACCGAATAAGAAAATGCTCAAACCGAACAACTCTCACCGGAAATCATAGTCGATAAAGCTAATCTGACAGATCGAACGCTTCAGGAAAGAAAGCAATTGTCTTCAATCGATCTAAAAACAAACATCGATTTTCCTGCATGATTGATCGGACATTTTTAATGATACTGATAAGCTTGAAGATGAAACGGCCTCCTGAAGGGATATGAAAGAACAATCGATGGAGTAAATCAAGAGTTAGTCGAGACGGAGAATAACAGAAGCGGCGATCGAACGAAATCTTGGAGAAAAAACTTCAGAAGTAGCCGGTGAAAAAGATGCTATTGGAGCCATCACTTCCCAGAGTCAAAGCCGGCGATGAGATGCTATAGAGCAAGAGCCGATAGACGGGAGTCGTGGCCGGAGAGAACCGGCGAGCAAACAAAAACGAAAGCTTTCTCTCTTCTCTGTGAAAGGTTTTAGAGAGAGAACATAGATTAGAGAGAAAGCTCGATTTCAACTATACAAATTAAATGTTTCAATTACGTTGTCAAATTCTTGAATTTCCGTAATATTCTGAAGAGTATCCTATGCAATTCGAACCGATTATTCTGAAGATAATTATTATCCGGCCCAAAATATGATAGTTGGGCCTATGTCTTTAATCACTGTGAAGTCCCATTTTAAAAGTGGTTCTCGTGTTTTGCAGGCCCCAAGCGTAAATTAATGAAATGTACTGTGATCCCAGCATTATTATTAATGAAAAAACAATTTCAACATCAATAATTAAAAAAAAATTAAGGACTCTAATTAATTAACTAAAGAAGAGAGACGGTCGATAAAACAAATGTAAGTCGAGATAATAACTAGAAAAAATGATTTATGGAAACAACAAAAGAAAGTTGGGGATAAGATTCCACAATCACTTTCAAATTGCCACCTAATATTCGGCTTAAATTATAAAAAAAACAATCACTTTCAAAAAAAGAAGTAAAACCACTATCTGATTCAATATAAGAAACCACTATCTAAAATATTAATCAAGGTGCTGATAAATACTCTTTTCAAGTACATATGAATTGGTCTATAGATATAAAACGCAGTGGTTCAAAAAATAAAACTTACATAATACTCCCTCCGTTTCACAATGTAAGTAGTTTAGATTAAAAGCACTAATATTAAGAAAGTTGATATTTTAAGAAAAATAATATTTAATTAATTAGTTCAACCAATTATAAAAAAAATTGATATTATTTGATTGGTTACACTATATCCAATAAATGTAAAAGTTATCTAGATATTTGGAAACTAATTACATTTTGAAACAAAACTACTTACAGCAAAAAAAAAAAAAAAAAAAAAAAAAAGAGAGAAAAAGACGGAGGGAATATATATCAGGTAGATTATAACACATAATATTTTTTTAATTTCTCTTAGAAAAAGTCTCGGATTCCAAAGAATAAAAATAAATATCAGAAATGGACAGATGAATCTTGATGAAAAAGTGGGTCCTAGTGTCTTACTCACCAATGAAATAATAATAAAAAGAATAATTTCCTAAAATTAAATAAAATTCTGAGAAAAAAATAATGAGCCTGCTCATTCAATCAAATTCTGAGCCTGCTCATTTCAATAATGGTATAAAATACTACGTATAATGTCCATCAAAGTAACCAAACAAGATAAATAAATACAAAAGTCGACAAAAAGATAAAGAAATACAAAAACAATAATAATGATTATAAATAAATGGTGGGCCGTTCTGTAGACTTCAATCATTGATTATCTCACATAAAATTCCAAACTTCAAAGGAAACCAGTGAGCTCCAAGAAAAGTTTCTCTACCTTTCTCCATCTTTCTCTTCTTCTCTCAGATTATTTCCTATAAGCTCGCGTTTCCTGATTCTTGATTATGACACTAAGCAAGAGATCTCACCTAATGATCCGTAAGTTGTCGGAGATGTTGGTTCCGGGAAGAAGATCTGCTACCAAACGGGAAGATTCCTCGGCGAGTCCGAGAAGTCCGTTAGATATGAAATTTCCTTCGCCGGTTAACTCCAAACGGTACAGCTCTGGTGGTATCGGTTTAGGTATCGTTGCTGCGTTGGAGGAAGGAAACATTGGGAGTAACCGGTACGATCCGGTTTGCTACTCCGGGAGATTCCGTTGCCCTGAGATCGATCTGTCGGATGAGGAATACACTTACGTGACAAGCCCTGGTGGGCCGACCAAAGTGTATTACAGTGACGACGGGTTCGAATTGTTTGAAAATGGGTCGGAGTATGGTGATCGGAGAAAGCATAAACCGTTGGTTAACCCCGTTGAACCACCGGTTATTAAGAGAGAGGTTTTTAGGGAATCGACAGAGTTTCTGAGCGCGTGTTGCTTGTGTAAGAAGAGACTTCAAGGCAAAGACATATACATGTACAAGTAAGTGTCTCTTCGCACTATTGTAATAAAATTTACAATATGTGGTTTTCTTGAAATTAATTTTCCTTTTGGGTTGTGTGCAGAGGAGAGATGGGATTCTGCAGTGCAGAGTGCAGATCAGTGCAGATAATGCAGGACGAACAAAATGAGAAATGTAAATCGCCAGTCGACATTTTAAGCTCTCCTTGTGCCGGCGAGCAGAGTTTCTCCGCTGGGATATTCATATTTTAGGATGAGCACAATAATTCGAAGAGAAGTACATTAACATAAAAAAAAGTGGTCATTATTCAATAGTACCTTAAAAGAAAATAATTATAAGAAAAGAAAAAAAAGATTGAAAATTTTGGTTAGGTTAAAAGCAACTTGAATAGAAGCTTTGCTTTTGGGTTTGATTAAGGTTTATATGTATTAAAATAAATCAATAAAATGTTTGTTGGATCTAGATTAAGTATATGTATATTACCCAATCTTCACAAATTACTTATATACATAATACTTTAAGCAAGTAAAAATGTATGATTGCACAAGACTCGTGTCTATAACTTTGCGACTAGAGGACCTGGATAATTATACAATGAATCATTGTTCAAAAATACAAATTCCTATGGTTTATTTATAAGAAAATTTTTACCAGTCAAGATGTTTATATATTTAAATTATAAGCTTATAACTACTAATAATGTATTGCAATCTTTTTATTTAACAAACTTATAAGTTTATAACTAATAATGTATTGCAATCTTTTACATGAAAATCTCGTAATTTTATATTTTCACTTTCATCTTAATTCTAGATCAAAGTATCTAAAAAATAAAATATCGCGTCCTGTCTGTCAGATTCAAGTTGATGACGAAAGTAAACTAACCTTTTAATAAAATATAGACATGAAGAAACAACATAATAACTTTTTCATCATTCTGATTCATAGTGCAATTAATTCATATGGCCCCTTGGATGTGCAACTTGTTGAATCTGGGTCCCGTCGTCAAAAAGTAATTTGTATATATCTTTTTGCCTAAGGCTTCCAATGTTTACGACCGCCCAGTCCCGTACCGCAGTTAACAGTAACAAAAATCTCTACATATACCATATATCTATACGTTTTTATAACTGTTAAAATCGTACAGCAGTTGAACCACTTGTCCCGCACCGCTCAAACTGCAGTCACCGCCTGAAACTGAAAAAATGATTTTCGATAAATAAAGAATCCACCATCTGAACCTATGTTGTTGATAAGATGAAGTCGGGCCCGATTCTGCTCGATGCAACGTTTTGTTTGGTTCGTTCTAAACATTTGTTCAAGACCGAACCAATTAGCTATCGCCAGCCAGAGTCCCCATGGCCTACCAAGCCTGGTCTGATCTAATCCACCACTGTACTACATATAGTTTACAGTATAAAGCTAAAAGTAATATATTAAACCATTTCTAATGTATTTTTCTTTCTTTCCTTTAAAACAAAAGAATTCTATAATGAAAAGACTTTCATTTCAATTTATTTGTTAAATAGCATTTTCGATAAATATAAATAAATATCATTTCTTCCTTTAAATATAAAGAGAAATAGTAACCTGTTTTTTTTATCAAGAGAAATAGTAATCTCTAATTTCAAAAAAAAATAGAGATGTCTTGAAATAGATTTGTTTATAAATACTATTATATATATATATATATAAAAATATAAAGATGGATTGGAAACTCTTAGTACTTCTGTGATATTTATTTTCTTTTATACCAAAATATTCTGGTTTGTACATTTTCTTAATAATTGTCAAACCTAAAACACTAGTATAGTAACTAGTAGGTTCAAATGTCACAATCTAGACCTATGCGTAAATGAGTGTTAGTTTGATAAATAATATTCTATCTTTTTAGATTTCCACATTTTCAGATAAATTCTGGAATTCTCTTTTGTGGACTGAATTCAATGATCTAATTAATTTCTGCGAAGATAAACAAAAAAATTGTGCAAATTCCCCTAAATATCATAAAAAATAAAATTTATCCTAAAATAGTTAATAAAAGATAAAAGAAAATAATATTATTCATTAATAGTGAACAATTATTTTAATTTTAATTAATAATATATTTATTATACATAAATATTTTATATATATTTAAAAATGAAAGAAATAATATTATTTTAAATTTTCTATCTAAACCCTAAAACTTAGACCATAAAATCTAATTCCTAACCCCTAAACACCAACCTTAAAAATATAACCACTAGTTTTTAGCTCTTTAATCCTATATGAAGTATGAATATATCTATTTTGTTTTTTTCAATGACGTTATTTTCTCATTGTATTATGTTGTTTTGGAACAAAAACATAATTTAGGGCAATTTCAAAATATTTATTTTTTAAAAGAACACTTAGGTTAGTTAAACTGCATAGATGATATCAAGGCCGTAAAAAGAAAAACTGGTATTAAGAGTAAATTCATAGATATACCGAGTTATTGGCGGATTGAACAAAACAAGACTACTAGGCGTGAGACAAATTTATTTTATGAAAAACATGAATACGATAGCTTGATATCTGTAAAAGATGGAGCGTCAAGAGAGTCTTTTGAGATGATCTCTCATGTGGCTTCTGGATCCACACAAGTCTTAAAAGATTACTGCAAACCTAGCCAGGCTGTGTTCAGGCTTCGGTTGAACCTTCTTTCTGGTACGGTGCCTTTGATGTAATCCTGTTAAAGGTTACGAGTTGAATATCTAGAAACTTGCCTTAACAATTGGTGATTAAATAGTGGAGTAAGATGTTTTCACAAATATCCATTTACCTATCCTTTCTCTTCTCTAGGAATCGATGAAGGGAAGCTCTTCTAGCAATTGGGAGTTCTACAAAGTCAATAAGTAAGTTAGCCAAATGTGTATAACTTATAAGCCAAAAGGCCAGAGACTGAAACAAAGTGGCCTGGGAAAAAACTTACCGGAAGCTAAAGAGGACGTGTTGGTCTGGATTGGCTCTTGAGCTGCGGTTTTTACAGGACTAGGAACTGGCCTTGGGATAGAAGCAATCTCTTTTTGGTTCTTGGCTATGTTTTTAGTATAAGCACTCTGGTTATTGTTCAATTCAGCTGTGAAGCCGTTGGCACTTCCTTTGTTAGCCAAGTCAATGACTTGTTTGGCTTTCTCAGCAGGAAAATCATCAAACAACATAACTTGACCGCTGTAGAATAAGGTCAATGGAGCAGATTGAGGCTCTGGCTTCACAACTCTGTTCAAGATTAAAAGACAACCCACCAAAAAAACTAGTCAAATCTAGTATATTCAGATGATGCTTTATCACTATTTACAGATAACAAAACATACTTAGTCTCTGTGATCTTCACGACCTCTTCCTTGGCCCCAAAGGAAGAAGAAAAGCTTGATTGCGAAGGAAACATATCATTCTGTAGTTTAACATCTTGAGCAGCTTTAGAATTGATTCCTGTAGCTTCACAAAGGAAGAAATTCACCATCATGGTTTAAACTTAAACTTAGGATTATGTTTCAACCAAAACCAAAGTAAGATGATTTAGTTTCCGGTTAACATGTAACCGATTTTAAGTTGCTTGCTTCACAAGTCTTGATTTGTAGACTCCTAAAAAAACCTAGAGAATCAAACAGAACTAACCAGATCTACTCATCTAGTTAGAAAGAGAAGGGTTTGCTTACCATTAACGTCAGGCTTGCTTGTCATCGCGAAGCTCAGATCTCCAAAGCCACCCTTCTCCTTGAGATAACGACTCAATCGACTACAGGTCTGTGAGAAGCTTGGCTTCTCAGGTAACTTCGGACCAGAGAACTCCCAACACTCGGCAGAACTCGACATCTTTAAAGATCGTTCCAGATGTAAGAAAAAATAGAAGCAAAAGAATCTTTCTGCTTTCTTGAATTGCTATTCTGCCTTGTTCCCGAATATAAATATAACAAATGAGTCGATGACTATGAGAATGAGAATCTTTATTACTTTCTTAGGTGGTTGCAGATACCAAAATAAATAAATAAAATAACAATTATAATTCTATAATAAAGCATATAAAACACGTGTTAAAATTAAATGCCAATTATATTAACTGTAGGGAGCAGTGAGACTAGGGGTGGCGTTCGGGTTCGGGTCGGGTATTTCGGTATAGAGGTATAGAACCCGTTCGGATATTTTTGTACTTCGGGTCGGGTTTGGATATTTTTAGTTCGTGTTCGGTTATTTCGAATCGGGTTCGGATATTTAGATTTTGAAAAAAAAAATTAAATTTTTCATTTCTCAAATTTCTTGTATTTAAAAATATAACTTTCACTTAACTAATTTTTTATTTTTAATAGATTTGGACATAACATTTTGAAACTAAAAAAGACATTAATTTGGTTATTTTTTTTAAATTTTGGATGTAACTTTTTGTTAATTCTTGAAATAAAAAGTTTGACATGCATTTTTAAGTGAGTAGCAAATCATTTTCTCCGTAATTGTATGTATATCATATGAACTTAAAGTATGTGTAGTATCAATATAAACATTTTATATAAAATGAGAGATGTAAACTAGAAATATATGGTTAATTATACATATGTTAGGTTATCTTCGGATATCCATTCGGATTCGGATATTACCCGTTCGGGTTCGGATATCCAATCTCTCCTAATTCAATACCCGTTCGGATATTTTGCTACTTCGGTTCGGATTTCGGTTCGAATTTTTCGGATTGGGTTCGGGTGCGGCTTCGGATATCGGGTAAAGTGCCCACCCCTAAGTGAGACTATGGGACTGAGTGGTTTCTCCGCTACCACCCGCAAATGTAGCTTTTGCGGTAGGTAGCGGTTGTTGGCGTTTTGCAACCACTAACGCTTCAAACCGTTGCAAACCTTTTAAAATCAAAAGCTAGTTTCTACTATCGTTTGCGGTTGCAGACAGTTGCGGTTGGATAAATAAATATAAAAATATTTTCATTTTCCGATTTAAATTTTAAAATTGAAATATTATAAATAAATAAAAATATATATAAATTTTATATTTTAATTTAAATTCACTAATAGTATCTTCATTTATTTTTATAAAACTTTAAACCGAAACTATTCACTATAATTTTTTAACATTAATATATATATATATATATACATATATAAAAATATATATACATATATAAAAGAAACAAAATATTCTTTTAAAAGTTCTAATAAAAATCTTCAAAATAAATTATATTGAAAGTATAACTTTCATTTAAATTAAAAATACATAAATAAACATAATATTGTTATTAATTATATTATATTTATCATAATAGTATGTCTTTGATATTTTTATAATGTTAAAATGAGTTAATATTGAGAATTTATTATTAAACCATTGCAGTATCTGATAATCAACAAATCACAAATATCCTGCAAATGTATCAATTTCTAACCATTGTACCAGTCGTATAAATTTTTTAATAACGCTATAAACCACAAACAACCACATCCACATATTCCTGCAAGTGCATTTTGCGTTTCAAACATGCCCTAAATCGATGTATTTTGATTTTTTTTCTTTCAAAATAAAATGATTTTATAATTGAGATAATATCTAATCCAATATATTTATATTTATATTTAGAGTAAAAAATAGAAAATTGTTCTTTTAAAAATTAAACAATTATATTTAGAAAAAAACATACGTGAATTGGAATAGACTTACCTCTAATTATTATTATAAAGTTAATATAAAAATGTGTTGGAAATACTCTGAGTTTATAGTCCGTTGATTGGGGGTTTTAACTAGGCCTGAGACTTTTATCCGAGATCCGGATTCGATCCGAGATTTGATCCGAATTCCGATCCGAAAATTCGGATATCCGGAGGGGTCGAATCCGGATCTGGATAGTAAAATGTTGGATCCGTCAAAGCCGGATCCGGATCCGGATATTTGAATTTTTAAGTCCGGATATCCGGATCCGTAAGTTTTATTAATAAATATTTCAAAAATAGTAATATATATATATATATATAAATTAATTTTATTTAATATATTTTCATTTTTATAATAGTATATATAAGTTTTATGTAAATTTTGTGATACTATACATATAAATAATTAAAGACATTATATATATTTTTATTTTTAAATTATTGTTAATATTTTATATATATTAATATTATTTTTTATTTATTTAAGGATCCAAATCCGGATCCGGATATCCGCCGGATATTACAATTTTTAGAAGGATATCCGACACCCGGATATCCGAGAACTCTGGATCCGGATAATGATAGTAAAATTATGGATCTGCCGGATAAGGCTCCGAATCCGGATACCTTAAAATTGCCCGGATACCCAATCCGTCTCAGACCCAGTTTTAACCCAGCTTATAGTCCTTTGGTTAGAGGTTTTAACCTAATCTGTCCCTCAACCACTAAACACATGAGAAAAAGGAGAAGAATAATGTACTATTTAATAAAATGTTTTTAAAACAAAGATATCAACCTGCATACGTAAAATTGACTCACTTAACACAAAACCTCAGTTTAATTAAGTCTAGTATATGTCAAAAGGGGTTGATCATAGTTTAAAGTTCATAAAGTATCAGCTTTAATTTTTTTAATGTAATGGTTTATAGGTAAAATGTTTTAAGCGACCAACTACATAAAACCGGATCTGTTGAAGTCACTGTTATAGCCTGGCTTGTTGTATAAACTATTAAGTATTTAACTCTATGCATTTGATCGGAAGCGACCGATCTTTCAATGAACAAAAACATTGCATTTACGACATGAACTAAAGATATATTGCTAATCTCACCAAGTACGTAATTGGTTAGGACAACACGTAAAAGTTTTAACCTTGTTCTGAGAATTTGAGTCTGAAACACATTAAAAACATATCATAATGAACAATTTTTTGATGGCAAATCCAAACTCTCCTACGTTTGCTCCTCCTATCCAAGTTCTCTAGCACATCAAATCTTGATCCTAAGAAACTTAGCTTAGCTCTTGGCTGTGTTGATTCCCACCACAACATAACATGAGGGAGAGCTCTTGTAAAACACTGCACAGAATAATTACATGCTTCTAAAAACTCAGCTTCATCACTGTACAATGATGATTGCATCAGAGAATAATGGATGTTTAATGTTACCTTACAGCAAGTTATACAAGAAAACGACTTTTGCTTTTTTCACTTGTAAGGAGCAAAAATGATGCTGGAGTTATGGCCACCAAACCCAAATGAATTTGACAAGGCTGCTTTAATGCTCAATCTCTCCTTCTTAGGACCCACCAGCAAACTTGTATCCTGCTCCAGTTTCATCACATTAGGTAGTATCATTATTAACTCTCCCGCCCACATTTTTCTCAAGGACACACTAAATGGTCTTTGTGTAGTTTAATCATCTTGTAATAACAAAAAGCCAAAGAATAACTTAACATACCACTCCATTGTCTGGATTCTCGAGGTTGATATTTGGATGAACCCATCCTGTCCTTATTGCCTGTAGACAACAAAACAAATTTAGCATGAAAACAGGCAAAGATTTCACCCTATTTCATTCCTTGAGGATACATTGATCGGTTGTCTGATATTAAATGAGTTACCTGAATGGTTGCGACAGCTTCTACGGCCCCAGCAGCTCCCAGCAAGTGTCCGATCATAGATTTTGTAGAATTTACTTTTAGCTGCCAACATAGTTGTGAGACCAAGTAAGGAAAGCATACAAAACTGAACTTGAGGAGGTCTGGAGAAGAGAAAGCTAGCTACCTCAGGGTTTTGGCCAAAACAGTGAGCAAGGGCTTGGTACTCTTTAAGGTCCCCAGCTGGAGTTGAGGTTGCATGTGCGTTTATGTAGTTTATCTGCTCCTTGGAAATTCCAGCATCAGCTAATGCCCTCTCGATACAGAGAATGACACCAGCCCCTGTGGATATAATAAGACATGGGACAATGACGATAACTCTAGTACACAAACGAGATTTAAAAACTAACAGTTGATTAGAAACTGAGGAAGTACCATCAGGGCGAGGCTCAGTCATGTGGTAGGCATCACATGTGAAACTCCCACCAAGGAACTCTGCGTAGATTGTTGCTCCTCTTTTCTGCAAAAAAAGTAAGAATACATTTCTTACAACTTTTTTTCCATAGCAAGAATGAATAATAAAGCTTGGATGCGAAGTTTCATTTGTGATTAAAGAGCACATGGGAAACAAGGGAGGAGAACAAGAACCAATGAGCTATACTATATACCTTAGCATGCTCAAGTTCTTCCAAAAGCAGAACTCCAGCTCCTTCTCCCATCACAAAACCATCTCGGTTCTGTTATGCAATCAAGACCAAGTTTACCAAATTAGAAGATTTATCCAAACACTACACATGTTTTCTCACATTAAAATTCTTTCTAACATCCACATTGGTGATCAAGACTTGAAAGAAGAGATGACAAGAAATGGTTGAAGCTCACGCTATCCCAAGGGCGTGAAGCTTTTGTGGGATCATTATTCCTTTGTGAAAGAGCCCTGCACGCAACAAAACCTCCCAACCCTGCATATATAGGTACACATATGACTGAGAAACATGTAGCTTAGAGTTCAAGAACAGAGAGAACAATATACTACAGGACAACGAATATGCACCTATTGGAATGATAACTGCGTCTGAGCCACCACAGAGCATTACATCCTGAAAGATTTAGTGGAAAGTCCAGTAAAAGTAGAACCAAGAAGAAATCTACCAAACCGTTGAATTTCAAATTGGGTGGAGGATTCTTACAGCTTCACCTCTGATAATGTGGTTTGCTGAATTCAGAATGCAAAAGTTGCTTGTTGCACAAGCAGTTGAAATAGAATAGTTAGGCCCCATCCATCCCTAATAGTAATACATAACCACAAAAAGAAAGGTCAGTGCTAAACTGCTGGTGGTGGATCCATATAATATTTACATAAAACATACAAAATCTAATCAGACCAGATCCATAGCAAGCATAGCAGAACCCATGTTTGTTGTTGCGAAAGGTACACAGAAAGGATTCATCTTCTTGTAAGAGATCTTCAGCGCTTCAATAGCATCGTTAAACACCTGTATCAATATCAGATTGTTAGAGATTCAATATCTGACTTCAGTATTCATATGAAGGGAAAAAAATCAAGAAAGTACCTTCATGCCACCCATTGCAGAGCCAATCAAAACTCCACATTTGGCTTTGTTAAACTCTGCCATTACTTCATCAGTTACCCCACCATCAGCCAAAGCTTTCTTACCAGCAGTGAGAAGATAGAGCATGAACTTGTCCATCCTTTTAGAGAGTTTTGGAGCAACCCATCCTTCAGTTGAGAATGATTTGATCTCTCCCGCTATTCTCTTATCAAAGGTAAAAACAAAAACAAGGAAAGATATTCAAGTAAACTACAAAATCAAAAGGAGAAACTCGTGATATATAATATTTGCTTATTACCGTAGGAAACTCAGAACAATCAAAATTCTCAATCTGGCTAATACCACTGTTGCCTTGTAGCAAATTCTCATAAAAGGTGTTTGGGTCATGACCTAATGATGTTTCAACTCCCATTCCTGTCACTACAACACGACGCTGCTCCATAGGGGGTTTCTTGTCAACAGTGCCTTCCTTTTCCATACCCATTGCAACAGCCATGGCTCCACCTAAAACAACCACAAAAGATCATTAATAGTAGATGATAAATTAACTTAAACTAGCTACTACTATCCAGTAACCACATCTCCAATGGCAACTTCAAATTATAATATATATAATTTCACTGCCATTTGTTCAGGTCTCCAAACTCTTTATTAGGACTCACAAAAGATGTGCTTTTTCAAATAAACACATTGAATCAGAATAAAAATAAAAGAAAAGAATCCAACTTCACACTTTGCCCATTGACTATAACAACATAGTACTAAGACTTGTGTAATGAAACATAAAAGGAGAAACTTTATACACAAAAAACAAAGCTTGTCAGCTTGCAAACGATACCCAGAAACCAAGACTTGAGATTTTGGGAGAAGAATGTTTATACCGGAAGAAGAAGAAGTTGCTCGATTCAGTTTCCTCTGCTTTCGATTCAGAGAAAGGCTATTCGATCCGAGGAGAGGAAAGGCATTGCCTTTGTTGTTCTTGTTGTAGTGACTGCAAGGCTTAAACTCCAAACAAGAAGACACGAGAATGCTACCGGATCCAGAGCATTTGCCGAGCTGTTGTCTCCTTCGACGGCTCCGCCCAAAGGCTTGACGGGTATCACCGCCGCCGTGAGAGAGGGACATGCAAGCAGCAACGAAGAAGGTGCATAAGGGAGATGCGTAACAGGAAGACGCAGCAGCACCCACCATGGCAATGGCAAGAAGAAGAAGACGAAGAAGAAGAAAACAAAATGGAGAGGAGAGGAGAGGCGAGAAAACGGTGAAGAGAGAATCTAGCGGATTCACGAGAGAGGTTTAATTAAGATGATTCGATCTCTCTCTCTCTCTCTTTCAGGAGGCGTGCAGAGCGTAATGGAGGCTTAAAATCGTGCGTGGAGACGTCAAAGAAAACAAAACAAAACCTCCTGTTATTAACAACAAAACACACAGAGATAGCCAGAGAGAGAGATAAGACGTACATACATACAAACGTATCGATGTTCGATGACCAGAGTAAATTTGGGGAATTGGAGTCTGTATACATGAGAAAAGTAAAAATTAACTTCGTACCCTTAACTGGCTACCATATGTTATATATTGTTGCGTAAAGTGCCGTAGACATCAACGAGTGTCATTATATTGCAAATTGAAAAATTGTTTCTACTTTACAAACTCTTGCATACAACAAAGAAGGGAGATTTGAAGAGGGTGCGTGGTTTCGGTCGTGCGGCATAACTAGGATATTGAGAGTTAGGGTTTCAGTGGTTTTTTTCAATTTTACGGCGGCACAATTGAGTTTTCAAAGCCAACAAATCAAGGTAAGTTTGATTTGATTTCATAGCATCTGGGGATATAGTCTAAGTTTCAAACTGATCTCGTCTTATATCTGTGGGTGATTATATATGTCAGGTGTCTGGTTTGTTGGGTTGGAGATAGTGAAAACAGACGATAGATTGAATTGGGGAAGATGAACAATAATGTTGTGCAATGTACTCTATTTTATTGTATAATTACAGTATAGTATGTTACAATTCTTCTCCTCCTCTTCGGAAAAGTGTATCTCCTTCGCCTTATGATTCTTCTCCTTCACTACTCCATCAGCTCTGTTGTCTTATCCTTCAGCATTGTCACTAATATATAGCTTTCACCTAATTTATACATTGAATGGTAATGTGTATTTGCGTTTTGAAATTTCATGCTTTATAAATGGTATTATTTTGCTATTGTGTTGAATGAATGCTCTAAGTTAATGGAGATTCACATACATGTTTGTATTGATAGTTTATATAGCTTTCATACAATATTTGAATAAACATTACATTATAGTATACTAATCTATTCATCAAAATAATATAGTTTTCTCCTATGTCGTTTTCACTCTTACACTCCCTCCTACTCTTTCTCTCCTCCCCTCCCTTCCCCGATCTCTCTCTGTCTCTCTCTCTCTCCATTCTTCCTTCCTTTCCTCCATATTTCTATCTTTCCTCCTCCCTCCTCTTCTCCTCCTGCTCCTCACCTCTCCATTTTTCTCCTTTCCCCATTCATCAATATAGTAACTATCGTCAGTTGTCCTACTATTCTAAATGAAATATAGTATATCTTAGACCTTCAAGGTTAGGGTTTAGGTAGCTCCGTTATGAGCGATGATTTGGTTTTACAATTTGAGTTTAGGGTTTGGGTTAAGGGTTTAGAGTTTGGGTTTACGGGGTTTTGGGTTTAGGGTTTGGGTTTAGGGTCTACGGTTTGGGTTTAGGGTTTAGATCTTCAAGGTTAGGGTTTAGGTAGCTCCGTTATGGACGATGGTTTGGTTTTACAATTTGGGTTTAGGGTTTAGGTTAAGGGTTTACGGTTTGGGTTTAGGGTTTAGAATTTGGGTTTAGGGGGGTTTAGGGTTTAGGTAGCTCTGTTTGGGTCTATGGTTTGGGTTAAGAATTTATGTTTAGGGTTTGGATTTATGGTTTAGAGTTTTGGTTTAGGGTTTAGGTAGCTCCGTTATGGTTTACGGTTTGGGTTAATAATTTGAGTTTAGGGTTTGGGTTTAGGGTATACGGTTTGGGTTTAGGGTTTAAGGGTTGTCTTTTGAGACTATATTACATTTTATATAGTAGTATAGCATGTGCATTGGAGTCATTTGCACGCACACGCGCTTCGGAAGCTATTACGGACAATTTTAGGTGAACTTGTCACATCGATGGGTTTTTACTGTAGAATGACTATATTCTTCATTTTAGTGTTCGAATATTCAGCAAATTGTCCCAATAAATTTTTATTAGTTTATTTTTAATTCTGAATCTGAAGCAAATATATTATACTCCGTCTGTTCCTAAATATAAAATGTTTTAGGTAGTATACGCTTATTAAGAAAATTATTTTTTATCTAAAAAGTATCATTAAAATTATAAACTAAAAACTACTCAACCAATTACAAAATAGAACTATTAAATTTGGTTGACCACACAGTTTTTGATAAACTTAAAGTTAACTAGAAAGATGAGAACATTTTATATATTTGAACATAAAAATTCTTCTAAACATCTTATATTTCAGAATAGAGAGAGTAATTTTTTATTTAAATTAATGCTATGCAACTTTACTGTGTGTGTTTTTGTTGTTGGAAGTTAATACAGTAATTTATTTGTAAAGTAGTTTACACTTTTAAATTACACTCGATTCTGATTTCTAGAACAAGTAAATTATAACAATGAAAATGTAGTAAAATAATTTTTGTTCGCTTTGTTATGTTAATTTGAAATATATATTTTTATTTTACTATCATATCAGCAATTGAAAACAAAAAATTGTAGACAATTTTCGTCTCTTAGAAATTTATTATAAACAGTTTTAATTGTATTACTACGATAAAAAAATTTTAACAGGCAAAATCACATACTTCATTTGTTTCATTTTAGTCGATGTTAAATATTTTTGCAAGAAAATATAAAATTTTATGTAATTTATTTCCGTTACATAAAAGTAGTATTACATAAAACTAGCTTAATCAATAAAAATAGCATTTTGTAATTGGTAAAGTAAATTTTATGTAGAATAGTGAAAGCATCAATTATTTCGAAAAAAAAAAATCATTAAACACCAAATAAATTGAAAGAGAGAGAGAGTACTATAAAGAAGACCTGGAAGAAAATTTAGTTTCATTAATCTTATGTTTTCAAAGACTCCAGTCCTTGATATAAAACACTAATAACCCATTGGTCAATCACTAGTTTTTGCAGCGAGATTCCAAATCATTCATAAACCATTTTATAAAGCATAGCAATTAGCAATAATGTAGATTCATAATCGTATGCATATACTTACTTACAGGCAGATTTGGTGACATCGGTTTAATCGAAGAAAGGACACTTGGATACCAATATTTTACTTTTGTGTTACTCGTCGTATTGTGGCAGCGAAGTGTTGCAGGGAGGGGATAGTGATATGGCATAGATACGCAACTGTTTTAACTTATATATTCATAGATATATTCAGAAATACAACTATACATTAGGTGTGACGTACATACACTGACACACACTTCAGTTGTTCATAGAGAACCAAAAAAGAAATTTGAAGTGGTCCGGTGCTGGTAGCAGCTGACTATTAATAACGTAATAATTTCATTCGAAACTAGACCCCTCGAAATCATTAAATTGTTACTATTAATAATGTGGTGCAAGAAGCTCTCTTTCACTATGTTGATTCACTATCTCCCATTTGGCTTTCTGAACTGGTAGGATAGAAAAGGTTTTGTTAGCCTTGTTTTTTTTGTAGACGCTAGCGTTCGACGTCTTAAAAAATACACTTCATCTTGAATGAATCTTTCCTTTCACTGTTTATAGAATAAAACGTTAACAGCATGGCGACTTAAAATTGACGGAGAGTTGTGATGTTGTAAAATCCAGCGTCAGAAAATGCGGTTATTTTTTACAAAACGCAGCGATATCAATTAAATAAGGATGCCTAGGCCTGGGCATTTTACCCGATATCCGAAGCCGCACCCGAACCGATCCGAAAAACCCGAACCGAAATCCGAACCGAAGTAGCAAAATACCCGAACAAGTATTGAGTTGGGAGAGTTTGGATATCCGAACCCAAACGGGTAATATCCGAACCCGAATGGATATCCAAAGATAACCGAACATATGTATAATTAACCTTATATTTTTAGTTTACTTCTCTCATTTTATTCAAAATATTTATATTAATGCTACACATAGCTTAAGATCAGATAATATACATATAATTATGGATTGTCACTCAACTTGAAAAACTTTTCAAGCTTCTTGTTTTGTGCATTAACAAAAATTGTATCCAAAATTTCAAAACAATAACCAAATTAGTGTTTTTTAGTTTTAAAATTTGTATTCAAATATATTAATCATTTAATTTATTAGCTATGTTTGGAAGTAGAAACTCTTTTAGCTTGTTTCGGTTTGTTTGTTTAATCTATGAACTTTGTTGATGTTTTCACTATGTTTTTGGACGGATTACTGTTGTTTTGTTCTCATTTCATATGTTTTTAGACTATTTATATTATTAGGAATGATTTGAAGACATAACAGAACATTCATTTCATTTTTTTTTATGTCTCCAGTTCGGATATATCTGAAATTACTCGAGCCCGAAGTGAAAATATCCGAACCCGATCCGAAGTTAGAAAATATCTGAACGGGTTTTATACTCCAATATCGAAATACCCGAATATCTGAAATACCCGATCCGAACTCAAACGGGTACCCAAACGTCTACTCCTAAGAATGCCGTAAAAAAACTGTTTCCTTTATTATTTTTTTAACGCCGAACGCTGCGGTTGCGTCAAAAAAGAACAGGGGTGTTGTCAAAAAAAAATGTCTTTTTGACAATGCATGTAATCAATAAAATTTTAGGATCCTACCAATGGAAAAACACACACACCAAGTAGGTTTCTCTTTGTTAGTATTATATTGCATAAAAATCAAGTTGAGTGAAACTAATGGTTTAACACCCAAGAGTTCAGGTTGTGTTTGTTATTCTTTTTGTTATTTTCAAGTAATAGAATAACAAAAGTTATGAGGAGCTAGCGAAGGGAAGAACAAAATAAAAACAGAGGAAGCAGAAAAAAAGGCAGCAGGAGAAAATGCATGGAAAGAGTCAAAGTGGGTAAGCTCTCTCAGACCTAACATTCGCATCACCATTCTCAGCTAAACCAGCTTAATCTCCGGTTTTCATTTTCTGTATGCATCTGATCACTGTCTCACACGTGGCAAACCGTATGATGACAAGGAGACCAAGTCCAAAAAAAAGTGTTTCTTCTTTGACGATAATATATAGTTATATACACACAAGAGTGTGTGTGTTCCTCCAGATTTTCAGTTACCATTGAGATGATCTACAAACACACAATTATGTGTTTTCAACAATTTTGTGATTATTAATCCTAGCAGAGGTTACTGGGCCATGAATTATTGGGCCAGCGTCTTTTAGGGTTTGTTTGTGTCTTCAATTATATAAACGACGCACCTTTGGTGAATAAGAAAGGAAACTTAAATAGGGTTTTGAGTGGTTTGTTTGCAACTTGGAAACTATGACGACGATGTTGGATCTTCCCGATGACTTGCTAGATGAGATTTTCTCTAGGGTTCCCTTGGACTCTACAACAGCAGTACGATCAACATGCAAAGCTTGGAGTGAGTCTAGGATGATCGTGATGATGGATCATAATGTTTATCTAACGAGCGTAGTTGTCAACGAAAACGCATCAACAAAGCGTCTAGGTAAACTCACTTGCCTAACCCACGAACAAGTCAAGATATCTGAAGTCTTTCACTGTGATGGTTTGTTACTATTCATCTTGAAAGACGACAAGAGACTTGTGGTTTGGAACCCTTGTTTGGGGGAAACAAGGTGGATCGAAAAAGGACGACATGCTAACGTACGTGCCAAGTACAAGTACGCTTTCGGGTACAAGGTGCGTAAGAAGAAGGGGGAATCTTTTCGTCGTTACAAAATCTTGAGGTTTACGCTTCTTACAGTCTTGGACTCTCCATCGTATGAAACCTACGATTTTGGTTCTAGTTCATGGACGCACCAAGGTTATAATGCGTTCAAGGGTATAAATGAGTTTTGTGACCGTGGCGTTTCTCTCAAGGGAAACCCTTACTGGTGCGCTATAGACTCATGGGGACAGATCAGTCGCACGGTCTGTTTTGATTTCGCAAGTGTGGGATTTGGAGGGCATCAAGATTTACCATTCCGGGTTCCTTATCAGTTTCAACATCTTGTGAGACTGTCTTGTGTGAGAGATGAGAAGCTTACGGTTCTAGTTCAATCCAGGGAAACATTTGTGATAGATATATGGATCACGGATAAGATTGATGAACAAAAAGTGTCGTGGAGCAAGTTCGGGACCACTTACTGGCTTGATCAGGACAGATGGAGGTTTCTTTGTTGAAGAGGAGAAGAAACTCGCAATGGTTTTCGGTAAAGACGGAGACGAAAAATTAGACACAGTGAAAGTCTTTGGAGAGGATGGATACTTTAGAGAATTGGATCTTGGAGAGTCTTCAGACAAAAAGTGTTGGCCACTTGTGTGCCCTTATGTTCCAAGTTTCGTGCAAAACAAGCCACACAAAAGCTATCCAGAGAAGCGTTGATATGATGGGAACATGTTGAGATATGATAATAAGCGAATCAAGCACAAGGATATGATCGATCGTCTGAACAAGATTTCTTCTTATTATAATAAATTTTATTCAATCTCATTTTCAAGAAAACTTGTAAGAGAGAATTTATCACAATTTATAAGTGCATACAAGGCACAAACATAAAAAAGGAAGTGGAGGCAATATAAGTGTATTAGAACAGTTGACAATCCAATAATAATAATAATATAAAAGCATGTTATATACACACACACTGACACAAGTGTATGTTATATACACACACTGACACAAGTGTGTGTTCCTCTAAATTTTCAGTTAGATTATGTATATTGGTTACATGTTTACAACAATCTATTTTCAGTCCACATCATTTTCACTATCTTATATATCATTTTTTTAATTTTCACATCACAATCCAACACTCATTTAATTTTTATTCTCTAAAATAATTTTGTTTAAAAAAAATTACAACATCCTATCTCACCAATTTTAGTCATACTTTATTTTATTTTATGTTTTTTTTGTGATTACATATTATTAATACAAATTATCGTTTTAAATTAAAACAAATAATTAAGAAATAAATACATTTATAAATACTTTTTATTTTCGAGTTTATTTTATATATTAATTTTTTTTAAAAAAATTGCAAGTGGGGGATAATAGCAAAAATATAGTAAAAAAGATGGGGTTTTTGTGTCTAAATGAAATGAAACACGTCTCTATTTATAGAATATCAAAATGATGAATTTTGATATAAAACTTTTATATATATATATAGTTATAGTTATAGTTATTATGATATAATTGATGTTAAATAATTGAGATAAAAAGTTATAAAATATGAGTATCCAATCAATTTCGTACACCTGTCTTCATTCATCTATTTGCGTTGCAATTAAAATCCGAGAGACAAACTTAATATTTTGGTCCAATAAACCTTTGTTACGTCATATAAAAAAGACTCGTGTTGTTTTTTCAACGCTGTGATAAGTTTCAACACTAAATTGCAACATCATGTATTTTTCTTTTAGAACAAACCATTGTAAAACTTATCAACAATTATTAATATTTATTTACAGTCGATAAATCTTCCATTGTAAGTAGTCTTATATCAATATACGAAACACAATTCTGTATATATTTGTTAGGAATGATTGATCGATTGATTGCTTAATTTTTTAACATATAGAATTTTATCACCGAATTTCAAACCTTTAGCTGGTACGTCTCGGGTAGGATCCGTCTCATGCAACTTCCACTATCAATCGAATGGGGTTTACACAAACACTAAACGCTTTTCTTGTATAAAACATGACACCAAATGAAGACAAAGTAAATAAAAAGATCTAAGCAACTTCATCGCACAAAGACATGACTCGAACAATGTTTCTTCTGTTAAGTTTCGAAAGCATGTTTATTTATACTACACCCTCACCCAAGACTCTTTTCAAATCTGATGTAGATTCTTACTTGGATCTCTTATCTCCATTGATGTTGAAAACAACTCTCATATATCCCATTCCTAAGAGCATCCCATTTGATATAACCCTAGATCTGTGAGTCCTTGGAATATGTTTTCAACCCATTCTTCAACACCCCTTCTGAACATACTTTCTAGCTGCAGCAAGAAAAACCAAGACACGTCCAGCCTGAATTCTTAGTAAAAATGTTGAATTTTCTATTGTTTAAATTTGTCTTGTGATTGCACGGAAAAACAGTCTTAAAGCCTCCAAATCTTGAACCTCCATGAATCGGTCAGGTTTTCTTTTGATTTTTCTTTCAACCTTGGAGACAAATGGATTGTACTTGACATCGAAGAACATATGTATCAGATCTTTCTCTATGAATTCCTCAAGCTTCTTATGTCTCTTATACCAGTAATCAGAACTCGGATTTGTTATGATATCACTTGTTAGGCTTTTCAAACACATGTCCAACTCATCGATTAATAATTCATTATATGGCTTATATACTATAAAATGTTAGAAATTATTGAGTTGGACATTACTTATATACTAGACATTATTTGTCTAAACTTCCAATGTGAAATTTTAATTGATTTCACAAGAGTAGTCCTTTGATGTTCATGTTCCTCTTTCAAAAGAACTTAAAAGTTTTACAGCTAGAGAGCCTAGAGGCATGTGCATAGTCAGTCTATCACCGCACTAGAAGTGCGAGTTCTTATCAGGCCCATGTATTATTAGCCCAGCTTCATTTAGGGTCTTTTGTGTCTTCAATTATATAAACGATGATGCACCTTGGTTAATATAAGAACGGAAACGCAAATAGGGTTTTGAAGGGTTTGTTCCAGCTCGAAAACTATGACGACGATGTTGGATCTTCCAGACGAATTGATAGATGATATTTTCTCTAGGGTTCCCTCAGAATCTGTGAGAGCAGCACGATCAACGTGCAAAGCTTGGAACGCTTTATTTTATCGATGGTTTGCAAAGAAGATGGAACATAATGTTAAAGTAACATGGAAGAAGCAAGGGAGTCAGGTGAGTCTAGGATGATCATGATAATGGATCATAATGTTTATCTAAACATCATCGTCGTCAACAAAAACCCATCAACAAAGCGTCTAGGCAAACTTACTTTCCCAACCCACAAGGTATCTCAAGTCTTTATCACTGCGATGGTTTGTTACTATGCATCTTGAAAGACAAAAAAGGTGGATCGAGACTTTTGGTTTGGAACCCTTGTCTGGGAAGATTCGAAAACGCGCCTCACGCGCTTGACTCTTTTCTCTCCCAAGATGCGAAGCCTTTTGTTTTCCCTTCACCGTCGCCGATCTCGGCGGTGGCTCCCACCCGCCCTCATGGCAAAAAAGAAACCCCCGAAAAAGCAACCCTCCGGTCGTCTTCCCACTGGAACGACCAACCCCTCCTCTAGCAAGCAACCCTCGTCGGCGCCTGATTCATCCTCAGCCGCTAAATCAAAGAAACCCTCTGTCTCCGCTCTGGCTGGATCCCCCACCCAGACGACTCAGACCCCCATCCCTGCCCAGGAAGTCTTTATCCCTATTCTGGCCATAGACACCGAAACCCCCAAATCCAAAACCCTAGCTACAGTAAATCCTATTGTACCTGGTTCCGCAACCCATTCTTTGGCTCCTCCGGAGACTGGAAAACCCACCACAATAGACAAAGCTCCACCTCCTATCGCGGCTCAACAGTCACCGGCGGACCTCTGGAAAGGCTCTGTAAAAGAAGCTTCTGTGAAGCTCTTTCCAAAGGAGACTCCTTACACGCTAGATTCGGGTGAGAAATGTGTAACGATTCCAAATGCAGTGGTTGAGAAAAACAAGAAAGCTTGGGAGTGTTTCATCCTGGGCCAGTTCTATGAAGAAGCCCCTGCTCGTGGAGCTGTTCATGCTATCGTGAATGGAATCTGGAGTCGTCAAAGATGGGACATAACAGTCAACAAGATGGACGGAAATGCTTACCTTTTCCGTGTACCCTGCCCCAACGTTCGGCGCCGTATCCTCAGCCAGAACCTGTGGCAAATTGATGGCCAAACCATGTTTGTTGCCAAATGGTTCCCGGGAATCCAGCAAATTAAACCTGAGTTGGAAATGGTTCCTGTCTGGCTTGAGCTCACTGGTGTTCCTCTACAGTTCTTCAACAAAGACGCCCTTCAGGAGATTGCAGGGCTTGTTGGGCATCCTGTGTGCTTACACCCGGCAACGGAAAACCTCACTAACATTGAGGTTGCAAAAGTCTATACTGTCATTGATCCTCGTGAGCCTCTACCGGAATTCGTAAGCACGGTTTGAAGGAGGTGACACAAGGAGAATAGTTGTTTCTTGTCCATGGCTTCCCTCTCGCTATGAGTCTTGCAAGAAATTTGGGCACACCATTTCAAGATGCAAATCTGCTCCCCGAACCTGTGAAACTTGCAACTCGGTGAAGCACACTACCGCTGCCTTCCCGAGAACAAACCACCTTCCTCCTGACCTCAGGAAACAGAAGGGCAAGGCACCTATAAAAAGTCTGCTCCCAATTGTGGGTCAGCCAGAGACAGCTCGGAAAGCGGAAGGAACTAAACCTGTGGAGACGTTCGAAACTGTGGCTTCAAACTATGAGGGCACATGACCTCAGAAGAACTCAGCTGCTGTCCGCTCCTCTAGTGAGCAAAGTGATCACACGGTTTCTACCCACCATGATTTGAGCAAATGAAGTCTATATGTGGACTTATCAGCTGATGGTAAACTACCTAAACAGCGATCTAGCTCTACCTCCTCGTCCGATACATCTCTCTCAGGGGATGAGGATGATCCAGATGATGACAGTGATGAGTTCATTGAGTTCTTCTCCAAAAGCTATCAGAAGCGGGCGAAGTTGAAAGCTAGGGCTAGAGGCTCTTAAACCCTCTAACCCCCCCCCCCCCCCCCCCTTTTTTTATGGATTTCTTTTCTTGGAATGTAAGAGGAATAAATAATTCTGTAAAGCAGCGTAGCTTTCGGAAATGGATTCGTAAGTATAATCTTTTTTTTGGTTGCCTCGTTGAGACTCATGTACAACAGCTTAATGCGGTCTCTACGATTAATAATATCTTGCCTGGCTGGGTTTCTGAGGAGAATTATTAGTTTTCTGATCTTGGGAAGCTCTGGGTTGTCTGGAAGCCTTCAATGCAGATGAAAATAATATCTAAGTCCCTCCAAATGTTCACCTGTCTTGTCAAACTGCTATTTCAGTCGTGTGAGTTCGGAGTTTCTTTTGTCTACGGTTCAAATTGCAGAAAAGAACGAAGACTATTATGGGGCGAGCTTGAAACCACTTCTTGCTTACCTCAGCTTTACGGTCTTCCTTGGATTGTTACGGGTGATTTCAACGAGATCATCTCACCTTCAGAACACTCCCGCGCTGATCAATCAACCTCCTCAAGGGGTATGCGAGACTTCAGGGAATGCCTTCAAAGGTGCTCCCTTTCTGATCTCCAGTTCAGTGGTACTAGTTTTACCTGGTCCAACTCATCAGTCTCCAAAAAGCTTGATCGTCTCCTTTGTAATGAAGAATGGTTGGAACAGTCTCCTGAATCTATTACAGTTTTTGGGGAACCAGGAATGTCTGATCACAGTCCTTGTTGTGTTCCTTGATCAACTGAAGCCTCTGCAGAACCGGTCCTTCAGATTCTTTGCCCACTTGAACCTGCACCCTGACTTTGCAGAGCTTATCAAAACAACTTGGAACTCTTTGTCTTTTCATGGTTCAAAGCAGCTTTGTGTGTCTAAAAAGCTAAAGCACCTGAAGCCTCTTATTCGTTCATTCCATAAAGAAAACTACTCGGACTTGGAGAAGCGAGTCCAAGAAGCTTTTGATCAACTCACCCGATGCCAACACCTGTCTCTAACCTCCCCAAGCTCTACGACCTATGAAGCAGAGCGGGAAGCCCATTCCAAATGGTTTGAATTAGCACGAGCTGAAGACAAATTCCTCAGGCAACGTTCTCGGATCCAATGGACAGTGGATGGGGATGCAAACACAACCTTCTATCACCGGGTTATAAGGGTCAGACAGAATCAGAACCACATCCACTTCCTCATTGATGACGATGACACGGTGATTGATACTCTTGATGGAGTTAAGCAGCATGCTGTAGCATATTTCCAACGGCTGCTTGGTGGTTCTACCGCGCCAACAACCTCTACGCCAGAGGACATTGCTTCTCTCATGCAAGTTAAATGCTCTCAGGATGCTATCACTGCTCTATCAGCTCCCTTCACTGA
Source organism: Brassica napus (assembly GCF_020379485.1). Lineage (NCBI taxonomy): Eukaryota > Viridiplantae > Streptophyta > Magnoliopsida > Brassicales > Brassicaceae > Brassica > Brassica napus. Next base: position 33,674,804 of record NC_063449.1, on the reverse strand, counting down.
CATGGACATTTAGGATGCCTTCATGTCTCTTCCAAGGAATAAATCCTCTGGACCGGATGGTTACCCTGCCGAGTTCTTCATCGGAAATTGGAAAGCTGTTGGCCGGGACATGATAGGTGCAGTCAGAGAATTCTTGAACACAGGGGAGCTTTTACAGCAATAGAATGCGACCCTTATCACTCTGGTCCCTAAGAAGGTCAATGCCAACAAGATTACTGAGTTCAGACCTATCTCATGTTGCAATACAGTCTACAAAGTGGCCTCAAAGCTCCTTGCCAACAGACTAAAGGTACATTTGCCGACCCTAATCTCAAGCTCTTAGTCGGCTTTTGTTCCAGGTCGCCTGCTCGTTGAGAATGTTCTTCTGGCTACAAAACTTGTCTCGGGTTACAACTGGAAAAAAATCTCAAAGCGTTGCATGCTAAAGGTTGATCTCCAAAAAGCATTTGATACCCTTGACTGAGACTTCATTCTCCATACCCTGGAAGCACTTGATTTCCCTCCAGTATTCAGAAACCTTATGAAGAAATTCTTGACAACAACTCAGTTCTCAGTGGCTATAAATGGCGAGTCTTGTGGCTACTTCAAAGGAACAAGGGGTCTCCGCCAAGGTGATCCACTCTCTCCTTACCTATTTGTCCTTGCTTTGGAAGTGTTCTCTCAGCAACTAAAACAGAAGTACTTAGATGGATCTATTGGGTACCATCAAAAAACGTCTACTCTCAAGGTCACACATCTCTCCTTTGCTGATGACCTAATGATTTTCACTGATGGAACATCCCGCTCTGTACAATGCATTGCTGATACTATGGAGGAATTTGCCTTATGGTCGGGTCTGAGAATGAATAGGGCAAAGACTGAACTCTTCACTGCTGGTCTGAACGATGCAGAGACTCTTGACATCTCTAGGCTTGGATTCAACATGGGTTCAATGCCAATCAGGTATCTTGGGCTGCCATTGATGTATAGAACGCTGAGGATATCAGATTACAGATCACTGTTGGAAAAGATCTCTTCAAACTTCAACTGCTGGTCTGCTAAGGCATTATCCTTTGCTGGCAGGAGACAGCTCCTATCTTCTGTCATCTATGGATCCATAAACTTCTGAACGTCTGCTTTCATTCTGCCTAAAGGATGCATAAAGAAAATTGAAAGCATGTGCTCTCAATTCCTATGGAGTGGAACTGAAACGAAGAAATGCATTGCTAAAGTTTCGTGGCAAACTGTTTGTCTCCCTAAGCGTGAAGGTGGCCTGGGGTTAAGAGATATCAGTCTTTGGAATAAGACTTTGTGTTTAAAGCTGTTCTGGAAACTATTCTCTAAAAGTGACTCCCTTTAGACTAGCTGGGTGAAAGAATACCGAATGAAGGACGAGAACCTCTGGTCCCTTGATGCAGAGAAAACCACATCTTCGACTTGGAAAGCGCTGGTGTCGTTGAGGGGCCTAGCAGCTCAGTTCATCAGAGCTAAAATTGGGAATGGTCAGCGGATAAGCTTTTGGTTTGATCACTGGACTCCTTTAGGACCACTCATCCACAGATTTGGTGACTTGGGGCCAAGGGAACTATCTATCTCTCTCTCCGCTACCGTCTCTGAAGCTTGTACTCAATCTGGCTGGCTTCTTCGTGGTGCTCGATCCCCAGCAGCAGAGGAGCTACAGATTTATCTCACATCTATCCCACTTCCTGCTGTCTCCCCAAAAGACGATTACTATGCCTGGGAGATTGAAGGAACCGAGCTGAATACTTTCTCTACTCGTAAGACATGGAACGTGGTTCGAAATAGAGAAGAGGAGAAAGACTGGACTCGAAATATCTGGTTCAAGGGTCATGTTCCCCGTCAGGCTTTCATGGCGTGGATAGCTCACCAAGACCGCCTCCCTACCAGGACGAGATTGATAAGTTGGGGTATGAATATATCATCTTCTTGCTGTCTCTGTAACAGGGTGGATGAAACCAGAACACATTTATTCCTGCAATGTGAAATCAGTGAGGAAATTTGGGCTTTGGTTCTGCGGAGACTTGGGCATTCTCATCGCGCGTTCCACACTTGGATAGCTTTTGCAGAATGGACAGCGTTGAACGACTCTGTAACAAGTAGAACCCTTAAGAGGCTGGTCTCACAAGCTACAATTTCAAGCATCTGGACTGAGAGGAATAAGCGCCTTCATGACTCCGAATCCCGAACTCCAGCAGCTATTTTCAAGGTGATTGATCGCTTCATCAGAGATGTCCTCCTAGGAAAAAGGAAGCTCAAACGCTTTCAACCCCTGATGCAGCTTTGGTTACGATATGAGTAGCAATCTTGATCTCTTTACTGTCAACTTAGCCTTGTTTTTATTTTTTGCCTTAGCTAACTTGACCTAGTTTAAACCCCTTTTGTATAGTTACAAACTCTTCTCATATTTATATGAAATTCACATTTTGGCAAAAAAAAAAACCCTTGTCCGGGACAAACAAGGTGGATCGAAAGAGGACGACATGCTGACGTACGTGCCGAGTACAAGTACGCTATAGGGTACGAGGGAGATTCTTGTCATCGTCGACACTACAAAATCTTGAGGTTTATAGATGCTAAAATCCAAGAAGACTTTTTATTATATGAAACGACCGATTTTGGCTCTAGTTCATGGATGCGTCAACGTTTTAATGGGTTTAGAGGTATAAAGTTTTTCGGCCGTGGTGTTTCTCTCAAAGGAAACACTTACTGGTGCGCTACAGACTCACTAAAACAGATCGCTCATACGGTTTGTTTTGATTTCACAAGAATGAGATTCAGAGGGCTTCAAACTCTACCGTTCCCTCATCGGTTTGAACATCTCGTGATTCTGTCTTGTGTGAGAGATGAGAAGCTTTCGGTTTTACTTCAGTCTAGGGAATCACTTGTGGTTGATATATGGATCAGTGATACGCTTGATGAACAAAAGGTGTTGTGGAGCAAGTTCTTGAGAGTGTGTATGTTCAGTACCTTTTTTTTTAACACTGAATATATCATAATATTGAGGTCCAAAAGGACAAGTTTGGGAGCACCCCTGAGTTATAACACGAAGAAATAGAGAAGACAGAGGTACTAAAAAAAAGAAGACGACATAAGAAGAAAAAGGGAGGAGGTACCAGTAGGTACTTGTAAGAGCTTAATGCTCAATACTATCAGAAAAGGTTATGAAGGACTTGAGGCAGAAGCCAGTAACCTTAGATCCCTTTATCTTTACCACACCAGAAGACATGTGTTTGACGCATCCTCTTGTATCATCTGATGGAGGTTTATCTTTACCGCACCAGAAAACATGTTCAGTACCTTTATCAGGAAGATCTCAGATGGGGGTTTCTTTGTTGAAGAGGAGAAGAAACTCGCAATGAGTTTTGGTAAAGATAGAGACAAAAAATTAGACACAGTAAAAATCTTTGGAGTGAAAATTTTTGGTGCAAATCAAGCCACAAAAAACCAGTTTAGAAAAGCGTAGATATGATGAGAGAACCATCAGACAAAGAGTGTTCGCCACTTGTGTGCCCTTATGTGCCAAGTTTCGTGCAGATCAAGCCACACAAAAGTAGTTCAGAGAAGCGTCGATATGATAATAAGCAAATCAGACACAAGGATATGATCATTTGAACAAGATTTTTAGTTATTTTCAATCAGAAAGAACTGTACTATATATGTTATAATGAATTTTACAAAGGGAAAGTTTCTAGAAAATGCTAGATTTTCGAGTCGAGACAACAGCCGAGCCGACCAGTTAGCTACCGAGTTTCGTACTGGTTTTTCTATTTTAGTTTAGTTTTCTAGACTACTTCAAGTTTAATTAATAAAATGATGACTTTTTGATGTAAAAAAATGAATTAGGCTTTGCATTGTATTCAATCTAAATAGAGATTGGTTCATCAACACATGAAGATAAAAAGAAAGTGGAGGCAAAGGAGTGTGTACCAGAAGAGTTGATGATCCAACAATAATACAAAACAAAGCTTCTTTTAACGCTTCGAGAATTGTGGTGCCTTACGAGCCTTCTTGAGCCCAACCTTCTTTCTTTCAACCACTCTTGCGTCACTAGTGAGCAAACCTTCCTTCTTCAGAGGCGATCTACACTATATAATCGAAAAAAATCCGACTAAATCCAAACCGAACTCTAAGATAACTAAGAATATTCAAATGGAACTAAATTTCATACCTAAAAAGACGATTATATTGAACCGAACCCTAATTGGATATCCGAACATCTATACCTAGCTAGAGGCATTTCTATACCTATCATTATACTAGAAGTGTGAGCTTTCAAGCCCATGTATTGTTGGGCCAGCTTTTTGTAGGTTTCTTTTTATGTTTTTAAACGATTAGAGCTTGATCTGCGCATTTGCGGGGTTATTTGTTTTTGCTTAGCTTAGCAAAAAAAATATTTATCTTATATAAATGGTAATATACATTTTAAAAATTTATATATATTAAATAATTATTTAATATATTTCTAAACACAATCATTTTATCATTTATAATGAATAATTTTATTTTATTTTTTAATCTATCAACTGGTACAACCATATTTTTAAAATATAACTCGTGTGTTCGTGCAAATGTACTAGCGACGCTACGTTTTATATATCCATATGAAGAGATGCGGGGTGTATGGACTAGCTATATGCTATCATCGCATTGTTTGTGTTTGTGTGACGCGCTAGGCGTCGTGTGTGTTCATGTTAGAGCTAAACTTCCATAATGGGAGTTCTATTTACTCAAGTCAGTGGTTTGCGTGTTTAGCATCCCATACCTCACGGAGTAACTCCCATGTTACTCACCCCTCTTATTCCTTCCTCTTTCAGATGAGACTGACGAGCTGGAGTGATTGCTATCAGGCTGGTGCTTTGTGAGTTCTATTTCATTTCTTTTTCACACTTGCGGTTTTATGCTTTTATCGATATTTTCGGGATTTATTACGTTATTATGTTTATGGCTATTTATTAGATTTACGACTTCGGAGTTGACTTTTGAGAAGTAATAAATTGAGATTTCAGACTTTTTATTTATTTAAGTTATTTTGGAAAATACGGGTGTTACATTTTGGTATCAGAGCGGGGTTCCGTCCCGGCTCTGACCCGGGATGGCGATTTGTTGGGACATGGTTTTGACCCGGTTTTGACTCGGTCTTTATTCGGGTTTAATCGATTTTAAAAGATTTTTGAATCTGGGGATTTGGGAGTTTTAAAGAAAGAAAAATACAACACATTTCTGTTCAGTAACTTCTAACCCAAGTGTCTTTTTATTGACGATGAGTTTATCATCGTCATCCGCACTCTAGCTAATAGGGTTTCAACCAGATGTTCGAGATATGGATGATGTCACAGTTTGATAGATAACTCAGGTGTGTATCAGTTTCATCTGTCGTGTTCGGAGATTGTCCGCATGTGGATATGTGATGTTGTTGCCACCACCCAAATTTCAAGCCATCGCTCCACGAGTTTTTGTTATTGGAGATTATGTGGTATGAGATGTGAGCCATGAGTTGGCATGTGTTATTCGTGTGTATGAGTATATTTACTGCCTTGGAGGCATGGTTATTTTGTAGACTCGTGGGGATCGCTTTTGGATCGGGTGCGACAGCTTGCGTTGTGTGATATTGGAGTTATGCTTGGTATGTTTTCCAGTTTTTGGCAGTGTTGATCATTTCAGAGATGTGTCAGTTTGGACAGCTGACATAGAAACGTTGGGAGCTATTTATATTGACTGCGGTGTACCAGTTATGCTTGGAGGGCTGATTGGTTCAGAGACTCGTCAGAGATGGAGTTGTGTTTTGCGATATCATTCTTGGGATGGACTGGTTATCACGAAACCGAGTACTGTTGGATTGCCTGAGGGCAAGAGTTCATATTTCTGGAGCAGAGCAGATTTTATTTGCATACATGCTACATGCAGAGGAGTTATTGGATATGGGGAGTAAATGGATTTTTGGTGATCATTTTGATGGTCAACATGAGTTGCAGGATCTTCTAGTTATCTCAGAGTATGGAGATGTATTTGAGGCCTTTGGAAGGGCCGTCACCAGCCAGAGGAGATGTTCTTACGATTGAGTTGGAGTCAGGGACAGCACCGGTTTCACGAGTTTTATACCGATTAGCGCCAACAGAGATGGCTGAGCTGAAAGAACATATGGAAGATTCATCAGACAAGAGATTTATCAGGCCGAGTAATTCGCCTTGGGGAGCACCAGTGTTGTTTGTAAAGAAAAAAATGATGGGAGTTTCAGGCTTTGTATCGATTACATAGACTTGAACATGGTAACCATCATATTGATGAGTTGTTGAATTAGCTGCATGGAGGTTCATGGTTCTCGAAGGTTGTCTTGGCATCATGACATCATCAGATTGCTATAGTTGAGGAGTATGTACGGAATGTGGGTTTCCGTATACATTATGGATATTATGAGTTTTGGTGATATCATTTTGGATCGACGAATGCACCGATAGCATTTGAGAAGCTTATGAATGATGTCTTTCGCGAACACTTGGACAAGTGCGCGATTGTACTCATCCACGACCCCATTGAGTTATTCTTGGAGTAGAGGGAGCATGATGAGCATTTGCGGATTGTTTATTGATTCATGAGGATCAGATCATTCCATATACATTGCATCAGTTGAGACCTCACTGAGACCCACTACCCTATTCATGATTTGTAGTGACTGCAGTGGTATTTGCGTTATAGTTTTGGAGATTGTAATTCTACAGGAAGGAAGTTTAGATTCTCTGGGATCATTGGAGTCTGAAATCTATCTTCATTCATTAAAACTTGTACTCAGACAGTGCAGTTGGATTGAGTTGGTAGTAGGCTACAGTTTGGATATTGCATATCATCTGGTAAAGACAACCAGGTGACAAATGCCTTAGGTAGGCACATGAGCGATGTATCAGGAACCAATGGTTTTTGGTAAAGACATTGACCGAAAAATCAGACACAGTGAAAGTCTTTGGTGAGGATAGATACTTTAGGGAATTGGATCTTGGAGAGTCTTCAGACTAATTATGAGAAACATTACATAGAAGCGTAGACAGGCTAAGGGAAAGTTTCTAAAAATGCTAGATTTTCGAGTAATTTTGTATTGGTTGTTCTATTGCGATTTAGTTTCTAGACTGCTTCAAAGTTTGAGTAATAGAATAATTTTTTAACTTAAAAAAAAAAAAAATTCACTTTTGGCTTTGCGTTATATTTAATCAAAACAGAGAACGGTTCATCTACACATAAACTGAAATCCAACAAATAATACAAATAACAAAAGCTCTTTTAACGCTTGGAGAATTGTGGTGCCTTACGAGCCTTCTTGAGCCCAACCTTCTTTCTTTCAACGACTCTCGCGTCTCTAGTGAGCAAACCTTCTTTCTTCAGAGGAGATCTATGGTCTGCACTTACCTTCAGGAGGGCACGAGCAACTCCGAGAGTAATGGCTTGAGCTTGACCAGAGAGACCGCCTCCATGAGCTTTCACAAACACGTCGTAGCTGTTCTCGTAACCAAGTGTCACTAATGGCACTTTAACGTATTGAAGCCACAATGGGTTGCCCTGAAGGTACTCCTGAAAAAAAAAACAGGTTTTGCAAGGATAATCATCATTTTCAGCAATATATGTGGGATTGATTCAAAATAATTAATTCACATTCACAATACCCCATTAGAGCCTTTTACAATAATCTCTAAAACAGCACTTTAACATATTGTTACAAACTATGCTTCCAATTAAGCTTTTATAAGCGCTAGGCATTGAATCACTGGTCTAAACACAACCTAGGATTCATCAACGTAAGACCTACTTGTTCAGCCAATTTTAATAATAAGACTTATGTTATTCATTGCTACAAAAATTATACTACTAAATGCTTCAGACAAGAACACAACATAATGTCAGTCTAAAGCAAAACACACATCAGGAACAGTGTAATAAACGAATTAGAAAAGCAATGTAGGAGAAAAGATAAGTGTACCTTGGCATCGCGATAGTTAATAATAACCTTCCCGGTTCCTTCTTGGAGCACAACTCGAGCGATGGCGCACTTACGCCGTCCCGTGCCTATGATTTTCTGTGCTGCGAAACCTCCCGGAAGCCTAGATTTCACGTACTTCTTTAGCTCCATCGTATCATCCTCCGCTACCTCCGCGGGAGCAGCTACCGTGGCGGTTACAGAGAGAGAAGCGCGACGAGCGGATTTGGCCGGTAATGAGAACAACGAGTTCGTCCAGGAGAAGGAAAGTGTGTTTGGTCCCTGAGAAACTTGGGAAGAGAAAGAGAGGGACGAGAGAGAAGAAGCGAGGTTTGAAACCGATAAAGCCATTGTCGCTGGAGGAAGCTCGCACAAGGAAGAAGATAACGGGATGAGATTAGGCAGCGTCTCTCTCTCTCTCTCTCTCTATCGCCTCATGATCTCTCCAATTGATGTACTTAACGACTTATATGGGCTTTATAAGAGGATAACTAATGGGCTTGTGGCATTTCTGTAAACGTAACTTGTTCAACAAAATATTGAACTCCCTTAGATCAATTTGTATCTTATACAAAGCCATTAACAAACACACACAAAGATAAGTCATAATTTCTGGGTGACCAGTCGTGTGTTATTGTGTTTATACTTGATAGCTTCATCAGATCAACAACAATGGACCCATATGCCTTAAATCTCGTCGCTAGCATTAGTTTGGGAGATAGGATCACTTTCTATATGGCACAAGGAAGAACGTCTGATGGAAAAAATCAAATTGAAGAGACCTGATCACAACTTCGAATATGAAATTCAAAGGGATCTAATAGGAGGCACAGGCCAAGAGATCATAACAGTCAAATCCTCAACCGCAACAGAATCACTTCTGTAAGTTGACGAATCAGAGGGAGAGACCTCTGAACCTGATCAATCACATCCATCCTCATAAGGTTTGGTCTACTGTCACTTTTAATTACTTTTGGTCAATGATATCTTATAAATCAAATATTAATATCTACAAAAAGAAAGAACGTATCTTTAGTGGTTCTACTAATTTAATGATTCCAGTGTTATTTAGGACAAGAGACGGTAACCACTAGAGAAAAAAATTTCATATTAATATTCACACTTTTTTCTAATAAAAAAATCAATAAAAGTACGTACTTTTGGAACTATCTCCACATATAGGACTGAGACTTATTATCCGAGATCCGTTCCGGATCCCCTCTGAAAATAGAATATCCGGGGTGTCCGGATCCGAATCCGGATAGTAAAATCTTGAATCCGTCCAAACCGAATCCGAATCCGGATATCTTAATTTTTAGGTCCGGATATCCGGATCCGAATCCGTATTTTTAAAACACATTAAATTTTTAAATTTCATTAATATTTATATTTGATATATTAATATTTATACATGAATTAATCTTATAATATTATATTTTAGTTTTTACAATATTATAGACATATATAAATATATTTATAAATATTTGATTTATATATTATATTAAAAAAATAGTATTTTTTTAAAAAAATATTATTTTAATTATTTTTACGGATCCGGATCCGGATATCCGCGGGTAATAGAATATCGGGACGGATATCCGAAATTCGGATATCCGGAAACTATGAATCCGGATCCGGATATTAAGTTCACGGATTCGACGGATCCGGATCCGGATACCCTGAATTTCTCGGATATCCGGATCCGTCACAGGCCTATCCACATAGGCCTGGGCATAAAATCCGGAACCCGAAATCCGAACCGAACCCAAACCGAAAAATCCGACCCGTTATCCGATCTGAAACGTAAAAATACCCGAACCGGTTTTGTAGGGTGATACAAAAAATATCTGAACCCAAAGTATTATTAACCGAACCCGAACGGGTAACCCGAAAAATCCAAAATTAATAGTCAATATAAATATTTCGAAATATATATAAGTATTCCAATTATTAAATTCAATATTTGTGGTAATATTATATATAATAATAAATATTAAAATTCTAATAAATGCTTTAAGTACACAATTAGTTATAAATAAGTATTTTATAATTTGCTCACTAAAATAAAAAGTCTACTCTCTATAAGGCAATACATATTGTTTACAAATGATGTTTGTTTTCATGCTTGATTTAACATTTTATTGTTATTTTATCAATTTTATATGTGATAGATTAATTTTTATTTAATATATGTTTTTCCTTATGTTTTACTTAAAAAATTTTGTTTTTAACTTTGGTTATATCCGAACCGTACCAATATAACCCGAATCCGTACGATATATGATTACTTTATGAGTTTTATGATGCAATACAATTTTGAACCGAACCCGAAGTGTTATTATCCGAACCCGACCCGTACTAATAAAATTTTAGTATGGGACCTAGAAGCGTAAACCCGAAAATCCGAAAACCCGAAAAACCCGATCCGAATGCCAACGGGTACCCGAGCGCCCATGCCTACCTCCACATAAGGGAAGACGACCTATTTCCACACCAGAACTATCGTATAGTAATAAATGTACACAATGTTTCAACCTCGTCGTAATTGCACACCACAAAAGTATAACAACCACCTTCCACACGCAATGAAAGTTCGAAACTCGTTTCCACACAAACCGAGATTTGGATGGTTTATAACATGAACCGATAGTAAACCAGTTCATATCGGTTGGTACTGGTACAACCAGACCCATATAAGAATCCGACTAAGGATCGATTTAAACCCGACCCGAAACCTTCTAAAAACCCCCAAAATCGATTTCTCTTTCATTTTTTAGAACCCTAAAATCTAAAAGTTTAGAGAAGAGATTTCCTTTTCCAAACCCAGAAAATATCAGTCCATGGCTCCATAGTCGATTTCTGCAAAACAGAGAGACACTGAGTCAATACCAGAGAGAGACAGAACAATAACGACAGAGACAAAGAGAGATAGAGATAGATAGATAGATAGATAGGTAGATATAGAGAGAGAGAGAGAGAGAGAGAGAGAGAGAGAGAGAGAGAGAGAGAGAGAGAGAGAGAGAGAGGAGAGAGAGAGAGATCTATCTCGAGAGCTAGAGATCTCGCTCGAGAGAGAGAGAGATCGAGAGCTAGTCTCTCGATCTCTTCGAGCAGATCCTCTTCTCGAGAGAGAGAGATTCTCGAGAGAGAGAGAGAGAGAGAGAGAGAGAGAGAGAGAGGAGGAGAGAGAGATAGGAGAGAGAGAGAGAGAGAGAGAGAGAGAGAGAGAGAGAGAGAGAATTGTCGAACACTTACCTGAATGGAGCTAAGCAGAAGATCAACGACGTTTTTGGCGAGAGAGACAAAGGATTTAGGTTTTTAGGGTTTCTAATTTTCTTAAGTCTGGGCTTGGGTTTGTCTGGTTTATTGATTTAATATGGTTTATATTCTCTAATCGGGTCATTTTTGGTTAGTTAAGTTAGTCATTGGTTAAGTTTATGGTTTAGAGAACAATAACCAGCGTTTAACCAGTTTTTGTAGGTATTAGTTCGGTTTGTATGGAAACGAGTATCGAACTTTCATTACGTGTGGGAAGGAGGTTGGTATACTTTTGTGGTGTGCAATTACGACGAGATTAAAACATTGTGTACATTTATTACTATACAATAGTTTTGGCGTAGAAATAGATGGTGCCCCCTCCCCACATAATACACGATTGTTTGCAAAAGGTACTTACTCTCAGGATATTTTAAACATGAAATTATATGTTGTTGTTGCCAACCGCAATGTATGTATCATGCATGAAAATAATTGAGCATGTGGTCAGACTCCATATACAAAAATAAAAAAATAAACTTAGATCTAAAAAATTTGATTAGATCCAAGCTTTATAAGAAAGGAGCCAGCGTGTTGATTTAATTTTAAACTAGATTCTGACTCGCCCTTAAAGGGCGGGTATATTTTTTATTTTACATCTTTTTAGGTCTTTTCAATTGGTAATTTAAATATAGGTCTAATGGCATAAAACATAATAAATAATATTCTAAATAATGATAAAGATAAAAGAAATAATAGTTGGACCATACTTTTATCAATGGATCACACTGCTATTTTAATAAAATAGATAAATTAAGAAAATGCGTTATTTTTTTCCTTTTTTGGTACAACTTAAAATTGAAGTGGAGAAGAGAATGTTGGCGTTGCTTGACGCTTGGAGATTGGGCCAAAGAGAATGTTCTAAGGTGGTCGCAAGTGTCAGCTTCTAAGATTTGTCATCGCGGCGCCATTGGGACCTTCTTATCGTCACATGACCAATCAGATTGCTGGATTTACTATACTGTACACCCTACCTTCACTGATCATTCCACCCTCTTTATTAAGATCCTATCCGACCCTAAACGAATCTTTCTTTTAAGATTCTCCCCCATTCCTCTGTTCTTTTTAACGTTGATCATCTCCCCCTCTTCACCAACTGCTAACATCCCCTCTCCAGGTACTTTCTTATCTCCCTCTCTCTCTCTCTCTCTCTGTAGATTTTTGTTTTTTTTTCCGACAGAAGTGTGTTTCTCTTGCTCTGTCTCTTTAGTCTTTTGATCACGTGGGATCTAATTTTTGTTTTATCAGTTGGTGTATCCACAAGTCTTTTTCCCAATTTGGAATACTGAATGTAATAGCGTCAAAATTTGATTCGAATCTATGTAGCTGCCTAATACAATCGTTTACGTTCATTGTTTTTTTTTTGTTTCAAGTTGCAAAATTAACGAACTAATAATGCAATACCAATTGGTTTTGAATTGGTATCCGATGAAACTTAACAGTTGAAATGTGATTCTTTGCTAATAGCTGCTTATTAGATACTAGTTTCATGTTCCTAAGATTCATATGGATATAGAATCTGATAATTATTATTTATGAATCTCTCTCTGTCTTTATCTTATCCTTCTTAGAACTAACATTGGTTTTGCTAGTCTCTTGTCTCTGTGGGGAACTCACTCAGTAATGTTTTGTTCTCATTGCTGCAGTTTTATCTTTGACTCTTGAAGATGGAAGTTTCCGAGGACTATGATACCTTAAAAAACCGCCCCTTGACTCCGGTTAGGATCCTAAGAGGTCTCATCATCTTACTCATCTTCCTCTCCACGGCTTTCATGTTCCTCCTCTACTTCTCACCCATCTTCGCTCTAGCCTTACGTCTCCTAAGCGTCCACCAATCCAGGAAATCCATATCCTTCATCTTCGGTCACTGGCTAGCTCTCTGGCCTTACCTCTTCGAAACAATCAACGGAACAACCCTAGTGTTCTCCGGAGACACCCTTCCTGCAGAGAAACGTGTCCTTCTGATCGCAAACCACAGAACAGAGGTGGACTGGATGTATCTCTGGAACATCGCCTTGAGGAAAGGCTGTCTCGGCTACATCAAGTACGTCCTCAAGAGCAGTTTGATGAGGCTGCCTATTTTCGGATGGGGGTTTCATATTCTTGAGTTTATCCCTGTGGAGAGGAACCGTGAGGTTGATGAGCCTGTTATGCTTCAAATGCTTTCGAGTTTTAAAGATCCTCAAGAACCTTTGTGGCTCGCTCTATTCCCTGAAGGAACAGACTTCACGTATACTACTAATATGTTGATCTTTCATTATAAAATTGTGTTGAAGAGTTTGTTTTAACTGCTACTTTGATTATATGCAGTGAAGACAAGTGCAAGAGGAGTCAAAAGTTTGCAGCTGAGGCTGATCTTCCAGCATTATCAAACCTACTTTTACCAAAAACAAGAGGCTTTAGCGTTTGCTTTGAAGCTCTGCATAACTCTTTGGATGCAGTATATGATTTGACTATAGCATACAAGCCTCGCTGCCCATCTTTCATGGACAATGTATTCGGGACCGATCCTTCAGAAGTTCATATCCACGTTAGGCGAGTTTTAGCTAAGGAGATTCCAGCAAACGATTCAGAGTCTTGTGCTTGGTTAATGGATTCGTTTCAGTTGAAGGACAAATTGTTAAATGATTTCAGTGCTCAGGGGCAGTTCCCAAATCAAAGACAAGAAGAAGAACTCTCTATCTTGAAATGCGTTGCAACTTTTGGAGTGGTGGTATCTTTGACAGGACTGTTCGTTTATCTGACCTTGTATTCACATTGCTGTTTCAAAGTCTATGTTGGTCTAAGCTTTTGGTATTTATCTTTTGCTACTTATTACAAGTTTCGACCTTCGCCACCTGTTGGCTGTTGTTGTTGTAGAGGAGGTTTTAGTAAGGAAGGAAAAGAAGACTAACTCCTGTTGTACGTACATACAATTCTTTCCTTACATACACAGAAATAATATCAAGATTTTACAGGTTTATAAGCTGCTTTTTTTCATTGTTTACTTTCTTTTATCTTACAGTTTATTATCAAGTTGTATCTTTCTTTACATTGTTATGGTTGTGTAAAGCTGTTTGCATCTTGCAATAGCCACTGAAAAATCAGTTCTTCCAGAGCAACAGAACTTTGCAAGGAAGAGAGGATTGTTGAGCTGTGAAACTCTTATGTGAAACAACAATAGGTCATTAATTCTTTGTTGTTGTCAGAGAAGACGGTTGCTCTTACTCTTTTAACAAGCCCTACTAGATCATCTTCTCAGGAAGAGCATGTCTATAGCATCTCCTGTTTTATTTACATGTCTTAGCTTGCTCACGTGTCATCCTATCTCTGTACCCAAGTAGGCATAAGTGAGATCAGGTTCGTTTTCACAGAACCAGCTTTTGAACTTTCTTTACCTTTTTTTGTTGGAAAGGCTAGAGAAACCTAAAATCACTTGTACGTGTCCCATGGAAACCCATATACATGTTGAAAACCGTGTAGCTCTTGAGTCTGAGTCGGTCTTCTTAACCCCCATTACATTAGAATTTACCAAGTCACCAGAACAGATAGATAAATCGAGTATATGTCAAGGAAACCCAATCCTCACGGTAGAAAGTAGTCTTATTTTCCTCCGGCACAGAATTGGTTCAGTTCGTGAACGTTTATTCTAAGTCTTAAGTCAGTCTTCTCAACCCATTCCCCGGTTCCACTTTGCTGAAATGTGCACCGTTCCCATTAATTATGGGCCTATGATGACGAAGAAGAAGTCTCTGAAAAGTGAGAGTCACACTACGTCACTACCTAGAATCTGTACTCTATAAATAGAGGATCGATACCACTGACATTCATCATCATCAACACTCACAAGAACCTAATACGAAAAAAAAGAATGACAAGATTCCCCAGCTTTCACATTCTCTTCCTCATGTTCATCACAGGTAACAACAACAACAACAAACACATTCTATTTATGTTTATGTTTCACTTATGTCTCATCTTGGTTTGTGTTTTGAATGATGCAGGCAGCGTTGCTGTTTCCGCCACCGTCTTCACACTAAAGAACAGTTGTCCTTAAGGGAAGCACCCTCGGAGAAGGCGGATTCCTATTAGATCCAGGCGCTTCCGTGCAGCTCACGCTTACCAACGAACCAGGATGGACAGGCCGGTTCTGGGCCACGGCAACTGCGCCACAGGAGACTGCGGCAACTCCCTAAAATGCACCGTCACCGGAGCCACTCCCTCCACTCTCGCCGAGTTCATTCAACCCCAAGGACGAGGATCCGGAGAGTGTAAGTACACGGGCTGCGTCGCTGACCTCAACGCGGATTGTCCTGAGCAGCTTCGCGTAATGGATCCGAACAACGGTGGGAACGTCGTGGGGGTGTAAAAGCGCGTGCGCTGCGTTCAACACGGATGAGTTTTTGTTAGAAAGTGCCTTAGTCAAAGATGTTGCAAGGTGGTCAAGTGATTACGTAATCTATTTTGGTATGACTTGCATGTGGAAAGCAAGTGACTATGTTTAGACATCTGTAATATTACGTGGGTTGTGTTTTGGGAAGCCTTTGTTTCTAGGAAACCTTTAGATTATATATATGTACTAAACTGTTGTAAAGTTGAAGACTGTGAGTGTGAAATATCAAAATAAAATTTACAAAACTACAAACTGGTATCAGAGCACTTTTCTTAAGGGATCTCTGATGGAAACAGAAACAAATTTCTCCAGCACACCACCTGTATTCGATGGTGAAAATTACCAAGTTTGGGCAGTTAGGATGACGGTTCATCTTGAAGCTCTTGATCTCTGGGAGGCTATAGAAGAAGATTATGAAGTGTTCCCCCTGCCTGAAAATCCCACGCTAGCCCAGCTTAGAAATCACAAAGAAAAGAAGACAAGGAAGTCTAAAGCCAAGGCATGTTTATTCAAGCACCATATTTACAAGAGTAATGAATTTGGGATCAGCAAAAAGCATTTGGGAATATCTCAAAAAGGAGTATGAAGGAAATGAAAGAACCAAGAACATGCAAATACTTAATCTGATTCGGGAGTTTGAGATTCAGAAAATGAAGGAGACAGAGACCATAAGAGGATATTCAAATAAGCTACTAAGTATTGTCAACAAGGTGAGATTGCTTGGTAAGGACTTCTCAGATGAAAGAATTGTAGAGAAGATTTTGGTATCCATACCTGAGAGATATGAATCTAAAATCTCTTCACTTGAAGAAACCAAAGATTTATCCAGTATCTCTTTAGCAGAATTGGTAAATGCAATGCAAGCTCAAGAGCAAAGACGATCAATGCGAGAAGAAGGATCAATGGAAGGAGCTTTTCAAGCAAATAATGAAACTCAAGAGGCTTTTCAAGCAAAGGGAGTTTCAGATAAACGGATATACAAACCTAATAGCAATGAAACCTGTCCTCACTGCAAGAAGACAGGTCATGAAGAAAGAAAGTGTTGGTGGAGACCAGATATTAAATGCAGAAAATGTGGTAAACTCGGTCATGTGGAGCGAGTTTGCAAGACACAACAAAAGGATGAAGCAAATGCTATCATTGAAGAAAATGAAGAAAAATTGTTTGTCGCAACAAGCTCTGTAGCAGCTAACCTCTCAAGTGATTCTTGGTTGATTGACAGTGGTTGTACAAACCATATGACCAACGATGAGGAACTGTTCAAGGTATTAGACACATCTGTTACTTCTAAAGTAAGAATTGGAAATGGTTATTTTCTTTCCGTTAAAGGGCAAGGAACGGTGGCCATCGAAAATGTAACAGGTGTCAAGTATATTCAAGATGTTCTTTATGTGCCTCAAATCAATCAGAATCTACTAAGTGTTGGACAGTTGCTAGAGAAGGGCTTCAAAGTCATTTTTGAAGACAAATGGTGTTTGATACAAGATGCAAAAGGATGTGACTTGTTCAGAATTAAAATGAGATCAAAAAGCTTTCATCTAAACCTTATGGAGGAAGACCATATGGCTTACACAAGCACAATCAGCAATACAAGTTTATGGCATAAACGGCTTGGTCACTTTCATCATGGTGGAATTCTTTATATGCAGAAAAACGACATGGTAAAAGGAATTCCATTGTTGGAAAGTGAGTTAGGAGATTGTACATCTTGTCAATATGGGAAAATCACAAGAAAACCATTTCCTCAAACAACTTGGAGAGCTACAAAAAAGCTGCAGCTAGTACACACGGATGTTGGAGGTCCTATGAGCACCACCATCCTTGAATGGTAGTAAGTACTATATTGTGTTCATTGATGATTACAGCAGATTTTGTTGGATTTACTTCATTAAATTCAAGAGTGAGGTACCTAACATATTCTGGAAATTCAAGGCTTGGGTGGAAAATCAAAGTGGTTGCAAATTGCAAATTTTGAGGTCTGATAATGGGACTGAATACACAAATAAGACTTTTGGAAAGTTTTGTGAAGAATCCGGTATTGAGCATCAGTTTACAGCTCCATACAGCCCTCAACAAAATGGTGTAAGTGAGAGAAAAAATCGAAGCATTATGGAGATGACAAGATGCATGTTGCATGAAAAAGAGCTTCCAAAAAAGTTATGGGCAGAAGCTGCAAACACTGCAGTATTCTTACTCAATAGGTTACCAACAAGAGCCTTGGACAAAAAGACACCATATGAAGTCTGGTATGGGTACAAGCCAAACATGTGTAATCTGAAGACGTTTGGTTGTCTTTGTTTCACTCATGTTCCATATGTGAAACGAGATAAGCTTGACAAGAAGGCAGAACCTGGGGTGTTTGTTGGTTACAGTGATTCTTGCAAAGGTTACAGAATCTTTCATCCTCAAAATGAAAAACTTTTGGTAAGCAGAGATGTGACTTTTATGGAAGATAAACAATGGAATTGGGAGCAATCAGATTCAGAACAGGTGCCTAGGATTCTACGAGACACTGGAGATAACGTCGATGATATTCCAGTGAGAGGTACAAGATTACTGTCTGACATCCATCAAAATTGCAATATTGCTGTCTTTGAACCTGGTGAATATGAGGATGCTGAAAAGGATCAAAATTGGGTTGAAGCAATGAATGAAGAGCTTAGAATGATTGATAAAAATGATACTTGGCAGCTAGTAGACAGACCATCAAACAGAAAGATAATTGGTGTTACATGGGTTTATAGGACCAAACTCAATGCTGGTGGATCTATAAACAAGCATAAAGCCAGATTAGTGGCGAAGGGCTATAGCCAAGTATATGGAGTGGATTTTTCAGAAACCTTTGCTCCAGTGGCAAGGTTAGACACGATACGAATGATGCTTGCATTGGCTGCTCAAAATACTTGGAAAGTATTTCATTTAGATGTCAAATCAGCTTTTCTAAATGGCTATCTTGAAGAAGAAATCTATGTAGAACAACCTGCTGGGTTTAGAGTAAAGGAACAAGAGGATAAAGTCTATTTGTTAAAAAAAGCTTTGTATGGTCTAATTGATGATCATCTTCAGAATAATTTGGTATCTTGTCCCAAAAAGATGTTACCTTAGCTTCATCTACTTTTATTAATCATCTGTGACCTTCAGAGATGGAAAACGGGTTGTAGATGAAACATTCTGGAGAATAAGATTTTAACTGGGAGTAATGGTTTTTGAGAAAACTTTGATTTATTCGATACAGAAACCTCTGGTACATTTGAAATGAGTAGGTATCTAATCCACACTGGCTCAGACATTACTGAGTTATGTTTGTAAATGGACATGGAAAACAATTTAATGGATCATTCATTCACGGCATGTAGAGTCTACTTGTCAGAGGAAGATGAAGAGAGGCGAGCTTTATCAGCCTTTTCCATGTAATCTTGGTGAGACCGATGATTGTTTGATCCTAAAAGAAACAAAGAATTCAACAAAATGAAAAATTTCTGGGTGACTTTCCTCGTCATTATTACTTGTTAACACAAACCCAGTCGAACACGATCTAAAAAGAAACGGACCGGTGAATATCCCGATCCCGTGCTTCTTTTCCCCACTGTACACATCATAGTGCTCCATCTTTGCCCTAAGCCCTCCTCCACCCAAGCTTGAAGCTCCATTGCTCTTCGTCTCATTCCCCCATCTCGATCTCGATCTCGATCTCGATCAACTTCAGTCCATTTCTCCCAATCAGATTTCTCTTCTTCTAGGGGTTTGGTTTATTCAGGAATTGGATTTCGAATGTTATTTTTAAAATATAATTTTGGATATAAACATATTTTGATATTATTAAATAAAATAAATTGATTATATATAATTATTTTAATTTTTTTTTTTTTTTGATAATCCAGGGGTTCCCCACTTACGTGGATCATTCCCCTAGGCTCGGTTAGGCAGCGGTCCACTTCAATCGGGAGGGCTTTACCTGGGCTGGGGACAAGGCCCAACACTCAGTACCGCATTTGATGACAGGATGGGCAGTTACCCTCCGCCTGGCGTCGAACCCGAGAGCATGACAATTGGCCCCCAAAGTCCTTACCAAACGAGCTACCTCGTCCCGTCAATTATTTTAAATTTTTATATATTTATATGCAAATTCTCTACCAAAATGCTTTACCAATCAAGAACTAACTTTTAAAATTGTACTCATTTTAATACTCAAAGTATCCCGATTTTAATCAAAAATATTAATAAGTTTTAAATGAAATTTAAAGTTTTTTAAAAATATTTTTTAATTTTTTAAATTTGTTTTAAATTTTAAGAATAAATGTAACAAATTTTTTATGATATTTTAATTTTTTTTAAAAAAATTAATTATGAATAAGATAAACAAATTGCTTTTAAATTTCAGAAAACAAACTAAATTTTAAATTTAAACTAAAACTAATGCTATAAAAAATAAATAATCCAAAATTTAGTTACTTTTATTCTTGAAAGTTAAAATAAATTTTGAATATTTTAAGGTTTGTTTTTGAATTTTAGAGAATTTTTAAGTTTTGTTTAAAAGTAATAACTATATCGTAAATCACTTTTTCATTTTGGAATTAATAACGCTATCGTAAATCAATTTTTTTTCTTCTGACTAAACTCAATTAAAATATATTAAAGTTACAACTATAATACATAAATTATTACACAAACATCTATATGCATCATGTACTGAAAATGCTATAAAGAAATAAGATTTATGATGCGTTCTCGTTCTTTTTGAGACTGTCTTACTCATTAACGAATACACATATTCATGAATACCTTCTTACTCCAGTATAATTCCTTTTCTATTCTTTATATTGAGACTGTTTCATAGCCATATCAGTAAAACCCACCGTATCTGGTACTAGTCCTGGAATTAGTCCGTATCAATATCGTTGCAAATAAAATAGATTTTAGCATAATCCCGATATAATATTTTAGCGCTATTGTAGATCCTAAAACCTACACTAAGTATTTGATAGTGTTTGAGATATAAACTGGAGAAGACACAAGAATGTTGACAACAATATCAATTCTGATCTTCTTTTCTCTACACCTTTGAGCTGATAATTTCCTCGATCTCGAATCTCATGGCTGCATCATTCTTCTTTCCGCGCCCGATAACCACGACCGGCGATCTTGAAGATCTTTACAACACGTATGGGGTTGATCGCGCCGTCAAATCGGAGCTGGCTTCTCCTTTAGAGACTCCTGAGACTGTTCGAGACGGATACTGCAGAGCTTACCTAGCGTATTTCCAATCCTGCGGTCTCTCTTTTCCGATCCCGGAGTCCGTGCTGGAAATCTTTGCAGAGCTTGGGCTGTCGTTCACCCAAGCTTGTCCCAATCTTCTATGGCACCTCGTTGCGCTTCTGGTCAGGGCCAGAGAGGAGGGGATTTCTTTTGGTCTCGATGAGCTTCGTCATCTCATCTTGATCAAGAAGAACAAGCAGAGTTCCGGGACTTTCCTTGCTTCGCCTCGTCCGGGGCGTCATGTTACTGAGGCGGTCCCTTATAGAGACGAGTTATGGCGCGAACGATTTTTCGTTTTCAAGATCGATCAAGCGTCCGTGGGTAGCTTCGACTACTCCAAGCTTTCGAGATCTTGGGCTGGAGAAATAGGTTTATTTCTTTATGCTTTGCCTTCTCTCTCTTCGATGTTTTATTAATTTAATAAATCTCATTCTTTGGCGTTTTTATTTAACCCAGCTCGGTCGGGAACTCCGTGCGATCCCAGCCAATTGCGAGGGCTTTTGTCCGTGCTCCGGAGAGGAGACGTCTCTTGGACATCTTTGGGGGGGGGCAAGGATTCGTGCTGCCTTCTTGCTTCCTCGCGGTGAGACGACCGCTCCTTTGATCGATGATGACGAGGAGGCCGGCTTGCCAGAGGCTCGAGCGACTCCTCGTCCTGTCGTGGTTCGTTCCGTGAGTCCTCCTGCTCGAAGATCGAGGAGATCGTCTTTTAGAGCTTCGACTTCGTCGGCTAGAAGAGGAGCTGCGAGTGGATCATCTCGAGATCTCACTCTTCGTTCGGGGGAGATCGATGCTACGACCTCAGAAGGGACACCTATCTAGCTGAGCTCGGGGCCGGAGGATGAACTTAGCCCTCCTCAGTCGAAATGTCGGCGTGTATCTCACGTTTCTCCTTTGGATTCAGCACCTCCTTCTCCTAGAAGATCGACTCCGTCGGGCCCTTGGTTTGTCCATGAGGGTGTAGGTACGTTGACTGCTTCAGGAGACGACCTCCTATATTTAGCTTGTGCTGTTAGACCAGAGGGTGTTGCTCCTCCGTTACTTTCTTCTCCCGCGGAGAGGACAGCTTATACCAAGATGGTGGCTGCGAGCTTTTCGGTATGCTTCACTGATATATATATATTTTTTAATTTGTCGGTTCCCTTTATTTTTTAATTTGTCGGTTCCCTTGGTGTTGTTATGACTCACTCCAATTTTGCTCTTGTAGGCTATAGAGGCTTGCAACGAGTTGGTTGCGGCTACTGAGCATCGCGTTGGGGACTCTTGTAGGGACGCAGAGATCGAGAGCATTGGTCTGGACATCAAGAGACTTTCGGCGGAGCTTGAGACAGCCAAGCTTGAGGGAGCAAAGGATGCTAGAAAGATCGCGGGGTTGGTTAAGGATTGGGAAAGAGCTCGTAGGGAGAGTGCGACTCTTGCGGCTGAGGTTAATGCGCAAAGGGCTAGGATCGTGGATCTCGAGCTGGAGAGGGATCGCGATATTAGACGAGCTTCTCCGGCTGCTCGTTGCGACGTTGTACAGAGGTACTCCGAGATCCTATCGCGTCTGAAAGTCAAATGGGTGAGCAAGGAGAAGGAGACGTTCGCCAGGATTCATCTTCAGGAGGTGGTGGCCAACATAGACCTGCTGAACGAGCTTGGTGAGGGCGACCTAGATATGGAGAAGGAGCTCACTCGTCTAAAGGAAATGGAGAAATATTGCGAAAGTCTCGTCGCTTTAGCCGCTACGTCGGATTGGTCTCCTTCAGGGCTTGATCTTCCCCAGGTATTCGAGGATTCGGTGGATCAAGACGAAGGATCTTCTGCTGATCGAGCTGATTCTTAGGATGTAGTTGTTATCTTTTTCTTTTGTTTCGAATCAATCGTTTGTACTCTTTCTTTTCCTTTTATCGACTTTTTATGTTTCTTGGATAATCTTGAATTGTTTTGAATGGATGCGTTCGGATTTTCGGATATCTTCTTTAAAGATTCCGTTCACTTGGGTTGTTGCGATCTGTTTTAGGGTTTCCACCTCTTTATAAGTTCTGTTTCGGTTGAGTCGTATTTCAAGACGCCGAGTTCGAACTTGCTTCTTCTATCCTTCTTTTGTTAGTGCAACATGTCGACAAGAAGGACAAACGTTCGTGAATCTGAAAGGATACGAAACTGAGTCGAAAGTGTCGGCTCGGAACGCCTTTGATCTGGTGATTTGAGCGATGCTCTTACTGAGGTCCTTCGTGAAGAAGCTCATGTTTCTCAAGCTCTGTCCCGTCGAGACGGGATGGACAAGTCCGTTACTCGTACGAAGTCGAATAGCCCTAATGGGTCTGAGGGGCGCGATCGCCCTCAAAAGAAAGCTAAGACAAATGGCTCCGAAGGTCGTCCTATTGTGCCGAGCGAGGTGGTTGCTAAGCCCTTTCAGTGGCAGTTTTCTCATTCAAAGGACTGCCCGATCACTGAGGATCCGGATAGTGTGGCTCATCTGTGAGACACTTCAAGCTTGCCGGCTGTCCGCTCCCTTCCCTTCGGAATATGACAGAACGTGACGCTTACGTGAAGATGGCGGTCGCTCATGCCAAGGTTAGTTGGCTGGGTTTTCGGGACCGATTGTTTCTATCTTGACCTTTCATTCGTTTTCAGGCTATGGAGAAACGCTTGCAGGATGTTCCTCGTTCTGATGAGCTTCACGAGATTAAGAAGGTCGTATGGGAGCTGAAGTTAAGCTTGAAACTGGCGTAAGATCGGGAACGTGCGAATGCTGACCAGCTGACCGTTGCAGAGAAGATGGGAAATCAGGCCGCCTCTCTCGAGGCACGCCTTCGGGTCGTGAGTAACGAGAGGAAGTTGGCTCAGGAGCAAGTCTCTTTCTTGGAATCACAGATCGAGACTTGTTCCCAGAAACATTCTGATGATCTTCGTCGAGCGACATATGAGGCGAAGAAGACCTTGGATGATGGTTACCTCGATCTTTTGATTTCTTTGAAGGAAAAGTGGGAGAAGAAGAAAGCTGCGGCTGATTGTGAATCGCGGTTGAGGGAGGTCATGGCGAATATCGGCCTTCTGAAAGAGATAATGAATAAGAACTTGTTGGCTTCCGAGGAGCTACCTCGCCTTCGGGCTAAGGAGATCGAGCTTGAGGCCGAGCTCGACGTGAACGCGGTGTCGGATTTCTGGATTGGTAAGTTGGATCTTCCTGGCGACTCGGATCTGCCTAAGGAGTTCTTCGGGAAGGAAGGCTCTGAAGGAAGTGAGCCGGGTGATGAACTCATGCGTGCGGAAGATCGCTTCGAGGATGGCGAGTTTGAGGAATGATTTTGTTGCCTTCATGTTTTTCTATTTTGAATAAGGGAACCTGGTCGTTCCTGTGTTGTTTTTCATTTTGTTGTTTTGATTATGAATAAATGAGAAGGATAACTAGTTTGCTCCTGAGTTGTTTTTTAAGAGTTGGATCCTATTTTGGACGTTTGATCGAATCTAGTTGATGCTATATCGATACCTGCGATGGCGTTGTAAGAGATCTTTGTTAAATTCTTCTTGCCGCGCTTGTGGCGGGATCGGTTACTTTCTAAAGACTTGATCAGGGTCCCGAATCGTAACCAATCGTTGAGTGTTTGGTGGAAGATAATGTCTTTGTTTTAGTTTTCCGTGACAATGAGTTTAAAGAAAATGTGACTTTCGAAGTCGTTTGTTATTACTATGGTGATGTACATACAACAAAGCATGTGTGTTAGCGGTGTATCCATTTACATTTGGCTTTGTTGGATCGTTTGGTGTCCGCGAGCGGGATGCGATGTGAACTTCGTGTGTTGGAGTTTTGTGAGTGACTGAACTCGTATCGTGAGTTGCCTACGTACCCTTGGAGAGGGATCAAGTCGTATCGTAGTTCGATTGTTTCCCCTAAAGTTAGGGTCGTTTTTGCTTTTGTTCGTGCACGGTGTTCGTGCGATTCTGGATAATTAGATTTGGAATCTCGACTTTGGCCTAAGGCTGTGGTTCGATCTCTTTGAAGCTCGTGAGGTAACAAGTTCGGGAAATTTTCTGGCTTCCTCGTATGGTTTCGATACCTTTTGGGGTTGGGAACTTCAAGCATTGATGGTAAGTTGACAGTACTGCTTTCATGCTGTAGAGCCTGGTTCTGCCTAGGATGGCGTTAAACGGGGCAGGTTGGTCGATCACGATGAACTCGACAATTCTTCTTACCTCTCCTGCTGTAACTGCGAGTTCGATAGATCCCATGGAGTATGTGGTTTCTCCGGCGAAGCCAATGAGTGGGGTTCATTCTTGCTTGAGGAGGGTTTTGGTGAATCCCATCCTTTTGAAGGCGTCGTAGAAAAGGACGTCGGCCGAACTGCCGGTGTCGATCATGATTCGAGATAGTTTGCATCCACCGACGTCGAGTCGTATAACGAGAGCATCGTCGTGAGGCTGATCGACGTTTGCGGTTTCATTTTCGTCGAACGTGATTTCGTGGTCGGGGCCTGACAAGGGTTGTCGGATTCCGTTGGTTTTCTCGGCTCTGCGTTGGTGTGCTTTAATGGAGTTCACGGAGTTGCAGAATTTTGATCCTCCGTAGATAAAGTCGATGCGGCGTTTTTCCTGATATTTCGCGGGGAGGTATTGCTTCCTGATTGATACTGGTTGGTATTGTCCTTGCCACCCAGACAGTGTGGGCTTGCATGGGCGTGCGCTGTCTTTGTTCTTCTTTTTGGTTTTGCGAGCTATCGGTGCTTCCAGCTGTTCGTGGAATTCCTTGAATTTCTGGACCAGCTCGGGTCCAATGGGCTGGTTTCTTTGTGCGATCTTCGGTTCGCTTTGATATCCGGGAATTTGGATTGTTATTATGATGTGTCCGCACGTAGAGTTTTCTGTTTAGATCATTTGGTTTTGTCGCTGTCGATAATTCTTTCCCCATGAGATCATGTCAACTCGTTTCTTAGGGGCAGGTGGTGGCGAGCTCGGAGAGTCATTGTCGGCTTTGCGAGCTCGTTTTGCGGAGGTTACCTTGGTCTTCTTGTTGCTTTTTGGCGTGGAGGGTTGTTCTTCCTCCTGGGAGCCTTCGTCGCCGTCGTCGCTCTTATCTTTGTTTTGGAGCGCGGCTCGACATTCCTCGGTTGAGTGTCCTTTTTCGTTTGTGGAAGGTGAAATATTTGCTAGGGTCGTAAGTTGATGGCTTATTTGGGGTTGAGCTGTCGATTGCATACGAATGCTGCCCGCGGGTGGTTTGCTCCTTAGCTGCTTGCGGCTTCTTATTGGCGTTGTTTTTAGTGGCCATGAACTGTTCTTTCAGTGCGGCTACGTCTTCTTTGTAGGTTGCGAGGAAGGTGGCTCGGTGCAAGGCGTCGTCTAGTGAGTTTGGAGCCCTAACCGTCATCTCCTCCCTAAATATAGAGGAGAACCATATATCATTCTTTAGGGCTGCGAGGGCTACTGCATCGTTTAGGTTCGCAATCTTGGCCTTGATGTCTCTAAACTTGCTTATGTATGCCCTTAGTGGTTCGAAGGGAGCTTGTTTGAGGTTCCAAAGGTCGGCTTTGGTTGTTCTTGTTTCAATGAAAACCGAATATTGCTTGAGGAAAACCGAGACGAGTTGCGTGAAATTATCTATCGAATTTTCCTCTAGGCCCGCGAACCATTCCAAAGCGGAACCGGTGAGGTTTTTCTGCGAAGAAACGGTAGTATCCTGCCTCTTTCTCATCGTCGTTCAGATGTGCTCGTGTTACCGCGAGTCTGAAGGCTAGGATATGGGCTTTCGGGTCCGAGTTCCCAGCGTATTCGGAGAATTTTATCTTCCCGATATTGCTAAGCCTCACGCTGGTGATTCGATCGGTGAATGGAGTTCTCCTTGTTTCCTCTATGGCTTGATCGATATCCGCGGCGGCGCTCGTTGCCAAGTGCATGATGGCATGCAACTTCTTGATTTCAGCCTCGTTTTTGTCGATGTAATCTTGGAGTATCCCGTTTTCTCCGTCGGTTCTCCGATCTTCTCGTCGTGGGATTTCTTCGTCAAAGTTTGGGGCGTGACGTTCTTCGCTTCGTCTCGCTCTATCGTTACCCGTGGTTCGGTATGGGATCCCTCTGGAGGGTGGGATTTCGGGTCTGGTTTTGTTGGCCCTTCCTTCGGACTCGTTCCGGCTCGGGGGTATCTCACGGTTTTCGCGAGCTGCTGCCGGATCGTCTTTGGATCCATTGTAATTTAAGTTTTGGTAAATCGAGCCTGATCGGGAGTTCTCGCCGGCATAGTTTCTAGGTCGAGAGTTCTGAAAATCAGGGGTTCCGAAGGCTTCTGTGTTATGAGAGGTCGGAGTCCGAGTTTGCGGGCTTGATCGAGATCTGGTTTCGTTTCAAACGCTTGCTCGATTCTCGGCGAGTTCTCTCTCGGCCTGCTCCAGCCGATTAGTGATAGTTTGGTGAGCGATTTCTTGCTCTCGATCCTTATAGACTAGAGTGCGGATCATTCCGCGGAGCTCCGCGACCTCTTCTCTGGTTTGAGTTATGGTTGTTGGAGAGATTGGTCTCGCTGATTGAGATCGGGTTGTCGAGCTATCGACCGGGGGTCTATCTCCCGCGCGGATCCAAACCCTGAATCGATATCGATCTGGGACCGTGGTCCCTGTTTGAGCAGTCACGGGGGTTTGGATTGGGTCAACGACTCCATCGGGGCTCGTAAAACTCGTATGGGGGTCGTTCCTTTGCTCTGTCCCGGCGAGATCGACGTCGGGGATTCCTTGTTGAGAGCTTGCGGTTGGATTTGGATCCGTAGTCGTGCTTGGAAAACCTAGATCGAGTTCTTAGCAAGGATGTTTTTCGTTTATCTTTCCCACAGTCGGCGCCAAAATCTAGATCTTAAAACCTACACTAAGTATTTGATAGTGTTTGGGATGTAAATTGGGGAAGACACAAGAATGTGGGAACAATATCCTTAGAACACAACGATGTAAATGGAAATCGGTTGACAAAAATGGACTTTTATTGATTAATGAGATCGATTACAAGGAATAGATTGAGATCGGAAACTATAAAGAGATCGACTAAAAGAAGGGTTCAAAACGAGGTTAAACGAGATCGCTGTGATGTGTATGCTCTCTCTCGGGTTTTTGATGTGTTTTCCTTGTCGTCCATAACCTTCTTTTATAGTCTTGTAGTTCCACGATCCTCGCCATCTCCTCCTCGATCTCAGGAACCGTTTTGACTTCGTATTTCGAGGTCGCTGGTCGTCATGGGCCTTTCCTGCTCGCGGCCCATATCTCGGGCTCGGCCCGTCGAACATATTGACCGAAATTGGGTCCAACAGCTATCATTCCCATAACATCATCGTTTCCCACTCTCCTTCGTATTATTAAAGTGTGATGATATCTCCATGCAAACCATTCTCTCTTTGTCTAAAAAACAAAAAAAAGAAACATAGAGAAGATGAACGATAGCGATGAACCGGATACATAATCGATTAAGAGATGTAAAGTATGCCTACATTTCATAGTAACCAGTTGAAGAAGACTGGTGAAAACTCCAATTGCTTGCGGTATAAGTTTTCTGATATGACGTGATGTGACTCTTGAATTTACAAAGCAAGGAAAATCTTGGAGCAAGAGATAATTAAGGAGGATGTATGAAAAACTTAAGGTGAGTTTTAAGTCGTTCAGAATTCAAATCCAAGACTTTGTCTTAGTGGAGGTGATTGAATTGGAGTAACCTATAATTTTTGTTTTCGTAGATATCAAGAGAAACAGAAATCTGAAAGAAAATGAAGAAAAAAAATTAAAAAGGAACAAAATAGAAAAGAAAAAGATCACGCCGGTTAATTACAAAATTATTTTAGAATATATGATGAAAAATATGTTAAATATCATGATCAACCTTTTTTAAATTAGATAGCTAGCTATAATTTGTTTGTTGCATACTGAGTACAATTTCCCTTGTAAAAACGAGAGTCAATACATACATGATACATATGATGGTCTGGAAGCTATATTCCACGTTACCGTTTGTAAATATAGCCATTACAGGTCTTTTAATAGATTTACTAGGTAATAACCCGCGCCTTGCGCGGAATGTGATTATTAGTTTCGTTATTTTTTAATAATGAGACATTAATCTGTTTAATCTGGATATCGGTTCGGTTTTCGGTTGTTTTTTGGTTTTTAATCTCCTAAAATATAACAATCATTTTAAATCCATATTTATTGGGTTTGTACGGTTAAAATGTTTGATGTTTTTGTTCTTTTCCATGTGATAATCAAAAATTACTATTATTTGTTTGTTTTTATGTTATGAATTTTAGATAGTCGTGATGTCGAACCAATGGTTTCATATTATAGTTTCTAAACGGATAATAGTTAAAAAAAGATAAGAAAATTATTAAGACAAATCATTTTACTACAATGTGATCCATAGTGAAAGAAGCATTAAGAAAAAGAATATTTTAACTTCCAAAAAATTAGATATTTCAGTTGTGGTAAATACTTTGTTATAAGGTGCTCACGTCATTACTATTATGTGTATGTATGTGTATGTAAAAATATATAAAGATGGTTGATAATTACTATTAAATGTCATTTTTTCAAAATAACACGTGCAAAAAAAAATTCTTAAAATGAAATTATTTAAAAACAAAAATATTGTAAAATTTATATAAACTATAATATATAACTTATATATAATTCTTTAAATATATATATATATCTGCATATAATAGATCAAATTAGATATCTGTTCCTATAAATATTGGTATTTGTGATTTGTTTTTTTTTTACGGATAATGCAATTTAGTATTTTATTTGCTTTGTAGAGTAACAGATATCCAGATTTTTCGGTTCGAATCAAAACAGATAACGAATCGAATCAAAATTTATGAATAATTTGTCCATCTCTATTCGTACACAGTAAAAATAACGTAAAGAAGAATCATGCATGTGAGTTTTATATTAAAAAAAAATGTAAAGTACATAGTGTGAACATATTTATGTAAAATTTGGCTGAGAAGCTCTCTACATGTGACATGTATCCATTTTAGTGTGAACGCATTTATTACAATGTTTCTACAAGTGACATGTGTCTAGTTTAGTGTGAACGCATTTATGACAATGCTTTTCCTTTAATATATAAGGGATAGCTTACCGGAAATAAATAAGCCCATTAGAACATTTTTAACCATAACAACTCTATTGGGTGCTTAAACATTTTTTTAGTATTAAATAGATGTTAAACACTTTTTTAAGCAACTTTTAATATTTTGACCTCCAATGGAAGTTGCTTATTTTGGGGTGCTTAAAAAAAATTATTAAACATTATTTTATATAAGATTAAATCTATTTATTATATAAAACATATTTAATCATAACATTTAGAACATTCATTTTAAAATAAAAACATAATAATAAAGATTAATACAATAATCGACAATAATTTGAAAGAAACATCCGAGCTCAATTGTTGTCCTCATCACGTCCAAATTTACTCCACAAATGTTCAACCAAATCAGCTTTCAGTTGTTCATGCATTTGTCTATCACGAATTCTAGTTCGAACACCCATCATATTGGCGATATTTGAAGGGATATCTGTTGAATAGTTGAGATCCACATGTGAACTTCCGTTGTCTTCTGCTTGTTGGAACTCGGAAAGATTAAATTGCGTGTATCCATCTCGTTCGTCTTCAACTATCATATTATGGAGTATGATACATGCTCTCATAATCTTTCCAATTTTGACTTTATCCCAAAAAGTGCTGGATTTTTAACGATGGCAAACCGAGCTTGCAAGACTCCAAAAGCACGCTCGACATCTTTTTGGACAGCTTCCTGGTGTTGAGCAAATAAAACTGCTTTCGGCCCTTGTGGTAGCGAAATAGATTGGATAAAAGTTGCCCATTTCGGATAAATACCATCGGTGAGATAGTAAGCCAAGTGATACTCTCTTCTATTGACAGAGTAAGTGACTTGCGGAGCTTGACCATTTATTATGTCATCAAAAACAGGTGAGCGATCAAGAACATTTATATCGTTTAAGGTACCTGGAGGTCCAAAAAACGCATGCCAAATCCAGAGATCATATGAAGCAACCGCCTCTAAAACAATTGTTGGTTTATCCGAACCACGAGAATATTGCCCTTTCCAATTCCACTCCCAGTGCATACAATCGATGCTTCCTATCATCCCGGGAAATCCACGGTACTCTCCAATATCAAGTAGACGTTGAAGGTCAGCCGGAGTTGGTCTTTTTAGGTACTCATCGCCAAATAATTGTATAATTCCTTCCACAAAATTCTCCAAACATGACCGACTTGTAGTTTCACCGAGCCAGAGGTATTCCTCTACCGTATCCACTGCAGTACCATATGACAATATACGAATGGCTGCCGTACACTTTTGGAGTGCTGATAGCCCCAACCTTCCGATACCATCTGTCTTTTGGCGAAAGAAGTCAACTTCGGTGGAGAGTCGATCAACAATGTGCATGAACAACGGCTTGTTCATTCGAAAACGTCGTCGGAAGAAATTTTCAGGATACGTTGGATTTTCACTGAAATAATCATTTCATAATCGAATGTGCCCTTCTTCACGATTTCTTTCGATATAAGCTCGTTTTTTTCTTTGTTTACTTGGTTCTTCTTCGTGACCGATGGTTAAATTTGCTAAGGTTTGATCAAAATATTGATCACAATATTGATCAAAATATTGATCAAAAAATTGATCACTTGATTCTTCGAAATTGTTTTGAGAAGAGGATGCCATATTTATGATTGAAAAGGCTTTGAATTTGAGAAGTGATTTGGTTTGGTTACGTGATTTGGATTTTAATTGGTTTTCTAAGACACGCTTTAGGAAGTAATTTGGGTTGGAAAGTGATTTGGTTTGGGAAGTGTTTTTGTTGGTAATAGAAGAGAAGACATCAATGAGAAAGAGAGAGAGAGAGAGGTGAGAAAGCAGTTTGAATACTCTTGTTACAAATGGGTGAAACATTTATATAGACTACACAGTGATACCAAAGCGTGTAGTCCGTGACAGAAGCATACACAAGCATTCACAATCATTCAGTCCGTGACACAAGTTTACAAAAGACACGACTTCACACAAGTTTACAAAAGACAAGACTACACTAGAGTACAAAAGATACGACTAGACACAAGTATCCCAAAGCTTCTTCGCCCATGACACAAGCATAATAGAGCTTCTTCGTCTCTGATTATTCCACTCCCATTGCTCCTGAAAGTAACAAGAATATGAAACATAAGAACATTAACAAGAAACACAAGAACAGAACAAGTACATGAACACACAAACAAGAACATTCTCATTACTTAAACAGAACAAGTACATGAAACAGATAACAAACACATGACACAAGCATGAAACAGATAACAAACATATGACACTAGCAGAGAAGAGCTTCTTCTTTACACTAACTGGAAAACAACTCATTGATGAGTTTCTTCTTTAGCGTTTCTTCATAGTCAGGGAGTGGCTCTGTTCTAGCAAGTAGACGGTCAAGTAGACCTATCTTGGAGAGTTTTTCTCTCCTAGACAAATCATCTTGCTTATACGACCAAACCCGCTCAAACTCCTCTCGCCCCTTCCCCTCTTCCATTGGCTTCTTACCACTACACTTGGCAGCCTTAACACCAGGGGGCCGATCAACCGTTTCACCAGCCACCCCCTCAGTTGCGCGAGATGTTGAGGATTGAGCCCCGTCCTCTCCTTTTCTCTTTTTTGAGGTTCTCTGTGTAGATAGATCACACCACTTCTGGTCATGGCGAAGCTCCTTCCACGCATGTTCCAGAGTGAAATTTTTTTTATAGTTGTTCAAGAAGATAAGGTGAGCTTGTTTGAGAATATCATTCTCATTTTGGCCTGAGGTTTTCTGTCTTGCTGCGGCTTCATAAGCTCCGCAGAACTTGGACACAAGATCATTGATCTTGTGCCACCTATTCTTGCAGTTCAATGGCTCTCTTTTTTCCAGGCCTGCATGCTTTGGACTAGCAGCAAAGTAGTCAGCTACTCTCTTCCAGAAGGCCCCAGACTTTTGCTCGGTCCCAACAACCGCATCTTTGCTGGTGTTAAGCCAAGCGCTGATGAGGACCTCATCATCTGTTTGCGACCAAGACCTGCGTTCTTTACGCTGCAGTGGACTGTCTTGCTCGAAGTTTGAATCTTTTGTGGCTTGCGTGCCAAATAAAGGAATGGGAGAAGATTCTAAACCTATGCCACTAGCTTGTTGACTTTGGTGAAGATCAACAAAATTTAAATTCAAAAATGGATTAGAATCCATCTTTGAATATGTCTTACGTATTAGAAAAGAGAGATGGAAGATAAGAGAGATAGATAGATGGAAGAGATGAAGTTAAACGCATTCATTTAAATAGAGAATATAAAGATAAACGCATTCATCACTCACACAACCAATATTCTAGCTAACCATCACTTCTATTTATCACACAACCATAACCTAGTTCACTAAATAAAAACATTAACTATCTAACTCAACCGTAAAGCTTGCAATCAATTCATTAGAAGTAGACATTTACCTGTATTGCGAAGACCAAATGTACTCCAATGCTTTGAGCTTCCTTCGTCTTCTACCCTCGACAAAATGTACTCCGCATGTTAAGACACAACACACATAAAGTAATCAAAAAAAAAATTAGGGAAAACTCTTAAAAATAAACTTTGCTTCATATCTGAAACAAACAGAATCAAAAAGGATTTTGATCCACCCATCTTAATTGAAACAAACTTGCAACCAAAACATATCTAAACAGACAGAGTCAAAACATATCTAAATGACTTTATCGAAGAGAGAACATCAAATTTGATCCTACCATCTTAATTGAAACAAATCCAAGTTGAAACAAAATAACAAACAAATCTATTTTAATCCATCCATATTGATTGAAACAAACTTGCAACCCAATCATGTTTGATGAAACCATCACCCGTTTCAGGACAAACCGCATCAAACAAATAAACGAGAAAGAAGGAAGCTTTACCTTCGCCGAACGCCACCTACGTCGCCGTCGAGGAGAGCTCCGTCGCCACTGATACACCAAATCGACGAGACAGAACAAAGGCTTCGTCTCCACCGAGAGAGGGCTCCATCACCAGCAATACACCTAACCAACATATAACAAACACAAAATAGCCTATCAGAACAATAAGATTCAAAATCTAAATGCATGCAAAATCGAAGAACACAAGAGACACTTACCTTTCGATTTGAGGAGAGCCAGCGTCGCGAGAGTTCCGTCCCCGTTGAGGAGAACCACCATCGAGATCGTCGACGCCGAGCCACCGAGGGAGACGACGATAGCAGAGCCACCGAGACGATTACGATTCGCCTTTCGGGAGAGAGGATTCGAGAGGATGAGAGAGAGAGAGAGAGAGAGAGAGAGAGAGAGAGAGAGAGAGAGAGAGAGAGAGAGAGAGAACCAAGTTTGATTTGTTTCACGCGTAACCGAGGCTCCCCCCTCCCTTGTCTTGACACGTGCACACTAAGCGGCGTTGTTTCACGGGCTTAATTAAGCGCCATGTTTTCTCTTTTTTTTTAATTAAAATTAACCCTAAGCAATGGCCTAAGCACCTGCGATAATGGTGGTCTAAGAGCAACTCCAATGGTGTTACCCACCATTGGAGTCCTTAGGATTATAATAGTATTTTTTTTGCTTTTTGAATGGTTAAGGATTTGAGTCTAAAATGTATGCCCAATGGTGTTACTCAAAATGAAGTCCTTAGGGATTTAAAATTATTAAATTTTTTAAAAAATTTAATTTTAATTTTTTTTTATTCAATGATTAAAAGCAAACTTACAATAATTATACATCTTCATCATTACCAAACTTGTTCCAAATATTTTCGATTAAATCATTTTTCAATGCTTCGTGTGTACGCCTATCTCGAACATGATTCCGTAGACCAAGCATATTACCGAAATGTGAAGGCATGTTGTTAATATGCTCTACATGTGAACTTCTGCTCGACTCTCCTTCTTCAAATTCCGATGTATCGAACTGAGTGTAACCACCTCGTTCGTTTTCGACTATCATATTGTGTAGTATGATACATGCTCTCATAATCTTCCCTATTTTTTCCTTGTCCAATGATAGAGCTGGGTTTTTCGCTATCGCAAATCGAGCTTGCAATACACCAAAAGCACGTTCCACATCTTTCCGGGTTGCTTCTTGAACTTTAGCAAATAACGCTGCTTTAGGACCTTCAGAGAGTGTGATTGACCATTTTGGATATATACTGTCAGTGAGGTAGTAAGCCAAATCATACTGGTGTCCATTGACCATGTACGTTACCCTTGCAGCGCGACCTTGGTAAATGTCATCAAAAACAGGTGACCGATCAAGGACGTTAATATCGTTTAAGGTACCTGGAGGACCAAAAAAGGCGTGCCATATCCAAAGATCTTGTGAAGCTACAGCCTCCAAGACAATTGTCGGCTTTCCTGATCCACGTGTGTACTGTCCTTTCCAAGCGGTTGGGCAATTCTTCCACTCCCAATGCATACAATCGATGCTTCCTATCATCCCCGGAAAGCCGCGTATCTCTCCAATATCGAGTAGTCGTTGAAGATCCTCTGGAGTGGGTCTTCGTAGATACTCATCTCCAAATAGTTGTATTACACATTCTGTGAAATTGGTTAAACATGAAAGTGATGTGCTTTCACCGAGTCGGAGATATTCGTCACCGGCGCCAGCCGCAGAGCCGTACGCAAGCATACGAATAGCTGCCGTACACTTTTGTAATGTTGATAGACCTAACCTTCCGACTGCATCTCTTCTTTGTTGAAAAAATGGAATATTTGCTGAGAGGGTGTCGACAATCCGCATGAATACTTTCTCGTTCATGCGGAAACGGCGTCTGAATAAATGAGGCGGAAATGTCGGATCTTCACTAAAGTAGTCATTCCATAGACGGTTGTGGCCCGCTTCTCGGTTTCTTTCGACATATGCACGTTTCTTTTTTTTTTGTAGTTCGATTCTCCACAATACTGTTGTATGTTTCTTCAAAATATTCATCAAAAGCCTCATTGACAGCCGCATCGAGTTTCGGTCGATTTCATCTGCCATATTAGGCTATCCTTCCTTCAAACATTATAACAAATATACGTTTTTATAAACTTTTTTTTGGTATTACTTTTGTGATTTTGTCGACATATATATATTTCATAATCATAACTTATTTTCAATAAAAAAAAACAGTCAACGTGCTATCTATTTCCTAATCATAACTTATTTTCGGTTATTATTATTTTGAAATCAACTTCTATAATTTCGGTCCAGTCCCAACTTATATAATTAACTAACTATTACCTTTAAATTAAATAAATGATGGTTCATATAATTACCTAACTAATTTGAAATCAACTACTACAATTAACTCATACCTAACGCTGATGGAGATGAAGGTGGGAAGGTCGTTGTTGTTGAAACAATTGAAAACCGAACGTTTTGCGATCTATGAGTCCTAGACAACACTCAAGTATTCTTTCTGTTTGTGGAAAGGAGATTGTACAAGGAAAATATGAGCAAAGGAAATAGATTCCACTAAAACAGCATTACATCCGTTTTTAGACAGTACAAAGGAAGCAAAAAAGCAAAGGAAATAGCATAACATCCGAGTGTACAAACAGACTTATAAAGGCAACATACAAACAACCCGTGACTTGGTTCACATGAAAATACAAACAGAGAATACAAACCCATGACTTGATACCAGCTTTTGTCTTCAACCCGTGACATGGTCTAGTACTTCACCTGAAACAGAAGAAATTCACGTGTGTAAGCAATGTAAATAGACATGTTTTAGTTGTAATAATGACAAGGAAAATAAGGTCTAATGCAAATAGTTGAAACTAGTCTAATGATATGGCTCAGGCACTGCCCCTTCACCGTCGCCTTGGGAATCCGTTGGTTTGCGTTTGTCCTTCTCCAGATATGTTGAGCACCACTTCACATCATGCCGAAGCTCCCTCCACGCATGTTCGAAGTTGAACTTCGATCCCTGGTCATTGGCAAATATATCCAACGCAGACTTCATCACATCGTTCTCATTTTGCCCGCTTCTCTGCTCCCTCAGTGCCATGTCGTAACAACCAGCAAACTTGCAAACTCCCTCGTTGATCCTAGCCCATCTTTGCTTGCATGGCCCAAGTTCTCGTGGGGTGGTCCCAACCAGTTGAGGACTGGAGTTGTAGTACTCTACAATCCTGTTCCAGAAGGCACCTACCTTTTGTTCATTACTCACAATGGGGTCTTTGCTGGTGTTGAGCCACGCACCGATGAGGATTAAATCCTCTTTCAGTGACCATTTTCTCCTCTCTTTGACAGTAGACACACCAGAACTTTGGCCAGTAAAGAGAAGATGGTCGCAGGAGTCCAGATGAAATGGCCCTTGACTCATTACGAGGTTTACATAACCACCAGATTTCACCATTTAGGAAGAAGTATGTGTTTCTCTAGTAGAAACACTGACGGTTAAATAAGAGATTCTATAATGACTCTATTGAATCCTAGTAGAAAACAGTCCTATCAGAACAGCTCACGACAATTAAATGGGTTTTAGGCTTAAAGGAAACAGTGCAGTTACGCACAATTAAATGGTGGTTTGGTGTGCATTAATAATCCTAGTTGTTTCCTATCTACAAACTTGCAAGTTATTTGCTCAGAAACATTAAAACAGACACACGGTTTCACAATCCTAGTTTGTTTTCAACTATTCTCAACTACTAAAGTTACACGGTTACACAATCCTAGTTTCTTTTCTAACTACAAACTAATTTCCATTTGAATTCTAACTGGTAAGTTCAAACACTAACTAGAGTTTGAAACCGGTAAGTTTCTTTTCTCGAGTTCAGCCACCCGCGTAAGCAGCATTCTCACCTGCCCTTGAAAAGACATCAGATCAACTCCATTTAATTTCTTAGAAATATGATTAATAAGAGAGTGAACCATCAGACAGAACTCACCTTAAGTGATTCGCACTCTCGCAGAAGCTTCTCCTGCTCGTGAAAACGTACTTTCAGTCTCTCAACCTCTTGTTGCATCCCCATAACCCATGGTTGCCTGAAATGCAATCCGTCATTCTGCGAAAACAGAAAAAAAACTTATCAAACAACAAATAAATATGGAAGGACGAGCTCGATAAATATAGACAAAAGAATGCAAACCTCATAATCTTTGCATATGAAGTATCTTTTGCCGGGGAGGTAATCATATGTTTCCTCTTCATCGACGACCTCCTTCGTGATAGATCCACATGGGCACAGCTTGGGAATCCCCTGTTGCGCATCTGCAACGAAATGAAGCATGTTGTAGTATGCTTTGTGTGCTTTCATATCCCTCAATTCGTCCTCCATTTCAGAACCTAGAAGAACAATAACGTATAAGCGGATCAAAATCCCTTTTTAATCGTGAGGAAACCAACCAAGAAACGAATAAAAGAAGAAAATAATAAGACCAGATCAAAACACTAATTCGATTATAATCCCCAATTCGATTTTTAACAAGAAATCTATTTCATCCCCACAATCGAATCCATAAACAAATAAGCTAATGTAAGAAAAAAAAATTTACAGACGAAAACCCTAATTCGATTTTAATCCCAATTCAATTTTAATCCCAATTCGATTTTAAACCCCAAATCTATTTGATCTCCACAATCGATTCCATAAACAAAGAATCAAATGTAAAAAATAAAACAAACACACGAAAACCCTAATTTGATTTTTATCCCCAATTCGATTTTAAACCCAAACTCTAATTTTCCCCACAATCGAATCCATAAACACTGATGAAAGTGACATGCATCAACTCCAAATGCAAAAATAAAGAACTAAAATGGTGCGATTTACCTTGAACCAACTGGATCGCAGTATCGCCTTTGTTTTCGCCGGGAGAGGTGGAAACGTTTTTTTTCCGGCTCGACTCGAGAAAATGAACGAGTTTTTTTCCTCTCACCAAACACATTCCTTTCAGTCCACTCAGACGTTGCCAGCACATCAAGGATCAACCGCAAATAAATCCTTCATTAAGGATTCAACCTCAGCGTAACGTCAATTTATATTATTATTTTACTCTATAAGCATAAGGATTAGCGCTAAGATATGGCTAATATCCCGCGTTGCAGCTGGTCAAGGTTTTCTGTTATAATCTTGGCGACAACCTATTTTTTTTTTTTTTTTTTTTTTTTTTTTTTGGCGACAACCTTTTTACTGGAGATTTAGTATAATCGTTGGATCGGCTAAGGTTTTCTGTTGTAATCGGTAAAGATTCACACTTTTATCTCTAATTTCGCTGGTGGGAAGACGAGAGAGCGAGAAGAAGTGATAAGAGAAGAGAAAGAAGCCCTGGCGACCATAAGGGCTCGCGGAGAGATCTCGACATTGATCGTGCTGCAAAGCCCAAGTTGCCAAAGCTCAACCCATCTGATCGCAACGCTACGGCTTTGGGAAAAACCGGACAAGAGCAGCGTAGAGTATCAGCGTCTCACGTGGGACGCTCTCCGTAAAAGCATCAATGGGCTTGTTCACAAGGTCAACGCGAGCAACATCAAGAACATCAGATGGCATCTCCTGGATTCACGGACGTCTTTGCAGCTCTGGTCTCCGTTATCAACGCCAAGTTCCCCGAAGTTGCTGAGCTTTTGTTGAAAAGGATCGTCAGCTTAATGACAAGGTAAGTCATGTCGAGAGCTGATTTGTATGTGTCATATGTTTTATTCATTTATGTGTGTTTCGTTTTGTCTCTTGCCAGCCAAGTCGCTGAGGAGATTATTGCTCTTGAAATAGTCTCTGTGCTTCTGGAAACTCCGACTGATGACAGTGTCGAGGTGGCTGTTGGGTTCGTGACAGAGTGTGGTGCTATGCTCCAGGAAAAGGATTGCATGGTAAATTATTATTTTTAACCTCTCTTTCTCTTAGTGATTGATCTGTTTTTATTTTTTTATTTTTTAATTGGGAGACATTATTAGACTGCTTTTACGTCCACCTATTCCATCCATCAAATTATTTCACAAAAGTCAAATGATTATTGACATATGCTGCTATGGTGGCGATTCATCTCTGGTAGTGTATCTAATTTGATAAGAGAGTTCAAAATTTGATTGAAGGGCTCTTTGCTATTAGGAAAGCAAAATTTCAGGTAAATATATACTTTTAGATATAACTTGATCTAATTTTATTAGCAGAGATGATACCATGTGATTCACATGATGTGAATGATAATACTTTCAGGGACATCCAGCTGTGCGTCCTGAGCTAGATCTTGTGGAAGGAAAGTATTCGCACAATATATATCTCTTAATGATGAAATAGTTCTCTGGGTAAGTTAACTTTTTACTACAACTAAAAAAACAGCTCTTAGGTTTTAAAATCATCTCTGATGTTACTGTTCTTTTTTGCAGATGTTTTCAAACCTGATCCTAACTTCCTTCCTTGAGATGATTCTGGGGATGAAGATGGCTTTGATGCTAAACCGGATGTGTAACTTGTCTCTTGATTGAAGTTACCTCTATCATATCGTTTTTGAGTTGAACTTAGTGTCTTTTGATTGGTGTTGAGTTGAAATTAGTGTTGTTCAATATTGTTTTGTGTTGAGAGAGAAATACAGAGATAGGGGAATCTGATCTTAACAACAATATCCATATCGTTTTTTGTGGTTAACAGGCTGAGATTCTACCTCGACTTCAATATACGCCTTGAGACAGACCGGAAAATATTGTTGATTTCAAGGATTGATGATTTTCTCTATTCGATCAAAATCCAAATCCATATTCTGTGAAGTCTACAACACGACCAGACTTTTTGGAGGGTGAGCTGAAGATTATCAGCTTAGATGGTCTATGTCTAACTCAGACTCAGACTATGGGAGTCTTTTCCTATGGAATCCTCTTTTAGGATCTTACACAAAGATATCATCAAACCTCTCGATTGGGAACTAAAAGCTTATTACCGCTACACCTAGAGACTACAAAATATTGAGCTTTGCAAAAGGGATAGACTCTGTCAACATCCTAGAGCTAAAAAACCTTCATTGGAGGAAGGTGAAAGCATTAGTTGATTGGGAGATAGAACCGTCTTCACATGGAGTTTCCGTGGCTGGTATCTTACTGGAGAAACAAAACGGGTATGGGGAACTGGTCTTTCCGGAAGAATATCATTTTGCTTCAATATCTTCGTTCGGTGGAAATAGATTGTCTAGAAATCATTTTAGTTTCTACCACTTTTGTGTGTCTTGGAAATTTGTAAAACATGACTATCGCTTTAACGATTGGAGGAAACGGGTTCTCTCGTCTATCCAGATCGTCCTTTACATCATCTTCTTCGATTGAGGAACAGCAGGAAGAAAGAACACGAAGATGCTGAACAGAACAGAACCAGAGACTACTCTCACGTCAATCCTTACGCTTGAAGCAAGATGAAGAAGAAATGATTCGAATGCACATAAATAACAACATAGACACTGATAACGATGTAAATACATGAAACTGAATGGTACTTAAAATGTAAATTAAAACAAAAAGTATTTTCTCCTTCATCATGTAAAGCTCAACGTTAAGCTTTAATGAAAATCATCTCAATATACTTCAAAAAGATTTTAAGAGTCCTAATCCGTGGAGAATGTTCCGTTGCAGAGACACACCAAAGATAAACATTACTTTGCTAAGTATATCTATTATAATAGCAAACCTAATTTTATTTTTCTATGACATCAGCATTTTTTTATAGGAAAAAAAAAGTTTGATCTAACGTTTGAGTTTATCCCTACTTTTAATCTAACGGAAACGATTTATTTTAATCACAAAATCTTACGTCATATAATTGTTTCAACAGATTGATGTACCTCTTCTCTGATCGACGCACGACGCACCTTTTAAACTGATTATTAGATTGAAGTACTGGTTAGAGTCGTTATTTTTTTCTGAGAACGCTTCTCAATCGAAGTCCCAAGGAAAAGCTTTGGTTCCTCATCATGCTCTGCTCTAACCGGCCAACTCGACGGCTACAATTGATTTCTAATATATCTCGCCGCGAATCTAAACCGCCACCACCGTTTTCATTGATGATGAGACTGACGTTATAAAGTTGATGAGAGAGAAGAGCAAGAAGTAGAAGAAGAAAGTTGTTGCGGTGACAACGCTGCCATGGATGGAATTGAAAAGCTCAATTTCGAGAAAATAAGATACGGAGGATAGATCATGTCATCTGATGTTGAGGCTCAACTACGACGCCAATTTGGAAGCTTCGTCTGTTAAATCTTGTGATGTTTCTTGGGTCGGAAGCAACCGGGGCAGACGTCAAGTGTATGTCTTTCTCTAATCACATTTCTCTCTAGCCATTGAAATCTGTTTTTTATTTTCTAAATTAGTTTTATATTAATTTCCCGTAATTGATACTACATTAGAAATTCTGGTATAAGTACTAGGTGTAGAGATATGTTTGATTTAACAAAAGTTTCCGAACGTATAGATGAGATGTTTTTAGATGTCAGT
Source organism: Brassica napus (assembly GCF_020379485.1). Lineage (NCBI taxonomy): Eukaryota > Viridiplantae > Streptophyta > Magnoliopsida > Brassicales > Brassicaceae > Brassica > Brassica napus. Next base: position 33,632,435 of record NC_063449.1, on the reverse strand, counting down.
GAATATATTATATTGCATAGATGGTAGATGTATACACAGGAGAAGGCGGTTAACTGGATCAAATTAATTATCCATTCCTTATTTACATATCGTTCTTTTTAATCTCTTGCATGTTCTCAACTTCGGTTACATGTTATTTGTCTGATTAGGCTGGTTCCATATCGATGGCAAGAGAATCAAGATATCTTATCAATATTTATACGCTGCAGTCTGAGTAGGCTTGTGAATGTGAATGTGATTGTATTGCAGATCCAGCATCACCCCTGGGACACTACTGATCATCCTTGCTGGTAGGTTCAAGGGCAAGAGAGTTAATTTTTTTTAACCAACTACCCTCTGTTTTTCTTTTTGTGACCGGTGAGTTTTTATAATTTTGCCACGTTCTATTATCCATCTTAAGCATTCACTACTTGTGTCACCTGATATGTTCCTATTTTGTAATTGGCCCTTCAAGATCAATGATTGCCACGTCCTGAAAGTCTCTGATGTTAGCCTCGATAAATATGATGATCAGTATTTTGGAAAGGTAGGCGAGAAGAAGAACAAAAAGGGAGAAGGAGAGTCTCTGATGGAGCCGTGGATCTATATATCTGAATTATAAACACCTAAAGGCAAAATACAAAAAGTGTACTCAAGTTTATTGTTTTCTGCTAGGCTTTAATCTCAAGCTCTCCCATGTACTTCTTCACTTCTTTCCTCTTCCTCTGCGTGTTGCCTTCCTCTCGTGTCCTTACTTATACACTCCAATGTATCAGAGTCTTCGAGGCAGAGAGAGAGGTAATTATCTTCTTTGGGAAATATATCAACTGTTTTGATGAAAGACATAATACAACTCCTCTCTTCATTCTCAGAAAGTGTCTACACATAGGGAAAAAGACGACCAGATGGCTGTGGACGGAGCTTTGATCAAAGCCATCGAGGTAGTTTCAGAGTTGAATACTTGCCTTTGCACAGTTTTCATTGCACAAGGAATGGAGCCGAATAAGCTTGTTTTCTAGATTTTAAAACCTTTAATGAGCATCTTAGGTATATGTGCCCTCATGCGTTACTCTTTTTTTGTTCTTGTCCACATACCAGAGATATTTTGACTTGGTACATTCTATATATCACATTTGGTATAAACAATCTATCTTATTTAATTTGAACTTTGAAGCAATATTTTTCAATAGATAATAATATTTTTATGTTGAAAACTCAGTGAATCTTCACGTAAACTGGGATGAGAGCACAAATAAATGAAATAGTTTTTTCCACAAATATTTTTTTGTAATTAGATAAGATTGATACTGATGTGGACACATATCGACAGAGACATCAGACAAATTGGGCTAACTACCCGAACTTTACCATTATGTGTTTTTTTTTATGTGTAGCTCGGAATTTCAGATAAGCTTATAACCTGAAAGAAATACTAATAGATTCGGAACGTCGTGCGTGAGTGAGTTCTACTCTCTCTTACGCCAATTTGCCTTTGTACTTTTACCATTCGAATGATAAAGCTGACTTACACGATGGGAAAAACATTTGTGTCACATGTAAGTTGTGTTCTAAGTTCACCTTTGATTTGCGTTTGCAATTGGAATATATTCAAATATTCTCTGCATCACAACCCATTAGCCATCAACAGACAACCGCAAACAAAAATGAGAACAAAAGATTTGAAGTAATCTCTATTAATTTACATAACGATTAACGATGTCTCATTTGGTTCTGAAATGACATTCTTTTGGAGTCAACGTGTCATTTGCATCTTTTAATAAATCTGTATATGAAAGTTTCAAATTTTGTTATCGCTTCATAATTATATTGATATCATCAAGAGATAAATCTCTTTTCAAATGGTTAGGGATGCGTAGGAGGAGATGGAGTGAATCTTTGTGGCCAGCGAGTAATCTGTTTACACGCTTCCTTTTTATTTGTTCTCAACTAGTATATTACTAGGATAATATCTTCGTCTTGCGCATCGTGAGTTTATTCGTATATATTATCGATAATTTTTTTTATATATTTGATCATTTTATTTATACATATATAATAATTTTTGTTGTTATTATATAATTTCTTTCCGATGGACCGGATCAATTTTTATTAAAAATTATGGAACTAAACTATAAATTAATATATCATGGGTTGATTGAATTGGACATTAAACAAATTATAACATAAAAACCTTTCTTTTTTTTTCCTCCAAACACATTTTTGAAAAAATGAACAGTATTGTTTCCACAGTTAAATTATCTTGACATTTATCTTCCATATGGTTTTGAAAGGTTTCAGATCAACCATCGAATTGTTACATGTCATTTTAATGCTTTTAGTCGTATGCTTAAGAATAACTTACATTTTTGTAATTTAAATTCGTTTCAAAAATTTTAAATATAAAATATAAGAAAAAATATAACATATAAGAAAAATATAACATATAAGGTTTCCTCATTTTTGTATTTTAAAGTCGTTTAAAAAAAATTAATATATAACATCTAAGGTTTCCTCATTTTTTTAATTTAAAGTAATTTTTAAAAATTCAAAATATAACATATAAGAAAAAATCTAATTTTATTATTATATGGTTAATGTGATTGTTTAATATTTTTTAATAATATAAAATTAAAAAAAATAAAGAAAAATGCAAAAAATTGTTATCAAATCTTTATTATTCATTGTCATTAATTGTCATATATATGTTAATCATATTAGGTAATTCCGTAGCTTTTATTTAAGGAAAAAATACACGCTTCTTATATTTTGGGTTAATATAATGTTCCCTAATAATTGGATTTGGACAAACATTTTTTCAATTGATTTTTAAGCTGACACGTAAGCTAAATTGACATCATAATTAAGTGACACCTAAGCATAGTCTCTTTTTAATTAGTACAAACTTAAGGTTGCAACTTTTTAAATGATCATCAATTAATATATAAGAGATTTATAGATTCCGACTTCTTTCGTCTTTGGAATCATTATTTTTCAGAAGTTTTTGAACTGCAGTTAGTTACAATATTTTTCAACTCGAATCTTATTGTGCATTTTCTTATACATTGGTTAATTATAACTCCTAAATTATTTTTCTACTTGAATCAAAAATAATGTCAATAGTTCTTCTTTTATTTGAATGAATGTAAATTTATTTAGTCAAAACCTATATTACATCAAGTGCAGCTGTTTTTTCTAAGTTTACAGAATCAAAGAATGAGTTCTAAAAACCGAAAAATAATGATCCTTCAAGTTGGAGATGAGCCTTGTCTTGTCCGAAACCAAGTAACCAAACTCTCCTCTAGGTACTTTTGACCCCTCCCTTGAAATGATAAAAGCTTGAGTCTAATGGTTTTGTCCACAAATTTGATCAGACAGTTCACATCCCTTGCCTACTCACCATGCGGACGTGAGTTTCTCTCCCTCCATACCATATGCACTACTGCTTGAAATGTGTATCGCACAAGAAATTCCTTGCTTGAAATGTGTATCGCACAAGAAAGTCCTTGGTAGGAGTAAGTCTTGGATTGGGAAAAAATATCAATTATATCACTCCATATGGTTGTGAAGGTATCTTAAAACAGCCTCCCAACAAGAGGCTTCCAAATCTAATCTGACTACCGACAACTAAAGAATAGATGGTGACAGGTCTCTTGAGAATCGTTACACGGCACACATATCGTGTTTATTGCAGAGTTCCATAGCAGCATTCTATCACACGTTTGCAATCTTTGACGCATGGCTATCTAAACAAGAAAATCTTCTTTTTCGGTTACATGTTTGTATCTTTTTCCAAATTCTATGATCCTCTCTTCTCTCTTTTCAAACTTGTATGCATAACTAATTATAAATGAGGCAGAATTGTTCAAGAAATGGCCAATTAAGTTTGAAATAGGAACTCTCTTTAAACTGAATTCTAAGGGAGACAAACGCTAGAAGAATAAAAATGTATTAAGTGGTTAAAACAGATAATTATGAATTTATGATGATAGATGTTTCCAGAAACATATGAGTTTAGCTTTACGAACTTTCTATATACAAATAACTATTAGTCTTATTGAGGTATGGTAATTTGGTGTTTCGATTAGCACAGTGGACAGATATCATATTTATATGAATAATCTAATGGTTTTGAAGTTTAATACTTCTATATAAATACTTTAATATGCTGTTTTTCAGTGGAATCCACGTAATGTCATGTGGATGATGTCTGTTACATTCTTTTTGTACCAATTTCAGATTTTCAAAAAGTTTATCCTGATCGTTAGGAAGTTGTAAATGAAGGATTGTTAGGTGAGACAAAACAATTACAAAAGAGTATGGTCCAAAGCAGCCTCAACAACATCCTCAATTGCATCACTTATCTGTATGTGTCTGAGTGGGTTAGTTTGGACTCGAAAAAAGAAGTGGAGAGACCTCAGAGGTAAGTTTCTTTGGAGAACTTGGTATTCCTAATGTTATATATATGCTTTCATTTCAATGCATTTTGAAATTTAGTGTTGTTTAAAATATCAGCATTTTTGTTAAATGTTTCAAAATTCAACAATCTTTATACAGCTTGACTGAACAGTTTTATTTTACAAAATTGACCTGTATTTAAAATAAAAAATAAGACAAAATTATTCTTTTTATATTTTGTACGTGTATAATACTCCTTTTGTTTTTAATATTTGATGGTTTGGAAAAAAATTGTTTCAAATTAGATGATGTTTTCAATTTCTAATGAAAAAACTATTATTTTTTTTATATTAGGCTTTATGTATTTTGCAGTTGGTTTTTCTATTGGTCAGACTATGGTTAAGTATAACTATTATTAATATTTTTGTGTAGAAAATTTGCATATTAAATATTTTTTTAGACGTTATATACCATCCTAAAACATCATCTAATAAAAACGAAAAGAATAATTAGCAAAACATGTGTGTGATAAAAAAAAATAGATTTAATAAATATGTAAACTAAATGAAAAATTATTATGCTAAGATAAATTAATTGTTAAATAGATTTTTTTATTAATATCAAATCATTTAAATTTGACCGTAAAGAATTTAATTGCCCGCGCGAATGCGCGGGTTTGTTTCCTACTTGAAGTAACAACAAAAAGCATATTTTACCTGTTGCTGGACAGATTCTGTAGCATCAAGAAGAGTGTCACTTGCTTTCTCTAAAGCCATGTATAGCTCTTTCCCTCTCGTAATGCATATCTCCATCTCTTTCTCTTGCTTCGTCCTGCTCTTTTCTGTATCCACTGTTTCCCTCAGCTTGTTTACTGCAAGTAATGTCTCCTACCAAAACATTCAATACAACTTTTTTGTGAGTTTGATAATCTTTTTTTGGTTATTTCAAGCAACAACAAATAGTTCTCTCTATCTTACCTTCGCTAACGTTGCTACCTTTCCGGACGGAGAAGCTCTGGAAACTTCCATATCATTATCAACTAGCAAGTAACGGTAACCGCTAACATGGTAAACTTTCAAGATTCTCGCTGATGCCTGGCAAAACACATATCAAATGATAAAGAGATGGAGCCCCGGAAAAGATTTTACAGTTGAAAGCAAGAGGGAAGCTAACGTTTTCAATAACTTGGTGCTTCACGTCTAGCTCTCCATTAACAATGGCCTCGGTAGGCACCAGAAGAACCAAGGTGAGACATTTGTGTTGATAGGCTAAAAGGTGAACTCTTTCCCTTTTGCCCACTTGTTGTGCTGATAACACGTCCTGCGTCGTTACCATTTCCTGAAGGCAGTGGATCAATTGAACCAGAAAAGAAGTTGCGGTGAGGTAGATCTAGAAGAGGTCTGTGACAAGCTGGTTCCCTTGCGTAGATATGACCAGGAACTCGTGGCTGAATACGTAAACAAGTCGACAGTATCATTCTGACAAAAGAGAGAATCTTATCAACACAAAAGTCTTGATAATGCGACTAAGGGATATGAAAACATACAGGTGAAAGAGTTGTTGACACTAGTAGGTCATGAAATAGAATCACAGAGTGGCATCGAAGGGTCCCAGCACATGAATCTAGCACTCCCGGCCACAAGAGACTGTACATATTATAGAAGTTATGAGGCTGAATGATTATACATTAACGTAATGAGAGATATTTATACAAGTATACAAGTAGGGCTACGGTATTATAAGGTAATTACATAGAGATCCCTTTACTATAGAGTATTTACTTAACACGCCCCCTCAAGATGGTGGGAGTGTTCGAACACCAATCTTGTTTCGCAGATCCTGAAAGCGAGTTCTTGGTAACGGCTTCGTGAGACTGTCGGCAAGTTGATCATGTGTTGAAACATGAGACACACGAAGAATACCCTGCTGTATCAGTGCTCGAACAAAATGATAGTCTAGCGCGATATGCTTCATTCGAGAGTGGAAAACCGGATTGGCACAAAGATAAGTGGCACCAATGTTGTCACAATAGATCGTTGGTGTTTGACGAATGGGAAGGCCGAGTTCACGTAGCAGAGAGACAACCCAACGAACTTCAGCAGCCGTGTTAGCAACAGATGATCGAGCAACACCCTTTTGTTTCTTCGAAGTCCAGGAGATAGGTTGACTTCCAAGATAGATGATATACGCATTAGTTGAGACATAGTCATCAGAATCACCAGCCCAGTCTGCGTCAGAGAAAGCATGAAGCATAGGGTTCTTCTGTCAGTGAGTGAGAGTTCCCGAGAGGTAACGTAAGACACGTTTTACCGCTTGCCAGTGATCAGTCGTGGGACAGTGTATATACTGAAAAAGCTTGTTGACGGCATAGGAGATATCAGGACGCGTAAGAGCTAGATACTGCAGGCTTCCAACAATCATGCGATACTCATGCGGATCAGAGAGAGTCGTGCTCGAATTCAGAGTCAACTTAGGCGACGACGGTAAAGGGGTTGATACTGGCTTCGCATGGAGCATGTCAACCTTTCTGAGAAGATCTGTGATATATTTCCGTTGCATCAGATGCAAGCCATTAGGTGTCCGTATAGCTTCTATCCCAAGAAAGTACCCAAGCGCACCCATGTCTTTAATGGAGAACTTGCGAGCAATGTCTTCAATGATCCGTTGAACCAGCGAGGAGGAGCATCCTGTGACAAGGATATCGTCAACGTATACAAGCAGATAGACATAATGACCATTATGGTTCAGGTTGAATAATGAGGTATCAGATAAGGAGTTTCGAAAACCAATGGTTTGGAGGTATGTCTTGAGTTCAGAATACCAAGCTCGTGGAGCTTGTTTTAATCCATAAATTGCTTTCCGAAGGCGGCAGACATGAGTAGGATTATTAGGGTCTTGGAACCCTGGTGGCTGAGACATAAAGACCTCCTCTTTCAGGTGGCCCTGTAGGAAAGCAGTGTTGACGTCGATCTGCCGTACAGGCCAGTCACAGTTCACTGCCAAACCAAGGATAATGCGGATCGTTGTAGACTTTATAACTGGACTGAAGGTATCCGTATAGTCCACTCCTTGTTGCTGGTGGTACCCTTTAGCAACGATCCGTGCTTTATATTTGTCTATTGTCCCGTCAGGGTTATACTTGATGGTGAAAACCCAGCGACACCCAACCACATTCATCCGTTGTGTCAGAGCTTCTAAGTCCCAAGTATGATTATCAGTTGTCAATGTGAACTCAGAGCTCATCGCCTTTCTCCAGTGAGCACGTTTCATGGCTTGTTGCCATGTAGATGGAATCCAGTGAGGATCACATTGAACCGTAGCCGCGAGATTGTACTTTGTCACCGGTTTGAAGATGTTGTTCTTCAACCTCGTTGTCATAGAATGACGTGGATGAGCAGGCGCAGGTGGAGACGGCTGCGCTTGTGCAACAGTAGGCTCCGGTTGTGGCATAGTTCCAGAAGAACCAGCAGTGTCACTGGATTGTGCCGTGTCAGAAGTGGCGACAACATCGTTGGTTGGTTGGAGCGAGACTGGAGCAGAGGAGCTCGAGGCCGTAGACTGCGATGATGGTGAAGTTGCTGAGCCCGGAGGTGAAGCGTTCGTAGCTAGCGGAGTGGACTGTATGAGTGGCGAAGTCACAGGGACAGTGGTATAAGGTGGAGAGGATGGTGAAGAGGATGATGGCTCAGGAGGAACTGATGGCTTGGGTTTAGTAAGTTTGACATAAGGGAACTCTGTTTCATTGAAGCGGACGTGTCGAGTAGTGTAGACACGGCCTATGACTGGATCCAGACATTGGTAAGCACTTTGAGTGAGAGAGTATCCAATGAAAACGCATGGTGTGGACCTTGTTTCCAGTTTATTTTGGGCATATGGTCTTAACCATGGATATGCAAGACAGCCAAATGTTCTAAGCTTGGAGAAGTTAGGATGTTGGTGGAAGAGTTTTTGAAAAGGGGATTGGTTGGAGAAGGTAGTCGTAGGGAGCCGGTTTATGAGGAATACAGCAGCTGCGAAAGCAAGCGGCCATAAGGTCAGGGGCATAGTGGCTGTGGATAAGAGCGAGAGACCTGTTTCGACAATATGTCGGTGCTTACGCTCAGAGATCCCATTATGTTCTGGTGTGTGAGGTGGGCTTGTAAGGTGGGTGATGCCTTGGGTGGAAAGATATGAGCGCAGGGCTAAGTATTCTCCGCCATTATCAGAGTAAAGATGTTGGATCTTGGTTTCAAAGCGGGTTTCAACAAGGGGTTTGAAGGAGATAAAGATATCTTTAACTTTGGATTTGGCTGTGAGAGGATATAACCACGTATAACGTGTATAGTGATCTACAAAAATGAGATAGTATTTGAAGTTTTGAGAGGATGGAACAGGAGATTGCCAAACATCAGAAAAGATGTATTGAAGAGGTTTAGATGAGATGATTGTACTTGTTTGAAAAGGAAGTTTATGAATTTTATTGAGAAGACAATCATTGCAAGGAGAAGTAACAGAGTTCTTAAAGAATGGTAAAGAAAATTGAGAAACAATGGTCTTAAGGGTTGCGGTTGAAGGGTGGCCTAGGCGATGATGCCATTGAGATAAGGTGGCCTTGGTGTCTGGATAGATAGCATAGGAAGCAGGTGAGGTTAACGCAGACATAGGCCACTCATACAGTTCACCCTTCGCTTGGCCTTGGAGCAACTTGACCCCCGTGCTGAGATCCTTCACCTGAAACGAAGCAGGAAAGAATTCCACAGAGACCCGATTAGTATTGCAAAGGCGATAGACAGATATCAGGTTCTTATGAACATTTGGAACACAAAGAATATCTTTAAGATGCAGAGATTTTGTGGAAGTAAGGATAGAAGCAGAACCAATATGAGAGATTTGTAGACCTGATCCATCCGCAATAGCTACTTCATCACCTCCCTGATATGGTTGGTGTAAGGCGAGATTGCTCAGGTCTGAGGTAAGGTGATGAGTTGTCCCACTGTCAAGCAACCATGGAGAGGAGTTGTACGGATATGAAGTCGCAAGGTTGGCTCGCGGCTGGTACTGCATCTGGTTTGGATGAGCTTGTAGCTGACCAGAGCTCTGTAATTGCGTGCATCTCCTTGCACTATGGCCAAAGACTCCACAGAGCTGGCACTTGCCTTGATAGCCTCGCGGAGTAGTGGTATTAGAGGGCGCATGGAATTGTTGTTGCTGCCAAGTTTGGTGTCCGCGATTTCCCTGATAAGCTCCACGCCTGTTGTTTTGGTTACGATTGCTTGTGTTGTTGAAGTTGTTGCCTTTGTAGTTAGTGAAGTTCGCGGTAACCGGAGTGGTGACAATAGAAGAGTGCTTAGATTGGAGCTTGGCTTCATGATTGATCAGCTTTTCATGAAGTTCAGTAATCGACGGAGCAGAGTCGCGGCTTTCGACTTGATCAATGAGCGTCTTGTAGTCCTTTGGAAGTCCTTCCAGTATCGTATCAATCTGATCTTCAGGGTCCTCTGGTTTCCCAAGAAGAGCAAGCTGGTCAAAGATTGCCGTAAGTCCTTGAACGTACTCATTGATAGACTTAGTTCCTTTCGTCGAAGTCTTGAGCTGTTGCTTGAGTTGTTTGAAGTGACCACGACTTGGCTTGGCGTATGTTGCAGTGAGAGTGCTCCAGATCTGAGCAGAGGTGGTCGTGGTGGAGAGAATAGGCTGGATAGTTGTCGTGATAGCACCAAGAAGAGCGCTGTATATCAGCCTTTCTTGTCTCTTCCAGATTTGATACTCTGGATTGGGAACAACACCAGTATCGTCTGTGATCGTCGGAGGTGGTACAACAAGTGATCCATCGATGAAACCGACAAGATCATAGCCATCAAGGAGTGCTTCGATCTGGCGACTCCACATCAAGAAATTGGAAGCTGTTAACTTCGTCACATTTGTCATGTTTACGTTGAGGATGGTTTTGGTGGTGTTTGTAACCGAGATAGTTTCGCTAGAGGTAGCCGACATGATTTAGAAAACGTGAAAGAGAAGAATTTTTTTGAAAATTAGGTCAGATCAGGGCTCTGATACCATATAGAAGATATGAGGCTGAATGATTATACATTAACGTAATGAGAGATATTTATACAAGTAGGGCTACGGTATTATAAGGTAATTACATAGAGATCCCTTTACTATAGAGTATTTACTTAACACATGTAAGAAAAAAATACAAGTCAAAGCAGTGAACCACAGTAAGTCTGTTCTGCATTTTCTGACGGAGAGACAAATAAACCTGAACTTCAAGCGACGTTAGCATCTGAACTGTACCACACTCTTTCAAAGTTTCACGAAACGAAGGTAACTGAAGTTTCTTCCCAACAGAAAGATCTGACACGTGACACAATAGAGAAATTGGGTGGTGATATTGCTGTGCTTTACCATTTAAATAGTCTGTGATGAAGGGATACAAGTGAGATATGATAAGCCCTCCAGATGTTTCTTTATCAAGCAATGACCTAACTGATCCGTGGAACATAACAAAGAGGTAGTGGACTTCCTTGAGCACCTTCTGCAATGCATCCACCCTCCGTATGGCTTCAATCTCCTTATTTTTCTCTACAACCTGCCACAAGTCTATTATCACAAAATTTTGCTCTCCTTATGCATATATATATGAATAGTGTACTGAAATCCGAACCTGACCATGTAAACGGGTCAGTAGATAAAGCTACCGCGTCGGCTTACGTCATCCATTGTCTTTTCCACTGACTCTATCTAGAAGTGCCAAGTGTACTGAAATAGTAAGTGTCCTGAAATTGTACCATTATAAGTAGGCCCGGGCATTTTACCCGGACCCGAAGATCCGAACCGGAACCGACCCAAAAATACAGGTCCGGGTCCGGGTCCGGGTCCATGCTAAGTACCTATTGGGTCCTTTTTTTTTTGGACCCGCAGGTCTCGGTTCGGGTCCGGGTCCTACCCGAGACCCGTTCGGGTACCCGAAGTATCCGCAAATAATTGTATATACTAGGTATATTTAGGTGATTGAGAATATTTTTGGTATTTCGGATTTTTTTTAAAGTTTTGGGTTTGGATTTTCGGGTATAATTGTAGGTTTTTGGTGAAATTTTAGATTTTTAGAAAATATAATTTGGGTATTCAGGTAAAATTCGGGTATGTTTTGGGTTTTCGGATCTGATTTTGGATAAATTTTTGAGTATTTTTGCGGTTCTTCGGGTATTTTTAGAGTTTTCGGGTCCAGTTCGGGTATTTCGGGTATTTCGGGTCTATTTCGGGTCTTAAATACCCGAACCGACCTGGATCCAAAATATACCCAAAAATTTTGGGTATTTTACGGGTATTGAAATTATAGACCCGAACCGACCCGAAAAGTTATAGGTACCTATATAGGTCTAAATTGCTAGGACCTAAAGGACCCGGACCCGACAATATCCGACCCGAACCCGACCTGAAGACCCGAATGCCCAGGCCTAATTATAAGCTCATTATTTGGCTCTTATAAATTTTACAAATTCGAGTGAAACTTTGTGTTAATGGAAAATTACTAGATCTTGACCAAAACCCTGTCCGGGGTTGGAAAAAAAGAATTTTAGAGAGATGTATTGATCCTAATAGTATGGAAGAATTTTAGTTTTCCTCAGTTTTTTTTAGGCCAAATTAGCTCAATATACAAATATATGTCGGTAATTGCAGAACCATGTAGTGTTTTTATGAATTTGCAACATTGGTAGGAGTGTGGTGAATAAAAGGTCAAGTTTGTCCTCCATGTTTGCTGATAGGCCTAGAATGTTTATGAAACCCAGTTTATGGTTATGTTTATGTCAGTAGAATTTCAGAGTATTGTTCTTTGCAAATATGAACACGGTTACAGTGGATCTAATTAAAAAAATGGTAAATTCGAAAAATAAATCATAATAAACGGTGAGCTAGAAGATTAGAAGATATGGATATTGTTAAACAGAGTAGTTTCATCCGAGCTACACAAGTTGTTACTAGAGAACTTGTGTGTAGGAAGATGTATCTGACGCTGACCAAACCTTCATGGATCTCATTCTATGTTATATCTTCCATAACCAACTCTGGATTAAGCTTACGAGGAAGATGCGGAAACAAAATAAGAAGAAATTGAGGTCATTTTCAAAAGAAAAATCAGTTGAGTGGGTTTTGAATCTGGAAAAAAAAACAGAGCTCGAAGATTGTTGTGGAAAGAAGATGGAGTTGGATATGTGCAATATGTAATTGAAGATAAACGTTAGAATTAATTTTGGGAGGAGTTTATTCTCAGACGCCCCTGGGACCTTTGAAAAATTCTAACTTCTCCCATCATTAAAATATAATTTGTTTTCCATTTTTTTTAAATACGAAAACGTGTTAAATACATCTATAACCCTAACTAAATCAGATAATTACATAATCCAACAACCCAAACCCGACCCACCCAAACACATACGGGTATAACCCAGTTCATAAACTTAAACGATGCGTTTCAGTTTCTTCTCTCCTCTCTCCCTTTCTCTCGTGTTCTCCCCCCTCTCCTTTTGATTCCCAAAAACGACGACAAAGAGACTTTTGTCTTCTCTCCAACAAAAACCTTAAATCGAGACTCATCGTTTCTTCTCCTTTCTTCTTTTTCCTCTGTTTTAATCAAGACTCTCGAATTGACATTCTTCATCTTTGTAAGTAATTTCTTAACCTTGATTTCGTTTTGTTTGATATTTATGTGAGATAAAAATTAGGGGAAATTGGAGATTAATTTGAGTGAATGAATGGTTTTGAGATTACATAAAGTAATTATTCTGGATTGTGCATGAATGTATGTTGTTTGTGTTATTTTTGGATGTTCAGATGAAGGAGATAATGGCAGGCAAGCATGGAAGAAAAAAACCGACTCAGAAGAAAAGTGGGAACTCCACAAGAGCCCGAGAAAACGTTGCTCCTGTTGTAGAAGAGCATGTGGAAGAGCAATCCGACAGGAACAATAGTGATGATCTCTCTCCTGATCTGTGTGAAACCTGATCTGTGTGAACCCTCTGAGGTATAATATTCTTTTGGTTTTACTAGAAAAGGAGAAATAAAAACCATGGTGAAGTTTTATTGATGTTGCTATTGCATATAAAGTAATTGAGTTGTTCTGATTAACATTTTGTACAGGAAATAAAGGGCCGGAAAAGAAAGAATCCATCTAGTATATCCAGTGGAGTCTCCACTAGAACTAGAGCTAGAAAGGCGGTCTCAGATGGGAATGAGCCGGTTGGAGAAGATGTAGTCCATGAAGAGAGTACTCGAGTGAGAGAAAAGACTGAATTTTCGCTCTCACTTGATTCTGAAAGTGAAGACATGTCTGTTGTATCATCTAAGGAAATTTTTTGCATTTATATTAATCATTGTTAGTGAGAAATTATAATAGTTTTAGTAGTAATGAATGACTAATACATATATATATATATATATTATGGTTGCAGGCAAGGCAACCACCGCAGCCCCTTGAATTTTATTTCAAGAGCACAGAGTTTACGAAGACTTGCAAGATTCAAACCAAGTGCTCTGTGAAGGACACAGTCGACGTGATTAAGAGCTTAAGGAGGAGGTTAAATGGTTCACAAGCCATCCTCAGTTTCGTCATTTCTTCCACATGCCTTCTGAAAAATACTTGAAGCTCCAAGCAATGTGGATGTTACTGATGCGCACCATTCGTACTGAAGAAGAAGAAGATGTTGCATGGTTTGCCGTGAATGGTGTGCCCATCCGCTATTCTATGAGGGAGCATGCCCTCATCTCTGGCTTAGACTGCCATGAGTATCCGAGGAAGTATTTGAAGCTCGGGGGTACAAAGTTTGTGGATTGTTACTTTGGTGGACTAAAGAAGATCACCATAACAGATGTGGAGCAGAAGTTGTTGTCTATGAAGACGGTGTGTAATGATAGATTGAAGATGGCTGTTTTGTTCTTCCTTGGTCGGGTTATCAGAGGACAGGCAAAGGATACCGGACCAGTAGACCCGTTCATCTTAAGGATTGTGGAAGATTTGGAAGCTTGCAAAACATTTCCTTGGGATCGTCTAACATTTGAGGATGCAATAAACAACATCAAGCATATGATGGAGCTTTTGAAGGGTGAAGTGCACCCGGCATGCGGATTTTCTGGATTTGTAATTCCATTATAGGTAAAGCATACAATTTAGTAAAATATTAGTTGTTTTATAATCGGAGATTTGATACTGTGACAATATTTGGGTAGGTTTTGGCTTTTGAGTATATTCCTAAGCTGAAAAAAAGATTTAGACTCTCTGCAGACAGCCCCTGTGAAGATTGTCCTAGGATGTGCAAGAGCCGGTTTACCAAGAGTAGCATGAAGGGTTATCCTTTAGAAGAAATATATGCTGCTCTTGGAAAAACAAAGGTATATGTATATATACTTTTTAGTAGAAACTAGAAGAATATAAACTGATTTTACTGATTGTTTTTTTTTCCAGGTTATTAACAGTGTGTTGGTTCCAATTCTGGGTGAGGAAACTTTGCTGGCTCGCATCATTGATGAGGAGCCAGAGTGTAATCATGAGGGTAGCGCAAGTGATACATGGAACCACTGGTTAGTTGTGAAGGAGAAAAAAATTTGGTGGAAAGAACTTTATGAGCAAGATACTGGTGCACGAGTGTTTACAAAGCAGAAAGACAAAGAAAAGGTGACGTTTGTAGAAGGAGGTTCATCTTCTAATTCTGGTTTGTAGTCGAGTTTAAATGGTCTGGAAGAGAGGATTTTGGCGTTTATGGATAAAGGATTTTCTGGTGTTTTATCATCGGTGGAGCCAAAGTTGGAAGTTATGGACTGGAGGATGAGTAAACTTGAAAGGAACCAGCGACTGTTGAGAAGCAGGGCTAAGAAAATAGAAGATAGGTTAACTTCTATTGAGAGCAAAGGAAATGAGGCTGAGGAGAACAATTCGGGTGAAGATATGGATTTTGGACAGTGGGATAATATGGATTGTGGTAGACCTGAAGGGTTGGATAAAACGGCTGCTGAGGAAAATTATGATAGAGCTAAAGGAAAAGATAAAGACACTGGTGAGGAAGAAAATAAAGAGAACACGACAGATAAAAGGCTGAGCAAGAGGCTGAGGAAGAGCAAAAGGCTGAGCAAGAAGCTGAGGAAGAGCAAGGGATAGAGGTCCAAGAGAAGCAGCAGCCGCGTAAAGATGGTGAGAAAGAGGCTGAGGAAGAGCAAGAGAAAGAGGTCCAAGATGGTGAGAAAGAAGCTGAGAAAGAACCCAAAGAAACTCCTACACCACCACGTGGTAGGACTAAGGCAGCAGCCGCAAGGAAACTAGTCCATACACCACCAGAGAAATTTTTCAGTTTACGAGACCCAATGAGAAAGAGGAACTCGCAAGGTTGAAGGAGAGATGTGTAGTACAAGCTCAAAAATTGTGGAGGCAAATTGAGGAAGAGGAAAGTGATGAGAATTCTGTGGAAAGTCTCGCTGAGGAAGAAGTAGAAAAGACACAAGAAAATACTGAAAATTGGTAGAAGAACCTGAAAAAACAGTGGAAGAGGTGGAAAAAACCACCGAGGAAGAAGCCACGCATGTGATATACACTGAAGAAGAAAAGCAAAGCTGGTACATGGTTGTTTACAAAGGCAGTGAGGAGGAAAGTCCGACCAAGGAAGCAGTCACACCTGCAAAAAAGAAAGCTAAAGCTGAGAAAAAGAAAGTTGATGGTGCACCTAAGAAGAGAGGCAGGCCGAAGAAGACTGCTGTTACATTGAAGTCATGTACGCCGCTGCCGGAGAAGAGAAAAGGTGAACCATCACGGTGGGTGCAGTCTCCTTTCACTGAGGGAAAGACTGATGAGGTAGAAGTGCCAAAGAAGAAGCTTAAAACAAAGGCCTAAAATGTTTATGTTATGTATGTATTATTCAAGTTAGGATGTTATGTTTCTACCTAAAATGCTTCTCTTGAACTTGTTAGGATGTTATGTTTCTGCCTAAAATGCTTCTCTTGAACTTGTTAGGATGTTATGTTTCTGCTTTTGGATGTTATGTTATGTTTCTGGTTGTGGTATGTTTTTGGAAAACAGGTGTGGTAACTCGAAATTACAGGGGAAACTCTGCTAAAAATTTTGGAAAAATACTTCAAAATTTTGGAAAAAATACTCCAATTGACAAAATAATTAAAAACTGTTTACATGTAAAATGCAAACCACATGTAAAAAGTGCATGGATAAAAAGTGCACATGTAAAACGTGCAGCTATCATATATTTTGATATTATATTTTGATTACACTTATTAATTCTTGGTAACCTTCAAGGACTTAGTAATACTACCTTAAACATAGTAATATTTTGAGAATTTTTACGTTTATCTAGTAAAACCATGAGAAAATGTGCTTTTTAGTAGTAAAACAGATGCTTTTGCACTATGCTTATCATTAAATAAGACATTTTCATCAAATATTTGCCAGGAATACATATTTTTTAGATTTTCCTTACTATGGCCTAACCATTCACACACTAACAATAAAAGTTAAGAGAGTTTTTTGGAAAACTGAAAAGGTTTTTCTTAAACTGTTGAAATAATCATTAAAAATAGTCTTAATATATATCAACTAAGTAACTAGTCTACGAATTGATAATAATCATGAAAATATATTGGTTCTATATACTAAACATAAATATTGCTACTAATACATATGTAGTCCCAATAACACTTAGTAATACTAGTAACCATAGTAGTCCGAATAACAAATAATCAAACCAGTAATCCTAGTAGTCCGAATAAAACATAATAAAACCAGTAATCCTAGTAGTCCGAATAAAACATTATAAAACCAGTAATCCTAGTAGTCCAAATAACACATAGTTATATCAGTAATCCTATTAGTCCAAATAACACAATCAAACACCTGAACCCGAAGCACTTCCACATTCAAAATATGTCGCCATACCTTTTCCTCTGGCTCTGCCCGTGCCTCTGGCTCTCCCTCTGCCGCTCCCTCTGCCTCTTTTTCCTCTTCCACGAGATTCTCCTGCTGATGGAAACCTTGTTTGTTGTAGTTTTCCTTTCTTGACATCATAATCCGAAGGAAGTACTTTCAGTGCTCTAACTTCTTCTGGTATAACCCAATCAGACATATGAGGAACAAGATATATTGTCATGTGATAAGCCAAAGCCCATAGCTCAACCCAATAATACTTAGCACAATACTCAGATAGATGGAGTTCCCTTCCTGCTTTATCAGTCATGAATGTGGAGGCAGCTACAGCATGAACACATGGGTATTTGTCTTTATCCAATTGCTCACAGCTGCAAGTCAGCATAGCCATATCAACGGTATAAACCTTCCCATCACTACCTTTTACACTGTACTCAAGATGGAAACTGTTTAACTCATCAACCTCAAGAAACCCTCCATCAACATATCTTTTGGACATTTTCGTTTCCACAATAGGCACAAGCTTTAGTGTAGGTGGTATCTCAGCTGCCTCTTTCCTATGTTTGTTAAACCATTCAGCCATTTTTGCAATGATCACATCAAACATTGGTATCAAGGTGAACTTTCTTGCTTCCTTAGTTACACCATTAAAAGATTCCACTGAATTGGTGGTGTCAACGTTGTACCTATCTCCTTCAAAGTAACATCTAGCCAATTTCCCCTCTTCAACATTTTTGTCAAGATACTCCGCTGCAGAAGGATACCTTCTGCGAAAAGCATCATAAAGGTTCAAGAACTCAGCTACAGTATAAGCGTGTGCGCACTCCATAAACTTAAATGCACAAGTGTCTCTGTCGTTACGGACGTGGCCTTTAACAATTTGAGACAAATGCCATATACAATACCCATGAGCGGCCTGAGGGAACACTACACCTACTGCATTGATCAAGCTTTTGTTTCTATCTGAAAGAAATACCAATCTTGGGACATCTCCTATCACAGATTTCAACTGTTCCATAAACCACATCCAGCTATCATTTTTTTCACCATCTGCGACACCGAAAGCAATTGGGTAGGTGTGATGATCAGGATCTTGAGCAGCCGCAACAAGTAGAACTCCACCATAAATATTCTTGAGGTGTGTTGCATCCACAATGAGGACTTTCCTCATCGCGCTGAACTCTTCTATGCTAGCTCCCAAGGCAAAAAACAGATACTTAAATTTGTTGGCCTCATCCACTACCACACGAGTTACAGTGTCAGGATTCGTCTTTTCGAGCATGTACATGTAACTGTGTAATAAAGAAAAGCTCTCTTCTGGAGTTCCTCGCACTTCATTAGCAGCTTGTCTTCTTCCTCTCCATGCTGTTGGGTATGATACCTGCACATCAACCCTGCGATGAACCAAATCGATCAGAGTATTGGGAACTGGTGTCTCAAAACTACCGGGAAAATCTTGAGCCAACATAACCGCAACGATTTGTGGTGTGCCTCTCCTTCTATTAGGCAGTGTTCTTGTCGTAACAACAGAACATGTATGCTGCTTGATGTAACTTCTAACCGTCCAACGATCTGAGTTCACTAGCTTTGCAACTCGCACAAACCACTTGCAGTCGTCTTTCGCTCCTCGACATTTTATCACATACCTCACTCTGTCCGACTTAATTATGTCATACTCAAAACATTTCTGATGAGAAGCCTTCTGAATACGACGATTTCATCCTACGTGGTTTTTACGACGATTTGTGCTTACGTGGAATTAACGAGTGTTATTTTTAAATCCCTAGAATCCGAAACCCTAAACCCGAAACCCCAACCCCGAAACCCGAAACCCGAAACCCCAAACCCCAAACCCCAAACCCCAAACCCCAAACCCCAAACCCGAAACCCGAAACCCCAAACCCGAAAACCGAAACCCGAAACCCGAAACCCAAAACCTCAAACCCCAAACCCCATATTCCTTATTTTCTACTTCATATATTCCAAACCCCATCTTTATTTTTAGGTTTCGTCGTTATTTTCTCGTTGTCTTACGTGGTTTTTACGACGATTTCATCCTACGTGGTTTTTACGACGATTTCATCCTACGTGGTATTTATGACGATTTCATCCTACGTGGTATTTACGATGATTTCATCCTACGAGGACTTTACGACGATTTGTGCTTACGTGGAATTAACGAGTGTTATGTTTAAAACCCTAGAATCCGAAATCCGAAACCCGAAACCCCAACCCCGAAACCCAAAACCCGAAACCCCAAACCCGAAACCCCAAACCCGAAACCCAAAACCCCAAACCCGAAACCCCAAACCCGAAACCCGAAACCCAAACCCCCATCTTTAATTTTCTACTTCATATATTCCAAACCCCCATCTTTAATTTTCTACTTCATATATCCCTAGAACCCCAAACCCGAAACCCGAAACCCGAAACCCGAAATCCAAAACCCGAAACCCCAAACCCCAACCCCCAAACCCGAAACCGCAAACCCGAAACCCCAAACCCGAAACCACAAACCCAAAACCCGAAACCCCAAACCCGAAACCCGAAACCCGAAACCCGAAACCCGAAACCCGAAACCCGAAACCCCAAACCCGAAACCCGAAACCCGAAACCCAAAACCCCAAACCCCATATTCCTTATTTTCTACTTCATATATTCCAAACCCCATCTTTATTTTTAGGTTTCGTCGTTCTTTCCTCCTTTTCTTACGTGGTTTTTACGACGATTTCATCCTACGTGGTATTTACGACGATTTCATCCTACGTGGTATTTACGACGATTTCATCCTACGAGGACTTTACGACGATTTGTGCTTACGTGGAATTAACGAGTGTTATGTTTAAATCCCTAGAATCCAAAACCCGAAACCCCAACCCCGAAACCCGAAACCCAAAACCCCAAACCCGAAACCCGAAACCCGAAACCCGAAACCCCAAACCCGAAACCCCAAACCCGAAACCCGAAACCCAAACCCCCATCTTTAATTTTCTACTTCATATATTCCAAACCCCCATCTTTAATTTTCTACTTCATATATCCCTAGAACCCCAAACCCGAAACCCGAAACCCGAAATCCAAAACCCGAAAACCCAAACCTCAACCCCCAAACCCGAAACCCCAAACCCGAAACCCCAAACCCGAAACCCGAAACCCGAAACCCCGAAACCGAAACCCCAAACCCGAAACCCGAAATCCCAAACCCGAAACCCCAAACCCCATATTCCTTATTTTCTACTTCATATATTCCAAACCCCATCTTTATTTTTAGGTTTCGTCGTTCTTTCCTCCTTTTCTTACGTGGATTTTACGACGATTTCATCCTACGTGGTTTTTACGACGATTTCATCCTACGTGGTATTTACGACGATTTCATCCTACGTGGTATTTACGACGATTTCATCCTACGAGGACTTTACGACGATTTGTGCTTACGTGGAATTAACGAGTGTTATTTTTAAATCCCTAGAATCCGAAACCCTAAACCCGAAACCCCAACCCCGAAACCCGAAACCCAAAACCCCAAACCCGAAACCCCAAACCCGAAACCCCAAACCCGAAACCCGAAACCCGAAACCCCAAACCCAAAACCCCAAACCCGAAACCCAAAACCTCAAACCCCAAACCCATATTCCTTATTTTCTACTTCATATATTCCAAACCCCATCTTTATTTTTAGGTTTCGTCGTTATTTCCTCGTTGTCTTACATGGTTTTTACGACGATTTCATCCTACGTGGTTTTTACGACGATTTCATCCTACGTGGTATTTACGACGATTTCATCCTACGTGGTATTTACGACGATTTCATCCTACGAGGACTTTACGACGATTTGTGCTTACGTGGAATTAACGAGTGTTATGTTTAAAACCCTAGAATCCGAAACCCGACTTCCGAAACCCCAACCTCGAAACCCAAAACCCGAAACCCCAAACCCGAAACCCCAAACCCGAACCCGACCCGAAACCCCAAACCCGAAACCCGAAACCCAAACCCCCATCTTTAATTTTCTACTTCATATATTCCAAACCCCCATTTTTAATTTTCAACTTCATATATCCCTAGAACCCCAAACCCGAAACCCGAAACCCGAAACACGAAATCCAAAACCCGAAACCCCAAACCCCAACCCCCAAACCCGAAACCCTAAACCCGAAACCCCAAACCCGAAACCCAAAACCCGAAACCCGAAACCCCAAACCCGAAACCCTAAACCCGAAACAAACCCGAAACCCGAAACCCCAAACCCGAAACCCAAACCCCAAACCCGAAACCCCAAACCCCATATTCCTTATTTTCTACTTCATATATTCCAAACCCCATCTTTATTTTTAGGTTTCGTCGTTATTTCCTCGTTGTCCTACGTGGTATTTATGATGATTTCATCCTACGAGGACTTTACGACGATTTGTGCTTACGTGGAATTAACGAGTGTTATGTTTAAATCCCTAGAATCCGAAACCCGAAACCCGAAACCCCAACCCCGAAACCCAAAACCCGAAACCCCAAACCCCAAACCCAAACCCGAAACCCCAAACCCGAAACCCGAAACCCGAAACCCAAACCCCCATCTTTAATTTTCTACTTCATATATTCCAAACCGCCACCTTTAATTTTCTACTTCATATATCCCTAGAACCCCAAACCCGAAACCCGAAACCCGAAACCCGAAATCCAAAACCCGAAACCCGAAACCCCAACCCCCAAACCCGAAACCCCAAACCCGAAACCCCAAACCCGAAACCCGAAACCCCAAACCCGAAACCCGAAACCCCAAAACCGAAACCCCAAACCCGAAACCCGAAACCCCAAACCCCATATTCCTTATTTTCTACTTCATATATTCCAAACCCCATCTTTATTTTTAGGTTTCGTCGTTATTTCCTCGTTGTCTTACGTGGTTTTTACGACGATTTCATCCTACGTGGTATTAACGACGATTTCATCCTACGTGGTATTTACGACGATTTCATCCTACGAGGACTTTACGACGATTTGTGCTTACGTGGAATTAACGAGTGTTATGTTTAAATCCCTAGAATCCGAAACCCGAAACCCCAACCCCGAAACCCGAAACTTAAAACCCCAAACCCGAAACCCCAAACCCGAAACCCGAAACCCCAAACCCGAAACCCCAAACCCTTAACCCGAAACCCAAACCCCCATCTTTAATTTTCTACTTCATATATCCCTAGAACCCCAAACCCGAAACCCGAAACCCGAAATCCAAAACCCGAAACTCCAAACCCCAACCCCCAAACCCGAAACCCCAAACCCAAAACCCCAAACCCGAAACCCCAACCCGAAACCCGAAACCCCAAACCCGAAACCCGAAACCCCAAACCCAAAACCCAAACCCGAAACCCGAAACCCGAAACCCAAAACCCAAAACCTCAAACCCCAAACCCAATATTCCTTATTTTCTACTTCATATATTCCAAACCCCATCTTTATTTTTAGGTTTCGTCGTTATTTCCTCGTTGTCTTACGTGGTTTTTACGACGATTTCATCCTACGTGGTTTTTACGACGATTTCATCCTACGTGGTATTTACGACGATTTAGTCCTACGTGGAATTAACGAGTCCCGCGTTCTTTTTTTTTATATTTCGTCGTTATTTCTTCGTTGAACTACGAGGACTTTACGACGACTTGTGCTTACGTGGAATTAACGAGTGTTATGTTTAAATCCCTACAATCCAAAACTCAAAACCCGAAACCCGAAATCCCAAACCCCATATTCCTTATTTTCTACTTCATATATTCCAAACCCCATCTTTATTTCCATTCCAAACCACAATTCACACATTTGCTTATTCATAAAACAAACTCCCGGCATTACCTTATTCATAAGACAAACCCCACATTATCTTATTCATAAAACAAACTCCCTTATCTTATTCATAAAACAAATACATCAATCGGATACATCGACATTCTCGTCATCACTAGAAACATCATCATTTTCATTAAACTCGTCTTCAACAGCTTCGTCTGTGGCATCATCGGTAAGATCTTCGTACTTGTGATTATGCGGATCAATGAGAAGGATGTCATCAATTTCTTGTTCAGGTTCCTCGACTTCATTTATCTGTTCTTCTTGCAATGGTGGCTCTTCTCCACTGATGATTCGTCCTCGAGGTGTAACTTTGATCACTGCTAACCAATTTATACATGAATCTCTCATCCGAGGGTATGGAAGGAAGCTAACTTGGTCTGCTTGTGAAGCTAAGATGAAAGGCTCGAATTTGATGTACCTTCGTCCACCGTTGACATCAACTACACCGAATGTGTTAGACCGAACACCTCTGTTGACGACGGGGTCGAACCATTCACATTTGAAGAGGACGCATTTCAGCTTCAGTATCCCTGGAAATTCGACTTCAATAATCTCCGTCAAGATCCCGTAGAAATATGTTTCCCCTTTCACACATATTCCATAGTTACTGGTCGCCCGCTGTCTACCATAGTCATATGTATGAAAAGTATAGCCTCGTGTGAAATACATCTGTGATGTGGTGACCTTTACAAGTGGAGATTGAATTACTTCGTGTAACCACTTAGGATAATCTGCATCGTCGTCGTCATAATCAACCTGCAAAAATAAAGAGAATGTTAATGAAATACAGATCATGTATGAAAAAAAAGTTTTAGTTAATACCTGATTCCGCAACCACTTAATGAAGTGTTGATCTTTCCTTTTGTCTACGTCACTTGTGGATATACCAGGAAATGTTTCTTCGACTTGAGAAACAAATAGGCTGTAAAATCACATTTTATAGGAATGAATCTCTCGCAATTATACAATTAATTATACTTATATGTGTTTCGAAGTGTCAATATATGTTACCTTTCAAAATAACGCATCAATGGATCTTCGCAATTGAGTAGAATATAGGTGTGTGCACTATGAGCGTCTTGTTCACTCGACCACCAAACCTCTTTAGACTTCCCACCGAGTCGCCCAATCTGGCTAAAGATGTCTGGAACACCAGCAACTGCATATGTTGGCGCAACACCACCATCATCATATCTTCTTGGAGCTCTTCTCCGGGTACGTACTTTTGCGGCAAAGTAGTACGATGTGAAGTGAGAAACTTCTTCCGTCAAACTTCCAGCAATTATAGAACCTTCAACTTTGGCGAGGTTCTTTGCTTTTCCCTTCAAATAATTCATGGCTCGCTCATACTGATACATCCATCCGTAATGTACAGGTCCACGAAGCAATGCCTCATATGGGAGGTGGACAGCTAGATGCTCCATGACGTCAAAAAATCCGGGAGGAAATATCATCTCCAAGTTGCACAATAAGATGGGAATGTTCTCCTGAAGTTGTTCCACAACTTCTTCTTTAAGAGTGTGTGTGCTCATATCCCTGAAAAATGCTCCAATGCCTTTTATATTCAAAAAAAAATTAAACATATTGCTAGTCATATATTATTTTGTAAATTATTGTGATATAATACACTACGTACCTGCAAGTGCTTCATGTACGTTTGTTGGAAGTAGCTCCGCAAATGCAAAGGGCAGTAGTCATTGCATAAATACATGACAATCATGACTCTTCATCCCGGAGAACTTTTGACCCTTTTCAACACATCTAGAGAGATTCGAAACATACCCATCGGGGAACTTCACTTCTGATGCCACCCAGTTGAACAACACCGACTTTTTTTCTGAAGATAATCTGAATATCGGAACAGGAACTTGTCCATTGCTTTTAATATGTAACTCGCTTCTTGAGCAAATATCCGGCAAGTCCAACCTCGATTTTATGTTGTCTTTTGTCTTCCCTGGGACATTCAATATTGTATTCATGATGTTCTCAAAGAAATTCTTCTCTATATGCATCACATCGAGGTTATGGCGCAGAAGAAGATCCTTCCAATATGGCAAATCCCAAAATATACTCTTCTTGTGCCAGTTGTGATGAACATCGTAAGAATCTGGCATATTACGAGGGACATGCCAATTACCACCCCAACGAACTGTTTCGTTAGCTCCGTAGTAGTCGATTTGCGCTTCAATTTGTTCTCCAGTTAGATATGGAGGAGGAGTGTCTCTCACAACCCTTTTGTGCCTAAACAAATTCTTGTTTCTTCGGTAAGGATGGCCAATGGGAAGAAATCGACGGTGACAATCAAACCAACTTGTCTTCCTACCATTCTTCAGTTGAAACGCATCTGTCGTTCCATTACAATATGGACAAGCTAATCTCCCATGTGTAGTCCATCCAGACAACATCCCATAGGCAGGGAAATCACTTATGGTCCACAAAAGCATCGCTCGCATCGTAAAATTCGTCTTCGTTGAACAGTCATACGTCCTCACCCCTGTTGACCACAAATCCTTCAACTCTTTTATCAGTGGTTGTAGGAAAACATCCAGGGACCTTTTTGGATGGTTCGGACCAGGTATTAATATGGTCAAGAATAGTAACTCCCGTTGCATGCACATCTCCGGTGGCAGGTTGTATGGAGTAAGAAAGACTAGCCACAATGAATATTGTCTCCCTGACATTCCGAACGGACTAAATCCATCTGTGCATAATCCGAGATACACATTCCGGATATTGCTATCGAAATCTGGATGTACTTTGTTGAAATGTTTCCAGGCTCTTGCATCTGATGGATGAGTCATCTCACCATCCGTCTGAGTATGCTCGGCATGCCATCTCATCATTCCAGCAGTCTGCTCTGATTGATACAGTCTTTTCAATCTGTCTGTAATTGGTAGGTACCACATCCTTTGGTACGGTACCCTATTACGTCCCCGTCCTTGCGGCTTGAATCGTGGCTTCTTGCAGAATCGACATTCTTCTAGCTTCTCATCATCTCCCCAATAGATCATGCAGTTGTCGATGCAAACATCTATTATCTCCGAAGGCAACCCAAGACTATAAACCAGTTTCTGAATCTCATAATAAGAATCAGCAGACACATTGTCTTCCGGCAAATACTCTTTAAACAAGTCCGCCCATTCGTTCATGCAACTTTCAGGTAGATTGTGATCAGTTTTAATATTCATCATTCTAGCAGCTAACGACAATTTAGAGAGACCTTCTCTACAACCACTGTAAAGTGGTTGATTCGCCGCGTTTAACATTTCGTAAAACTTTTTTGCATCTATATTAGGTTCTTCATCTTCATCATGAGCTACGAATGCATCAGCTACCATATCATGAACCCTATCATAATCTACCATCTCCTCCTGATGGTAACTATGTTCATTATGCAAATGATGATCAACCGGTTCTTTTTCCTGAAAATTGCTATTACTACTACTAGCTTCGTTCTGAACATAATTAAAATCTTCTCCATGTTGAAACCAGATATAGTAATTTGGCGTGAAACCTTTATTTATTAAATGCTTCCAAACATTTTCACGGTTTGCCAGTTTCGAATTGTTGCATTTCCGACAAGGACAGAACATCTTACCACTTTCTTGGGCGAGCGGTGTTGAATCTGCTTGATGCATAAATGTCTCCAGACCCGCAAGGTATTCTTTCGTCACTCTCCCGTTAGCATCTCTATGCATATACATCCACTTCCGCAACTCGTAAATAGTCCCGGAGCCAGCCATTTTTTTTCTTTCACTTTTTTTGTTGTTGGTGTGTTTAAAATGATGTTCAAACATCCATATTTATAGGAAAATTTGAATCTGGTAGTTGTAATTTTCCTATGAATTTACGACGAAAATTAATTAGGTGGGCAAAAAAAACGTGTAACACCTATAAAGTTGGTGGATTCAAAAAAATTCTCGCTAAATACACGTAAACTATTTCCTCGTAAATACCACGCAAAGTTTACGTCGTATTTACGAGGAAATAGTTTTTCCTCGTAAAATACTCGTAAAATTACATCCACTTTACGACGAAACACTTTTGTCATTACGTTACGAGGAAATAACGATGACTTTAGTTTTTCACGTAAATTCCTCGTAAACTCGACGTAATTTTACGAGGATTGTTTTTTCTCGTTAAATTTCGTCGTTAAGCATGTGTTTTCTTGTAGTGCATGTGCGTCATCTCCAATTTCATTGGTTAAGGTTGTTTGTGGGCCATGATGGTGGTTGATTTATTTAATTCAAGATATAAATGTTTATGAGGTGGATGATATATAATAAATAAATGAAAGGTTAGTTTAGGGTTTCCAAATACAAGAGGGTATTGAGAATAGAGAGGGGATATGAAAAATATCTATTTTTCAATAAGAGCGTCTGAGAATAAAGTCCATTTTGGGAAGATAAGACTTTTGTGGATATGCAGTAAAGAATAATAAAAATAAGGTTAATGGAATTGTATACGCAATATCTAGGTGTTAGAGCAGTTTAGGTTCATGTCTATAGGGATAAGATAGGGATTATGAAAGTAGAACAGTGACATATCCATATAGCTAAATAACATTTGTTTTATGGTTATCTAATGCAAAAACCCTTTTTTTTTATATGGGTTTGCATGAATTAGGAAGAAGTTATAATTTGTTATTCAAATTTTCCAAGACCAGACAAGACTACTAAAAATTGGTATTGGGAATGTGAAACTCTTTTTGTGTTCACTGAGTTAGAACCCAACAGGAGGTAATTTATCATTGTTGTTGTCAAAAGGTGCAGAGGAATTTAACTTGGTCGGTGATGGAAGAAGCATACAGAACCTACTTTTGTCTCAAAAGGATGTTACCTTTTTTTTTGCAGATGATGAGAGAGATAGGGAGAGTAAGAAGTCTATTGCTCGTGCAGTGCTCTATATATAACTGCTCCATTAGATCATCTTTTAGGAAAGAACATATGAAGCATGTCCTGTTTTATTTGCATGCATTATGCTTGTTCACATGTCATCTTATCTCCTTATCTGAGCAGGTGCAAGTGAGATAAGGTTAGTTTTGATTGAACCTTCTTCTTTTTTTACCTTTTTCACTTTTTGATAGTCATAAATCATATCAACCCACTTAACTAAACCTATAACACCTTGTTTAGTAAAAAGTTATAGTAGCTGTAATGTTTGATAAACACCAAGACAGTTTTTCCGGGGATTCCCATGTTCTCCGCCGGTTTCAGTATCTCACCTAGTATTCTACCATGTATTCCTCTTGATGATAATATTAACACCAGGGAAAGGAAAAAAGTGTCTGATAAAGTGACAACCATGACCCTATAAAATGCTTAAGCTCGTCTCGACCTTGTAATCTTGAGTTCCTAAGAGAACGTTGGCTATTTTACCATTGATCCATAATGAAACGGCCTAATCGTCACGGGTTTATACACAAAGTTGGTAAAATTCCATGAACTTATTTCTTCTACACAAAGTTGGTAAAATTCCATGAACTTGATTCCATGACAATGTCAAGCTTTCATAAATAAACAATATATGATTCAATCCAACTTTGCTATTACTGACACTACAAGAAAACAGCGGTATTCTGATGGACATTCCGACGGAAAATGAAATCCTCGGAATATACCGACGGAATTCCGAGGAAACATCAATCCGTCGGAATATTCCGAGGAAATTCCGACGAACTAGTGATCGATCGATGCGTTTTTGGACATATACCCATCGATCGATCACATTGTTACGCTTTGGTCCATCTTAGTGATCGATCGATGCGTTTTTGGACATAAATCCATCGATCGATCCGTTTATAAAAAAACATTCGAGATTTTGAAACCCCAAACACTAGTTCCTCGGAATTTCCTCGGAATATTCCGAGGAAATTCCGAGGAACACTTGATATCCTCGATCGATCGATGGGATAATCTCATCGATCGATCACATTGTTACGCTTTGGTCCATCTTAGTGATCGTTCGATGCGTTTTTGGACATATATCCATCGATCGATCCGTTTATAAAAAAACATTCGAGATTTTGAAACCCCAAACACTAGTTCCTCGGAATTTCCTCGGAATATTCCGAGGAAATTCCGAGGAACACTTGATATCCTCGATCGATCAATGGGATAATCTCATCGATCGATCACATTGTTACGCTTTGGTTCATCTTAGTGATCGATCGATGCGGTTTTGGACATATATCCATCGATCGATCCGTTTAAAAAAAAAATTGACGTTTTGAAACCCCAAACACTAGCTCCTCGGAATTTTCTCGGAATATTCCGAGGAAATTCCGAGGAAGAAAAGGGTTTCCTCGGAATTCCCTCGGAATATTCCGAAGAAATTCCTAGGAAATAGGGTTTTTAAACCGAAAACAACGTTTTTCCGGTTTGAATAACACCTATATAACCCTTATTAAGTGTCTTACGTTCATTATGAAGTCAAAAATTTGTTCCTTACCCTATAATAAACACTTTTCCGATTGTATGAATGAAATCCCCACAACATAAGAGAAACACTTATACACTTTAATGAACGGTAAAGGGAATACTTACAATTCGTTTTGAAATTTGTTATTTCATGGTTTATGCTCATCTATACAAAGAATCATCAATGGTATGCATTACAATTGTATAAGAAATGAAATACGGCAAAAAAAAATTGATGTTTTGAAACCCCAAACACTAGTTCCTCGGTATTTCCTCGGAATATTCCGAGGAAATTCCGAGGAACAATATAAATTAATAGAAATACATGCACATGATATTCTTTTTCCTCGAATTAATGAAAATATTCCGAGGAAATTCCGACGGATATTTAAGTGGCCGTCGGAATTTCCTCGGAATATTTTCATTTAACCGGGCAAACAAGCCGCCAAATATTTCGGGAAAATTGAAATTGAAAATACTGAGGGAATTCCGACGGAAAATATCCGTCGGACCCAAGGTTTTATAAACTCCAAACGCATCTTCTTCCCCATTTCTCTCTTCTTCCTCTCCGGCGATCTCTCTCTCCTTCCGGCGTTCTCCACCTTCTCTCGCGATGATCTCTCCGGCGAATCCTTTCCATTCCCTTACAAATCATGTAAGGACCTTATCCCACTCTCTTAGGTCCTATTTGTTAAGTTTTAAAGTAGATTTGATGATTTTAGAAGGTTTTTGATAGATTTTTGTTAGGGTGATTGGGTAGGATTGTGATTTGTTGTGTAATAGGTTTAGAATTGTGATTTGGTTGTGTTGAATTGATTTAGAACTTTTTTTATAAATTGTTCATTATTTTTGTATTTACAAAACGTTTTTTCTATATAAATTCGATTTTACAAAACGTTTTTTGTATATAAATTCGATTTTTGGATTTATAAAAGATGATTTCATATTTATAAAAATATTTATATTTATTAAAACTAATTTTGTATTTATAAAACATTTTTTTGGTTTATAAACACTATTTTTTTATTTTTGTATTTATAAAAACTATTTTTAAATATACAAACCGTTCTTTGTATATAAATTCGATTTTTGGATTTATAAAAGATGATTTCATATTTTAAAATTAATTTTGTATTTATAAAATATATTTTTTTTTATTTATAAACACTATTTTATTATTTTTTGTATTTATAAAAACTATTTTGTATTTATAAAAAGATGATTTCATATCTATAAAAATTTATATTTATAAAACTAATTTTGTATTTATAAAATATTTTTTGATTTATAAACACTATTTTATTATTTTTTGTATTTATAAAAACTATTTTGTATTTATAAAAAGATGATTTCATATTTATTAAAACTAATTTTGTATTTATAAAACATTTTTTTATTTATAAAAACTATTTTATTATTTTTTGTATTTTAAATATGTTTTCTATTTCAATTTTAATTTTATATTTTCGAATTTCAATTTAAAAAAATAAATTTATAATTTTTTTTTTTAATTTTGAAAATATTCCGAGGAAGTTTATCCCTCGGAATATTCCGACGACAACTTCCTCGGAATATTCCGAGGAATTTCCGACGAACTTGTGGTCCTCGGAAATTCCGAGGAAATAGGGTTTCCTCGGAATTCCGTCGGAAATTTCCGAGGGATTTCCGAGGAAAGATGAATTTCCGAGGAGTTATTTTCGAGGACTTTTTTCGTCGGTATGTCGTCGGAATAGCGTTATTCCGACGACATACCGACGATTTTTTCCCTCAGTATGCTGCTGTTTTCTTGTAGTGTGAGCCCATTCATGAATACACATGTTAATTATTTTATTTTTTTTATAAACCCTATCGGCTGATCCGGTCGGTCCCAGAAAAAACACACTTAGTGTTACACATGTTAATTAGTTCTTGACTGGCTTCTTTTACCACTAAAACATATGTTAAATTTTAATTATTGTCGATATTTGCAGAGATCGAATCTCGTGACATGTTTTGGGATCTACTAGCGGAAAATACATTAAGAATACTATAAACAAAAATATAAATTTACCAGTTTACATGTTTTGGGAGACAGTTTCTACTAGCGCTGGGGATGTTGTGATTTCTTCTTCTTTAACGAATTTTCATGAGAACGTGTGAAAATGGTTAATACACACGTACGTCTCTTTGATTCATTGAGCAGTTAATAATTGGGGCATGCTCTTTCACCACAGCATGTCAACTTAATATTCATGAACCCGGAATAGTGATCCCACTTTATTATTTTTTTTTTTTTTTTTTGACAAAACACTTTATTATTTTTTCGAAACGTAAATGTAAACTAAATTCACACCAAATTAACCACGAATAAACCAATTAGAGTAAATAAAAAATTGTCAGAGACAAAAGAAGATGAACGGCACAAAGACTATTCACGAAAATCATATCCTTTTTTTTTTTTAACCATAAACAGTAAATATATCAGAAAGTTACACTAAACGCCCACTACCTTCGAACCAGCAGTTATAAAAGAAGGATTGGTGCGGGGTAACTAACCTTCATTACCACCATCGCAAATCATCATCACATAAACTCACAAACAGAAAAATGGCGGACCTCTCCAGTATTCACATTCTTCTCTACTTCGTGTTCATCACAAGTAAAAACAATGCACACTCTGTTTTTGTTTTTGTTTTTGTTTTTTGTTTTTGTAACTGACAGTTCTTTTGGTTTTTTGTAATGAAACCGCAGATGTAATTGCTGTTTCCGCCACCGTCTTCACTTTACAAAACAGTTGTCCTTACACCGTCTGGCCGGGAATCCTCTCCGGCAACAGCAACACCCTCGGCGACGGCGGTTTTCCCCTCACCTCTGGCGCTTCCGTACAGCTAACCGCTCCTCCGGGATGGTCAGGCCGGTTCTGGGCACGCACCGGCTGCAGCTTCGATTCCTCCGGACACGGCAACTGCGTCACCGGAGACTGCGGCGGCGTTCTCAAATGCATCGGCGGCGGAGTTCCACCGACCACTCTCGCCGAGTTCACCGTCGGATCAGGCGCCTACGGCAAGGATTTCTACGACGTGAGTCTCGTCGACGGTTACAACGTCGAGATGGGGATCAAACCCCATGGAGGCTCCGGTGACTGCACATCCGCAGGCTGCGTCGCCGACGTCAACAGTGTCTGCCCTAGCGTGCTTCAGATCATGGATCCGCGTACGGGAATCGTCGCTGCGTGTAAGAGCGCTTGCGCGGCGTTTAATGCGCCGGAGTTCTGTTGCACAGGCGCTCACGCGACGCCGCAAACTTGTTCTCCGACGCATTTCTCGGCCGTGTTTAAGAACGCTTGCCCTAGCGCTTACAGTTACGCCTATGACGATGCGACGAGTACTTTCACTTGTTCTGGGGCTAACTACGTGATCACTTTCTGTCCCACCCGGTCTTAAGAATCAGAGCTCCGGTTTGGAATCGGGTAGGGTTTGTCTTTCACGTTTGTTTGCTTGCTATGCACGGAAAGATTATGACTTTTTATCATCTTCTTCTATTTAAAAAAAAAAAAGATTTTTCTAACCGTATGTAGTTGTTACACATCTCATTTGCATTGTTGATTTCATTTGTATCTTTTGGAATACATAATTACATCCTAACAAAACGATATCTGGTGGAATAAAGATGGATGCTTGATTAGAGATTAGATGGCTTCTTTGTTTTTAGGCCATAGCTTGTTGCATCTATAAACATGAGAGAGAGAGAGAGAGCAATAACAACATCTTCAATCAACCCAAAAGAGACAGAATTTAACTACTACTATATATACTCAAACCTTTTAAGCGATGGGAATGGGTAAGAATATGTGACCCAAGAGGACGGTTTGTTAGTGTATTTAGGAGCTTTAGTTGTTGCAGCTTGTTGACTGCAGTTTGTGATGAGAAATAGGAATGTTACCTGAGACATGACCAATGTCAAGTCGTTGCTCCTTTGTGTCTCTGGGTGATACACACACACAGAAAATATTAGAACACACGTACTACTTCGACAATTACCCACGCTACATACAACGCGTTCTTATCATATACACTCAACCCCACATCTAGCTATGTACAGCCTCCTAGCAAATCTCACCCTTAAAATATGTAAAGCCCATGTGGACGATCGATTATAAAAACACTGATTGTTAATGCGAAGAGCCCGACCCAAAATCAAACCCAACTATACTTCCTTTTTAATATTTTTTAATATAATTAAATTTGGAGAAGGAAAGAGAGATTCTTCCTCCTCGATTCCAGCGAAGGAAAAGCGTATTCCTCGTGAGCACTACCTTCTTCTTCTTCTTCTTCTTCTTCTTCTTCTTCTTCAGTCTACGTTCACACAATCTTCACCCTCACACCCATCCAAGCTCGTAGGATGACGTCAGATGGAGCTACGTCGACGTCAGCAGCGGCAGCAGCTGCGGCTGCAGCGAGGAGGAAACCGTCGTGGAGGGAGAGGGAGAACAATCGGAGGAGAGAGAGGAGGAGAAGAGCCGTTGCAGCGAAGATATACACAGGGCTAAGAGCACAAGGTGATTACAACCTCCCAAAACATTGCGATAACAATGAGGTCCTCAAGGCTCTCTGTTCTGAAGCTGGTTGGGTTGTTGAAGAAGATGGCACCACTTATCGCAAGGTCAATCCCCAATCTAATTTTCAGATCTGAGCTTATCTCTGTATAGATAGTGTAAATCTAATGACTTTCAATTGAGGGCTTGAATCTGATTCGAGCCTTCTTTTGATTAAAGATCATGTCTTTATTAAACGGATCTAATGTCTTAAAAAGTTAAATTTAGCATTTTTATTACTAATCTCAGAGTGATACGTGTGTTTTGTAAGAAACAGCTAATGGTCGTTAGGACCAAAGCTCTAAAAAACATGTCGGAACCTCAGCTTCTTGTCTTACTTTTCTGATAGATTCACATCTTAAATCAATTGTAATTCAGTAGTTCTGCTTCTTGAGCTATTAGCAGTCTTAAAGTCTTTACTTGAATCCAAAGTCTTTGCAGTTATTTCCTTACCGCTGATTTAGTTCTATAATGGTCGTTAGGACAAAAGCCTTAAAACATGTCCGAACCTCAGGGCATTGGTTTTTTTTTTGCAGTTTTTGTCTGAAATGTCTTTGCATTTGTTTCCTTACCGCTGATTGATTCTGACATTGTTTGTTTGTTTGTTTCATTTAAATCAACAGGGATGCAAGCCTCTACCTAGTGAGATAGCTGGGACATCGTATCATCATTACTCATCCCAAAACCAAAGCCCTCTTTCTTCAGCCTTTCAAAGTCCCATCCCTTCTTACCAAGTCAGCCCTTCTTCCTCATCTTTCCCCAGTCCTTCTCGTGGTGAACCAAACAACAACAGCTCCCCCTTCTTCCCCTTCCTCGGAAACGAAGGCATCC
The DNA here is from genome assembly GCF_020379485.1 of Brassica napus. Classification (NCBI taxonomy): domain Eukaryota; kingdom Viridiplantae; phylum Streptophyta; class Magnoliopsida; order Brassicales; family Brassicaceae; genus Brassica; species Brassica napus. The sequence continues at coordinate 33,597,501 of NC_063449.1, read as the reverse complement.
CTTCCTCTCTTCCTTCCCTCAGAATCTCAAACAGTTGTCCCGTCACTCCACCGCTCTCATCTCCAACTTCCAAGAACCCTAAACCTTTACCCAACTGGGAGTCTATTGCTAAGCAGTCAATGGCCAACGCTAAACAATCAATGGCGTCCTTTAACTATCCTTTCTACGCGGTTTCTGCGCCTGCTAGTCCCACTCATCGCCAGTTTCATGCTCCGGCGACTATACCTGAGTGTGATGAGTCTGACGCGTCCACTGTTGACTCTGGTCATTGGATAAGCTTTCAGAAGTTTGCACAACAGCAACCATTATCTGGCTCTATGGTGCCAACATCTCCTACTTTCAATCTTGTGAAACCTCCTCCTGTGCCTCAGCATATGTCTCCAAATGCTGCTGGCGTGTTCCAAGAGATTGGTCAAAGCTCTGAGTTTAAATTTGAGAATAGACAAGTTAAGCCGTGGGAAGGAGAGATGATACATGATGTTGGTATGGAGGATCTGGAGCTTACACTTGGAAACGGCAAGGCTCGTGGTTGACTTTGATCACTTGAAACTGAGAAGCTATTCTTCTTCCAGGTATCTCTGGATCGTTATGGAATCTCATTTGTTCAATTCATGAGCTTGATTTCAAAAGCATTATTTGTAGATAAAGATATGTCAAGATGTATGAATATTATTATGTTTCCTTACAAATGTTAACATTCATGAGCGGCTTGAAAGCGTTGTGTGTTGTCTTTATCAAATTAATTGGTGATGTATCATGTCTTGAGCCCATTTTGCTTCTCAACATCAAAGATCCATAATTTGCGTAACATGTTTTGTGACAAATCTGTATTTCCTTGCAGTTCAATATTTTTGTCAAAAACTAACACATATCATCAAATATCTAGTTAGACAAAGCTAGCTAGAAGAATAACACAACTACCTACAAATGCTACATTTCATAATGAATACACTCTTGAGTTGAGTCTGTCTTCTGAATACAAACAAGTCACATGGAACGCAAATTGAGTGCGGTCAGTCTCAGCATTACATTCTTGGTATCTGAAGCAAGCTGTAAGATGGTCATTCACAAAAGTTTGAAAGCCATCCCAACACAACTCCATCTCAACCTTAGCCTCACCTTCGCATGCCGTTTCTTTTTCCCTTTTTCTTTCTAACGGCTAACCACTAAAATCCTTATTGATGGGCCTCATCAACTCTTTAAAGCCTCATCAACAAACAAACAAGAATTGGTGTAAAGCTGTGTGTATTAAAAACTCTGCAACATCTTTTGATTCACAACCGTAACTGTACACTTCTACTGCATAGCCCTTGAGTAAAGAACTAAAAGACTAAAAGATTTATCTTCCTTTAAACTGGTCCGAGAGTGTTGAAATGGTCCCATGCTTCCTATAAGATTGAACCAGACAAAAAGAAAGAATTTAGATTCAAACGATCCTGCAATTTTTTAGAATCATCACAAACATTTTATTTGCTTGTGAGAGAGAACCTGTAATAACTCGAAAACTTTTTCAGCCATGTATTTCTGGTTGTCAGAAGCACCCTTCGGTTGTAGCTTATCTGGATGAAGGATTAGTAATGCTCTCTGGTACGATTTTCGAACTGCGTTTCCTTCTATCAAGTCCATAAGTGGAACCGCCTTCCATCCACACCCGGGCCATAGAATCTGTCAAGTAAAGCTTCCATAACATTACTTGTGCAAAAGGGCTAATCCGTAGACCCAATATGTTACCTCTGATAGAATACTTACATACTGCAGTGTGGACAACAGAGACCGGATGTTTCCGCTCTTTCCGCTTGACCACTTGCGGATTTTAGCATCGATGTTCTATACAGGTTCCGATTTCATTATGAGGTTTTGTATCGTAAAAAAGAGTATTATATCTCTTTGCAGTTTGCACTAGTGTTACCTGGATTTCTTCAGCATCGTTTTTGGTTTCTTCCAGAGAATTCTCATCTTGTGTTACATCCTCTACCTGCACAGCACATTACAAGTTCCAAGCCATTTATAAACAGAAACCTAAAAGCTAAGATTCAAAACTTGAAGGTTATATAGTGCATAATGTTAGCCTTACCATGAAATTTACATGAATAGGCTCGTCTATATCCTCTGAGGTAGTATGTGCTGACAGAAGAAAAACCCGGTGAGGTCAAATGTTCTTTAGTTCTTTAGTGATAAGAAGGTTTAATATCCGTAACACCAATCCAATAACTTACTTTTGCTCGGTTCCTGTCTCTTCTCTTGTTCAGTAACACCACTAGTCTTATTATTGTTCACGTTCACCCGATCTGAAACCTTTCTCTGAGTTGCCTGTGAAGGTTTCGGATCATGATCCCGCAAGAAGATTATTTACTTGTAACAAGGAATCACAAACAAAGAAACACCGTAACATGTAGCAAGATCTTAATTTGCGGATTAAGTACCATAGCCGGGATATCTGGAATCGGTTTCGTTTGTTGATCAGGAATGTTTCCAGTTTCTCTGGTCTTAGCGCCGTCTTTATTGATATCAGTAGCGAGACTTTCTTTAGCTCTCCATCTAGAGCTTTTACCAAGAGATTCCCCACCTGCTCCAGCCGAAGCTCCTTGACTGAAAATCTTAACAAAGTCCATCACTTTCCCTTTGACTCCATCTTTGCCAACTTCTGGTGCTGCGTGTGTACTAGCGAAGCAGGCTTTATCAGGCATCGGGCTATCCAAAGAGCTTCTTCTGCCTTGTTCTTTCTTTTTGATTCTTGAATCTCCATCAGAGCTTCCCATGGTCTTCGCTTCCATTCTATCTTTTCTCACTTCTCTTTTGAATACTATATCTTCATCTGTAATGACAGAAAAAACAAAACGAAGTCCATAAAAGGAAGCTAATCCAATCAAACTAAACAAACGTAATCCAAGCAAAAACCAACCTCGTCTCTTATCCTTGTCAGGTTTCACATTAGCTTCATGAGCTTTCGAGACATTGCCAGATAAAACTTTTTCAGACGTCGAATCAATTTCTGTTTTCTCATCTTTACCAGCTTTCTCAAAAGTAGTAGACCGCAAATCGCTCAGTGTTGTTGTAACGCCTGACCGCCCACAGCTAATGGGCCACCCACGTCCGCTCTCTCGGCCCGTGGGCCCATCCCGTTCCAGCGATCGGTCCGTTAATTTTTCTAAAGGCTCGAAATCATTGTTTACTGACCTTGCAATCACCACCCGAACTTTTCCCATGCTTTTGCCTCACTCGCATGCTATCGCGAATCACTTCCCGATAGGTCACCCATCCTTCCACTACTGCAGGTCAAGCACGCTTAACTCTGGAGTTCTTTCAGAATGTGTTCCGGAGAAGATAAGTCAACTTTGATGACATAAGTAGCCAAATCAATTCTCTTAAGCCTTTTCACATATCACAACTCGGTATGTTTCTCAGATTTAGCCATAAAGCTCAATCTAGAACTGCCCCAAATGACAACAGGAACTCCTTTATTAGACCACTTGTAGATAGAGAAGTGAAACTGCCTGCCTTTCCCATTAACAACTTGTGGAGAAACATAACCATCTGAACCTGATTTAGCAGCAGAGCCCACCATATCGGAAGTTCTTGACAAAGGAGAGCTCGAGGCAGTAGCTGAACCAAACGTGGGAATCTCTGTTGCTTTGACTTGTTTTGCATGAGATTCGGCTTCGTGAGGGAGAGGCTGAGCCGGGCTACGGATGTGTTTTGATGGTTCATTCGCTCCAAAAATATCGTCGAAGAAATCGTCAGCCGTGAAACGGCGACGGACGGATGTGTCTTCACCGAAAACAGGCTTCTCGTTTCTTACATTCCAAAGGTCATCTCGCGGAACCAGGGCGCTGTTGTCGACGTTGACGTCAAGCCGCCTGAGAGCTGTATCGCTGAAGCTATGACGAGTGAGTTCGTTAACTTTGGAACGTCGTTTAGGCGGACCACCAAAGACATCCCTGAAATCGATGTCCACGTCATCGCCGCCGGGATTAAGCAGCAGAGGTGGTGAGTTCGAGGCTAGTAGAAAGGTTTCTGAGCTTGGAAATGTCTGCATAGCACAAAAGGAATCTTGACAGAGCAAAACTGCTCTGAGAGGAATACAATACAGAGGAAAGACAAGGCTGAAACAAATCCTTCAGAAAAAGACAAGACAGGGCAAGAGAGAGGTAAGTGTGGGGTTCCATTTGATTTGAATTGAAGCCACAAAAGGGATGTTTGCGTTATTAAAGAGAAGAGATTCTTAACGTCTTCTTTGTTGTGGATAAAACACAGATAAGTCCAAAACCTTACACTCTCTTTGTCTTCCTCTCTCTCTCTTTCTTTAGCTACCTTGCGTAACAAGCATTCATCTCTCTCTATCATTCAGAACCATCTGGGAAGCTATCAAGCGCATCTTGTTTCCCATTAACATAAAACTCCACCACAGCTTGCATTCGACTGAGTTTATCTGGATGGTAATTCAAATGAACAATCACCGGCTTCAACTTCTTGAGCTCATGATCCTTTCTCACAGTCTTGAAAAGGACCTTACTGTTCATGAACTCGTACATATCCATGACTCTCTTTGAAGCGTGTAAGCCAGTGTATCCAGGATGCGAAGGGTAAAAGAGTTGCTCGTTGAAAACCGCTTGGTCCCATGCGTCTGCCTTGGAAAGCGTATCCGCCACGCGATCGAGTAGCTCGATTGAAGGAAGAGTTGGTCTTAGGTAGAAGAAGCCGGAATTGAAAACCCATATCCTCATAGTGTGAGCATACCTAGCCCATCCCATGGATGGTTCATCAAACCCATTGTTGAACCCATAAGCTGTGCTATTGTCATGGCCATCGCTCGTGGTCTCCACGTCAGAGTCTCTGTAAAGATGACCAAAAGGGTTCTGCAGAAAGACAATGTCCACATTTGATAGAAGAACACCATAGCCAAGCTGCAAGAACTCCCTCAAGACGCGGAACTTCAGCCCTGAAACAGTGTGATTACCTCCGCTAGTGTAATAGGCAACTCCGTTTGATTTGCAGAAATTTTCTATAGAATCATCCAACGCGACAACCAGGTAGTTTTGTATACCCACTCTCTTTACACTAGCGATCTGCACTTCCAACATTGGTTTCACATTTGAATTTGCAAGAACCACAATGATCTCGTTATTAACAGCTACTTTCTCTAATAGCTTTGCTAGTCTTGGGTTAAAAGACTCGTCGGAAACCACGGTTGGGTTAGTTCTGAGACTCTTGACGGTGCCAAAAGATCCAGCCTTGATCTCAGTTCCCAAAACTAAGACTTGTTTCCTTGTATTCTCCGTATCTTGTTCAGCTAACCGCACCTTCTCTGTTAGCTCTCTGACCTGCTTCCTTAACTCGGCGTTCTTTTCAGAGATCAATGCAAAGTCTGATTTGAGCATTTTGACCCGTTCAGACGATTCACACGAAGCCTGCCCTACCTGAAAAAGATAAATCTCACCCGTCAAACTCGAACATAGAGGTAAACATAATGATTGAACAAAATGCAATATGTAACCAATGAAGATGATGAATCCTCAAAACAAACAAAAGAACTCAGCAAGAGACTCAAATCTTGATATCTATCAACCGCCAAATATAGTTCTAGATACTGCGTTAATATTGAAACTTCAGAGCCCAACACAATGCATACAATTGCTCACGTGCGCAGTACATGCTCTAATTTTGATCTAACGACCGTGTACGTACATGCGTTTAGGGCGTAAGATTGTAAAGTACCTTAGAGGTCGTAGACTGCGAAAGGCGTTGTTCGTTAACTGTAAACGATGATCCCGAGTTGAAGAAGCCATCCGGGAACAAGACGGTGCAGATGCAACCGATGAGGATTCCGACGAGGATAGCGATCGCTATTCGAGATCCGCGGAGGTGATGGAGTCTGTCTCTGCGACCCGCCATAGTCATTTGAGTTTCTATGAGAAGACGCACTAGTGTTAGTCCTAATTGATAAACCCTTCCTTCCTTTCCCTCTGTGTGATTCAAATCCTTGTGTATTAAATTTTCTTTATTTTTAAAAATATAATAATACAGTAAGCAATATGATTGATTGATTTGGTTTCCTTAATTACTCTTCATTCCTTAATGTTTGTTCTAAATTCTAATGTCCATTTTTTAGTTAATTTATAGTGTACTTATTTAATATCTTAAGATTTATCAAACAATTAATTCCACAATCTATCTTGACTTGTTTGTGCTGACAGCTTTAGTCATTGTTCTTGATCAAATGTCATTTTAACATACAAAACTAAAGAGAAAGAAATAAGTTAAAAAGTGACTAAGTTTCCAAGGCGACCATAGTTCGAATCCTGACGCATATACATATTAAGCTCTGCAACTATTTTGGTAGCTAACTCACCATATATATATATATATATATATATATTCCATATTCTAACTAAAGTTACGGCCAATTAACAACAACAGTTCAGGTCATCTATGCAGAGGTCAGGCAAGATTGCCAAATCCACCACCACCACTATAGCTATTTTTTATTGAGGATTCAAAAAAAGCATTTGTGATCACAAAGATGATTAAATCATAAGCTAACCCCAAGGAAGATTCAAAAGAGTCACCAGTATCCCTTCCCTAAGCAGTTGAGACATCTTTGTACCCTGCAATACCAAAAGAAACAAAACCAAAGTTTCACTTCTGTCACAATCCGACACCATCGTCTTTTTTTTTTTGGAACAGAAACCAATTAGATATGTTGTTAATCAGACATTTGATACCTGTGACCATCGCAAGTAGGGCAAAGACATGGATTGATACAAACAGGATCATACAATGGCGACCATTTTATCGTTGCGTCTCCTTTGCATAGTTTGCATATGTAAAACCCTTTCCCACGACACGCTCCACAAGGCAACCCGCTCTTCTTCCGTTTCTCTTCTGTAGCGAGTCGAAATGCACCAAAGGCTGCCGCGGAAACCACGTTTATGGTCACGAACCCGCCGAGAGCTACGAGCACACTGTTTCTCAAGAATCGAATCGGTTCTAGTGGCGGCATATCCTCTACTGTGTCTCTTTTCGGAATTTCTTCGAACACCTTGTGTGCGTTTTCAGTTAAGGCTTTTCTCAACTCAATGTTTTTCTCGATTAGTATTATCACAGAAGCAGGAAGAACAAATATGGGTTGATAGCTATCTCCCGTCCAGTAAATGAGTGAACACAGAATCGTTCATCTAAGAGTTGCAGAGTCTTGCGGCTTTGGGAGGAAGAGAGAAGATAACGGGGTTTGAAGAAGATTGATGATGAGGTTACAATTACAGGCTTTGACCATTTTACCCTTTCAATAAGGGGAAGAAGAAGAACCAATACAAACCGAGATAACATCTTGGATTCGAATTGAAAGTACCAAACTGAGGTACATTTAATCGACCCGACTAAACCGAAATTACATCTTGGATCGGATCCCAATCGGGTGTACCAAACCGGATTAATTTCAACTAAACCGAGATACAAACGGAGATAATCCTAGTCTTTTAACTCGAAATCCTACTAAAGAGAAGATGACCACCATTTTGAGGCTGCATGGAGACAACCTGAAACCGTAATGCCTCAAAGATCGCAGCCAGACCATATTGGCCGCAGCCACTCCAAGATTATGTCCCGCTTAGAGTGTCATGGTTTATAAAACATATGGACATGCACTCTTAAGGTCTTGTAATATCATGCGTCTTGAAACAATAATAAATTGATTTTCAATCTGATTTTGAGAGTGCCACAAGAAAAACTACAGCGCGGTACAAATCTACAAGAGTTTGACTAAACAAGATGTGTCCCGAGAAACAAAAGCTACCGGTAAAACATTATTTTTTCTCGCCGGAGTGTTACAAAAATACAAAAAACTTCAAACGTTAACCGGTAACCAAAAAAAAAGTGGCAAAACGTTAAAAAAAAGTCCTTAACTTTCGTTGTCCAAAGCTTTGTTATCACCAAACAAACTCTCCCTTCTATTACCAAACCTACCACCTGAAGAATCAAGCCCTGACCCACCACGATACTTCATCTCCTGCGCTGTTGCTCTATAATTTGTAGCATCAACCGAACTTCTCGAGGTCGGGTCATTAGAAGCAACGGACCTGTAAGTACCTGCTGCTGCGCCAGGAGGGTACCGTGATGGAGAAACATATCTTCTTCTCAGATCCATGAGATCATCGTTGTTTCTCCTAGATGGCTCAGAGAAAGAAGCAGAAGAAGAGGAAGATGCGAAAGGATCGTCAGGTCCCCAAGCTGTGAGAGACTCTTTCTTCTTAGCGAAGAAATGCCACGCCCCGAATAAAAACAGTAGAAAGAAGAAGACAGGACTGCTCCATAGCATCGTGTTGAGTTCTCCTTTGGAACTCTGAAGCTTTGATTTGTATGTAGCCACGTATCCTTCGCCTAAACTCATCACAAGAAGCTTCTCACGGTCGCTTGCTACCAAAGGAGTAATCATCTTAAACTTGGTTTTAGATTGATGGCTCAAGAACGTTGACTTGAGATCTTCTAACGCAGCAGGGAAGAGCAGACGAGGACCCGTGGTTCTTACGTAGTGTTGAGTCGAGACATTGTATACAAACACTTTCTCTTCGCTGAGTAGCACAAGATAGCCTTTGATGGCTTGTAACGCAACAGGCTCTTGTATCTGAACCTTCTTCTTTGACCTCACTCTACATTTGAAATTCGTCACGTCGCCGAGAAGCAACACGTGGATGACTTCGCCTTCCGATGTGAATCCGTAAGCTTTAGACCTCTCGGAAGTGTCGAAAACGTAAGTTCTCGCTAGAGAGCTGTTCAAGCCTTCGCAGTCTGATTCTCTGATCTTCATGGTTCTCAAGTCTAGCGAACCAGCGCCGGTCTCGGTGAGAAACAACAGCCTCTGCTTCAAGAACACAAGAGGTCTACTCGTGGGGGTAACCGACCCGTGAACGGTTCTGTTCTCGGTGAAAACCGTTAGCTTTCCGGCGAGATCAGTCGCTAATATGTACCTAACACGACCCACGTGATGCACTTCTAGTAACGTCACCTCCAAACTATCCTCCGTGCCGTCAAACTTGCCAACATTCTCCATCACAGCTGAACTGAAATCTTCTCCCACAGAGCCCTCTCTGAGTCTATGCAACAAGACGGCTCCGCTTTGATGCCCCGTCACCACGAAGCTCTCGTTCTTATACACGGACATGTAAGAAACCATCGCGGTGATCGGCGAATCACAGCTGGTGAAAAACTCGACCAAAACGTCGCCGTTTCTCAAGAACACGTAGAGGTTACCACTCGAGTCCCCAACGGCGAAGTACTTGCTTAAACCTTCGTGGTCTTTAAAGGGCAACACGTTGATGCACGTTGCCTCGGAGTTTAGCTTCACGGCGGATGTGAACTCGAATCTCTCGGACCAGAAAGGACTGTACTTTGTCACTGAAAAGGCCTTGGCTTTCTCTTTAGCCCCATTACTACTGATCTCGTGTTTTTTACCAGTTTCGGACAGCTTAGCGTCTAGTCTAGCTACTACTTCCGTGAGATTCCTAACGAGCTCCTCGAGTCTATGCAACCTAGAATCTGAGTTCTCGTAGGGTACCGGATCGGACTCGGAAGCGGTTACGATCGGTGAAAGGAAGAGCAAACTAAAGGAGAAACAGAAGAGAAAGGACTTGCCTTTTTGAAGCCCGGCCATTAAAGAGTGCAACCAAGGTTTAGGAGATGGGTCTTCTTCTTTCTTTATTTTGCTTCTCTGAGATCAGGAAGTAACCGCCATTACCGCAGCAGATCTGTTGGAGTTTGGAGATCTGAAAGGAAGAAGATTTATCCGGTCGGAATCTATCTGGAGATTTTTCTTTTGGAAGTCAAACAACGTTGTGGTGTAAAGAAGATTAAAAAATAAGTTGTCTGATTCGAGATCTTTGTGTCCGAAACTCTCTGGTCTTCTTTGGTCTACGCTAAAGCTTAGGGGAAGATAAGAAGAACAAAAAGTTAATTATCTTCATATTATTTTTTAAAAATATTTATTAATAAAGTATCTATCTAATTTTGTATTTTTTTTGGTCAAATTTTGTATTTATATTTGCAAATTTACATATAGATACAATTTTGTGTATAAAACTCATATGAATAATTAATAGTGATATTCTTAGACGATTAATTTCTATCCATTTGAAAAAAATACTGAAATTTTGTTTCCATCAAATTACTGGAAGTTTATTGAATATAGTGAACAAAATGAACAAAACTTAGGTTCACCTTCACCCCTGAGTTGAACCTTTAAATTCACCTTCCCTCTTGTTACTAATCAAAATGCCACATAGATTAATAATAAAATAAATGATTTAAAAAAAAAAATCGAAAATAATTGAAAAAAATAATGACGCACATTTTAATGACGCTGACGCCACTAACTAAACCCTAAATCTTAAATTTTAAACCCTAAACCTTAAATCTAAATCCTAAACCCTAAATTCTAAACTCAAACTCTAAACTCTAAACCCAAACCCTATATCTTAAATCCAAATTCTAAACCCTAAACCCAAACCGTAAACTCTAAACCCAAACCCTAGATCTTAAACTCAAACCCTAGATCCTAAACCCAAACCTAGACTCTAAACCCAAATCTTAAACCCTAAAGAAACAACATCAACATTAACCCTAACCTTTAAGATATAGGATTTGGGTTAAGGGTTTACGATTTGAGTTTAGGGTGTAGGGATTAAGTTTGGATATATGGTTTTGAGTTTAGAGTCTATGATTTGGGTTTAGGATATAGGGTTTGGGTTTAGGGTTTACGGTTTGGGTTTAGGGTTTAGGATTTGGGTTTAGGATATAGGGTTCGAGTTTAAGGTTTACGGTTTGGGTTTAGGGTTTAGGATTTGGGTTTAGGGTTTAGGGTATAGATTTAAAATTTAGGGTTTAGTTAGTGGCGTTAGCATCATTAAAATTGACGTTATTATTTTTTTCAATTATTTCAGATTTTTTTAAATAAAATTAATCTATTTTATTATTAATTTACGTGGCATTTTGATTGATAATAAGAGGAGAGGTGAATTTAAAGGTTCACCTCGGGGGTGAACCTAATTCTTGTTCAAAATCTATTAGCAATTTTAATGTTCATCAATAAAACATTTCTATTTTTTTTGTAAATTAAATACTTATACAATTTTGTTCTTTGTTCGATGATTGTTGGATAACTTCATTCTATGCAGAATAAAAATTTACTGGAAAATTTATTTGAATATATAAAAAACAAAACTTATTATAGTAAATTCCAATCGCAGTGTCTAACAAAAGATCCGAGTGACTACGACGGATGATCTAATCTCACACTATACTCTCTTTATAGCAGCAACCTATGCGTACTTTGGGAAATGAGACTTGAATCTGATCTAAGAAAAATGCCAAACGCACGGTCCTACCGCAGTGGCCACACAAATACAAAGCGACATGATCCAGCGATTCATATTCACTACACGTGCAGTTTCATTGCCACAGTTCTCTTTTTTATTTTGTTTTTACTCTGTTTATCAAAAACTAATAGGAGAGTATACAAAATCTGTAATATTTAGTTGGGAAAAAATAAGAATTGCTTTCACAAGAATACGTTCAATTACCAGTCCTGTCTCTTCCTCTGATTCCCTTCGTTCTATGGTTTCAAGTTCAAAGGAGACATGTTCTTTACTTTAACCCAAACATTGATTACGTATTTCTGGTCGATAATTAAATCATCATAATCATAAAGTACAATAGTCCACTTCTACATGAACAAATAATATTTTAGAATAACAACTAGCTAGATTAAAAGGCGTTTAATTAAAGAAAAAGATTATAAACATTTGTCTCCTGCCTTATCACTCCGATTGTATACATTTAGATGTTATTCCTCAACTAGTATTATTCTTCCACGTATATATGAAGCACACGACCATAATGTATATCCATAAAACACACATAAATATCCGTATGCGAACCAATATAAATAGCTTGTCAACTGTCAACGTCCATACATAGACACAAAAGCGTAAATTCATGTATATGTCACATCAGTATATAAGATATTTAGTTTGGATGGATCCTCCTGAAATCGTGTTCTCACGATAGCTACGAGCAAGGAGCACCTTAGTTATATATAAAAGCCGGCCAACAGAAAACGATCAAGAACATAATCAAGAATATTTTTGTAGTTAATCCTCATGATTCTCCAAAATCTACCCATCTCTCTCCCGTAATAAAAACTCGGAGAAAGAGGAAAACCCTAATCCTCTCTTTCTCTCGGATCATTCAAGAAACAAAAAAAACTAAGAGATGAAGATGAGGAAGCTTTGTCCGAATTTAGACGATGAAGACGGGTTAGAGACGGTTTTAGAGGTTCCTGTGCCGGAAGAAATGTTTACGAAGATGGGAAGCAACGCGACGGGGAGGTGGAGGAATATGCATGCTCTTATGAAGGCCCATGCCGTCGTGACCGCAGTCGCTGCTGACATGAGAACGCCGGCGTCTTCGTCATCGATGAGTAATGTTAATATGCATATGCAGTCAAAATCAGATAATGAGTTTGTGGCGTTGTTGAAGATCGTGGGAAGCCCTCTTATTCCTTTTCATGTCCCTCTTGAATTTTGTCTCTCACGACCCATCAATGTCCCTTCCATCGTACGTCTATATCATCATGCTATCTATTTTGTGTTTTTCTTTTTGTTTGTACGTTGAATTTTCACCTGGTTTAATTTTGCGTCTTGATAGTTGTTTTAGGTTTGAATTTCCAACTTGTTTATATATATGGTTTACTAGTAGAATTCAAATGAGAAAACTGGAGTATAAGATACATAATTCATGAGATTAGCCTATAAACTACATGATTTACCCAGAGAGAACATTTATAGAGATAAAAAAACATGTATAGATATAAGATGTGTATGGGCATATAGTTTTCTCTTTTCTTGCTATAAAAATATATATATTTGATCATAATATATATATTTACCTTACATTATAAAACATACTTTTGGCTAAGTATATACGAAGAAAAAATTAGTATGTGGAATTTGATATATCTATATAGTTATAACGGTTTATTTGAAGGAGGCGTCAACGGCTAAATACATAGTGCAGCAATATGTTGCTGCATGTGGAGGTCCAGCCGCTTTGAACGCGGTGAAGAGCATGTATGCGGTGGGGCAGGTGCGGATGCAAGGCTCCGGGATGGTTGCTGGAGAGGATGAAGGGATAACAGCCACGCCGGTGCGGCTGGGGAAAGGCAATTTCGAAGTCGGAGGTTTTGTTTTATGGCAGAAGAATCCAAACCTTTGGTTCTTGGAGCTGGTGGTTTCCGGTTTCAAGATTAGCGCAGGTAGTGACGGCAAAGTGGCTTGGAACCAATCGTCCACCCAGCCTTCCCAAGCTCACCGTGGCCCTCCTCGTCCTCTCCGCCGGTTTTTTCAGGTACCCCTATATCTCAAACTTTAACCACTTAATGTTTACTTAATCATATCTCAAACTTTAACCACTTGACCATATATCTCAAACTTTAACCACTTAATGTTGTAGTTTACTGGTTTTGTATTAATGTTGTCATGGTTGAACATGGTACTATGCATATACGTGAACTATGAACAACTAAACTGGACTTAAGGCAATTAGTATGCATGGTCTTTAGAGAGTTTCTAGCAATACAAATTATAAAAAGACAGCAGAAATAGAATGAGTGATTGGTTGAACTGTAAAAAAAAATGTAAACTTTGTGTTGCATATGCTTTGGTGGTAACCATAAAATTATTGTTGTAAATTTTTGTGTAGAGATTTCTATTATAACTATATTAACTGTAGTTATAAGTTTGTGACAGTAGATATTTTAAAATACAACATGGTTAATTAAGCTCAAAGTTGTATATAATTTTCTTTTGCGAGAGAAATTAAATTGTTTATAAGATAATTATCTTTATTAATTAAATAATTTAAATTAATTAACAAACAATAATACAAATTATCAAAGATTATTAACGATAAAAATATCGTTAAGTCTAAAGTTTGTATGCATGCATTTGCATTTTGACATGTTAAATGTGGCAGGGACTTGATCCTAGGTGTACGGCTAGTCTCTTTTTAGACGCCGTGTGTATCGGCGAACAAACCGTTAACGGCGAAGACTGTTTCGTCCTAAAGGTAGAGACACCGGCAGATATACTCAAGGCGCAGTGTTCGGCTAACACGGAGGTGATCCACCACACGGTGTGGGGTTACTTCAGCCAAAGGACGGGACTTCTAGTAAAGTTTGGTGACACAAAGCTCGTGAGAGTCAGATCCGCTAGGGGTAAAAACGACGGCGTTTTCTGGGAGACAAGCATGGAGTCAATCATTGATGATTACATGTACGTTGACTCGGTCAACATAGCTCACAGTGGTCGAACGTTGACCACGCTTTATCGATACGGCGGAGCGGTTAATCATCGGAGAAGAATTGAGGAGAAGTGGAGGATTGAGGAAGTTGATTTTAATATTTGTGGGCTGTGTTTGGAGAGCTTCTTGCCACCGTCGGATATGAACAATGATCATTAAGTACCGTCGAGATAATTTGCCTCTTTGTTGTTGTATCTCTCTTTTCTTGTTAGATGGGTTTGTTTTTGGAAATTAGGTTTCATAACAGAAAAACAGAAAAAGAAAGAAAAATAGATCTACATGGAGTTGTTTCATTTTGGTCAAAATACATGTTGATAATTGTAAAAGATGAGTTTTGTGTTCGTTTTTGTTTAGTCAGAATAATTGTAGTTAGTTCACTGACCGAACCATTATAAAACGTTTTATATACACAAAACGACTAACCAGCCTCGAATTCAGGGGCGAAATGGGGTGCACTTGTACCAACTATAGTTAAATTTTTGTGTACACCAACTAAAATTTTAAATTGTGCACCTTTTCTTCTATCCTCCTACATGTTAAATTAAGTGATTTTTGCTTATATGTCGATCATTAATAAAATTTTAACAAATTTTTATAATTCATTAGTTGATGATTTTTAATTTTTATTTATTTAAATTAAATTTAAAAATTAAAGATAAGCTAGTACCAATTAATATCACTTACCAAATAATTTAAGAAATATTATGAATAATAACTTATGATAAGTAATTGTAGACATTATAGAAAGAC
Organism: Brassica napus; assembly: GCF_020379485.1. Taxonomy (NCBI): domain Eukaryota; kingdom Viridiplantae; phylum Streptophyta; class Magnoliopsida; order Brassicales; family Brassicaceae; genus Brassica; species Brassica napus. Next base: position 33,582,402 of record NC_063449.1, on the reverse strand, counting down.
TAGTAATGTTTGTTCAATTATTTTAATATTTATAAACTATATAAATATTGAGCGTAATTTTAATATAAAAATAAATATAATAAATTTATATTTATTTATATTCACATATAGTTATATAATAATTATTAGAGTCTTATAAAGCTTACAATGATTTATAAATTATTAATAAATGTTTTTAAAATTGAAAATTATTTATCATTGCTTACAAAATCAATTTATCATTATTTTAAAATTACTATAAGAGCATTTAAATCATTTACAAAAAGATAAATCATAATGTATATTAAAAGAGAAACCACTTAAGTAATTTTTGCTAACGAGTCGATCATTGGTGAAGTTTTAAGAAAATTGTTATAATCTGATCAGTCAAAGATTTTTAAATTTTATTTATTTAAATTAAATGTAAAAGTGAAAATTAAGTTTAGGGCCAATTAATTTTATTACGTGTCGATCATTGGTGAAGTCGTTAAGTTGTCCATACATGCTTTTTAATCATTTATAAATATTTAAACAATATAAATTATTTATCATGGTTCACAAAATCATTTTATCAGAATATTAAAATTATTATAAGAGCATATAAATCATTTGTAAGAGAAAACTAGAAAATTTTGGAGAATAATAAGAGATTTGCAATAAAAATGTTATATGTTTAATTTAAAAGATAAAAATAGCATGCTAGTTACATATCAACTTAAATGCGTGAGTATTGCAATGTACACCAATGCGTTAGTCGCTCAATATACAAGCTTTCATGATTTGACGGATTACATTCAACGGAACATGTGAGAACTTTGCGATTATAAAATGTTTTGCATCTAAGTCAAACTAACCACAAAATAGTAGATAAGGTAATATGATGATTCCAAGATGGGTTTTTGGTTCATTGATTATATAGTTTGTGTTACCATTTTGAGAGACATAGAGATATTTGGGGGAAACATGTAATAAAATTAAGAAGCGATTAGCAATGCATGTTAAATATGATGAGAAAATGATAATGAGAGAAAGAAGAGAGGCCGGAAAAGATAAATAGGAAGAAGATGCACAATATTTGTTGGAAGAGTTAATGTGATAATTGCATATGTAATGCCACCAGCATTTTTTATTATTAAATTAATATTCATTAGTTATATTGCATCAAATTTATGGTAATTTTGCGACTAAAAAATTACTCTGCATCAAAGTTAAATGAGGTGGTAGATAAAAGAATATGATGATTATAAAAATTTTAAAGTATATTTTTGGTTTACTGATCGTGAATTTGTTAAATTATTTTTTTTCTTGTCAGCCGAGTTTGTTAATCATTTGATCAAAATCATGTAAAATACATATTTTTCAATTTAGATATTATTGAAGTATCATTAATTTCTATCTATTAGCACAAGACTTAAAGAATAAGATGAACCCTGCAGTTAAGAATCCCATAGGAAGATCCAATTCTTCCCTTCCTGAAAGTGACTATAACAAACACCATAACCACACAAAAGGTTGTACATATGGTTATTGTAAAAACTCTCTTTTGAGCTTTCAAATAGTCTTCTAAAAGGTAAACACCGCTAGAGTGATAACTTTTCTGATGCTTTGCATCAACACGTGTATGTTGTGGTACACCAGAACCATCTTCTCATGCTCTAGATCTCTACTTCTCTGCAAAGTATAAAGAATAATGTGACTGACCACGTAAGTATGTTAAAATTAATATTATTGAATTTTAACATATACTACTTATTAGCAGTGATATTTCAGCTGTTTTTTTGTAACTATAACGAAAATATCTTCTGTTTGGTAATAGACTAATAGTAAATAATTATGATTGATGTTTGTGTGTGTTATCTATCCATGCTTTTGTGTCTCTTAGGGAAATTCATGTTCACCCTAAACCCACAAGTCTGCCAAACAAGTAAAAGTTGATTTTTCGTTTTTTGGACATAAACAAGAAAATATATATGATTACGAGAAACTGAAAAAAATAAACAAACCAGTTGTGTAGAATTTAATGAAACCATTTTTGATAATGATATAACGTTTTGTACATTGTTTACATACACCTCACACTTCTAAAAATATAGTACTGAATTATTTTTTCAAACTATTTGGAAGCTAAAATTATTTTTTAATATTTTAATAATTATTCTAAATTTACTACAGTGTACATATATATTTTTTATATAATATTTATATCTGTAATTCGCGGACAACTACATAGGTTAGGTGGTATATTAATTCACTAAACATATTTACGAAAAAATCTATTTAAATACAAGAAAATTTGTAACGTTTTAGCTAAAATATAATTATTTATTTAATATTTGTGTCCCTATCATTGGCAAGAGGAATTAACTGGTATGAAGTACAATTGCTAAACAATGGATCAAAAGAATACCCGTTTAATATCCCATTGGACCATACTCAAGCGAACCGAGTTACTTACTATCTGGCCCATTAAACCGAGTCCATTAAAACGAAACCCTAGATCGTGAGAAACAAACACATATAAATCTCGATCTTTTCGATTCTTAAAGCACACAACCTATCTAACACTTTCGCCTACAGTCGCTCTTTGGGGTATGATGATTATTGTTTCTCTGTCTGCGTACATTTATAGATGATTGTAGTGTGGTTTGACATGTTTATTTATTCGATTTCGATTGATATGAATGCATCTGTTTACCCACTTATCGACCCACTGCGAGTAAAATCACAAGAATGGTAGATGAGTTAAGAATGGGTGCATAGATCGAGACGGTTATCTTACCAACCCATTGCATAATTTCTTTTGTTTTGGCGTCAAATGAATCGACCGAAACTTTCTCTTTTGTAATTAGATTTTTATTGGGTGTAGCATTATTTTGGCAGATGAAGAATTGATTAATATTATGCTTAAAACACACAGAAGAATAGTGTTGATAAACAATCTCCGCTTATTATCTGATGCCAATGTCTCTTTTGCAATCAAATTTGGTTTTTAATATTCTTATGTTGTTTATAATTGGATGAAACAATGATGAGATAACAGCAGACGGGCGGTCTGAATTGATGCCATGTAGATTGTCTGCCATCGCTACATTTTTTAGTAGCTTCTCTGAGTTATTTTTTGTTTAATCTTTTTCTAATGAGGTTTTTGCAATGATGAATTTGCTTATAATATGTCTGGACATATGAGATTATTAAATCTTTGATATGAACTGGTGCAAATTTTCTGAGCTTTCTTCAGAATTTTCCTACTATCAAAACCAATATATGAGTCTGTATTTATACTTTGGTTCTCGATGAACATTTCTAACAATATACATAGATCATTTTGCTTGTCTGACTCAGTGGAATGGTGCTCTTCTTTGTCGTCAATTGTTAGAGCTTCTGCATTGGAAATTTTATTGTCACAGCCTCTCACTAATTATCAGATTTGAGAGATTTTTACATAAATTTCCCTATTAATGAGAGACCGTGATTAGAGGATCTCCACTGCGGATGACCATACGTTCTGTGGCTATACCTTTGAAGAAAAGGATCGCGCAGAAGAAAAGGATCGTGCAGAGGAAGGTTTTAATCCCAATCCGTGGTGAAATTATTTTCTAGAAAGCTGACATTCCTTGTATCTACATTCAAATAAAGGTCTGTGTCCAAGATTTGAAGGTCTGTGTCCAAGTTTGTCTATTGTAAAAGCGGTTGTGGCGGCATTGTCAGAGCTTAATATTTGATCTTTATCCTATGATAGATGTAAATGTACATGTACAAATATTTATCCTATACTTGCAAACTGCCTCTTCAAATCAAGTAATCAATCTATTTCAAAGATTACTCGTCGTGTCTACAAAAACAATAACGAATCGAACTAGCTAGTTGTTTTACTTTCATATGACACTAATCCAACCATAGTAGTATTAGTAGAATCAACGTACGTACATTTTTTTTTTTTTTTGTGCAACTATCAACGTACGTACATATAATTCAGAAAATAGTCTTGTTATAGACTAGACTAGACATTTTTCGTTTTGGATTTATAATTAAAATATTTATTTTAAAAATCTCTTATGTTTTGGGTATGTGTCATATCTGGGTGGGTTAGCATATATTTTTTTTTTTTTAACGTCTGATTAATTATGCTATTACAACGATGATAAATATAGACGATTCTATAGCCGACAATTCTACCATCATATGAGAATCCACGTCTGACTGCATCGCTCCGAGCCGCCCTATGAGATCCATGTTCGATGATACGCATTTGCACCATACTGAAGATTCACCGTAACCCTTTTTCTCCATGATCTGCATAATTTGCGTTTTCTGAGGTTTGAACCCCAGATATCCTGGTGTAGAAGTATTAATGAACCCTTAGTCAAACCACTGGACTAAGGGGCTTCCACAGGTTAGCATATTTAAGATTCGAAAGGACCCAAAATATTTAAATCCTATCAAAATTTGTCATGTTAGTTTAAATTTTACAAAATAACAATAACTATTAATAATTGAATTTAAACATTTCTAAATAAAAATTTATATAATTTGCAACTAAATCATATACCAGAACATATAAAATATAATATATGGAGTCATAGTTTTCAGTATTCAGGTTTTAGGTCAAATCTGCATTGACTTTTTCGGGTCGAATCTATTCGAATTAGTTTTTCAAGTTTGAGTCTATTTAGATCGGGTTTTTTCGGTTTCCATTTTGTTGCGTAAAATAGTTTTAAATCCAACTAAATATTTGTAAATAAATAATTTGATTTTAAATCAGATATTTGCAAATATTTTCGAATCGGTTTTAATCCAGATTTTCGGATTTGCATACCATAATCAAATAAATCGCTAACAGAAAACGTTGAGACTAGTGCTGCGGTTAAGAATAAAATCTTAATCAAGTAGTGAACCAAACAACTCTTGTTCGGGTAACACTATCGGTTCGGTTCGGTTAATATATTCAAAAATCAAATCTACTATATCTACAATAAATCTCCACGAATCGAACCGAACCGAACACTTTGGTTAAAGATTTTTGATTTTTATTCGGTTTGGCATCGAAATGAACCGCGTCGTCTCTCTTCGCTAATGAAAAACCCAAAATCACTGGGGGCAGCAGCATTCGGATAAACCTTCCAAGTCTCCGCTCATTCATGGCCATCCTCTCTATCTCATTCCCTCTCATCATCTCCTCTTTCCTCCGTCCTCACGCCTCTCCTCGTTTCCTCCACCTCCCTCGCTACCTTCCTCGATCCCCTTACCGGCGATTTCACCGCACCGCCGTCTCCTCCAATGTTCATCATCACCCTTCCCATCGCAAGCCCGATGATAATGACAGCAACTCCGTCTCTATTCCTACATTCCAACAAGCAATTCAACGCCTCCAGGTTCGTTCTCCCCAATTCACTCTTAATCATTCGAGATTAGATATGTGTATGCATCTATGCGCATGTTAGCAGTCAGTTATATGGTTAGAGTGTACGTTAGCTAATCTTAACGTGTATATAAACAGAACCATAGTGTGAATTAATGTGAAGAAGATTCATCCTCTTCATAACAAACTTCTTTCACTCTCCTATCATCCTTCTTCACAGAGCTCCCGTAAACCTTGATACATTCTCTTTATTGCTTTCTCTACTCTTTTTCAGGAGTATTGGGCTTCTGTTGGATGCGCCGTTATGCAGCCCAGCAACACCGAGGTTAGTATCCCAAATTACACTATCTCTCTGATTGACTATTCTCATTACTTGTTAACTTGTCTTTTAAGGTTGGAGCTGGCACTATGAATCCTTCCACGTTTTTGAGGGTTCTTGGCCCTGAGCCATGGAATGTTGCCTATGTTGAGCCTAGCATTCGTCCTGACGATAGTCGGTATGGAGAGAATCCCAATAGGCTTCAAAGGCACACTCAGTTTCAGGTCATCTTGAAACCTGATCCTGGGAACTCTCAAGACCTCTTTATCAACAGTCTCTCTGCTTTAGGTACTCGCAAACTTCTTTCCCCTTGAAATGCTTCCACCTAAGCTATGTCTCAGTTAAAACATAAATTTTGAGACTTTCAATGTTACTTGTATATGCACAATACTATTTTGAATTTTTCTCCTTATGCTGGTAACTATTTGGTTATGATAAGGTTGTCTTTATGGTGCATCTCTGGAGGAAACTCCCTCTCGGTATTTCTGCTTACTACTATTTCTTTTACTCCCTTTATAGGAATTGATGTGACTCAACACGATATACGGTTTGTCGAAGACAATTGGGAGAGTCCGGTAATTTGTCAAATTCATAATACGAGGTTTTCCATTTCTCACTATATTGTCAGAGAGGGCTTAGAGCGTGGCAGTGTCTGTTCATTTGAATGACTTACAGGTGCTTGGTGCTTGGGGATTGGGCTGGGAGATTTGGATGGATGGTATGGAAATCACTCAGTTTACTTACTTTCAGCAGGTAATTTTTCATTTTATGTTAAAACATTTCTAAAAATCAAATGTAAGATTAGGGTAAATTCTACCTTTTACTCTCTATCTAGAACGACAATTCTAAACTTTGCTTCGTTCTAGGCTGGAAGCCTTCAGCTGTCTCCAGTATCTGTTGAAATAACTTATGGGCTTGAGCGCATCCTCATGTTGCTTCAGGTCAGTTTTGTACCCTCTTTCTTACTTTATCTTTCTTTTATCAAGGATGCACACATTTTTCCTTTTAGGTTCTTTTAGTTTGCCTTAAATTAGCCTTTTGTGTTAACTGACAGGAAGTTGACCATTTCAAGAAGATTTTATATGCTGATGGAATCACTTACGGGGAACTTTTCTTGGAAAATGAGTAAAAGACTTGTGGATATTTAATCATACAGTATCAAAATTATCCTGTGTAATCCTGTTTCCAGACTGATATTTGGGTGTTTGCAGGAAGGAAATGAGCTCATATTATCTTGAGCATGCTAGCGTGGACCGTCTTCAAAAGCATTTCGATTCTTTTGACGAAGAAGCACGTTCCTTGCTTGCCTTAGGCCTTCCAATCCCTGCGTATGTTTATCACATGCTTATGGTCGTCCATTGTCTTCTTTATATTTAACTACTGCCTCTTGAATTTAACAAAATTGCTTGGGGGCATGTGCTAGGTATGACCAGCTACTGAAGACATCTCACGCTTTTAACATCTTAGATGCTAGAGGTTTCGTCGGTGTAACTGAACGTGCTCGTTATTTTGGTCGAATGCGCAGGTAAGATCTGTTCCAGTTTTCTGAAAGTGTATTACTGAAATGATTTAAACAAGTTTTTACTTGTAAATATGTGCTTATTTGTGATTCTATGCATCATTTTTGAAAGAATAGCTTGGCTCGCCAATGTGCCCAACTGTGGTTAAAGACACGTGAATCTCTTGGACATCCTCTTGGTGTTGCCTCTGAACATATTCCTCCCATTCACCACGGAGCAGCTTTGGAAAATGTGGCTGAAAAGGTTGTCCCAGTTTTCTAAGTTGAGAATTTACAATCGGAGCTTTGTTGCTGATTATTTCATTTTTGATTAATCGTGGGATATTAGTCGGCGAAATATTCTTGTGACGCTAATATCTTCAGTACTAGTTGTTCATATGTTCTGTTATGAAAACATTTCTGAAGTTGTTAAATAAGATATGGTTTCCTCTTTTGTTGTTTATGTTGTTTTCAATCGTCACAGGTTCCTGAGGATCCAAGATCATTTATCATTGAGATAGGGACTGAAGAGATGCCACCTCCAGATGTTATCAATGCTAGCGAACAAGTATATTTTCACTTCATTTCGAGAAACTTAAAATTTCCCTCTATCGCTGACTTATAGGGACTTTTGTGTTAGCTTTCTTCTGATAGATTGGGCATCGAGTAATAATCCTTGTTAATCGTGCAGCTCAGGGTTTTAGTCGTACAATTGTTGGAGAACCAAAGACTGCGGCATGGCGTTGTGAAAGCATTTGGCACACCTCGTAGGCTAGTGGTAATTAATAATATGTCTCACTTTTAAATGTTATTGCTACAATGTCAGCTCTATAACAACATAAATCCAATCTTACAGATAAAGTGCTGGTTGACACCAAATCTTCCTGTTTATTCTTTGAGATTGTTGTCCCCTTGTGTTTTATGTGAGAATGTAAAATTTAAAGAAACCTATCTGAAGTTTTTGGGTTGTGGGTTATTGTGTTAAATCATGGAAGTCTTGAAGCTTTTTGGAACGCATTCTTCTTCTTAGAGCAGTTTAAACTGACAGCCCCTTTTTCAGGTTCTAGTTGTTGCTATGTCCCCTAAGCAGCTGGAAGAGGAGGTTGAAGTTCGAGGACCCCCTGCGTCTAAAGCGTTTGATGATCAAGGAAATCCTACAAAGGTTTTTCTTTCGCTTTGGTCCTTTCTGCTCCTCAGGCACGGCTAGGCTAATTAAATTGACTATTGAAAGTATTTTGGTAGACAGTACTGGAATTGAAGGAAAAAGCATATGAATTACTTATACACTGGCCTTTAGATACGCTTGTGTTTTTTAGCAAGCATTGACTGCCTTAAGATATGTAATCAATTTCTCGGTGTTCTAATTTGCCAGGCTGCAGATGGCTTTAGCCGTAGATATGGCGTTCCGTTGGAAAAATTGTACAGAAAAGTTGACGGTTGGTGCATCTCCATAAGCAAATTCCCTGTTCTGCTTTCTTTGTTTAGCTTTTTTTTTCATTTTTCATCTTTTTGTCTTTTTTTTTTCAGGGAAGACAGAATATGTTCACGCACGAGTTACACAGCTAGCTCGACTTGCGTTGGAGGTTCTCTTCCTTGACTCCTCATGTTGAGCTTAGGAACTATTATTTTCATGTTTTATGAATTAGAAAAGAGAAATCTACTTGACATTTTTATATCCTAGTTTAACAAATTATTAATGTTCACATATCCTTCTTCGTTTTAATAGGTGAGCTTGTAGTTTTAGCGTTCCAAGACCTGTGCTTCACTACTATATTGGCATTTGAGTTTTTCCTCAAAGGAAAACTACAATTAATTTGCTAAGGATACAATTTTTGTGATCTTGTGTATTGTAGGTCCTGTCAGAAGAATTACCAGGTATACTGGCTAAAATATCGTTCCCAAAGTCAATGCGCTGGAACTCGTCAGTATGTAACATTAAACGAGATACTCATTTATTAGTTTATATAGCCATAGGCTCAATTGTAAAACAAGGATTTTAATTACTGCTATTTGTCTTCTGGTAAGCAGGTAATGTTTAGCAGGCCAGTTCGCTGGGTTATGGCCTTACATGGGGATCTGGTTGTACCATTCTGCTTTGCTGGCAACACAAGGTATGTTTACCTGGCTACACTCGAGTATCCACGCTTCTTAATTAAATATTTTGCATATCGTTATCTTCCTCTAGCAGTTGGGATTTCAATATTATTTCTAAATGAAATATTAGTTTTTTTTTAATATTTGTTTCGTTTTCAAAATGCAGTGGAAATGTTTCTTTTGGACTTCGCAACACTGCTTCAGCAACACTGTTGGTATGAATTTAGTCTGCACCGTCGTGGACTCGTCTATAGGCATATTTGGATCTCATGCTTTAAATGTGCATTTTATGGTCTTATTGGCAGGTAGATACTGCAGAGTCCTATGAAGATACTATGAGGAATGCTGGAATCAATATTGAGATTGAGGCATGCCCTTCATATATTCTTCTCTAACCATTGTTTCAAATTTTTCATTTTTTTTAACTTTCAGCAGGATGGCCAATTTTTTTTTCTTTTAGATTTCTATTTATGGATCTATATGATTTGTTAACATAATTTACAGGAAAGGAAGAAAATCATTCTTGACAAGTCAAATGCATTAGCAAAAAGTGTTAATGGGCGAGTTGTTGTCCAGCAGAACTTACTTAATGAGGTAACTTATGGCGTTATCAGTGATATTCTCTAAAATGGCTCCAAGACATTATCTTCACATCTTTACAAAGAAGTTAATTTAATTCATGGTGTTCTCCAGGTTGCAAATCTCGTCGAAGCTCCTGTGCCATTAATTGGAAAGTTTAAGGAATCATTTTTAGAATTACCAGATGAGCTATTAACTATTGTAAGCTCTTTATACCGTGTAATTTACTCATAATTTCTCTTAACTCTCTGTCAAGTATGCATATCTAATTCGTTGCCTTATTATACTGTAACCCTCCAGGTTATGCAGAAGCACCAGAAATATTTTTCCCTTACTGATGAGAGTGGAAAGCTATTGCCTTACTTTATTGCTGTACGACACTCTGGCCTTGCATTTTCTTCTGTTGCATGCTTTTTGAAATGGCACAACAAGTTGTTAATAGCTAACGAAAGATAGTGACTTGCTTTAGGTTGCTAATGGTGCAATTAATGAGGATGTGGTGAGGAAAGGAAATGAAGCAGTTCTCAGGTTGAGATGTGTAATAATAAGTGACTAAAATCTTTACTCAATTGATAGATGATCTAGACCAAGTCAAAAGCATCCAATGGCAATGTTTGACTTTTACAGGGCACGCTATGAAGATGCGAAGTTCTTCTATGGGGTGGACACAAGGAAAAAGTTTTCTGAATTTCGAGATCAGCTTAAGGGAATTCTTTTCCACGTAAGTTTCACAGCGGTTTTAATGGTTCGGTACTCGTACAAGTAATAAAAACAAGCGATGTAATTTGAAATTAGTAGCACATACAACACAACCGTTTCATTCATGTTTATGTGAATCTACAGGAAAAGCTGGGAACGATGCTGGATAAGATGAACCGTCTAGAAAAGATGGTAACTAAGCTTTGTTTGGCCCTCGAAATTGATGAAGATCTGCTTCCGGTTGTGGGGGAGGCTGCCTCACTTGCTCTGTCAGACCTTGCAACTGCTGTGGTTACAGAATTTACTGCCCTCTCAGGAATAATGGCTCGTCATTATGCTCTCCGAGATGGCTATTCAGAGCAGGTAATGGACTTGTGTCTGCTTCGTTTGTATAAAAATAGTTAATAGTCTTTAGCTACTAGCGTACTATGGTATACATCTATTAGCATGTGGTATTGTACAACAATCGTTTCCTCTTGGGTGCAGATTGCAGAAGCTTTGCTGGAAATCACACTTCCTAGATTTTCCGGAGATGTCATCCCTAAAACAGATGCAGGAATGGTTTTGGCAATAGGTGATAGGTAATGTGAAAGCTTCAACTTTAAGTGTCCCTTCAATATATTTCTATTCCAAAATGACCTTGTTGCTGATTTGGTGCAGAGCTAAATTACACATACTTCTGATATTATTGTGATCATATATACTAAAACTTATGCTTGTTTCTAGATTGGATAGCCTCGTTGGTCTATTTGCTGCTGGTTGCCAGCCAAGTTCAACAAATGACCCATTTGGCCTTAGAAGAATATCTTATGGCTTAGTAAGTTTGTAGATGTTCTGATCTAAAAAAGAAGTTATGATTTGTCATTTTATGGTTGCATGAGCCTTATGGATACCAATCAATAACGTATGCTACAGGTTCAGATTTTGGTTGAGAAGGATAAAAATGTCAACTTTAAACATGCTCTAGAAATTGCAGCCAGTGTACAACCAGTAAAGGTTGAGGCAAACACTTTAGACGATGTAAGAATCAAGTACTCTCATAGCTGTTGAGTTGGGTCAAAAATATTGTTTCCCCATTTATAGGTTGCAAGCCATCATCTGAAAAACGTTCTTGACATAATTAACTGTTTTATTGTTTTTAGGTGTATCAATTTGTTACTCGAAGACTGGAACAGCTTCTGGTTTGTGAAACATTCCGTTATGCTTATCTTTTGGCTTTCTAATTCTATTGGATACTATTCATTGGTTCTTGAAACTAAATGACCCTAGTGTCTAGTTTTTGAAACAATGTTGGATCCCTTTTATAGGTTGACAGCGGAGTAAGCCCTGAAGTAGTTAGGTCTGTCCTTGCAGAGCGTGGGAATGATCCTTGTCTGGCAGCACGAACAGCATACGAGGTAATTGGATTGAGAGATGATCCAATAGTGAGTATATAGGTGATAATTGTGAAGTATGTTGCATCACTCTCCTACAAGCCAGAGTATTATGACGGTCGGATCAGTTTTATTTAAATAAAGCTCATCTGCTTGTTAGTATTAGAGAGACTAGAAACCAGACTGGATATTAATGTTGGTAAGGAAGATGGTGTTTTCTCATCTGTTGTCAGCAGAAAATGGGATTGGTTTATGGCCTTAAAAAGTCAACGGGTTCCTACAGTAGCTCGGTAGTTTTACAAAGAGAGGTTTATATGTTCCTTATAGCAATTGGTTGCTCTCAATATGCTGGTGGTTCACTAAACCTGAAACGTTGTTAACTTATGGGTTTGAATGTTGTTACGCAGTTGATAGGCTCAAAACATATTGAATTTGCTCATTAAGAAGCTAATATTTTGCTGATGCCTTGCAGATGGAAAAGCTGAGCAAAGGTGAGATCTTTCCGAAGATAGTGGAAGCATATTCTCGTCCCACACGGATTGTCCGTGGGAAAGATGTTGATGTTGGAGTTGAGGTACATGAGGTTTCTTGTCTGATAAAATGGCATCTGTGAAACTTGCAGCTTCTAAGTTCTAGCATTGAATGATGTAAAAAAAAATCAGGTGGATGAGGCTGTATTTGAGACTTCCCAAGAGAAAGAGTTGTGGAGCATTTACACCTCCATCAAAGATCGAATTCACAGTGGTAATTCAACTTCCTTCTCTAATACCGGAATGGTTCAGTCATACAAACTCAAATTTCTCAAACGGCTTCCAATTTTGTTTCCAGGCATAGGAATCGAGGAGTTCACTGAGATATCGACGCAGTTGGTGGAGCCACTGGAGGATTTCTTCAACAATGTGTTTGTGATGGTGGTAAGTTGAAACTTTGTTTGTTCACACATTGTGCTCGAGTTGAGAGCCTTTATGGTTTTGACTTTTATAACTGGTTGCTGCAGGAGGAAGAAAAAGTGAGAAAGAACAGACTGGCTCTTCTAAATAACATTGCCAGTCTTCCCTCAGGAATCGCTGACCTTTCATTTTTGCCTGGTTTTTGAGGTTTTTGACTTGTAATCTTTCTGTTGAGCGGACAAAATACAAGTTCAAGCATAGAGAATCAAAGGGCGTTGCAGACTGTTTAACAAAACAAACAGGCAATGGAGTATTATTTGTATGGTTTATTTGATCGAATCAACTCTTGTCGCAAAGAGAGAGTATACAATTAGTTCATTGATCCGCTGCATGAGCATGGAACCTATTGTCTTGAATTGAACTTGTTCTCGCATTCTGATAAGGTTATTTATCCAAGTGACTCGCATGATGTTTGTAAAAAAGGATTCTTAGCCTCAATTTTGCCTCTAAAACCTTTGAAAATAAAAAAAAGTTAACATCGCAATTGCTTCTGAATATACTGGGGAAAGTCCTAAACAAACAGTTTTCAAAACTCGCAAGACAAACGTCCAGCGAAACAAAGCTCTAAACAAAGAAGTAGCCGAGATTCTTGTGTGTTGTCATCAATAGTTTATCCTAAGTGGGCCTAATCTTTTATTATAATCCAAGCCCACTAAAATAATATCATAAGCCCGTCAAGAGAGAAACCCTAAATAAAGGGAAAACATATCTTCCGTGAGGTAAAAACTAAACCTCTCTCTCTCTCTCTCGTGTAGTTGAATATCGATTCAATGATTGATTCTACTTGCCAATTTTGTGTACTTATATAGATTATTTTATGTTTCTTTTCGGTCGATTTTAGTAAATGGACTCCTACTCGTCATCGTCGCCGCCTATGGGTGCTTCTCCATCTCCAGAGGCACTGATGGAACAAATTCAGGCGCAGCTCGCTGAAGCTTACGCCAAGGAGCTCATCGAGACCATGAGAGAAAAATGCTTTGATAAATGCATAACGAAGCCAGGATCAAGCCTCAGCAGTGGTGAGAGCAGCTGCATCTCTAGATGTGTTGATCGTTACCTGGAAGCTACTGGTATCATCAGCCGTTCTCTTTTCAGCCAACAACGTTGAACATCACAAAACACTATTTCACTTGTCTGTTTTTTTTTTTTTAAAAAAAACTTTGGTGGAGTCTTTGTTGTTATTGCTCATTGGTTGTTTGGGAATCAAATATGATTTTATTCTATAAACTTCTAATTTGATTAGTTTTATTTTCCCATGGGGTTTTTTTTTAATCAATTAATGGGGAGAGATTACGAGATTAGCGGTTGTTAATTTGATATTTGTGTAGATTGTCTGCCATTGTTACGGTTTAGTAGCTTCTTTGTGCAATGATCATTGATACAAGTGTTCAAAACTTCTTCTTCGCTTTCTATCGATGTTTATTTACTAAACTTGAGTGTTTCCCCACTGAGCCAACCAAACCAGTTCTGAAGGCGTTATATTGTTATAACCAACCCTTTTGAAATGGAATAATTATATAGCTTTGAGAGCGAGCGAGAGAGAGAGGTTTATAAATTATATAAGTATGTGTTTATAAGTAACTCTTACACTCAAAAGCATTTATATTTACATGAAGTAGGTAAAACCAGCAACAACCTTTGTTTTCTTTCAGTCTGAATCTCAAGTCTCAACAAACAACAAGAAAAAGACGAATGATTCCTTTCAAAAATTTAAGTCACAAATATGAAAGAAAAAACAAGAAGAAAGATTATATGCTACACAGCAATATTTTAAGATTATCAGTCAAAAAGAGATCTGCAACGGGGTGGAGTTATAGAGACAGAGAAGGTGGTTTGAGTGAAGACTAGATAAGCCTTCTTCTGAAGTTTCTGGTGGTTGATTGATAGGTACGCACAAGAAGGCCAACCCCAATGCCCAGACCTACACATACACCAAGTCCAATTCCCACACCAACCCTCACACCCGCATTGAACCACGACATTTCGCCATCTTCACCATCTGCGTACTCTCTTCCCATATACATGTCGCCGTACTCTCCTTCATACTCTTGTTTATAGCTTCCGTATTCTGTCACCTACACACACACAAAAAAAGGAACTCAGCAAAAGAGACATTTATAGAGATAGTCAAGTAAAGGATACAATGACCATTCAGTCACTTGTAGAATAGAGGCTAATGTTATTTTTTTTTGCTCCAATCTTAACACTTCTTTCGGATTGTATCTCATGCTAGTGCCTACACCTCCATGACTTTAGGTGGAAGTTATAGACATTAGACATTGAAATATAGTTAAAGGGAAGCTATTAACATTGGCTCTTCAGTTGGGAAACATTATCCAGAGTAAGTTTATGCATAAACTAAACATATACTGTGGCACTACATGTGATAATCAGAGGATGTTTCAATCAATGGGTCATAAAAAAACTGGCTGTAGCAGACAGAAGGATAAGAATTCAGATATTAAAAATCAAGGACAATAGACAAATGGGAGAGAGAGAGATAGCTATCTACTATTCTACTGACTTGTAAAACGTGTCAGGCCCCCATACATCACATGATCATTTATCACACTTCAATATCTAAAAGAAATCATCTTCTTCCTAAAAGTACACATGTCTCACAGAACCTAATGCTCATACACACCATGACTAACAAGACTCATATCCTAGGTAAAAGCATTCAATGTCTTGAATAAAGAAAACAAACCATTATAAAACTATTAAAAAACATTGTAATAATCTTGAAACTTACCTGAAAATCAAGCTCAGATGAGCTGCCTTTCTGAGACTCACCGCTTTCATACTCTGGAATCGAATCCAACGCACTCGTTCTACTGTGCTTCTTCCTGAAACCAAGCTGAAGCGTCTTGGTTAGAATGATAGGCGTTCCAGAGAAACAACCAGTGACGTACACTTCAATACTCGGCAACGGAGATGATGACAACTCGGAACAACCAATGTGTTTCTCCTTCAAGAAACCAGACCCTGCAGTGATCTCAGCTTCACAGTTCATCCCCCACCGCTTCACACTGTGCTTAGCAGACTCCCCTGTGAAACCATTACTACCAGACATCTCCAGCGTTCCAGACAAAACAAGCTCATCTTTGTCGCATACCTCAAACTTCACACTACCAGATAGCCTGATGTTGTCCGTGCTGATGAAAGTAGCTTCCTCTGATTTCTTATCAACGCGATCTCGCCTCAGCTGAGAGGAGACTCCTTCGGAGTGAATGCTCATTCGAACGCCGTTGATCTCGAGGAGAGAGTCTGGATCTAGAGGGACGTGGGTGATTGTGAGGACCTCAGGTGTGGAATCATCCACCTTGAAGTTGCTGATTCTGACATAGAACACTCTCAAATCCAGCAATGGCAATGATGGTATTGTGGGACTGTGATAGTTATAACTCTGGTACCTAACCATCTGATAAGCTTCACCGTTGTTGTTGTTGTTGTTACGTGTCTCGTAAGGCTCCACCATGATTAAGAATTGAACCAAAAACCAATCTCCTATTTCTTCACTGAATCCAAATGTTTAGCATCACACGTTTGTTTATCTTCTTTGCTGCATAAAATTTGAATCACATCAAAAAATGAGAAAAGAGAATCATTCATTCATTCATTCCATTACATCACAAAGAATGTAAAGATTCAAACTTTTACTCACTTCCTAAAAACAGAGAGATGGGTTAACCAAAAAAAAATGAAAGAATGTAAAGAATGAAACTTTACTTATTTTCCCAAAGACAGAGAAAAAAAATGAACAAAGATCCAATGATCTATTTGAAAACTGAAGAGATTGATTGATCCATGTGAAACAGAGAAATTAAAAGAAGAAGAAAAAGAGAGAGATTTTGCAGATTTATAAAACTAACTTTTCTATCACAAAAAGGAACAAACTTTTAAAAATAGAAGAAGAAAAATTAGAATATTCTCAGAAAAATCAGGAGAAAAGAAAGGAAGCTGACCCCAAGAAGATGTTGCATCCACAAACTCCACACTTAAATCTTAATCTGATGGTTTTGCACAAACAAAATACAATACAACTAGCGCTTCATATTCATCTTCCTGTCTGCATCTCCCAATTTCTTTTTTTATTAAATGGAAATCTTCTACGGCCAAGGAGGATTTATTAGATCGTGTGGCAAAGATTTACGACAAAGCCCAGTTTGATTTTTATTACAGCACAAAAATAGGTTGTCCCAAAAAAAAGACAAGAATAAGCTTTGTCTTTATCGAATATATAAATTTGTATTTGGTGAAATCTCGAAAAGAAAAACAGGAGAAAATGATCCCAAAAAAAAATCAGGAAAGAGGATTGAATTGTCTTCTTGTAATGATCCGACGGGAGGAAGGAGAAAGAGGATAAGGGCTATTCTGACTTTCGATCACGTGATGATGATGATCTTATCCTCTTCTGGGACCAAAAGCCAATTCGCTGGGTCATTTTCATTTAAAACGACTTGCGTTCTCCTTATGTTTTTCTAAAACGGTAGGTTGTTGGGAATTAAACTATTGTTAAAAAAACAGTGAACGTCGTGCCGTTTCTGTTGGGTCATATATTTTGTCGTTGGAACTCAAGAACCCTTTTTTTTTTGCCAGCGACTACGTCGTTGACAGTATCATTTGTTTTATCCAATAGAAAGAATGTAACGGTTTGAATATGCGTTTTTAATTAATATACTACTTAATTAAACACTGATCACATATGCAGTCTCCCTGTTTTTCTCAGATATGATAACTAAAGAAGAAGAAGACGATTTTGAAAATGAAATAACACCAGGACTTACAACAAACTCTATATATATATATATCTTTTTTTAAGTTAAAACTCTATATATTTAGGTTGTTATTATGGAATCGGAAGCTTTCATTAAGCTTAAACTTAACACACAAATTGCAGCTAGCAACCGGTTGTGATAGGGTGGCAATATTCTTCACATACTAGATTACAAATTTCAATCTTTGAAGCTTTACAATTTAATCTTTGACAATAATATATGAATACCTAACTCCAATAATATAGTACATTATGTTGGTGTATATGTCATACATATATGTTTTATAATGGTGGATAATGTTTGAAGAAAAGATAACCAAATGGACAAACTCAAAATCTACTTTTTCTTCTAATTTTTTTATCCCAAGTCCAAAAAGTGGGTGACTTTTGATATTAAAGACGTGTATTTCTTTCTTTCTGTAAACATTAAAAAAAAAAAAGCATGAGAAAAATAGTAGCCCTTGAAGATATTTTCTGTGACTGTTCTTGAAGATATCAAAAACAAATAAGCTGTTCAAAAATATTATATTCTGTGAAAAACGTAAGCTGATTTACACAAAAAAAAAAAAAAAAAAACGTAAGCTGATGGAAAGAGAAGGTTTGTGATAATAAAGGAACCCATCACTGACGGAGACGGTAGCAGAAGCTTCATCTCCGTCGGACTCTCAGACGAAGAGGAAGGCCGAGAAAGAATCTTGAGAATCATGGAGATTTCTCAATGGAAACCTCTCTAATTTTTGGACTATAAAAGAACGAAACAACCACTCCTGGCTGGTGAAACGTTTGCTCCGTCTACGGCCGCTGGTCTATACCTGGATTCGCATTGAAGTGGGGAATGGAAGGATGACCAGATTCTGGAATGACAATTGGAGTCCTTATGGGAAACTTTCCGAGTTTCTTAATCTCCCCCAACGGTCACGTCTTGGTATCCAAGAAACTGCAACTCTTGATGACCTCTACAGGGACGGTGTCTGGTCCCTTCCGGCGGCTCGATCAGAACAACAAGTTCTACTTCAAGTATACTTAACATCTCTCTCCCTGAACTCTCTTGATGATCGCTATATCTGGAGCCTAAACAGCTCTTCTCAAGAGTTCTCAACGGGTCTTGTCTACGGAGAACTGAAGCATCATAATCAACCAACCCAATGGCACAAGGCAGTTTGGTCACCAAGAGGCATCCCAAGACAGAACTTCCTCGCATGGCTCCTTGTCCAGAACCGGTGCCCCACGAGAGATCGGTTACTGGGTTGGGGACTACCAACAGACCCTCTTTGTTTGCTCTGCAACGTGGCACCTGAGAGTAGGGATCATATATACTATCAATGCCCTTATTTTTGGAGCGTTTGGACTAGAACTGCCAATAGAGCTGGTCATCGACCTGATCAAGATTGGAACCGTGAGATGATCAACATGCAGAACCTCCAAGGTCCCCGTCACTTGCAGATCATTCGACTCCTAGCTTGGCAATGCACGCTGTACTATATCTGGGCTGAAAGGAACTCACGCCTACATCGACACATCTTCAAGCCTCCTGACTCAATTGTAAAGCAGATTGAAGCGACAATTCGATCAAAAATCTCCGCTCTCCGCGATCGATCTCCTCGACTCTCATCCTCTCTATTTGCTGTGTGGAACGTATAACTCAACTACTGGTCTCTTCAACTGCTTTGGGCTGGGCTTTATTACTTCTAGTCGGTTCTCCTTTATGTGTTATCATATGAAATATTACTAATGGGCTAAACCCCATAAACACTGCCTGACTGGGTCTGTATCTTTTGAGTTTTCGTTTTTATGCTTAATAGAGTGCCCTTTTTCAAAAAAAAAAAAAAAAAAAAATCATGGAGATTTCAAGAAGGAAGAAGACTAATATTACGAGGAGTACGAAGATGAAGAAGACGAAGATAAACAAATTGAGATTATTAACAGAGATAAACATAAGAATAAAGTTAGTAGTAGCAGTAGCTTGGAAGAAGCAGAAAAATGGAAACATGAAGAATTAGCGGAGGAGGAGAAGAAGCCAGAGATGTCGGAGAAAACGGTTGCACTGCCGTCATCTAGACGGTGGAGGAGGAAAAACACACCGGTGAAGAGCTGGTAAATTTTTATTACCATGTCAATGTACTCTTTAATTTTGTGTATGTTCACCATGGGTTAACTATTGCTGGACTAAAAACCCTTATGGGACGAAAAGTACATTTGCTTTATAATTTCTTGAATCAGTTTATTCAAAACAAGAAACAAGTTTTTTTGCCAACTAGTTTGTGTTACAAATTTAGATAATCAAAGCTATTTTCAGAATAAAATCTATGACAGTTAAATTAAATAAAATTAATTGTTTCATAATAATGCTTTATAGAGGCCAGGGATTTTTGGTTTGTGTAGTTGATGTTTACGTGGTGAACAAACAAGTTAATACATTTTTTTTTTTTGAAAGCACTCAGATCAAAGTTACAAGTCTTTTGCTGGTGAACAAAAAAAGCAAATAAACTAATGTATATTGCTAGTGAAACAAGTCTTTAATTAAGGTCACAACCAAAGGTTACATCTAAATTTTAAACTCGACTGTTATAAAGTTTGATATGGTTTCAAAACTTTAACTAACGTCTTCACAAGAGTTATAGCACTGAAGTTTGTCACACAAAAGCTTTAGACCTAGAAGAAAAATACTCGAAGGCTATAACAAAAATGACTTAAGCTACAACCACCTGTGGCTGTGGTTTAGGGTGATGATGCCTTTCCTTCTTGTAACGCAACTGCTCTGGATCAAACCCACCTTCCTCTGCTCCATACACCGCCCATGACGGTGTTTCAGCCATATAGTCTCTGCTCGTGAACGCTTCTCCAGAAGCCACCTATGCATATTCATTCACAAATGTCGGTAAATATTAGCATGAAAATCTTGAATTTTGAGATTGATCAGTGTTCCTGGATTTGGTTTAAATAACTAACCAGATCGTGGAACTTTTCATAGTCAATCCAAGTAAACCACTTTCCATCCACTTTGAACTTGTCGGTTCTCCCTAGAAGAACACAGCAAGAATGGGCGTGCTCGCAAGCTACTTCGTACTCTCCATTGCTCTTCAGAGACAGAGCTTCTGAGAACGCTTTAACATCTGCGTGCCACGGTACATTCTCCATTGTCAACTTTGATGTTGCAGATCTGTAAAGATTAACACATAAGTTATGATTTGCGTGTAACAAGAGTGGAGAGATAGAAGAGAACAAGTTAAACACACTCACGATCCACAATATGTGACTCCTTTGATCTCGATGAAATCAGGTTTCCCAATGCTGAAGAGGTTGAAGTAAGCTTCTAGCTCCTCTGTGTTCCATCCTTTGACAAGCGTTAACCGGTAGACAGTACGTTGCTGCTTCTCTTGGAGAGCTTTCAAGGAGTCCTGGATACAAATGGTACAGAGATTATTATATACCTTTATCTTAATTCACATTTCATTTCGAGGTTTTATTACATGAACGAATTTATTTTAAATACTCACAATAAACCGCTCCCAGAAGTCCGCAAAGAGAGGCCTATCAATAGCCTTCAAGCTCTCTTTGGTGGCAGCATCTACACTTACGTACAACTGTAGAAATCAAAGCTAATGAGATACACAAATTTGGTTCAGTAAGTGCATGAAGAGCTTTCAAAGCTCATTTCTGAAATAACTAACAACAGACACCACACCTGGGTGATGGGCTTCATCATCAAAATCTTTTCGGGGAATTGCGCATTAGTAACCAAAAATGTGGAGATACGCTTTCCATGTAGCTCATCTACAAGGGCATTGATCTCTGGATACATAATTGGCTCACCAACAAGTGATAACGCACAATGCCTTGGTGTTAGACCTTCTTGTAATTTCTCCGGAGTTACACCTGAAGAACATATCCCGCCAATAAAGCGTCAGCTTCTGACATTCAATTAATTGGTGAAAACAAATCAATCAAGCAACTAAAACACGCAGATTATCTTTGACTTCCAAGAGTGCCTCGCAAGCTCACAGTATTTTTGGTGCAAAGGTCTAAATGCATTTCATAATACATGCAGAATCAGACCTGGAACTCCTTTCATCTGTTTGATCATCTTCGTATGAAGATCTAGAGCACCTTTCACAATCTCTTTAGGATCATCCATCTTCCACTGCCAGCTCTTTCCCACAGGATTTGTGTGATGCCTCCAACAGAAGACACATTTGTTTGCACAAGCCAGACTAGGTGTTGTCTCCATACACCTTGTTTATTAAAAAAACCAACATAAGAATCACAACCTATATGCCTATCAGAGGGGAGAAAAAAAGAGATAACTTTAAATCAAACCTGTGACTCTCGATGCCATAGAAGGAGTGCTTGTAGCAACCTCCCCTCCCTCTAAGCTGTGACTTTGTCCATCTACAAATCTTAACTCCACTATGCGAACCAATGATCTTATATCCCTGCAAGTTTCACGCAACTTCAGAAAGTCCATAGGCCATGCTCATTCAATGAGCTTTAGTACTTATTAAATACAAAGCAATATGAACAGACCTGCTTGGTTAAGCTAGCTCTAATCAGAGGAGTCACCATCTCCTTCTTCCCATCACCTTTAGCGACTTTAACTACACCATTCTTCCTTGAAGGAGCTATCCCAGCAATATCTTCAAGATCAACAATATCATCATTCCCTTCCTCCTCCTCATCATCCGTTGAATCAACATATTCACCATCACTCACAAGTCCAACAGCACCATTCTGCGAAATCTCAGCTCCTTCTCGAGCAGCGCCTCCCTTCAGAACCCTAATCACTCCATCACACCAATCCTGAAACACTCCGTCTCCTTCTCCCACCGGAACCATCTCCACTCCACCCAACCCCACCATCCTCCTCGACAGCTCCTTCCCCACAGCGTTGTACGACTCTCCATACGCGCGGCTCCCGACGCCCTGCAACCGGAGAGAATCAGCGACCCGACGCGGAAATCCTCGGCGCTCTCGGAGAGCCAGTCGACGAGAAACTCTCCGACGCCGTCCCACGTCGACGCGATGAAGATAGCTAGCGTCTCCTTCGGGAGATCCTCCGGCTCGTAGCTTCGCGGATCGACGAGGTCGAATGCGACGCCAAGAGGTCGCGGAGGCGTTGAGCTAGGGCTTTGCACGTGCCGGTTTGGGAGATGAAGAAGATCTTTCCTCTGGTGGCGGTGCTAGGGTTTAGCTTTGAGGAGAGGTTTTTGAGACGTTTCAGGCGGCGGTATTTGTGGATGCAGTAGAAAGTGGTCGCTGAGAGTAAAGCGATTAAAGCTAGTCTAGAATGTATGGAGGAGGAGGAAGCCATGAAGTGAGATCAATGGTTAAGATTGGAGATTTTACACCGGCGGCGCGTGGTGGTCACCCGAGACTATGAACTGAGAGAGAGAGAGAAATGGCGGCGGGGGAGAAGGGGTGTAGAGTCAGTGTGAGGTTTAAGGAATGGGCTTTCTGTTAAGACCCATTTAAATTAGGTCAAAGCCCATCAAATCTGTCTAGAAATCAAAAAGACATCACCATGGATAAGCCAGTGTGGCACATCTTCTCGGCTTAGGTTGTGATCGGTAAATTGGCTTTGAAAGATTTAACTAGGCTGCGCAAAAAAAATCTGAATCCAAAGAATCGAACCAAATTTGATCCGAAAATAGTACCGAACCTAGACTGGAATTGGTTAAATATCTAAACGGCTTCAAAATTTTGGTGTTTAAAATATCGGAATTGAACCAGATGTATCCGAAATAGATTTATATACATATATGTAAATTATTTTTAGACTTAAAATATATAAAAGTTATCCAAACATATATATATATATATACTAGTATGTACGGGATAAGAAAATGATTAACATTCTCTTGTTTAATAATTATCTTCTAAAATTCATTTCACCTTTTCAATTCAGTTTACTTGGTTGCAAAAATTTTGTAGCTCTTGTTATGTTTTTTTATTTTACAATAGTTAAAGTATTATTTCCCGTGAACATTATGATTAAACATACAAAATATTATTTTTTTGCCACCCCCTATTAAATATACACAATTTAACACATGTATTTGTAAAGTATTACTAAATGCGGAATTACATACACACTCGTGACCCATGAGCTTGCACTCAATTTTCATCTTTAAGAAAAAGTCGATTTCAGCTCCACTACAGAATCTACTTGCTTTATACTCCATCTTCCCAAATAAAACATAAATTTTACCAGAAAAATAAAGCAAGAAATATAGACTCACTATTCATGTGTCTTTCCCAAGAAACAATGATATTATTGGTGTTATCCTCATGACTTCTATTTTATTTATTGTCAGAAGAAAATAAGATACTTCTTTATGGTAAAAAATATTTGTAAAATGTAATACATATACCTTAATTCCATTTTTGATGATAGTCTTTTCCCGTAGTGTTTGATTTTTTTGCTCTTTCCACACTTTTTGAAATTTACATCAGTCGATCATTATTTATTAACCATTAGATACAATTTTTTCAAGCATGCATGCAAAGGCTACAAAAATTTAATAGAGATTTTTGAATAATAGCGTAAGAGACAGAGAAAACTTTGATATATCTATTTTGTCTACTCCGACTCATATTTTTGTTTTGGAAAAAAAGTACTAACCTTGAGCTTTTTGAAGAAAACCTTGCATGTGGTGAATGAGGTTCGATAAATAAACTAAATAGAGAAAAGAGTAAGATCCAAAGAGACTAAGCAGTAGCAAAATAAAATAAAATGATTTGAATTTAACAAATAATATAAGAAAGAAGCTTTGCATGCATTCCCACATCAGGGTTGTGAGAAGGAGAGAAAACGTGATTTTTAGCAATATGCGGTCACTGAATAAACTGATACAAATATAAATAATAGAAAGTAGGTAGTTATTGTTCTGAAAAGAACGAAAATATAGTAGTTAATTCCGAGATTTCTGGTGAATGGTGATCGTGAAAGTAAAATCGGCGAGGTGGACTGTGAAAATGCTTTTGATTTTGTCTATCAAATATTTAAATTGGCACGTATTGTACTATATTTAGCCTCCTCCATTTTTCTTTATTTCATTTGCATTTGTGATTTTAAATTATTTTTATTTCTTAAAGAGAAAAAGACAAAAATAGCACTAAATCAAGTTTTTGTTCCCAAACTAGCATTCAAGGTTAAAAGTCACAAAAATAGCACTTAATGTTTTATCAAAAGTCACAAACTTATGGTTTAGAGTTAAAGGGTGGAGTTTAGGATTTAGGGTTTAGGGTTTAGGGTTTAGGGTTTAGGGTTTAGGGTTTAGAGTTTAGGGTTTAGGGTTTAGGGTTTAGGGTTTAGGGTTTAGGGTTTAGAGTTTAGAGTTTAGGGTTTAGGGTTTAGAGCTGAGAAATGAGGTTTTGGGGATAAGATTTCAAATTTTGAAAAATAAAAAAAATTAAAATTTTCAGAAGATAAAATGCTATTTTGGTCATTTTAGTTTTTGAGTGCTATTTTTGTGATATAAACTTAGAAATGTGCTATTTTGGAGATTTGCCCTTTCTTAAATTATCTGGCAAAATATCATTGGTATAGTCTTTAATATATAAGAGATATTAATTTTTTTCAAAATAATTGAAAATATATACAAATAGTCAAAAGTAAATGTCTAAAATAGCTAAACAATAATCAAAACACCAAAATACCTGAATTTTCTAATGATTATGTATTCAAATATTCAAATTTATATGTAATATATTATTTTGAGAAATTTAAAGTATATAATGAATTTAAAATTTTTTAAATAATTTAAACGGGTTATTTGAACCAAAATACCTGCAAAAATCTCAACCAAATTCGAATCAAAATTTATTAATATCTGAATGGGGTTAAATCTTTTAACCCGAAAACTCGAAATCCGAATAATGCCAAAACCAAACCCGATCTGAATAAGTATTTGAATGTCCACCCTTAACTTTAAGCCTTTAATACATTTATAAATTATTTAAAATCAAATATTTCCTAAACAAGCTTTATTAATTCTAAAATATACAAAGTCTCCTAAAAAACTCAAAGTCAAACACTCAAATTGGCGTGGGGCGTTCGGGTACCCATTCGGGTTCGGTTCAGGTCTATTCGGGTTTCATGTTTCGGGTTTTCGGGGTCAAAGATTTTAGCTTCATTCGGATATTTCTAAATTTCGGTTCGGGTTCGGATCGGATTTTTGCGGGTTTGGTTCGTGTTTGGATAACCCATTTAAAATATTTTAAAATGTTTAATTCAATATATACTTTAAATTTCTTAAAAGCTATAAACAAAATAATATATTTCGTATAAATTTGAATAACATAAGTCAAAATACATAAATTTGAATAACTCGTTCGGATATTTAGTCAATTTAGGTTTGGGTTTGATACTACTTTTTCGGATCGGGTTTGGTTCTTCGGATTCGGTTTTTTGCTCAGCCCTGACTCAAAGTCGGTTTCTAATTTTCTTTTTCATTAATCAACAGTTTTTCTCTAAATCTTATAAAACATCGCTTTTGTTTTCTTCACGTTACAGTTTTTATAACACTAAATCCTAAGCCAAAAATTGACACCAAGCGAGCCTACTAAAAGCTTGAAACTGAAATCCAAATTGATCCAAACTGAAATCAAATAAATTATGTATACTGATATAAAATAAAAATTATTAACCAAAGCGATCGATATACCAAAAAATTGAAAATCTAAATTACAAAAATAGTCTCACAATTTTAAATTAATATTCAAAGCATAAATAAATATTTCAAATATTTAAATACATCTTTTATCTTTATATTGATAAATATTTTGAAAAATCAAAAATAAAGTATTATCCAAATTGGAAATAAGTATCAGAAATAATTATAAAATATGTGTAAACCTGACTTGAGTATATATATGTAAATGAGACTTAGAGAACTGAAATCCAAAACCAGAAGTTCAAAAAGTCGATCCCGAATCATAAGCTTAGGTCTGGCGTTCGGATGTCCAATCGGGTTTTGGTTCAGGTTCAGCCAGGTTTTGGTTCTCAAGGAACATGTAATTTGACCATATTTTGATATGTTAAAATTTAGGTTTGTGTTCCTTCGAGTTCTGTTCAAATAAAGTAACACATCGTAAATCCAATTGAACCCCTTTTAACTTCAGGTTCAGTCATACTTAGGATTTTGGTTACTTTGTTTTTGATACGAAAGTGCACTCTTTAGTTCACATATTGCTCTAACAAAAGCTTTGTGGCATGATACATAAGTGGTCATTATGAAGGAACTGTCAGGAAATTGGCATATGATTTGGGGTATCCAAGTGAGGTTAGTATACTGTATTGCTCTTCTAAGTTTCTGACCAGCAAAAATGTTTGATTGATTGTTAATACTTGCTGTGGTCAAATAATCCAGCTGCTAGAGTGGACATTTGATTGGAATTACATGGTTAGAGGCTTGGTGCTAGACAAAAAGAGAGGAAACATCTTAAAGGTGGATGAAAATCTTGTAATTGATTGGACTCTCATAATAGTTGTTGCCTCCGTTCCTAATTGAATGTTGATCATGCAGATGGATCGACACAAGTATGTGAAAGTAGCTTACCATGGGTTTAGAGAGCTCTCTAAAGATGATAAAGTTGATATCTATGGCAACAGCCTAATACAAGATTCTTTTGATGAGCCCGATTATGCTCTCATAGATACCCTCTTTTCTTTGGCTGAAGCATATATGTTCGCGCAACTTGTTGATTTTAAAGATAATAACCCTGAAAAGATTCCCAACAAGGTTGAGTAAGTCTGTTTCCCATATTTATTACTGTTTTGATATTCTCTATAGTCTTCAATAAAGTATATGTTACGCGTATGGTTGTAATATTGCTAACGGATACTCTGTAACTTATGCTTGACATTAATTTTTTTTCTTAAAAAGCGTATCACTAATTTATTCCTTCTCCAATGCGTTTGTGTAGTTATGCTCGTATGTATAAAGATGTTCGGGCTGCTGTTGATCTGTGCCACCATGATGGAACTTTAAAACATATGGTAGCAAAAGAACCTAATAGGTAAGGCTGATGTTATGTTCATTTCTGTTCTTTGAAAATTGGATATGTAGCATCTCTGTTGGAATTTTTTTTTCCCTTCTTTCTTTACATATTTTAATTTTCCTTTTTAGTTTTTATCAGGTATATCAATGAGGATACTACGATTGTACCACTTATAAAAATGATAAGAGATTCTGGACGTTCTACTTTCTTGGTGACCAATAGGTAAATGCTAACGACATATTTTATAAACTTGCCTGCTATGGTGGTTGCGCAGTCGATTAAACTTTAAATTCATAAATGGTACATGCACCAAAATTTAAATTAAATCTTTGTAACCTGTTTCCCTGCATTTATAACAGAAATATCGAACTTGGGAAGATTTTTAAAAACGTCTGTGAAATCTTGTCATGAGACAGTGTCAATATTAATGATTTATTATCGCATGTTATTGTATAATCAGTTTCTTTTTCTCTGCTTGCTGAGATGGATTTTCAATTAACGTTGTTGCAGTTTGTGGGACTACACACACATTGTGATGAATTTTCTCTGTGGAGGGCGCACGGTACATGGTCCTCATAGTTGCAACTTTGATTGTGTCCAGTATTTTGATGTTGTGATCACTGGCAGGTCTTTTCCTTTCCTAGGTCTCTTTAATCTAATGCTCTGAAAAAAATCATGGTAATAACAATAGTTATGTGTTATTGGATATCAATTTGTAGTTGGATTTTTTGTTTCCGGAACTATTATTCCCCATTTTATTTGTTTGTTATCTGATTTGAATCTCTCTTTTTTCAGAAGTGCAAAGGCTGGCTTTTTCCATGAAGAGAGTCGTGCCAACCTGTTTGAGGTGGAACCTCAGTCTGGAATGCTTATTAATACTGACAATGGAACACCTATGCCTCAGGTTTGACTTAACAAATTTCGAGACTTATTCAGTCTTTCAAATGTATTTCTATACCAAATGATCCTTGTGTATCCGTTACAATTTTTTTTTTGTTTGCTTGAAAGGTGGGAGATTCTTCACCAATTTTTTTACCAAAGAGTAAAGATAAAAGCTGTCGAGTTTTTCAAGGTGGAAATGTGGGGCATCTTCACAGTTTGCTCTCCATTGAGTCAAGTTCACAGGTATTTTACACTAGCTTTATCTCACTCTGGATTAGAAAGATCAGTCTGTTATAAAACAACAAATATTCTGTAAAACTCTAAAATAACTGGATGTACCATGCCATGCATCTGTTGTGACTTATTCAGCTATTCGATCTTACTAGGTTCTTTACGTTGGTGATCATATATACGGTGATATCTTGTGCAGCAAAAAAGTTCTTGGTAAGGTTTTCTTTTCCAAATATAGGCGTTTCTTCTGTTTTGTTTTGTGAAGAACTTAACGAATCTTCATGGGTTTAATTGACCTGTATCAGTCCCCTAACACCTTATGACTGGTGAATGTAGCATCTAAGTGGCTAGAAACACTCTTTTGTTGATGAAGATAAGATATATCATAGGTGTTAGAAGAAACTGGTAAACGTGATTTTGCTTGTGAGAGCTACTTGCAGCTTAATTTTTCTTCCTTTTTCAGGCTGGAGAACTATGTTTGTTGTTCCAGAACTAGAAAAAGAGGTTGAACTTCTCTGGGAACTGAGGGACATGCGAAAGGTGAATGGATCCTCACATTCTATATCTAATATAAGAGATGATTTTGTGATTAGTATCAACAGCCCCTAACAATCCGATAATTCTTTGGTTTGCAGAAACTTATTTTGATGACTCACAGTTTGCTCTCCATTGAGTCAAGTTCACAAGTATTTTACACTAGCTTTATCTCACTCTGGATTAGAAAGATCAGTCTGTTATGAAACAACATATATTCTGTAAAACTCTAAAATAATCGGATGTACCATGCATCTGTTGTGACTTATTCAGCTATTTGATCTTACTAGGTTCTTTACGTTGGTGATCATATATACGGTGATATCTTGCGCAGCAAAAAAATACTTAGTGAGGTTTTATTTTCCAATTATAGGCATTTCTTCTATTTTGTTTTGTAAAGAACTTAACGAATCTTCATGGGTTTAATTGACGTATATCAGTCCCCTAACACATTATGACTTGTGAACGTAGCATCTAAGTGGCTAGAAACACTCTTTTGTTGATGAAGATAGTATCATAGGTGTTGGAAGAAACTGGTAAAAGTGTGTATTTGATTGTGAAAGCTACTTGCAGCTTAATTTTTCTTCATTTTTCAGGCTGGAGAACTATGCTTGTTGTTCCAGAACTAGAAAAAGAGGTTGAACTTCTATGGGAACTGAGGGACAAGCGAAAGGTGAATGGATCCTCTCATTCTATATCTTATTAATATAAGATATGGTTTTGTGATTAGGATCAACAGCCCCTAACAATCTGATAATTTTTTGGTTTGCATAAACTTATTTTGATGAGGAATGAACGTGATTCAGTTGAAGACAAAATTCATCACTTGAACTGGTCCCTCAAGTGAGTGTTCTTTAAATTAGGATATACACCATAGAAATATGTGTTGCATAGATTAGAATTTTAATTGTTATAGCCATTTTCACAAAACTTGTTTAATATCAGGTTTGACGATACTAACGAGAATGATAAGCAGGAAATGTTATCAGCGTTCAACGATTTAGAGGTAAAATATAATTTGTGCAACCCCTGAATATTTCAATAGTTGCATAGTTGTTCTAAGTCCACAATTATGTTTTTGTGGGATTTAATAGGCTAAAAGAGATCAAATACGTCTAAGTCATCAACAAGCTCAAAGAGAAAATTATCAAAAGGTAATGTTGTGTATCAAGTGCAACAACTAGTTTCAGTCTGTTGGAAACTGATCATGGGATGGGTTCTGGCTACTGCAGTTTCACAAGGTATGGGGGCAACTGATGAAGACAGGTTACCAGAGTTCTCGATTCGCTAATGAGGTATACAAACATTTTATATTTTTGCTTTCTTATGTGGCAGCTTGAGTGTTTTGTGTTTGTGGGGAATTGATTTCTCAAACCGTTTTTCTTCCTAATTATTCATGTAATACATATTTACTTTAGTCATTCAATAGTATCTTAGCGGTGTATTCAATGTAGTGTTTGAATTTATTTGATTTTATTGAGTTTTAGATGTTTTATACGAATTGGAGAGTTTAATATGCAACACTCTAGAATCTCTGCTAAAACTATGAGATTTAGATTTAAACTAAAAAATCTCTGTCCAAACACTTTTAAATCACTTAAAAACTTTGAAATCTTATAACCACATGTTTTGAATAGCAATAGATTACAAAGTATTTTATAAAATGTTAGGTTCAATTATAGTGAATTTCAAATAAGTTTTAAAATTCATGTTTGAATAACATTAGATTTGTCATTTTAAGATAAATCTCCGTAAACTTTCAACTGAACACACCTTCGTTAGAGTATTTTTGATACTTTTCGAGATTGAATTTGGGCTTGGTAGGATTTCAAAATTTTCAGGATTTTTCGGATATCTATTTGAATTCAGATTCAGTTCGGATAAAATCCATAACTCAAAATACGGTAGAACAAGACTCATTCAGTAATTATGTCAGATTCAGTTTGGTTTGGATTCATTTTTATTGGATTTTATCGGATTGAGTTCGGTTAATATTTCAGATGTTGAGATTTCGGCTTATTCATCCGTGGACGTATAGTTTAGTAACTTGGCATCGTTTCAAGGCCCATCTAATTTAGGTTAAAAGCCCATCTAATCTATCTAGAGATCAAAAAGTCAGAACCATGCTTAAGCCACGTGGCACATCTTCCTAGGGATCTCTTCTTTCTGCCTCACCTTGTTTCCCTCCCTCCTTCCTTCCTCGCCTGAGAAAAATAAAAAAAATAAATAAATGCAATTGAATTGGAAGGAATATTCGCCGGAAAATCACCGGTAAATGTCTCATTGCTTATATTCGAATCCAACCTTTTCGGCGACGTTACCTATATGTTCTACACCTACTACTACTATTATTCTCTATATCGAACACGATTCACCTCCCTCTCTCCGCCTATATAATAATAATAATACCATGCGTCTCTCCAAACGCCACTTCTCTCCTCTTTCTCTCTGCCTCTCTGTATTTTCCTCTGGTTTTCGTTTCCCTGGAAAATTTCAAGCTCAGAGACGATTCCTCAACTCCTCTGCTGCTGGTTAGTTTTTTTCATTCGACTTTTGGTTTATTTTTCTATGGAGTTTGGTTGATTGGAGCAGTTCATTAACTTTGCGGTCTCTGTGTGTGTGGTTCCATGTAACTGATTTTGCTAAGTGGTTAGTGTGTTGTGGAGAAATTTTGTAGTGAACCTTTGGATAGAGAAGGAAGGTGTGCTTAATTAGTAGCTATCTCATTATTTGGGTCTTTTTTTTAGCATTACCTTGGGAAGATACTTAGGATTAGGACTTAACTTGTCGCAAAGCTTGTGTCTTTTTGATCGAGGTAAGAATGTTAGGTTTGTTTTTCCTCATTTTAGGTGGTTTGTTACTTTGTTCCCCTTTGGTGGTTGGTGGTGGTGGTGGTGGATCATGTTGATCAATAAAGCTTAGTGGTCTTAACATGTTAGTTAGTTTACAAAAAAAAAAACATGTTAGTTAGTTTGTTTTTATTTTCATTTTAGGGGTTTTGTTACTTTTTCTTTGTCCTTTGGTGCTAGTGGATCATGTTGATCGTATGACTCATGTTGAATTATTCTATCACCTGTAGAAAACGTGTCATCAGATTGTTTATCTTCTCACGTGCTTCTATGTTTAGCTTTGGTGGGTTCTGACTAACGAGTTGTTTCTTGCATATTCTTATTATCTATTTTTGGATATAGCTTGTATCCTTTCTCTACTCTATTTCATGTGTTGCGTATACGTCATATATCCAAAAATAAAGTTATGCTTCCTTTGATAATCTCTCAGGGGCAAGCCAGTTGTGTTTCAAGAGTTCAATGGAAGAACAGCGAGCTAGTGCTCTTAGTGAAGGCGTGGTACAGTTTCACAGTGTTGGCTCAATGGATGGATGTGAAGCTCCCCATAAATGGTCATCCCCTGGAGGAGGAAAGAAAATCGATTTGAAGAAACAGATCTTCTGCAACAGATCGTTGAACATGAGAAATATCATTGCCGTAGGCTTTGATATGGACTACACTCTTGCTCAGTACAAGTCTGAAACTTTTGAGTCCCTTGCTTATGAAGGAACTGTCAGGAAATTGGTATACGATTTGGGGTATCCAAGTGAGGTTAGTATACTGTATTGCTCTTCTAAGGTTCTGACAAGCAAAATGTGTTTGATTGATTGTTAATACTTGTTGTGGTCAAATAATCCAGCTGCTGGAGTGGACGTTTGATTGGAATTACATGGTTAGAGGCTTGGTGCTAGACAAAAAGAGGGGGAACATCTTAAAGGTGAATGAAAACCTTTATTGGATTGGACTCTCATAATAGTTATTGCTCTTTTTCTAATGGACTGTTGATGATGCAGATGGATCGCCACAAGTATGTGAAAGTAGCTTACCATGGGTTTAGAGAGCTCTCTAAAGATGATAAAGTTGATATCTATGGCAGCAGCCTAATACAAGATTCTTTTGATGAGCCTGACTACGCTCTCATAGATACCCTCTTTTCTTTGGCTGAAGCTTATCTGTTCGCGCAACTTGTTGATTTTAAAGATAATAACCCTGAAAAGATTCCCAAGGACGTTGAGCAAGTCTATTCCCCATTTTTATTACTGTTTTGATATTCTCTAGTCTTCAATATAGTATATGTTATGCGTATGGTTATAATATTGGTAACGGATACTCCCTAACTTATGCTTGGCATTAATTTATTTAAAAACATATCATTAATTTATTTCTTCTCCAATGGTGTTCTTTCAGTTATGCTCGTATGTATAAAGATGTCCGGGCTGCTGTTGATCTGTGCCACCGTGATGGAACTTTAAAACAGATGGTAGCAAAAGAACCCAATAGGTAAGGCTGATGTTATGTTCATGACTGTTCTTTGAAAATTGGATATGGACCATCTCTGTTGAAACTTTTTTCCCCCTTCCTTCTTTACATATTTTAATTTGCCTTCTTATCAGGTATATCAATGAGGATACTACGATTGTACCACTAATAAAAATGATAAGAGATTCTGGACGTTCTACTTTCTTGGTGACCAATAGGTAATGCTAACATATACTTTATAAACTTGCCTGCTATGGTGGTTGCGCAGTCGATTAAAATTTAACTTCGTAAATGGTTACATGCTCCAAAGTTTAACTTAAACCATTGTAACCTGTTTCCCTGCACTTGTAACAGAAATATCGAACTTGGGAAGATTTTAAAAAATGTCTGTGAAATCTTGTTACGAGACGGTGTCAATATTAATGATTTATTATCGCCTGTTATTGTATAATCAGTTTTTTTCTCTGCTTGGTGAGAGAGATTTTTGATTTAACATTGTTGCAGTTTGTGGGACTACACAAACATTGTGATGAATTTTCTCTGTGGAGGGCGTACGGTACATGGTCCTCATACTTGCAACTTTGATTGGCTCCAGTATTTTGATGTTGTGATCACTGGCAGGTCTTTTCCTTTCTCAAGTCTTTTTAATTTAATGCTCTGAATAAAATTGTGTTGATAAAATTAGTTATATGTTATTATTGGCTATCAATTTGTAGTTGAATTTTTTGTTTCTGGAAAATATTTCTCTCTTTTTATTTTCTGCTGTCTGAATTGGATCTTTTTTTTGGTGAAGTGCAAAACCTGGCTTCTTCCATGAAGAGAGTCGTGCCAATCTGTTTGAGGTGGAACCTCAGTCTGGAATGCTTATTAATACTGACAATGGAACACCTATGCCTCAGGTTTGACTTAATGAATTGCCAGACTCACTCAAGTGTTTGAGATGTACTTCTTATCCAAATGATTCTTGTGTATAATTGTTTTTTTGTTTGGTTGAAAGGTGGGAGATCCTTCACCAAAAATTTTACTGAAGAGTAAAGATAAAGGTTGTCGAGTTTTTCAAGGTGGAAATGTTGGACATCTTCACAGTTTGCTATCCATTGAGTCAAGTTCGCAGGTATATCGCACTAGCTATTTCTCAAAAAACACTTATCCCACTCTCGATTACAAAGATCAGTCTGTTATGAAATTACAGATATTCTTACTATGCCATGCTTTAGTTGTCACTCATTCAGCTATTTGATCTTACTAGGTTCTTTACGTTGGTGATCATATATACGGTGATATCTTGCGGAGCAAAAAAGTTCTTGGTAAGGTTTCCTTTTCCATTTATAGACTGTTCTTCTCTTTTGTTTAGCGAAGTAACTTAAACGAAGACCTATGTAGGGATTAAGAATATGGTATGTTAGGTCCCTAACACCTTATGACTGGTTCGCGTAGCATCTAAGTAGGCTAAATGCACTCTTTTGTTGATGAAGATAGTATCATTGGTGTTAAAAGAAACTGGTAAAAGTGTATTTGATTGTGAAAGCTACTTGCAGCTTAATTTTTCTTCATTCTTCAGGCTGGAGAACTATGCTCGTTGTTCCAGAACTAGAAAAGGAGGTTGAACTTCTATGGGAACTGAGGGACATGCGAAAGGTGATTGATAATTTCTCTATGTAGTTAGTATGAGAGAGATGGTTTTGTGATTAGGATCAACAGCCGCTAATGACCTCCATAATTTATTTTGGTTTGCAGAAACTTATTTTGATGAGGAATGAGCGTGATTCAGTTGAAGACAAAATTCATCACTTGAACTGGTCCCTAAAGTGAGTGTTCTTTAAATTAAGATGTACACCAATGAAAGCTGCGTTACATAGATTAAAATTCTTAGTTGTAACCAATCTTATCGTTCAGGTTTGAAGATGTAAACGAGAATGATAAGCAGGAGATGTTATCAGCTCTCAAGGACTTAGAGGTAAAAATAGAATTTGTGTAACCCCTGAATATTTCAACAGTTGCATAGTTGTTTTAAGTCCACACTTATGTTTTTGGTGGGATTTGACAGTCTAAAAGAGATCAAGTACGACTAAGTCATCAACAAGCTCAAAGAGAAAATCACCAAAAGGTAATGTTGTGTATCAAGTGCAGTGACTAGTATCAGTTCCAATCTGTTAGAAACTGACATGGGTTTTGGTTACTGCAGTTTCACAAGGTCTGGGGGCAACTGATGAAAACAGGTTACCAGAGTTCTCGATTCGCTAACCAGGTTTACAACATTTTATATTTTTGCTTTCTTATGTGGCAGCTCGAGTATTTTGTGTTTTTGGGGAATTGATTTCTCAAACCGCTTTTCTTCCTAAATCAGGTCGAAAGGTTTGCATGCCTGTACACAAGCCAAGTCTGTAACCTACGCTTGTACTCACCAGACAAGTATTACAGACCTAGTGAAGACTTCATGTCCCATGAGTTCCATCTTCTTCCTCTTGAATGATTGATCAATGAGACTTGTTAAAGAGAGACCAAGCTCTAAAGTCAAGAGTATATCAAAGTATTGGTTTGGTTGGTGCTTATTCTTACTGTCTATAAGCTTCCTTAGTTTCTTCTTAGTTTCAGTTTAACTTGAACAACTGCAAGCTTGAGAATCTAATGAAAATGTTTTCTATTGTCATTTGCTTTGTTTTCTTTGTTAAGCCACCACCGGACCCAAACCAGTTTATTTGTCAATCACTCTTGTTAACTTCTTCCTGATCACCTTAAACTCCATTTACTTAGTTCATAGACCACTAAACTCAGTTCTGGTTTTCGATAAAAGCTTACGATTCTGAAGCTGTGCATTCAATTCCTCCAAAACTGTAACTGGCTGCTCCAAGAGAAGAAGCAGAACAAGTTATGTTTGGGGCTTTAGACAACCTTTTCCACCAACACAGAGATTGAACCAAAGGATATTGGAATTAACATTGTGAATTGTAGTGTCTTTAACTTTGCACCTTCACTATATGCATTGACTAAAGATCTGTGGTTCATAGGTAACATCAACAGCTTTTACCTGGGTATAATGGGTTGGGGAAGTTAGCCTAGCTAAAGATCTGTGGTTCATAGGAGCACTTTTGTAGTTGCTGTCAGGAAGATTGCATCAACAAGCACCATGTAAGGTTACAATTCTAGATCATCATTATTCATTTCTGGCAATGTTGATGTTCAGATTTATCTCTGCGCGAAGAGTTTGATCAAATTACAAAAAACTTGAATGTTTGTTCATATACATTGAACAGAAGATTATTGACACACAACTTTGAACAAAAAATAAATATTGACACACAACAAACAAACAAACAAATTTTAGTAACTTCTCAGCCCAATTAACAACAGCTGGAACATTTCTCTGTTTCTTCTTGTTCGTGGCCAAAAGAGAGAGGGAGACCAAAAAATGAAATTGTTTTTGAGTTTTTCTCATCTGAACAAGGCTTGAAGTTCTTCAAGCGTTTTCCCTTTGGTCTCAGGAACCCACAGAGTCACGAACACCACTGTGAATGCACAAACCAAACCGTATAGAGTGAAAGTTCCTGCTCAGAATTAACCAAAACCCCCATCAACAAAATGACCTATCGCGTGTTGACAGAGAGAAAAGAGGAAGAGAGAGTGAGGGAGAAACCTCCACTGCTCCAGGCTAATAGCAAGTTTGCAGTCATGGTGATCAACCAAGAGATGAACCAATTGGCTAAAGTTGCTATACTTCCAGCTAAACCCTTTATGTTCACTGGAAGGATCTATTTACCAAAAACAACAACAAAGCAAGCAGATGGTAGATTAGTAAAGCTTTTTCGCTTTTTGGTTCTTACCACACTTAGTTCTAACATCTAATCACCTCAGACATAATGAGCCACGGAATTGGTCCCATTCCCAATGAGAAAGAAACAACCATTGCCTGTAATGATTCAACGGAGTTAAAGCAAAGATAATAATAGCTCATTGCCTCAAGAAAGTTTCAATAATATAACAAACTTACCACTACTCCAACTACTGACAAGATACTCAGCATACTGTACATGTCTGAATCGTGAGACACAAATTCCTAAACAAGAGACGTTAAAAACTCAAAACGTCAACTCTCAGATTATGGTGTTTAGGGAAGTTACAACTTATAAAGTACCTTAAGGTAGAAGGCAGCTGCAACAATCACTAGGCTTATCGTCATCCCAACAGAAGAGATCTACAAAACATGTCCATTTGCCTTATTAGAAGTTAATTTTGGGCATTTATTGAATTCTTCTCTAGAGAAAAGTTCTGAAGATATGACACTAATGAACTAATACTCACGGTAAGAAGAAGACGACGACCTGCTTTGTCCACCAACCATGTTGATATTGCAGTGGCCACTACCTGAATAGCACCGACCCCAAATGTTGCTGCATTACTAGATGTAACTCCTAAAAAATGACAAAAAAAAAATGTTATGTAATGATATGAAACAAGAAGCATCAAGTGTTCTTAGAGGAAGGACCTACCTGCAGACTCAAAGATTGTACTGGAATAAAACAGGACACCATTAATTCCACCGAGTTGTTGAAGTACAAGCAACCCTATACCAACCTATTATACACAAAAAGAAAGAAACATAGTTTTAAGATAATGTTTCTTACGGTAAACAAAGTATCTTCCAAGGGAGAGATATTTAACGTTTGTACCATAAGTGGGAAATAGTATCTCCTGCGCTTGAGATCAACAAACCGAACTGTAGATGATCGTTTTGTAGATGTTCCCACAGATCTCTGCAGATATGCAGACAATATGACAAATAAAGCTTTTGAAAGTCATTCATGGAAGGAAACATACTCAGGGGTAATATTACCTTGATTTCATTAACCTCAACGGTAATATCAGTCTCAAACCCTCTAAGAACTTGTAATGATGTTTCAAAATCATCAGTCATACCCATTTTTGCCTACAAATTTAAAGCAAAGCATCCCATAAGAGTGTAATAACCAAAATATGCACCAACTCAATAAAAATAAGTGAACTTTTTAAAGGCGTACCAGCCAACGAGGGGACTCAGGAATGAAAAAGAGACCCGGTATCAATACTATGCATGGCAATGTCCCTAAAGATAAAAGGAAAACAAGAGAGAAAAGTGATTAGAGGGCATGTTGATGAGTCATAATCATAACCTAGTGTTTCAGGCTTTGTGTAATGAAATTTACCCAAGACTGCAAGGATTCTCCATGGAACAAAGAGGCCAAGTAAATAAGCCAACATTATTCCAATTGTCACAGAAAGCTACAGCAAAAAATGTTAAGCACTAAGAATCTGTTTCATGAAATTAAAAAGAAGAATCAGTCAGCTAGAGGTGACAAACCTGGTTAACAGAACCCAACCCTCCCCTC
Source organism: Brassica napus (assembly GCF_020379485.1). Classification (NCBI taxonomy): domain Eukaryota; kingdom Viridiplantae; phylum Streptophyta; class Magnoliopsida; order Brassicales; family Brassicaceae; genus Brassica; species Brassica napus. The sequence goes on along the minus strand of NC_063449.1, from coordinate 33,543,459 downwards.
ATATTCTGTGGAGCTATCTCAGCAATATATACAGGCACCTAAAACCAAGAACAGAGTTGCATAAAACTCACTGGAACTTGTTATTCTATAAGCAAACAAACTAGGCGAGTTCAGTGTTACCGTGTAAGAGATGATCCCAACGCCAAAGCCTTCTAAAAGTCTTCCCATGTAAAGAAAAGAAGTATCCTACAAAACCAGAGTGATGTAGAGAGATAAGATCAATCTAACATCTCCAGAGCTCTATTTGACCTTTAACTAAATGAAACTAGAAAATACTCACTTCTGCAAATGATATGCAAAGCCAACCAATGATATTGGGAATTGCAGCAATCATCAGAGACTGTCCAAAGAAACACACAATAAGTAAAACAAAGATGAAGAGATCATCACTTGGATCAGTTAAAGAATCAGTTAAAAAAACAAAGTATACCCCTTTTCTTCCAATGTATTCAGCGATCTGACCACTAGCAATCGCACCAACCATAGCACCCACATTGGACAGAGAACCAAACACAGAGTACTACACATGGAGACAAAAATTATCAAAAAGTCAAACAAGAGACCAGAAAGCAGCTCTAGACATAGGATCGGTCTTATCACCTCAGATACAGTCAAACCCAGATCCTTGATGATTGCAGCTTGAGTTGGAGAAGAGTAACCACACTGAACCAAAAAAAAAAATGTATAAAGTCTCAAACTTTCTAAAACAAATGAACAAGGAAAGGTGGGAACTTTCAACGACTTACAGTGAATCCGAATTGAATAGGACCAAGAGCAATGATCAGAACACAAGCAAGAACGGAGATTGAGTTGTCTTTGATGACTTGAGACGAACCCATCATGCTCGATTGTCTTGAACCCATACGGTACCAGCTTCCTGTGTGCATGAAAGGTCGTCGCAGCTCATTCCTGGCCTCCTCTGTTTCATCCCTTGAACTCATCTTTTTGATTTTCTTTATCTCTACACTCTCAAATCTATTGTCTTTTCTTATCGAAAGCTTCAAGATTGAGGAAGTAAAATGCCGATTCTAAACCGGAAAAGTCAACAAAAACTCCTGTGGACTTTCTGAGAATGACGATAACTTGGATAAAGAACGGATTGAGAAATGCCGTCTTATATAAGAAAGAAGCAAAGGAAGAGAATGTGGTGTGTATATGGCGGTGATCTAGTGATTATTTGCTGAGAGAGACAGAGAGATCATGAGACTGCTTCAGACAGTTTTTTTTTTTAGATCACATACTGTCGACGCATAACCCAAATTTAGACAAAATAAAGGTCCTTGTCTGGATAAATGGATATAACTTTTTATGTATTAGTTCTTCTTAAAATTAAAAGAGTAAAGCCTTGAGATAGTAATAAAACACCCTTTGTTCAAATAATAAGCACATAAAGAGAAACATCTCTAAAATAACATTAGCTAGAATTTTATCTAACTAGAGTTTTACCGCGTATCTGCGTAGATATTTTTTCTATTTATATACAGTTTTGATTTTGATTTTTATAATATAATTTAAATATATTATTTACAATTTGATGTTATATAATGTATATAAATTTTTTATTCATGTATATTTTGGCATTATTAATATAGTAGTTTATGTTTCAAAATGTAATTCAATTTTTCACTAGTTGTTGAATACCAATCTATTTAATTTACAATAATCAAATAGAGAAACATCTTTAAAATAGAGATGAAAGTAAGTACTTGATGTTTTGTTAAAAAGTTAGTGTTAAATGTAATTAATGTTATATTTGACTAATATACTGTGTATAAATAATAGTTACACTTTTTATATTTTATATTTATATCAGTAATTTACATTTATGCGTAAAAGAAATATTTGTGTTTTTAAAATTTGTATTATATATAATTTATATTTTAGTTTTATATGTTCTGAGTTTATCGCAATTATTTATATAAAATGAAAATATTAAATATATTCGAATGAATATGTTTTACGTTTTAGTTTTTATAATTTTCATTTAATAAATTCTGCGAATTTTAAATTATATAAAGTAATAATATAACAACAAATGAATATTAGCCATGATTTATGTATCAAATTATAAGAATATATCGTTACATGTATATTTGATATGATTTATGAAAAAAATTGTTATAATGATACACATACATGTAGGATATTTAAATAACCTAAAAATTAAATAATATTCATTTGAAATTTCATTTATTTGGTGTAAAAATATTAGTATCTTACTAAAGAATATTCTTTCTGATTTCCTTAAAGAATTATTTTTGATTAATTAATGTGAATATCAAATAAAAAATATTAAGTTATTAATGAGATGGTCCAATTATAAATTTTATACAGTAGATTTTCAAAATGACTTTATTTTAATAGAGTAGATAAAAAATTAAAAAGTTATTAAAAAAAACTTTTTTGTTTTATATTGAATTTAAAATTAGTGTAAATTAAGTTTTTCATATTAAATGAGTGCTGTTTTGAGAATTTTTAGAAAATATTATTTTGGAGATTTGTCCAAATTAAATATATATAACCAATCAATTATGCAGAAAATAGATAATATGCTGGCAATAAATGAGACACATATTTTGTAATATTCCGGATAATTCACCCAGTTTTCAAAGGCCAGCAAAATTTGCCATCAAAATATATGTTTTTTCGTCAAACTTATCCATATACTAATTGATACGGCGGATATGTGAACTATAAATGAGAACTTATATTTGAACTGAAATTAACAAACATATTTCAAAACTAAAAGGTCTGGTCGTAACTTGAAGAAACTATAGGTTTACTGGAATTTTAGTCTTTTTGTGTACACTGGATTTTTAGTCTTTTTAACAAATCCAAACAGTTGGTTTTGAATCAAATCGCTAAAAACTATCATGTTTTATAGGCTAATTATTGTCCAAAAAATTATGCAACTCATCATGTAATATCGATAAGCTCTTACAACATCTTTGCACTTCGAATATTCCATGTTATTTCATAGACATTGTCCCAGAACTATCCGGTCCATAGTTTATCCAAGTCCAAGAAGCATGGATATGGCATGTCAGGGATTAGAGAAGGTTTATTATTTGGCAAATTATTAGAGTTTTTTTCACTTTTTGCGTTTTTAGTTTACATTTCTCTAATTTTCTAGAAAGAGAGATAAATTTTGATCACCAAGCTTTGAATTATTTGTTTTTATCAAAAATTAGTATTGTTTGTCTTGCATATATTGGTCTGATAATATTATGGGAAAATTGGATAAATGAGACACTTTGAAGTTGGATTTGTCACAATAGGATTTATAGAAGATGTTTTAGGAAAATAGGATTTTAATTCCTGTAAATACCAAAGTACCCTTAATTTACCAATTATGTTGAATTAAAATTATAAATTATAATAATTTTCGTAATAGATTTTTAATGTTAAAATATTAAAAAATTCAAAAATAAAAAAAATTAAATAGGGAAAAAGAGACGCGGGATGCTGCAAACCTAATTTCCCTTTCTCATTGTCTTCTCCGCCGTAGAGTCGTCGCTCTTCCATGGCGATTTAGGGTTCCTTGGTGAGAAACCATGTTCTTCGTCGGTGTTTCATCAGCCCGTATGCTCTACTCTCGTCTCCGCCATCATCCTCTTCGATCTCACTGAAGACACAACGAAATCAAAGCGTTCTTCCTCTTCGTCGGGTCAAATCGATTTACGAAATGTTCTTCCATCAATTTCGTTAAAATCTCACATTTCTTCACACAAGGTATTGGATTACATCTATTGATTCTCATCTAAAACGAAATCGAAGTGTTCTTCCATTTAAACTAGATTCTTTTTTAAACATCTTATACATCATTATACATCATTATTTGTGCGATGATATTGATACTTTAACATCTTGAACTAACAATTTTTTCATGGTTTGTAGATATGTCTGGAGATTTACCGAAGAGGCTTTTTAAGGAGGGCGAGGAGCCCTGAGTGACTCAGATCAACAACAACTGCAGAATCGACTACATTATCCGAAAGTTCCAGGCTGCCAAAGGAATGGATATTGTGAAGAAAGATTCGGTTTTTCATCAGATTTTTAAGCTCCATGATAATGGTCTTGGATACCTCCGCGAGGGTGATACACAGCTTATTAGGGCCAGAGAAACTTGTTTCTTGTCTTTCAATATATAAAATCCATCAAAATATACAGATCAGAAATTTGTCTAGATACGTAAGCCAGGTTATTTTTAAAGATGGTAGACTTTATATTAAATAAAAATTGTTTTTATTTATTATTATTGTTTTTTGGTTTGCTGTTTGGTAGAAAGAAGTAAAAGAATAAAAAATAAAACGAGCGAAATGTGAGCTAAGAGATGGTCAGAAAGACAGAGTATCATATCACACCAAACACGTCTTTGTGATCTGATATTATTGTCTCCATATCAACACGATCTATTTTTTTTTTGTTGACCACAAATATTTATATATCTGCATTGTACATAACCCTGATCAAGTCTTTTGCCTCCTCGTTCCTCACATGTACAATAGTCCTTCCCATCGCCATTATATATTTTATTCTTTAATCCTTATAATAAAATTAAACATAAAATTACTCAGTAAAGTCTCAAATTATATGAAAACAATAGATCAAGACTCTTGAAAAAGTATTTAATTGTTATTTATTTCACAAAGAAGGGTCTAACCCAAGCATTCCAGTTTCGGCTTATTCATCACCCAGTTGATTACTATTTTTGTTGACCTCAAATTTAAACATCACTGAGTTAATTCTCAGATTATATGAAAACAATAGATCAACGACTTTTCCCCCAGTTTTAAGAGGGAGTTTTAATTAACTTTTATTTACTTTGTAACTATTTTAAATTGGGAATTTAATAAAACAAATCCTGGACTATCCAGCCATCCATTTTTTAACCCTCAGCTATTTTATTAATAAGACAACCTCTGAACTGAAGTCTGTTAGTATAATTAACCCTTTACTTTTAGGAACGTTTAATCCAATCCCTAGACAGCTTCCGTCAACAATAAAAAAGTGTTGTTTTATTGTAACAAAACAACATGTTGTCAAAATTCTACAAGTGAAACAACAAGGTGTCTTAATCTTTAGTAGAAAAAAAAACACTTTCAGAAAATAGATTGAATTGTGCGACAATCATCTTCATAACTAACCTAAGAAAGCAAATCTTTCATTCTAAAATTTAAGACTTGAACGTGAACAAGCATTATCATTGTCATTCCTTAGTTTCTACGAACAAACTTTCAATTTTTTATAAGATCAATAAAACTTTAGAACTTGAATAAGCTGAAAACGAGTTTTAAAACTAAATATTCTCATTTAAAAAACATCTCCTTAAACCATTATCTTTTGTTTTTCGATATCAGGCTCTTCTGGAACTTTACTTTGTTCATCCAATTTCTTTTTCTTTTGGGGATTTTTATTTTTAGAACCCGCTGACCTTCCCCTCTTTAACTGAACTCGAGGTTCACTCATTTTGTTTCCATCAGTTTGTTCTCTAGGAACATCAACTCTTGATGGAACATTTTCAGCGGGTATACATGACTTCGTCACCCTTCTCTTATCTGTGAACGCATCTGGTAACTTGTTTGCCAAATTATGCAAATGCACAATTTTCTGAACTTCCAGCTCTCTTTGATTCGTAAGGGGATCAAAGTGTAACAACGACGGTGTACACCAAGTAATCTCTTTAGGAATTCGATTAATTCCTTCCCCTAACGCTGGAAATTCATCCTCATTAAAATGGCAATTGGTAAATCGTGTCATAAACATATCACCAGTTACTGGTTCCAGATATCTTATTATACTTGGTGACGTATAACCCACATATATTCTCAATCTCCTTTGTGGGTCCATTTTTGTTCTTTGTGGCGGTGCTATCGGAACATAGACCGCACACCCAAAGACACGGAGATGGGATACATCTAGCTCTTGCCCAGATGCCAATCGTAATGGGGAGTATTTATGATATGCACTCGGTCTTAACCGAACCAGTGCAGCTGCATGCAATATAGCATGACCCCATACATAAATTGTGAGCTTCGTTCTCAAGACTAACGGTCTTGCAATCAACTGCAACTGTTTTATCAATGACTCGGCCATGCCATTTTGTGTATGCACATGGGAAACTGGATGCTCCACATCAATCCCCATTGACATACAATAATCATCAAAGGCTTGCGATGTAAATTCACCAGCATTATCAAGCCTTACTTTCTTAATGGCATACTCTGAGAACTGCGTTCTCAGCTTTATTATCTGGGCAATGAACTTTGCGAAAGCCGTATTTTGTGTCGTCAAAAGAGATACACTTGACCATCTACTATATGCGTCAATCAATACCATAAAATACTTAAACGGCCCGCACGGTGGGTGGATCGGCCCACATATATCACCATGTATTCTTTCCAAAAACATTGGTGATTCATTGCCTACTTTTGCTGGTGATGGCCGAGTTATAAGTTTTCCTTGAGAACATGCATTACATGTAAACTCGCCCGTTTGCAAAAATTTTCCGTTTTTCAACGGATGGCCATTCGAATTTTACACTATCTTTCTCATCATGACTGAACCAGGATGTCCTAGCCTCTCATGCCAAATTTTAAATGTATCAGTAAACTTCATGTTTACCACGGCATAGGACTCAGTCATGGTAATTTTCGTACAATATAGTCCAGAGGATAACATTCTTAACTCTTCCAATATATGTTTCCTCTCGGACTTATTGCAAAGAAATTTAGTGTCATCTTTACTCATAGTCTCAATATGATATCCATTTCTTCGGATATCCTTAAAACTTAATAAGTTTCTATGAGACTCGGGGGGATACAATGCATCACTTATTTCAAATATTGTTCCCCCTGGCATTGAAAATTTCGCTCTTCCAGAGCTCATAATAATCTTTGCATTACCAGATATTGTACTTACGCTTCCAGCGTAATCTTTTATTTTGAGACTGGAGAAATATTTCTTATCTTTAATTATCGTGTGCGTTGACGCACTATCTGCCAAACACAAATCTCCATCCATAGTCTCAAAGTTTGGCATTTTCTCGGCTGGTTTAAGAACTTTCGGATTGATAAGCTTCGGTTGGTTAGAGCTTCCGGATTGATAGACTTCACCGGTATATGAGAGCTCGTGTTGATAACGTGTTGTGAAATAATAGGTGAATATTTATATATGTATTATTACATATATATATATATATATATATTTGTTTCTTGTTTGCTAAGTAACGTAAGAGAGATGAATATGTGAGATGATCATATTATTATTGTTGTTCTCATATCGTTATAAATGAGATGAAACCACTATTTATAGTGGTAGTAAGTCGGTCAAATTAACTGACATAAGAAATGACAAAATAAAAAAAAGATAATATTTATCCTAAATAGCAAATGGTTAATCGTATCTTTTGATATTATCTCTAACAATTATAAAAATGCTTAAGGGTTAAAAAACAAATGGGCCTATAGTTATAGTTGAGGGTTTGTTTCATTAAAATTTCTTTTAAATTAATTAAGCATTCCAGTTTTATTCATCTCCCAATTAATTAACTTTTTTGTTGACCACAAAAACATCACTCAGTTAATTCTCAAATTATTTGAAAACAATAAGATCAGCGACTTTTCACAAAGTAGGGTGTTGCTTGTGTATATTGAGCTCAGTTGAAAGACCCAAGTAATCAAGTCTGGGCTTATTAAAGCACACGGGCTCTACTTTTTATTATAAAGCCCACACAGAAAATGTCGGAGCGTGAGCTCCACTTTAGTTAAAAGCGCGTCAGAAAATAATCAAAGTCAAGCCCAAAGACGCAACTTCACTCCGCCGTGTCCATTCTCCGATAAGGTGTTTTCGATTCTTCTTCGTCTCTCTTCAAGCGATCAAAACCCTAATTCAACCCAATTCGATTTCCACATGGGTGAACCTCAACCTCAACCCCAATCACCCAAACCCGAAAACCGTAATCCAATCCCACCGCAAAACAACAACGACTCCTCCTCCTCCTCCGCCTCCGTTCCCGGCTCAATCGTCTCATCAACCACCATCGAAGCCCCGAGAATCACCGAGCTAAGCAATGTATCCTCCTCCCCTCCTTCCAAAATCCCACTCCGTCCTCGAAAAATCAGAAAGCTTTCTCCCAACAACGACGCGGTGACGTCATCGAGACCTTCAGCGAAGGGCAAACCATCGCAGCCACCGAGGATCCACGCAAAGTCTCTAACTTGCGAGGGAGAGCTCGAAGCGGCGATAACCCACCTCCGCAGCGTCGATCCTCTGCTAGCGTCGTTGATCGACGCACACCCACCGCCAAAGTACGAGTCTTTCAACACTCCCTTCTTGGCTCTGATACGAAGCATTCTCTACCAGCAGCTAGCTGCTAAAGCGGGGAACTCAATCTACACACGCTTCGTTTCCCTCTGCGGCGGCGAAAACGGCGTCGTTCCGGAGAATGTCTTGCCTTTGACGCCTCAGGAGCTTCGTCAGATTGGTGTCTCTGGGAGGAAGGCGAGTTACCTCCACGATCTTGCGAGGAAGT